>NC_091129.1:163373614-164026114 GCF_040183065.1 Periplaneta americana | reverse complement strand
AGTAGAAGTATTTCTTGGACTAGGCCTATACATACTTCACAGAATTAGGCCTACTTAAAAAAAAAAGGTTACGCTGCTGTTACGCAATCTTTTACAAAACTGAGCTGTATTTGGGTCAAATATTTATATATGTTACTATTGCTATGAAATCGTAATGAAAGAAGGGGAAATGGGAGAAGAAACACTTAAATGTAGATCTAAGCCATCGCGCTTCTCTGCAAGAGAATTTTGGGCTGTGAGGAAGAATCTATGCGAGCTCCTAACCTATTGGTCACTTGTCCTTTTTCACTGTTTCGTTGGAAGAACTTAGGTTAATTTTAAAAGGGTAAGTATATTGTTGCATTAGTTAATCGCACAGTGTGATGTCACAGCAGCGTTGGACAAAATTCCCTCGCTCGTATATCGAGAACCATTTGGTATTCTGAGTTACTGTTTTAAGTGCTGATATCATCTCCCTGTTGTCTACAACAATATGAAAAAGTATATATATATATATATATATATATATATATATATATATATACACACATTTTTTTGGTTCAATGCTCCCTTTAAGAGTAGTCTTTCTTATTCTTTCTAAAGTATAACATTTTACTAGTTTTTAAATAACATGGCAAGGGGTAATAACGCCAACTACTCATATTTCACGTAGTTTTAACAAAAAACTCGACTGATGACACACATTATACCTAAGAAACACTTCTGTGGTCAGAATAGCAGCCGTACTTCAGTTAGTAGGTGCATGTGTTGTTTGCAGTACCGTGTTGAAATATTTCTTTTAAATTTTTGAAGATAAGTAAAGTTATATTATGACCACATACTTAATTAGATCGTAGTACAATGTTACTTATATTGATTCACAGTAAATTTTATGTACTTTCTTAACATATTCATGCAAGCTGAATAGTCTTTTGAGAGAAATTGTAATTTGATCTAAGATTGAAACAAATCATCAGGAGTAATAACGCCATGTTTTGACTAGGATAGTTTCGTAAATTTAGATACCATAATTTTCTGCTTCCTTATGTTATCGAGTACTGAGAAAAGTTATATCTTTTTTACTGTACTTGCCAAGAGTTTATGAGAAGAAGAATCTACGTGCAGCGTGGCCGTAAATGTGCTTGCAGCTGCAGTCAAAGGGAAAATTTGTTCGCCCAAAGTATTTCTAAGTAAACAGAAATATTAGTTTAAACTTCAGTGTCCTGGTTCCGTTCAAAACAAAATGTTTTACTTCTTTCAGTTCCGAAGTATTTCGAATTTTTGACCGGTACTATTTAAATTTCCATTAACAATTCGTCTGAAGCTTTCAGAAAGCCACTACAAATAGAAAGTACTGTATTTGAATATAAAACTTATTCTGTAAAGTTGATTTAGGTTACTATCTTTTGTCATATTCATATAGTGCTAGCGACAATACTCACAAGCATGGGGAGTAACGACAAGTTACAACTTGTGATGGTATTCGAGTAAAGGAGTCAAGTCATTTTTTGTGTACATGGAGTTTTGTTCCCCAAGTGAATACACAAGTGTAATTCTACAAGTAGTTGTATAAAAACAAAAGAATACTAGCATTTGATGCGTTTTATTTATGTAGGAAATAATTTGTAATAAGGACTTGAAGTTTAACTTTCATTTATCTCAAAACTCATTTTTATGATTTATCTCCCTTTACTCAAACATCATCAATATATTACTTAATTAATTTTAGCCTTGAATATCTGAGAAATCACCATTTTGTACGTTTGATAAACATGTTTCATTTTAGAACTGTGAGTTTATATCCGAACAGAACAGTATGGCCTCTATTTTAAAAATGTCCAAACTTTAACATGGCGTTATTTTCCCAAGGTACCTTATACTAAAATAGGCATTTAAGACATTAAAAACGTTAAACAAGCGTCAATAATCAATTCAGAATAATATGAAACTCTTCCAAACTTCATGGTTTTCATGAAACGTGAACATAGTTAAAAATTGTTTGTACTAATGCTTATGAAACAAAATATACATTATTTGTCCTCAAAAATCGGGTCTGAGATTAACACACGTTCTGCCATTTCCGATGCATGACCTCCAACCAATCTACTACCTCCTTCAAATTATATTTGGTGCACTACTTGGCCTTATGCTACAAACATGCAGCCCTATCTCCTTTTATCCAATTTATCGATTATTTCTTATCATTTTATGTTAGTGTGCCATCAAGCAGGCTGACATAGGACGCTGAGCTGCCTCGTCGCAACAACAGAATTGTTTTCTTTCAAAACACAGGTAATACAATAACTTATTCCGCACTTTAATGTTGGTTAAACGAAGTAATATGCAGCACCTGATACTTGTTTGCGCAAATATTAAAGCTACCTGCAGAGTTTTAATTTTACAAACATGTTTATCTTGATACTGATCTAAGTGAGAAAGAAAGCAATGGTAGATTAGGCTATTTCGATTCATGGTAACAAATAATATTAATTAACTCTAATTATTTTCAGGTACACAAAAATTGGATGAGAATGTATCCTACACGTTAGGGTCTCTACAAACAGCTAAATCCACTCCACTGACTAACAATGTTTGGAATTATATGGGCTAAAGATTTAAGATCTTATGAAATTCCAGGACAAAAATGTTTGAATAAGGGAAACAATGAAAAAAAATTGAACAGAACAGATTATGATGCAGAGAAACATAGTTTAATGGTGGTAAACACCAATGAACATTATACTATATGTTTAGTGAACAGTCCGAAGACTGGTTGGAATCTCGTAAATGACATAAATAAGACATCCCTCATAACGCAACTAAGCCAGGAGATAATGGGATGTGATGGCCAGTTCCTGTCCCCCTCCATTGCATACATCGCTAACTAGTAACACTTGAGATGTATGCAACAATTGTTCTTCTTCACAAGGTTACTTAACAGCCTCCTCTCTTTCCAATCCAAACCAATTTTCTTCAGGCTCCCATCAGTTTATTTCAATCTACTCTATGAAACTCATTTTATAGGTCCACAAATACTATATACACTTATTTATTGTTCTCTAGGTAACTTTCGCCGATTTTTTCGTAGTAGTCCAACAATTATTATAGAAGAAAATATTCTATCAATATTAAGTAAATGATGCACGAATTAAATAGTTATCTATATTATATGAATAGATAGATTGGCAGTAAGACACATTACGATTGTAGTGAAATATTCTCACAAATTGTATTAAATAGTGTCAATTTGAGAATACCTGGAAACAACATATTATGTTTTAATACTGAAATGCTAGAGTTTGAAATCATGCCTGTGTTTGCAGTTATTATGAATGCTCTGTTAAATTTTCTCTTTCGTGTAATTCCCTCTTTGTGTTTCACATACACGTTGATGTAGTTCGTTGTTGACTAGGTGTTACGACGTAATGTTAAAACCACTTCAATTAAAAGCGCTATACAAAGTATATTCTTTTTTTATTCACAGCAGACTAGAGTACCTTTATGCTAGGATGCATTGTAAGTGATTTTACGTATTTACGTATGTATACTTTTTAATTACAATTTTACGAAATGAAACTATTTAAAATCACTTCTTTAATAAGACATATTTCTTTAATGGTTTTCAACTATGAGAATAAGTTTTGTGTATAACATTGCTAAGCAGAGCAAATTCAGTCAATGTCTGTCTACTGTAGGCCTAAGGAATATTTACCTGTAATTATACAACTACGCATTTGAAACAAAAGTTTAACTTGTGATTGAACATAAAAATGCCAGTGTGGTGTGATTTATACTAATATGGATCCGAGGGACAGAGAGTGTAGCAAGTTAAAGCGTACCTAGGCCAGTATTATGGGTCACATCCACTGCTGTGGAGTAACATTTTGGCACGTCTGACCGTGATTGATCATACGCTAGGCCTACCTGATTTCAATGCAGGTATCACTGTAATATTTTTAAGTAATTTATTCATTTTATGACAATTACTTTCGTGTGTACTATGCTCATCGGGGCGCAACTATGCCATGTCCATCCTGCTACCTGATTTCTTCGGGGCGCAACTATGCCATGTCCCATCTGCTACCTGATTTCTTCGGGGCGCAACTATGCCATGTCCCATCTGCTACCCGATTTCTTCGGGGCGCAATTATGCCATGCCTAGGCCTCCCAATTGACTGCGGGGCGCAACTATGCCATACCGGGAGAGTCTGTAGGGCGGGGTCCTTAGGGTATGCACATCATTCCATCCCAGGTAGTACAATGGGCTCATCCCAACGGCCTCCATGTGAGGACGGTCCCATTTCGTGCTCTCCTTTGAACGGAGACTAATAGAGTTATTAGTTTGTGTCACTGCAACCTGTGTATATTTTTGTGTGGCTTTGCTTTGTTTATAGTGTTTTTTTTCTCTCTCTCTATTTCTTGTGTAGATTTACTTTGTAAGTGTATTTTTTTCTGTTTATTTCTATTATTAGATTAGATTTATTTATTTAACCTGGTAGAGATAAGGCCGTCAGGCCTTCTCTGCCCCTCTACCAGGGGATTACAACTATAACATGAACAATAAGATTACAATTAATATTAAATTTACAATTACAATTACAATAAAAATTAAAGTACGACAAGAATACCTGATTAATGAAAGCTAGACATTTTATCATAGAAGTTAAGAACAAAGAATATTTTTGTATTTACTAAATTACAAATTAAACCTACAATAACAAAATTCTATAGTGATGAAATTACCGGATATTGAGATATTTTGTGGTAGATTAAAAGAACTATTTACAAGAAACCATGTCTGAACGAGTCTCAATTACTGACCAAGTGCCTAGTAAGTTTGCGTTTGAATTGAATTTTATTTCGACAGTCCCTGATGCTAGCAGGTAACGAATTCCAGAGTCTTGGCAGGGCTATTGTGAAAGAGGATGAGTATGAGGAGGTGCGATGGGATGGTATTGTTAGTATTGTTTCATGGAGAGAGCGTGTGTTCAGATTGTGGTGGGAAGAAAGGTAAGTGAAGCGAGACGACAGGTACGAAGGAATAGAAGAGTTCAAGATTTCGAAGAGAAAGAGAAGTGAATGTAAATTTCTTTTCTTATCTAGTTTAAGCCAACCTATTGCTTCCAGGGATGGGGTAATATGATCATATTTACGAACATTGCTTACAAAACGTACACACAAATTATGAGCACGTTGAAGTTTCATTTTGTTGTCGCTGGAAAGGTCAGTCAGTAAAATGTCAGCATAGTCAAAATAGGGAAATACAAGGGTCTGCACAAGGGACTTTTTCAAGCAAGAGGGAAGATGAACATTTATCCTTTTTAGCACATGAATAATAGAATATACTTTTCTGCAGGTTTCTGTGATTTGCATATCCCAGTATTTGTATTCCTGGTGTTGTGGAAGAGAAGGCCTGATGGCCTTAACTACGCCAGAATAAATAAATAAATAAATAAATAAATAAATAAATAAATAAACAAATAAATAAATAAATAAATAAATAAATAAATAAATAAATAAATAAATAAATAAATAAATAAATAAATAAATAAATGAGTTATGGATCCATTGTGCTCCATCAAAATTTCAATGTGGGCGACAAATGCCTCACAAATTTTCTACAGCCTTTCGTCAGAACAGAATTCTTTTACGTGCCATAAATTTACGATAGAAACTTCCTACCTTAATTTCTCTCCCGAAAGAAGCCAGATCACTATTTATACAAATAAATGACGCACTGTCAATAGGTCTTACTTACGTACGACTGACTTTTAAGGAATCCGGAGGTTCATTGCCGCCCTCACAAAGCCCGTCATCGGTCCCTATCTATAGCAAGATTAATCCATCCCTACCATCATATCCCATCTCCCTCAAATCCATTCTCATATTATCCTCCCATCTACGTCTCGGCCTCCCCAAAGGTCTTTTTCCTTCCGGCCTTCCAACTAACATTCTACATGCATTTCTGGATTCGCCCATATATGCTACATGTCTTGCCCATCTGAGAACGTCTGGATTTGATATTCCTAATTGTCAGATGAACAATACGATGCGTCCAGTTCTACGTTTTGTAACTTTCTCCATTCTTCTGTAACCTTATCCCTCCTACTTCATGCACATCTCTTGTTCGTCCAAAAAAAATCCTACGAATAGCGAAACCTAGCTATAAAGATAAGTAGTATGGAGATGTACCGTCAATATTTTAATTCTGATACTTTGATTTTCCATTACTATCGGTTGTTTGTGATTATGATCTGTAATTCCGCTGATATTTTATAACCGATAATCTATGAATTACATAGGCCTATACGGGCATTATTATTATTATTATTATTATTATTATTATTATTATTATTATTATTATTAGCTTCAGTAACACTAAACCACAAAGGGAGACAAAAAATTAATTTTTTCTTAACTGCAACCTTTTTCCTTTTGACTCAAAGTCATATAATTAGCTACAAGGAAAACATTTACTGAAAACTTGTATAGTAGAATTTTAGAGGGTACTGTATAGGCCTATTTCAATGCAAAGCGTCACGTAAACAATAGATTTAGTTCAGAACTTCCCTTTCGCATTGGTCTCCGCGTCTGCGATCATGGTATTGAAAATAAAATCTGGATGACGGGTGTCTCTGGTCTGATATCTAAACGACAAATTCTTCATAAATCAAATACAAAAAATGCAGTACGTAAAGCATGGAGAACAATTTACCGTGACGACGCTGGAATCTGATTTTATGAGATATGGAAATACGAGACGGACGCTCCTATCGGTGTGAAAGGAAGAAACTTCCTGGAATTCTGTCGGAGGAGACGGCGATGTGTGAAGCTACGAAAGGAAGCGGCGACAATAAAGCAGTCTGTGAAACGTGAAATCCAGGTTAATGTCCAAACAATAAAAGCAACGACGACAGGAGAATCCTGGCAAAATGTCAATCGCCAAGTCGTCCTTTGCGATTTGTTTCGTGATCCGAAGCCTTGAAATTAGCACCTGTCTGCAGAATCTTAAGGGCGGATAAGTCCAAAGGCGATGTAGACCAATACAGGGTGAACCATAAGTAATATCATTAATTTCACTGGGTTATTCTTTCAGATATTTCAAACAATTTTCCTCGGTTTTGCTTCCTTTTTGAGATAAAAATTATTTTATATAACATTTCATTGCGTAATTTCAAGGGAAAAATTGCTCCGGGCCGGGTATCGATCCCGGGACCTCTGGTTGAACGTACCAGCGCTCTGCCAACTGATCGATACCCGGCTCCGGAGCAATTTTTCCCTTGAAATTATTCAAATCTGCTTTACAGGGAGCCTTACCTGAAAGATTAGATTTGCATAATATATACGTCACTGTGTACTGTTCGTTAACAGAAAACCACAATTTCAAGTCACACAGAGTTTGTGTGCACTCGATGTGGGTCTCTGGCGTTTCGTCAGCCCACGCGAGTTGTGTGGATATAAAGGGAAAAGTTGATACGGTGTCGGGTGGAGTTCCCGGGTAGCTCAGTTGGCAGAGCGCTGGTACGTTCAACCAGAGGTCCAGGGATCGATACCCGGCCCCGGAGCAATTTTTCCCTTGAAATTATTCAAATCTGCTTTACAGGGAGCCTTACCTGAAAGATTAGATTTGCATTTCATTGCGTGTTTTGGAAAAGCCACTGATTTAATTCCCAATATGCTCAGTCAATTTAAGAGAGGAATATATTATGATAATAAAATATTGAAACAATTTAAGTTTTTTTTTTCCTTTAATTATGCAGACATTTTATCCGAACAAATGTAACATTTTAAAATTTCCTTGCAGAACGAAAAGCTACAAGTGGTCAGATCAAATTTCGGCACATTTAAAGGACAAAATTAAAATTATTTCAATCACTTATTATCATAATACACTGCTGTCTTAAAATGGACGAGCAAATTGGTAATCATTCAGTAACTTTCTCAAAATACGCTATTTTTGAAATATATGAAAGAATAACCCCTTGAAATTAATGACAATACTTACGGTTTATCCTGTATGCTTTCTATAAGTATTTATTTCTACAGTTTAATTTTTGCGAAATATGCAAGAGTAAGTACCGGAGCCGTGTTTTGTAGTGGACAAAGTAATGGATTCTGATTTTCT
This sequence comes from Periplaneta americana, assembly GCF_040183065.1. NCBI lineage: Eukaryota > Metazoa > Arthropoda > Insecta > Blattodea > Blattidae > Periplaneta > Periplaneta americana. Next base: position 164,018,010 of record NC_091129.1, on the reverse strand, counting down.
TGAGGTTCTTTCGTCTCTCCATCATTTCACCGACACTCTCTATGTCTATGTCAATTTTCATAATCATCATCATCATCATCATTATCAATATGTGTATGAAGAGGCATAGTACGCTCTCTCTTTGGCGTGAATTCACCGGACCTTGAGTCTACATGGCTAGATGACCTAGATATGCTTTATACAATGATGTTATTCTACGTCTGCTTTCCAATGTTTCCCATTTAAATTCTTTTATCGTATCATTTTCGTCTCTTCTTTTACCTTTAAAAAATTTAGTTGCCCTATTCTGGATTCGTTTCTAAGGAATTTATCTGATAGGCTATATTCTATAGGGATCCCAACATGTAGTTCCGTATTCCATTAATGGTCGCAATAACGTTAGATATGCTATTTCTCTCAATTTGGGGCTAGCCTTTTTCAAGACTCTCATAATAAAATGAAGTACCCGCCATGCTTTACCCGTAACATTATCAACCTGCTCTCTCAAGAAAGTTTGGAGTTTAAATATACTCCTAAGTATTTACCAGCTGACTACGGGCTGGAAGGTCCGGGGTTCGATCCCAGGTGGTGATAGGATTTTTTCTCGTTGCCAAACTTTCAGAACGGCCCCGAGGTTCACTCAGCCTCCTATAAAATTGAGTACCGGGTCTTTCCCGGGGGTAAAAGGCGGTCAAAGCGTGGTGCCGACCACACCACCTCATTCTAATGCCGAGGTCATGGAAAGCATGGGGCTCTACCTTCATGCCCCCCAAATGCTTTCATGGCATGTTACGGGGATACCTTTACCTTTTTTTTTACCTAAGTATTTCCAATTTTGTTCTTGCGGGAATTACAACACCAATAAATTCGTAGTTTACACTAGTTTCCTCTCGGGTTTTACAAAATGTTATAAATTTTCTACTTTTAGGACCATTTATCTTCAGCCTGTGCTGTCCGTTTGAATAGCATCCACATCTGAACTATTTCTAATTTTTGTATAGACAATGCACTCCTCTCCAAATATCCTCACATTGCATGTCATATATTGGCATATGTCATTTACATATATTATAAAGAGTAATGGCCCCAGAACGGTACTCTATGGCACCACTTAACTTACAGTTCCAATTTTCGATATTTCGTGACTTACTCTATCTCTCTGGGTTCTACATTTTAAGAATGCTTGGATCCATAGCACCACTCTTGTATCTATTTATAGCCTACTGAACTTATCTATTAATATTTCATGTGGCACCAGATCAAATGCTTTCGATTCTTCCGCCTCTATTCATCTCTTCAGCTAGATCCTGAACCAGCGATGTGATTTGACAATCACGTGACAAGCCTTTCCTAAAACCGTGCTGGCGGTTGTAAAACCAGTCTTTCGCATTTAGAACACGACGAATATAATCCGATATCAAATGCTCCATGACTTTACATACGGCAGATCTAATGCTAATCTGTCTGTAGTTTTGCGACATTACTTTATTTCCACCTTTATGTATGGGTACAACTATAGCTGATTTCAAGTCACATGGAATAGCTGCATTGTTTATGGAAACATGGAAAACACGCATTAAGTATGGAGTTATGGCCTCGGAACCTAATTTCATAATCTCTGTGGCAATGCTGTCTGGTCCTCAAGATTCCGATTTTTAATTTTGTTATTCTCTCTCTAACCTCTTTAGAAGTTATTGCAAAAGTCAATTTTACTTCACTTCCACCCTCTGTATCATGGGCATTATTATTATTATTATTATTATTATTATTATTGTTGTTGTTGTTGTTGTTGTTGTAATGAGGTAATGACTCTAGTAGCAGCAGTATATTATTCAACGGTTCTTCCAACTGTAGAGATTATTGATTGTTAAATTCAGCTTGAGAGAGACAGTGCCAACGAATTTTCCTTGGCCTCCTCCACGAGCGACTGTTTTTTTCTTTAACACCCAAAAATTTATGATGCAGGTCTCCCATATTTATCTTCCTACAGGAGGAAGCCAAGCTAAAGATTACCTTTCTTCAAAAATCACAGCCTTGGTTGGGCTTGAACCACGAACTCACATCCAACAGCGGTCTTGGTAATCGTAATGCCATCGAAGATGACAAGATTGTTCTGCAAATAGCAGCATAAGTTATATTCTTTTCAATTCATATGGGCAGTAAAATTTATATTCCTTTTCGACCATTAGATTCATCCATTCGTCGATAAATGATGGAAGACGAAATAGAGGTACGGAATAGCGAGGTTCCAATATAAATATTTGAAGAGGCAGAGGCAAGCGTGAGTAAGATCTGGAACGGTTCAGTGTTGCGGTTCGCTTCATTTTTAAAGCGCAGCTATGAAAATATTTATATTTCTTACAAACGAAATTGTGGTATCCACTTCGCAACCTATTCTGTTGGCGTGGTTTTATGTAAATGTTGCGCTGTGTACACAACAGCCTAAGCTTGCAGAAACTCGAATATTCTACATCCAATAAATACAACGGATTAACTTCACGTTCCACGCTGATAATACTATTACAGAGAAATATGAGAATTTTCGTGTTTGCAAAGGGTGTCTGAGTAAAAATTACACCTTTATTTAGTAACTACAACAAACAAAACTTATTCCAAAACATTATCTGACTAAAAAATACACCAGGAAAAATTTAACAAAAGAGTTGCTTCAAATTTTGTTGATCATGTGTAGCTAATGAATTTGTATTAAGAGCAAATAAAAGGAAAATACATCTAAAGCACGCACGGCAGTTACTGACTACGAACAAAATAATTCAACGAAATGTGGATGGAATAAAACTGTATTCATGAGTATCAGAGAGTTGCAAAATAGCACTTACAACCGGTTTTGAGTGATAGAGGGAGAAATTTTCGAATGCTGTTTAAGGAATGTAATATGGAAAGCACTTTTTGATAATATGAGTTACTTGGTTATTCCAGTTTAAATGCGTATCTAAGTAAACTCCAAGGTTTTTAACACAGGAAGCAAAAGGGATTATTGTGTCGTTTAATTTGACTGGAAGAGCAGGAGTAATGTTGCATAATAGACGTTGATGTCCCACTAGGATTGCTTGTGATTTTCTTGCATTGAGTGTCAAACCAAACTTTCTGGCCCATGCAGATATAGATTCGAGGTCCTCGTTAAGATTGCGTGTTGCGTCATTCAGTGAGTCAGGGGTTGTGTGGATATAGATTTGTAAATCGTCTGCGTAAAGGTGATACTTACAGTGCTGTAGAGTCGAAGGGATGTCATTTACGTAAATAGTGAATAGTAGTGGTGATAGAACAGGACAGGCATTGGTGGAGTACTGAAAAGGACAGCAACCAGGATAGTACGAGAAGGCACTGATATTCAAACTTTGCGAAGCTAGTGGAAATGCTATCCAAGGAAACAAAGTCAATCAAACTATTTGTAGCTGAACCTGAGGAATTAGAGAAAATGGACTTAGTTCTTCCTTAAAAGATTCCAACTTTTCCTGGCATAATGTGAGCTCATCAGATTGTCTGGAGCTTTGCAAGGACGAACTTACTTCAGATATTCCGCCTAAGTTGTACCAACTGTGGTTCAGAACAAGCATGTGTTTGCTATATGATAGGTCATTTCGAGCCTTTAAGACATCTGGAAAACGTATCCTTCAAAGCACATAATTTTATTACTTTTCCACATTCTAAGAAAATATAAGATAATTGTCCCGCGTACTTATATATTGAATAAACAACAGTAGTTGAAAAGAGGATTGCAATAAATGTCTTAAACTTTCTTGACGAGATAACCAGGTCATGAAAACCCTAGGAGAGTGAATTAATTTGGTGTACCACAGCAATTATTCTGAATATGAGTCAGAAACAGAGACAGTGACTTCAAAGGACCCTAGAAATAACAATTTGAAATGCATTGGTCACTCCCATGCAGTATCATCATCTCCATGTTAAAGCGTATCACTCCTATGGAAGGTGTTGTCACCTCCATGCCTTTCAAAAAATTAAAATGTTGTTTCTTGAAGAAATTATTTCTCTCTTGAGTTCAACAAAATGCTTCTTATCCTTTCATATAGGCCTAAATAAAGAAATGGATTTATAATTAGTTTACAGAAGTATTGAGTGTTTTTCTTTTACAAAAAATGCAATCCTGAATTTTCACTTAATTTCAGAACCAACCATACATTGGTATTGGTAGGCCTATTTATTCCCTTGTAATCTTCTTATCCATGTCATAATAAACGAGATATGATATTTGAATGCCAAAATAATGTTATATTTTGGCATATATTTACTTTTTCCTGTAACTACCACCGGATTAAATTCCATTTTTTAGTTAATAAAAATTCATTTAACTATTCCTGAAATATTATACTAGTTAATAATAGGCAAGCGTGTTAAACCTTGAAGATTTATGTAACCCTTAAGATCGAAAACGTCCCAAACGGATTGAACGTAAAATCAAAATATTATCATTAAGTGCAGCCACCAGCGTAGCTCAGTCGGCTGAGGCACTTGCCTGTCGATCCAGAGTTGCGCTCGGGCTTGCGTTCGATTTCTGCTTTGGCTGATAACCAGGTTGAATTTTTCCAAGGTTTTTCCCAACTGTACGGTAAACATGTCAGGTAACTATGGCGAATCCTCAGCCTCATCTCGCCAAATACCATCTCGCTATCACCAATCCCATCGACGCTAAATAACCGAGTAGTTGATACAGCGTCGTTAAATAACAAACTAAAAAATCATTGATCAACGTTATGGAACAAGTAATAACTACGTCACCGTGTTAATATTGTGAATTTTGAAGGTAAATTACTTGATTGACTAGTTTCGACGTGTTCCACGTATTAACACAGTCAAGTAGTTAAAAGATTGTGTCCAAGAATGAAAAATAAAAAAATAATTAAGCTTCTTCGTCTTAATACTCGTATTACTGACAAGTTATTCAATCCAAATAACGGCACGCAAATTTATATATCATAGTTAGGATTCATGAAGCCGGAAACAAACTTGAATTTTTGCTCCATGGTTACCTCTTAAAATAGCTGCCACCTCTGTAAGCTTTCTCCCGACTCTATCACTGTATCGTCTCAATCATTCACGGGAATCGATTCAGTGAACACGTTTCTGCCATTAGAAGGTTCGGTTACAGAATCCATTGTTTACAGTACTCTCCTATTATGAAAATTACATCGTGACGCGGCAACAGCTCCTTTGGTGTCCGGAGATCGATTAAATGTTCATAGCGAACTTTGCTATCGAAAAAGTATGGAGCTTCGGTAACACTGTCACTATAATTTGTACGAAAGTGCTTCATATTATATTTATGATGTTTCCACTCCACGGAGAAGAACTTCCTAGTCTCTTAATATGCAGCTCCAAACATGAGACATATAGCCTATGGTAAATATCCACGTATTCCGTCGCTTATTTCTGTCTACAGCGCAATATGTCAACTCTCACTGTTAGGTGATAATTAACTTGTTAAAGAAATACTTAGAACACTATATTCAGAACCGTAAGTAATGTCATTAATTTCTGGGGGTTATTCTTTGAAGTATTTCAAATAAAAAAGTTTAATACAGTTCTAATAGTTCTAACAAAATGTTGGCATATTCCGAAATAGTACCCAATTTTGCTCGTTTTTGCTTCCCTTTAAAGATAAAAATTGTTTTATATGAAACATTTCATAGCGTATTTTGGGAAAGCCATTGATTTAATTCCCAGTATCTCAGTCAATTTAAGAAAGCAGTGTACTATGACAATAAATTGGAGCGTCGGCTGGAACAACGTTGTAAGTTACATATACAGGAACTGCAAAAATGTGTACACGTACAACGTTGTTCTTAAAGGGTACCAAACTTTAGAGTGGACAAATTTCACGTACTGCATTGATGGACAGTTGCAAGCCAAAGAGTATAGCAAGGTAATATGACATAGAACATTATTACACGGAAACACGCTGAATGAAAATTTTGTAACTTACAACGTTGTTCCAGCCGACGCTTCAATTGTAACAATTTTAGTTTTGTCCTTTAAATGTGCAGAAATTTGATCCGAATAAATGTTACATTGTAAAATTCCTTTGTAGAAGGAAAAGTTATATAAAATAAAGGTTAATCTTGCTGAGAGAATACGGAACTACCAACATCATTGAGAGAATAAGGAACTATCAAAGTCAATATAATGTACATGAACATCGGATGACGGATTAATTTGTGTGTATTTATTCACACTGCAGTGGGTATATACCCGGTGGCAGTGGTAACTAATTACACTCAATAATGACAATAACAAACTTATTAATTAAAAATACACTTAATAATAATACCAATAATTAATAATAATAATAATAATAATAATAATAATAATAATAATAATAATAATAATAATAATAATAGGGAATATCCTAAATTAAATGAAGCACGATCACTTAAAATAACATTTAAAATAAATCTAAGTTCGAACTAAAACCCACAGTATGATATGTTCATATCTGCACAAGTACCTTTCCACATTACACTCATTTCGCTTTCAACTCACTCACTGCACTGGAACTACGACACATTTCACTGATTCTATCCTGATTTCACTAACACTTCAAAAACATTTCACTGTTCAAATACTTTGCACTGCCACTATAAACTATAAAGTTTCCCTGACAGGAACACGTTTCACTGACACAACATAATTCTTCACTGATACAACACTTCAATAACAAAATATCATTTACATCCTTTACATACTGTGTATAATTACCGTCTATTAGTAAAGTCCTTAAGCCTGTTTTTAAATACGTTTTTGGTTGTTGCTAAAGCCTTTAGTAAGTCTGCAGGTAAAGCATTCCAGTCCCTGATAGTACGATTGAGAAAAGAAAACTTTCCAGTGTCCGTCCTCTGCCTTCTTTCCCTCAATTTATATGAGTGGTCGTTCCTTGAAGAGTAATTTGGCGGATGACACAATACCGACAGTTGTACTGAATTATACCTTACACAGTCATTGCAAATGAGATTGTCCAGAAATGAAATGGGGAAATAAATTTAGGCGAATTAAATTTTAAGTTTGAACGGACTATATGATCGAAAACTTGTTCATGACAGCGATATTGGTAGTGGTTGTGGTGATGGTCGTGGTGGTGGTGGTTACGTGAAGCTGCAGACACATCGAATGTAGGAAACAGATCAAATCACAACGCGAAAGCCTGTAAAATCTGTCATTTATGGGGCCTGAAATGTAGACCAAAATTATTAATTATTGTAGTTTAAACTTACATTTCATATCTAAACAGCTGTATTGAGTCTAAAAATTCAAATAAAACATAAAACAGTTTCACAAGCACACTTAGTAGTACGTCTAGAAAACAAAATAGGACTAAACTTATTTATTCATTTTACAATATTTATTTAATTTCTTATTTACTTACTTACTCACCTACTTATTTATTTATTTATTTATTTATCTAGTTAGTTATTAATATATCTATTTATTTATTCATTCATTTATTCGATTGTTTATTTATTTGTTTTCTTATTTAATTGCTTGTTTGTTTGCTTGTTTAATTAATTATTTGTTTATTTGCTTAATTAATTATTTATTTACTTGTTTATTTTTTATTTATTTATTTAATTTATTTCTACTGGCAGATTCTGAAACTGTGATGTGAGAATTATATTGAATAGACAAGGAAAATATTTAGAATGAAAGCTAGCAGAACTCAACTAAATGTTGGTGGAAAAATGTGAATTTCAGTTGTCTCATCATTCTACTACAACTAAGGGAGCAATGCGCTGAGATTTGTTTTACAGAGCAATAAAATGTTATCACTACCCAGATTCGTTCGTCAATAAACTACCATTGAGCGGAGACAACTGCTGTGTAATGGTATCCGTGATTTATCTTAAAAAGTACACAATATTATTTAGTTATACGAGCTTTATCCGCACGAACGGAACAATTATTTATTCCGGTTATATTTCTGCAGCTGACTACGCACAGAAGGAAGCCATGAACCAATGAAGTGAAAGTCAATATTTATCTCATCTGCCAAAAGCGATATTCCCAAAGGGATGTTGTCAGTGTCCTACATTTACGAATGCAGACATTTTACTAAGCATCGCTATTGATTGTAACGTATTTATAAATACAGGGACATCATTTTATTTTTACTTCAATTTTTATTGTACCTGAGTTTTTGAATGTACTTCACTCCCACCGCTTCTACTAATGAAGTTCCAACTGTCCTCAAGACAGAATCAAGACTGCACTGAGTGAGTATAGTACGTTCCAGAAATATGTTCGCGTTTTCCAGTGACGAAAGAGCTTTCAATATTGAATCATATTTTCGCACAGGTACTGTTCGTTTGCCTACGTCGCATCCCGATTTCCCCCACCTGAGTCTGTACGCCCCTCTGTAAAAGCTGGGCTGTCTTAGCTCTTTTCTGAAAAGATTAATTTCTGTTAGGAATTGGACGTCTACGTAATATTATACAGCTGTTTAATTTAACTTAAATAAAAGGGCCTCGTTAAGTAATTAACTGTCACGTGATTTCCACCCTTTCTACGATCCTGCGGCATAACCACTTGGACGGACAGTAGATAGCATGTCTGAGTAATTTTATCTGTGCGTGTCGGGCAGAAGTGAAGATTGAATTTACAGTAAGTAAGTACTCTTTTATAGAGTAGGTACACAATTATTTCAACATAAGTTACTAGTACGAAGGACGAAACTGGCAATTAGAATTACGTAGATGCAATAGTCTATAGTGCGATAATAAGCACAAAAGAACTGAAGCCTGTATCGAAATGAAAGGCCACCATTTTAAAAAATGTGTTTAATTATCCATATTATGATTATTTTTCAATTGAACTTCATTCTCTATATTGTACGCTAATGTGCTGTAGACAGTATAATATACACCGCATAATGAATACGTTCGCATGGATAACTCAGTTCGTGAGTAAAAATACTTATTCATAATACAGTACTGTATTTTGATTAAACAAAAACCTAATGAAAATTATCGAATTCAAAATTGCGATATTTCCTAGTTTACATATATGGACGAACTACTTTTCTTCCCTCCTATACCTAGTAAAGTGATGTGTTTGTGTTTTACGCCAGTATCATTGAACTCCAGTCGTGGAAGGGGGCAGCGAACGGTGTTTCCGGTTCTCTAAAGGTATAGCCAGGTTAATATTAAAAATGTTAGTAAAAATAAAATGATTTCCCTGTACAATTCATAAGTGCTAATATTCACAAACATATCTTCATTCAGTGGTGTAGCAACATGCATGGAGTCGCGAGTTCAAATCTCATTTAAGGTATGGATATCTACTGATTGTGAAATTCTGTGTTAACTGGAGGGAGGTACAGTGACTTACCGATCCCCATTATTTCTGTTCTTCCATATAATTCCTTTGTTTGTGTTATGTTTAAAAGACATCATCCATTCATTTTCTTCCCACATTTAATACACCAAATTTATGACCTATTATGAGAGTAACTAATAATAAAATTAATTGAAAGTTTTTCCAGTTTGCCTTTTTTATATTTATTGCAATTAACTCTAATGCATTTATTACCCTGATGCATATAGCGGAGAGAATAATATATCCTCTCCAATTAAAGCATTATTTTTGCGAAAAAAAATAGACTCGTAGATAATTATAATTAATATTTCATATGAAGATCTCCCCAGAAGAAGGACATCAAATAAGATTCTTGAAATACATATGTTATGTAGGTGTAAAAAAGTAATTTTAGAAGTATTTATTTATTGGACCCATCAACAAGAGTAATAAATTTGTCATTAAATTGAATTAGTACTATAGTGGGGTTATTACAATAAATAATTATCGTGTACAATGCATCCTTCCTTACTCAAATAATTACGATCAGACTGTGGCGCAGGGTACCCAAGCGCATTAAGTTATGAACGCACTGACAACTGACCACGAGGGGAATGGGAGAGTGAGAGTGCAGTTACTCCTTGCCTCAACATCTAAACATTCAGTCACAGTAGGATACAAAATAAATGTTCACGTTTACAAAATAAATATAATACCTACAGTGCATATAAAGTACAAAAATAATTTCCTAACATTACATATTTCAATTTACATTATACTGCACAAGTTTCAACAATATAAAATAATCATTTATGTGTGAGTAGAAAAAAATATACAGCACTTACATAAATACATTTGTTCACAATTCAATGCACCGAATTACAAGGTATTGTACATTCGCAACGTACCAAAAGAAAAGTTTTTCAAGAAACGTTTTGAATATTTTGAAAGAGATGTTGACATGGACCAACATTATACACAATCTTGATTAAATTATTTTTCATCCTTTATGTCTGATTTTGATGTTGATGGTCAGTTTTGACTGTATAATTAAATATTTTTCATGTACCTTTTGCTATTACACTGCTTTTGAAAAAATTGGGTTCTATCTGTCGTTATACTTTTTTAACAATTTGCAAAATTCAGTGATTTTTTCCTTCGTTGTTGTGGTTTAGTTAACTGTCCGAAGACAGGTTTGAACCTCATAAGTAACACCAATAAGGTATCACTCATGAGGCAACTAGGCCAGGATATAATGGGGGTAGGGTGGCCAGTTCCTTTCTCCCCTCTAATGCATACATCGCCGATTAGCTACATATTCCACTAATCAGAGCAACAGGAACAAATATAAATGATACTCGGAAGGAAATTAAACGCAGAATAAATAATAGGAAATTCGTGTTATTATTCGGCTGAGAAGCTTTTGTTATCCAGTCTGCTGTCAAAAAATCTGAAAGTTAGAATTTATAAAACAGTTATACTACCGGTTGTTCTGTATGGTTGTGAAACGTGGACTCTTACTTTAACAGAGAACAGAGGAACAGAGATTAATGGTATTTGAGAATAGGTTTCTTAGGCAAATATTTGGGGCTAAGAGGGATGAAGTTACAGGAGAATGGAGAAAGTTACACAACGCAGAACTGCACGCATTGTATTCTTCACCTGACATAATTAGGAATATTAAATCCAGACGTTTGAGATGAGCAGGGCATGCAGCATGTATGGACGAATCCAGAAATGCATATAAAGTGTTAGTTGGGAGGCCAGAGGGAAAAAGACCTTTGGAGAGGCCGAGACGTAGATGGGATGATAATATTGAAATGGGTTTGAGGGAGGTGGGATATGATGATAGAGAGTGGATCAATCTTGCACAGGATAGGAACCGATGGCGGGCTTATGTGAGGGCGGCAATGAACCTGCGGGTTCCTTAAAAGCCATTTGTAAGTAAGTAAGGTGAAATATGTCTCTCGAGACAATCGAAGTGGTTGGAAAAACAGTGCACTAAATCTGATCTTAGACTAATATTCCAGCGCCAGTTGATTATGTTATTTTTATGATGACTATTACACATTTACTACGTCATACTATGATACTTTTGACAATAAAACGGCACAGAATAACGTGTTTCAATCATGGCTGCTTATCCTACAATTCTTATCACCTCCCTAGGATTTGTTTCTTTATGCAATTCTGGCTTTCAGGTAAAGCTCCCTGTGAAGCAGACTTAAATAATTTCAAGGGAAAAATTATTTACCTGAAAGCCAGATTTGCATAGGGGAGAGTCGGGTAGTATCGGACATCGGATAATATCGGACAGTGAGTTTCTTTCATCTACCACACGATGATAGTACCTGATCGACATGGTTACGTTTCTGTGATGTCGCATAGAGAAACGTGACCATGTCATTCAGGTACTACCATATGGTGGTAGATGAAAGAAACGCACTGTCCGATACTACCCGATGTCCGATACTACCCGACTCTCCCCTAATATATATGTATGTATATATATATATATATATATATGTCACTGTAGGTGCGTTAACAGAAAACCACAAATCAAATCACACAGAGGTTGTGTGCACTCAAAGTTGGGTTTCTGGCGCCTTGTCAGCCTACTTGAGTTGTGTGGATATACATGAAAATTTGGGACGGTGTCGGGTGTAGTTCCTGGGTAGCTCAGTCGGTAGAGCATTTGTGCGCTAAGCGAAGGGTTCCGGGATCGATACCCGGTCCCGGAACAATTTTTCCCTTGAAATTATTAATTTTTTTTCTTTGTTTACCAACACTGTAGAGAATGTAGAGAAGATTTACATAGAAAATTTTAGTTCTCTTTAAAATTACATTGAACCTTGCTTTAGCATAATGTAATTTGAAACATTCATGGTAGTTTAAAGGGGGAGTTTTATAAAAAGTAGGCTAGAACGGAATGGTAAGGAACAGAGTGAGACAAATGACCAATAGGTTTTGGAGTTCACATGAATATTTCCTCACAGCCCCAAATTCTCTTGCAAGGACGCGCGACCGTGTACCTTTCCATGCCTTCTCCAATTTCCCTCTTCGTTTATTCAAATAGATTCAGCCTACAGATAGTCTCAGTTCTAATGTGAACTGAGAGACAAACATGTATGAATGAAGAACGACGGATCAAGTGTACACATTATAGCGATAAGAAAATGTACTCCTTTGCCCGAAATACTGACTGTAGAATTATCTAAAACAAACGCCCCTGTGTTGAGATCATATCAAGATGTGTGGAATTAGAATTACATTTGCAGTTATCTTATCCTCATCCCATTTTTGCTACCCTAGCACCATGTGGACTGCTTTCCATGCAGGATTTTACAGCTGGGACGTGAGTAGAATTCATGAACGATAAAATGACGATAAGGTACGACATTTTAACTTCAGTGGACTGAGAATGATAGGAGGAAACAAATTGCTTGAGGATCTCTGCTCTACAGTCACACTATGTTCTTATATGAGAGAAGCTATCAATCAGCTTTGAATTTATCTCTATTACCACTGTTGGGAAACTAAGCTATGGTGGAACCTTCCAAATAAAAGATCCGAGCGAAGCTAGTAGACCTCTGATCCATGTACACCTAACTTCTACATGGTTATTACAGAGATAATTATATATTACCCCCATATTGGTTGATTGATCGTGCACCTCTGTGGAGGCCAGCAGTCCACTGGTAAGCCTTGTCCTTCATGGGCTGTAGTGCAACGTATTTCTTGTTTAATTTTATTATGTACCAAGAGAACGATTGATGGGGAACTTAGATTCGGAAATGTAGTTCTGGAATGATGATGACATTTAAGAATGAATGGCCTGAAGATAGGCATGTATCCTTACAGGTAATAAAATAAACTTTTATTAAAGTGACGATATGGAAATTTTTCCATTTTCACGCCAAGTGCACTGATTCTTCTACACTCAATTTTCACGTGAAAATACCATTCGAAGGTAATTTACTTCTAGCGTGCCATGGAGTTTACATTAATAACAGCAATACGCTCAACAAAACATCAGGAAGATATACCTACGTGTAGGCGCAACTTGTAACAGTGGAAGGTACGACCATATACCTAAAATAGCCTCTCCACTTCAGATATTATGAATTATGTGGACTTCTTACTTCATTTTAAATTCAAATCTAGTTTAAAACTTAAAATCAGGACAGTATTCTGTTCAATCTAGCAACAGATTTTTTCCATTTTATTCTAAGCTTCCATATCCTCTTGAACATATTATAATTATCTTCTGTAATTTATACTATTTTATTTTCATGCATTTTTTCGTTATCAGCATAATAATAATACTTATTTACTGGCTTTTAAGGAACCCAGAGGTTCATTGCCGCCTTCACATAAGCCCGCCATTGGCCCCTATCCTGAGCAAGATTAATCCATTCTCTATCATCATATCCCACCTCCCTCAAATCCATTTTAATATTATCTTCCCATCTACGTCTCGGCCTCCCTAAAGGTCTTTTTCCCTCCGGCGTCCTAACTAACACTCTATATGCATTTCTGGATTCGCCCATATGTGCTACATGTCCTGCACATCTCAAATGTCTGGATTTAATGTTCCTAATTATGTCAGGTGAAGAATACAATGCATGCAGTTCTGTGTTGTGTAACTTTCTCCATTCTCCTGTAACTTCATCCTTCTTAGCCCCAAATATTTTCCTAAGCACCTTATTCTCGAACACCCTTAATCTCTTTTCCTATCTCAAAGTGAGAGTCCAAGTTTCACAACCATACAGACCAACCGGTAATATAACTGTTTTATAAATTCTAACTTTCAGATTTTTCGACAGCAGACTGGATGATAAAAGTTTCTCAACCGAATAATAACAAGCATTTCCCATATTTATTCTGTGTTTAATTTCCTCCCGAGTATCATTTATATTTGTTACTGTTGCTCCCAGATATTTGAACTTCCCTACCTCTTCAAAAGGTAATTTCCAATTTTTATATTTCCATTTCGCACAATATTCTCGTCATGAGACACAATCATATACTTTGTCTTTTCGAGATTTACTTCCAAACCTATCTCTTTACTTGCTTCCAGTAAAGTTCCCATGTTTTTCTTAATCGTTTGTGGATTTTCTCCGAACATATTCACGCCATCCGCATAGACAAGCAGCTGATGTAACCCGTTCAATTCCAAACCCTATGACCAAGGCATGGCGCGTCCTCAGGTTGCGGATCGAGGAGACGGCCTTCAGATATGGAGGGTAGCTGCGAATATATTGAATAAGCAGTCGTGGACAGCCGATGAGGTGTGGTCCTCCAGCTTGGAGGTTGGGCGAAGGGCTAACAACGCATCACCGTAAAAAAACAGCTTGTTATGAATCCTTCAAATAAGCCTCGGAATGGGACTGATTCTCTGGCACGGCCACAGAGCATAATAATAATAATAATAATAATAATAATAATAATAATAATAATAATAATAATAATAATAATTTCTTATGCTACAGTTCTGGGTGAAAGTATCATAACTGTACAGATTTTAACAGCTTATTCCTAGTCATACAAAGCAGACTTATTTATTATCTTACCTCCTTAATTACCGTTTTGATGTTTAAAATGTAAAATAAATGTATACTTATTTAAATTGATGTACTGAATGTAGTTTCAAAATTTTAAGCGTGCTGCGTCATTTTTGGAGAGGAACCTTAAGGTAGACCTACTTACCGTAACTATAGCAACTTTAAGACAATTTAAGTTTGGTAAATTTTATTTTGAATAGCAAGGGGTTCGCTCGATTCAGATCTTTGTGAAGGAGTTCGCAAGTCGAAAAAGTTCGGGAACCTCTGTTCTAATGAACCATGCACTTAATCATAGAACGCATAATAGGATCTTTATTTATTTTAATGTATTCTATTGCCCCCTTCAATATGTACAGTTTTATCACTTCCACTCTGTACATTCTATGCTTAAGAGCATAATCTTGATTTGATAAAAAATATGAACTAAAAACAATCACGCAGATGTGTGCATATATCCTAATAGGCCTACATAAAACCAGGCTGTGAATTAAGACTGGTCTGTTTTGGAGAATATTTGTTCTCCTACGCACTGTTGCACATTTTAAGGATGTGACAGGTTTCCCAGTTCGATGTGCTGTGTACCTGTGTAGCGGAGATAAAGCTGCACGCGCCCCCTTGATTTATCTCGGCTGCCTCGTTCCCATTTGTACCACTGGAGGAATTGGTGTCACACGCACCACCAACCCTTGATAGATGGGTTTCCCGAGTGCTTCTGTCACCGCACGGGCTCTCTTACTTTTATTCCCACCTTGACGAGTACAGTTGCGTCCATAACACAGACCTCTCCCTAAAGAATAGCGCAAAACTTCACAGTAGTACTGCAGTTAAAGGTGATTTGTAATCTTTTAATACCATTCTTTCAATTATAGTTTTAATTCTTTTATATTAGCCTACTTCATTACCGGTTATCAATAGCTTTAAATGTCAATCTCTATAACGTGTATGAATTCGAGAACGTATCAGAATTAATTGAGGCACTGATATAAAAAAACAGAACTAGTCATGCTGAGGACATAACAAAACAACTTCACAAATATCATTATACTTGCTTTAAGGTACTCATCTACCATTTAATTTTTTATTTTCCTTAAAAAATTTTTTCATGTCGTCTGAAAGCTTGAAATTTCTAAAAATTTGAATTTTGAATTCATCTTTGTAGATTATCCAATAAGTCGTATTACAAAATACAGTTCGAAGACACTCTTCATCCTGCACCGTGGTTCATACACAGTCTCCTTTGAATGATCCCACGGGTTAGGTCCGGAGAGCGCAGAGGCAAAAGAATTGGTCCATTCTATCTATTCTAATCTATTCTATCCATCTATCCTAAGTAATCCTAATCTATCCATCTATCCTAATGCATCCATCCATCTATCCGCCCACCCATCCATCTATCTATCTATCTATCTATCTATCTATCTATCTATCTATCTATCTATCTATCTATCTATCTATCTATCTATCTATCTATCTATCTATCTATCTATCTATCTATCTATCTATCTATCTATCTATCTATCTATCTATCTATCTATCTATCTATCTATCTATCTATCTATCTATCTATCTATCTATCTATCTATCTATCTATCTATCTATCTATCTATCTATCTATCTATCTATCTATCTATCTATCTATCTATCTATCTATCTATCTATCTATCTATCTATCTATCTATCTATCTATCTATCTATCTATCTATCTATCTATCTATCGATCCATCCATCCATCCATCTATCGATCAATCCATCCATCTATCGATCCATCCATCCATCTATCGATCCATCCATCCATCCATCTATCCATCCATCCATCCATCCATCCATCCACCCACCCACCCATCCATCCATCCACCCACCCACCCATCCACCCACCCACCCACCCACCCATCCATCCATCCATCCATCCATCCATCCATCCATCCATCCATCCATCCATCCATCCATCCATCCATCCATCCATCCATCCATCCATCCATCCATCCATCCATCCATCCATCCATCCATCTATCTATCTATCTATCTATCTATCTATCTATCTATCTATCTATCTATCTATCTATCTATCTATCTATCTATCTATCTATCTATCTATCTATCTATCTATCTATCCATCCATCACGGAAACTTTGATTTAGAAATCGACGAACATTGACACTGGATGAAGTACGTGTTTCGTCGTATTGCTAACATGGTACTGTAAGAACACTTTGTATCTTTCTCTGTTGAACCTGGGTGAGAACATGAGGCCCCACTAAAACGTCACCAACAATGTCCGGCCCAAACATTGACATTTCCATGTGGTATGCTATTTTTTTCCTCCACAATCTACCGCATTATACAATGTAAGCAGAATTTAGACAAATGGCTGTAAAAAGGAAATAAAGCGTTTTCGGATCAATGTTCATATAACATTTTTCCATCCTCTATATGAAAGAAATATGTCTATAAAATTTTGACATACATTTTAGTTACATCCTGTATTCCTTGGCAATTTTCATATTTCGAAAGTCAACAAAGGAACCAAAAAATATCTCACAAAATTAAAAAAAAAAAAAAAAAAAAAAAAAGACGCAAAGAATGGGAGACTGCTCTTTGGAGTTTCCGAATGAAAGTAAACTTGGCACCTATATAGTTCATATAATGAAACCTTTGCATAAATGGAAAAGCTGTTACATATTCTGAAAATTCAGAGAAGAACGAAACGAGTGAAAATTACGTCACATGCAGAGCGCAACGTACGAACTTGTCGCAGAGAAGATTAGACTTTAAATGTATCCATTGTAAAACATGTTACATGCCATGTGCAATGTATGTGTAATTCCACACAACGTAGTTATTTTTAGTTGTTGGATTATGCAACTTATTACACCGAACCGCAAGAGTTGGAAATCGTCTGTATTTTTGTAATCTTGGTGAAGAATTAATAGTAATCGATATTATCCTACTATACGAGGCAGAACTCGCCAATAAAGGTGAGGGACGCAGAGAGAAGTTGCTGATGTGACATGGAAGTACAGAAGGTTCCGTAATTAAAACTTGAAACTTTAAATGTCTTGCTGAATTTTAATACAGTAGCTATTCTTATAGTGAAAATGAAATCGTGAAAATAATGTAACATTACTACTACTACTTACTGGCTTTTAAGGAACCCGGAGGTTCATTGCCGCCCTCATATAAGCCCGCCATTGGTCCCTATCCTGAGCAGGATTAATCCAGTCTCTATCATATTATTGTGACAGCGACGTGAGATTCGAACTCACGACCAGCGTCCCGCAAGAGAGAAGATCGCGCGGAGCACTTTGGGATGGCGCGCGGGCTTCACGGGGAAAGGGGAAAGGGGCCTACACGCGAGGGGAGGCTGCACGCGCAGCTGCTACTTAACGCAGTGAATGTGGAACGACCTTCCCGACTATTCCAGAAATCCGTCGAAGTGGAAGACTCGCGAATTTTCGAGGCTACGTCGCCGTGGTTATAAATTACGGTCGCGAAGGAACGACAGCAGAGTTTTCAGTTATTCAGTCAGTGAGTAAGCCAGAGCAAGCAAGCCAGACTTGTGTGCCGGAGTTCGACTCGAGTGTGCGTCCGCATCTGCGTCAGCATCCGAAGGCCTGAGTTCGAGTGCAGTGGATCGCGGTTGGAGGGACCTGAGTTCGAGTGCAGTGGACCGTAGTTGGAGGGACCTGAGTTCGAGTACAGTGAACTGTCTCTGAAGGTCTGTGGTTCGAGATACTGTGAACTCGAGTGACTGAGATAGAAGAACTGTGAACTGAGAACTGATAGTTCTGATTTGTAAATAGTGCTTTGTAAATATTAGTTAAGATTAACAGTTCATTGTTGTGCGTAATAGTCCAAGTAAATTGTCATTGTCGTCGGTGGAGTGCTATAACGAATACTGTGTTGAGTGAAGATCCAATTGTTGACGAGAGCGTTTAAGGTGAATTGTAGAAAGGAATTATTGTTGTGACGAATAAATTACATTGTTGTTACTAATAAAATTCACCTTATTTTAAAAATATAACTGTTTGGCTACACAAGGAAAGAGTGATTTGGACATGTGAACTTATTAATGGTTTAATATCTTTCAAAAGAGAATCATGAATTTTTCCCATACGCCATTAATTACTGTATATGTTGCTCGGTATTAAACTGAGCTATAACTACAATTTGTTTTACCAAGTCATGAAAATCGTTGTAGCCTAGGGTTGCAAACTGTTTTTGAAGAAAATACGGGAGACTAAGCGATCTACAATATTTCACATAGAAAATTGACAAATTATTATTCATTCCAGTTAGCGGTATTAAAATACAACTATATTCTACACTTAGGCAGTTAGGCTTAAATTAAGAATATTTTGAGACATTTTGCCTCGCTTAATAGTTTCAAACAATTTGTAAAAATTGCCTGCATGAGTAGATACAGTTAACCGTTGTTTGCTGTTCTGATTTGATTCGATGTACCGTGCTCCTGTCCCGACATCTGTTCACTTACTGTTCATAAGAGAAAACACTCTCTGCCTGAACTTTGCTGTCTGGTATGCTTACAACACAACTCACTAGTTTTTTTTTATATAAATTTGTCGCTCTAACATTGTTTTATTTTAAACTAGTGAGTCCTAAAACTATTTCTGGCAAGTTTTATAGTTCGGGTCAGCATACTTCATACCCTAAGGGTGAAACCTAACCATTTCCCCCCCCCATTACTACATATGCTAGTGGATTCTAGTGATTTTCTAGTTTGCAGGTTGAATTTCCTTTTGCCAACTTCGTTTCGAATTTCGATACTGACAAATACTACAAAAATGTAGTGATTTTGTAACTGGTATGTTGCAGCTGAGACAAATATCGACAATATTTGTCGGTACTAGGAGTTCCATGAAATTAAAATTGTACTAGATTTCTGAGCCGGTTACTGGAAGCTAATGAAATTTGAACATAATAATAATTAATTAATATCAGTATTAATACATAATGGTTATTTTATGTGTTCCATTGTGGTTATAATTCAAGACTATAGTCGGGCAAGTTTTCGGGGTTAGTGCTAATAATTTCATGTGGCCAAACAAAATACATTTATAGGTTAGGTCTCGTGAGTGAATTGTTTAGTCAAACCAATGAATTTCGTATTGCCAGACAAAATACTTGGCATGTTGAGCACTTTCTCGTATAGTTTGCCTATGAAAATATGTTACAAATTATTGAATTATTTAGAATAACCTTCCAACATAAAGTACGGTAACTAAATAAGTCATTTAGTACGTAGGATCGTGTGTTATCTGGTAACAGTTGGCAACATACCTTCTACAGAAATTGCACATTTCAGTACATCTCTGGGGGGGGGGGGGAATCCATAATATAAATGACCTTCAATCACTGAAAAATCAAATGTTTCAAATAGATTTTTACATTATGCAAAAATAAGGGAGAAAAATGCTCGAGGAGAAGAAAAATGAGTCGGGAGATTAGGGCTAAATATGAGAGATTCCGGGAAATACCACCTGCCATGGCGCCAGTTCGACCATCTGTCCCACTGCTTGAGTGCGCGCTGAAGGCTATGTTGAGCTCTTGCTGACGAAGACAGGATATTCAATTTGCACGGCTCGAGGGCCTTGTTACACACAAACTAGTTTAACGTCTTACAACACGCCTCTGCATTTCTCATTGGATACCGCGCATAGCAGCGTCCCCTTGTAATCTCATCCCTGCCTTGTGCTTCCTCATAAAGACGGACCTTGATGGGCCAGGCAGATGCTTCTCAATAGAATGCAGAAAAAATCATCAACATGCTTCCCGTCTTGGGTCTCCTGGCTTGTTAAGGACACAATCAGTCGGCTATTCTCTCGTCCCAAATCTATTTTCCACATATATATTTGTAGTGAATAAGTTGTTTTGGGTATCCCGCTATCACCCATCCTCCTCTACGTGCTATATCCACTTGAATTTTGAAGTAGTCCTCAATAAATTCCGAAGTGACTGTATTATAATTCGACGACACTAATTCAGTGACATATACCATTTTTGGTAAAAAGTAATCAGCTTTTGATGGTGCATATAATGTTAATCATTTCAAGAGAAAATAACTTTTGTGCGAGATCGTGCGTATTTGCTTGTTTTCCGCACAGAACCAATACGCGGTAAGTGTGAAATATCACATTCAGTATTCCCAACGTAACACACATAACAATTTCCCTCTTCTTACCGCTTAAGCGCGACATTCATTTTACTGCTTTAGGCTTTTAACACATTATTTTTAGAGACGTTTAACATAGTAATAATTATAAATTGGAAACTTACCACTGCAATTTCACCTAAATTGCAATGTTAATTATTGTTTTTAAATATTTGCAAAAATTAAGTAAAGTCTACTACTCCACGAAACTTATTGCATTCCTGATACAAGTAACATTAAGGAAGCCGTGAAAAAATCAACAAACTTGCCGATGTTATTACTGCAATATGTTATATAAATAATATTGTTAAAATATTAAAATGAAAAATAAATCATTACATAACCTTACCGTTTGTTTTAAGTTCGCATTTATAGACTGGGGGAAAAAAAAGACAGACTTATATCACGGCCTGCTGGAGTATAGTAAACACAGAAAACATTTTATAGCAACAAGATATTTTGGTTTTCCGAATTTGCCGTCATTGAACAGAAACCAACATGGAGATTTCATTGCAACTAATTAGAAATTCGTCTTTCAGGTATGTAATAAACGATCTTCGCACAAAATAATGTACGATACACGAGCGGTATGTTTGTTTTCATGTTCTCGGAAATTAAAAAAGCTCAACTACGTTTCGCTTTTTCAATATTTTCCTCGACCATGAAAACGTCAACATACCGCTCTTGTAACGTATATTACTAGTTTTTATTATATTTGTCCATGGTAAAATACTAATTTTTACTCCATTTGTATTCTATTCATGATCCATGGTAAATATTCGTCTATAATTTTATCCCCAGTAGGCCTCTCAACTATAGTAATAAAATAACGAGTCTTTCGCTATATTCACGACGGGAGAAGTATCCATAGCTATCATTTAATGCAGCCTCCCTGACAAGAGAAATGTCATCTGTACTTGACATACTTGACAAATTACAATTTTCATAAATTTGCACGGAGCACTTCGCTAAATTACTTGGCGGCTACATTCCACCATACTGCGTGACCTCTTGGAGTTAACAGGTTATGGAAAGAGGAAGGTCATTAATATAGAGATACCAATTGCAAAGTCAAATGGAAAATTAATGTTAATTGATGTTGTGATTTGAAAACATCTGCGCATATGTATCAAGTCACACTGTAAGTTTTAACTACCCACATATAGCTATCGTTCTTAATAAAGAAAAATGGGGAACCATGACGTAACTAACGCTGCAGCCGCAGTTTGTAAAATCAACTGGATATATGGTCGCGAGATCTACCGACATTAAGTCTGCATTTCATTTGTACAGTACAACGTTAGATCTTCAACTATAATAATTTTATTCTCACTATAGGCTAATGCATTTCAACTTTCTGAGGAAAGCGCCACTAAACACTGTAAACATTTCAACGTTTCTACGTACAAATACGTAATAATTATGACTCTACACAATATTACGGTACACTAAATTGCAAAACGCACATAGATACATGCAAGCACATATTACGTATATTACAAGATACAGATATATAAGGCCATCGGCGAGCTCAGTCGGTTCAGGTGCTTACCTGCCGATTCGGAGTTGCGCTCGGCTTGGATTCGATTCCCACTTGGGCTGATTAGGCCTACCTGGTTGGGTTTTCTTCCGAGGTTGTCCCCAACATCCAAACGCAAGACAAATCGTCGCTGCGCTCCAAAATCCACTATGTGTTTTTTTTTTCTTAATTTGCAGGAGAAATAAGAAAGCACCGTCACTTTTAATTCCCTTGATTTTCAAAGCTACTTTCGGTATAATTTCAACCATTTACATGATAAATGATGAAATTATACCGAAAGCAGTTTTGAAAAGCAAGGAAATTGAAACTGACAATCCTTTCTTTCTTTCTCTTCCAAAATCTTTTTAAGAACACATAGCGGATTTTTGAGGCACAGAGATGAAATATCACGTAATCTAGGGTGAATCCTTGGCTTCATCTCATCAAATACTATATCGCTATCAGCAAACCTATCGACGCTAAATATCCGAGTAATTTATACAGCGTCGTTAAATAACGAACTAAAAATACTGTAAATTTTATTACAAGACAAGAATGTAATTTTATTACTTCAACAATAATAATCACTTTCTACAATTTAATTCTCTCCCGTCAACAATGGGATTTGCACTCCACACAGCAACACAGTATTCGTTATTTCCACTCCACAGACGACAATGACAATTTACTTGGATTATTGAGAACAACAATTAACTGTTAATTTTAACTAATGTTCACAAAGCACTATTTACAAATCAGAACTGTCAGTTGTCAGTTCACAGTTCGTTTGCCTTGGCTAGTTCTTCTAGCTCAGTCACTCGAGTTCACAATATCTCGAACCCCAGACCTTCAGAGACAGTCCACTGAACTTCGAACTCAGGTGCCCCAACTGCGATCCACTGCACTCAAACTCAGGACTTCCGGCTCCCACAGTTACGGACACAACTCAAGTCGAACTCCGGTCTCGAAGCTGGCTTCACTGCTACACAAGACTGGCTGGCTTGCTGTCCAACGATTACAACAACTGCTCAAGTTCACTCGCGTGTCGTAATTTATAACCAAACCATAGCTTCGAGAGACTACGTTTCGCGAACAATCTTCAGATACCTATCCAGACTTCTCTGGATTTCTCCCCTCAGTCACCAGCTGTTTACTTCCCCCACACCCTTCGTCACGTCCGCGCCATCGTCTCGCGCCCCCTCTTACGTCTGTCCCCTCCAGACCCGAGCGGCCGCAACATTCTTCAGCGCGTTTTCTCCTGCGCCCCCGACCTCTGTGAGACGCGATCGACTCCCGACTGTCACAATACATATAGATGTTCATAATTATGTAATACATGGCATGCATAAATTATACTTACGTACTTCCTACCTCGTATTTAAAAAAATATTTTTTTTTAGTAATAGGGGAGAGTCGGGTAGTATCGGACATCGGGTAATATCGGACAGTGAGTTTCTTTCATCTACCACACGATGATAGTACCTGATTGACATGGTTACGTTTCTGTGATGTCGCATAGAGAAACGTAACCATGTCATTCAGGTACTACCTTATGGTGGTAGATGAAAGAAACGCTCTGTCCGATACTACCCGATGTCCGATACTACCCGATGTCCGATACTACCCGACTCTCCCCTATATAAATTTTCTCTATTGCAACAATTACGTTTATTCACAATAAGTTTGACTCATAGAATTACATGTAATTACTTGTCTTCATTTTGATATTGCTATTATTATTATTTTATTATTATTATTATTATTATTATTATTATTATTATTATTATTATTAATTGTATATTGTTCCAATATTGCCGTCATTTTTGCATTTGCTATTGTTCTTATACTGGTTGAGTGAAAGATAAGAGCTTATGACCTTGACTCTGCCAGTAGAAATAAATATATTGAATGAATGAATGAATGAATAAATAAATAGATAAATAAATACTGTAGATACATACATACATTCATACATCACATTACATACATACATTTCAGTACATTAGAATATATTACATCACATTCATTTGATTACACCACAGAATGTACATGGCGTGATTAGAATGTATGAATGAAATTATTTCTAATGGCACAAAATTCGTGATCTAAAAGAACGTCACAAGTTACAAGCGGAGAAGTGTGGTTGGCGAGGTCAACAGCATGTTAAAAATACGAGCATCTCCTCCCACTGGTTTCCTCAGCGCAAGCCTACTCCTTAAGTGCCCTAAAAAGGCTGAAGATTTTCTTTGTATTTCTTCTCCTGCTCTTCACAAGACGTATAGCTACAACTGGAGTAGCTCTTGTATTCTTTGGGACTTTTAATGCAAGCCAAACCTTTATGGACGCATTTGCTTATAACTTTGAAACGCGTTGAACTTGGTTACGCAACTATTCTTACTTTAGAACGTCATTTACTCTTTAGTAGTAGCTAAACTTTGTGTCCTTTAAGTAGTTCAAAAAGCTATAAAATTTCAAGAGCTTTCAATAAAGTATAAGTTTGTAGAATATGTTTTAAATATACAAAAGTTTAAATTATTTTCACAACTGAAATACTGGACTTCTGCTTCACTTGACACTTTTACCAGCACTGTTTTACTAGTGACGTGATAGCCGAATTATTAGAATTAGGTCATTATGGAATTAAAAGGAATTTTGTACATGAATATTTTAGATATATTTCTCGAATTTTGTAGAGAAATGGGAGTGAAAAGAATATTTTAGAACATATAACTACTGTATATTGGAAAGAGAAACCGGTATGTTCGAATAGGAAGCGAGCTTTGTAAACAACTAAGATGTTCCTTAATATGAAATTAATATTCACCGTGTCCGTAAATGATTAATACACTTAATTCATTACACCGAGGTACGTATTGCAGCTACATAAGTGTAAATAGTGTACAGTAATTTTAAAGACGAGCACTGCCGGTTTTACATTCCTCAAAGATGCTTAATACGAGTCCTATTCGCGACGAGACAAATGTCCGATTTGTAATCCAGTTACTCCAATACTCTTTCTAACATATTCCTGTCAACTCTTAGCTGCGGTAATTATGAACTTTAATATAAAAGTATCCAGTGATAAAAGTGGCATAAACACCTGAGCCTTCACGTAACCCCATAAAAAGAAATCACACAGAATGAGATCGTGGCAGCAAGAAAATTACTTCATCTACTGTTAATTAGCTTTAAGATATTTTCCATTGCAACGGTTTTATCGTGGCTTTCAGTAATTCGCAAACATTCCGTTAGAAATGAGGAGGTGTCCCGGTTTGTTGAACAAAGGAACGTAAAGTTGAGTTAAGCTGCAGGATCAGAATGTCGTTTAATCACAGTAATAAAAAAAACATTCAAAATTATTTTATGTGAGCAAGAGCATTCAGTCTTAAACACAAATAATCCCATAAGTGGCGTGGTCTGTCGGTAACAATAGGCCTAATATGGAAATATACCGCCAATTTTAATATCTAAGAGAACTGTCTGCGGATTCCTTAAAAGCCATTTGTAAGTAAGTAAGTTACAGAGGTGTGAAAATTATTAAAATAATCTTAATTTTTAAAGTTTTTTAATAGTTCATTCACAAATATTCATTGAATTGATGAATATTGGTATATAATATTACTATACTGATGTAGGATATTTACTACTAACAATGCCGGAAAGCATTGTTGTACATAGGTATTTTTCTTATTTTACAATTGTTATGGGAATTCAGAAATTATTATATTATGTTGGCGGAATTGGAAACATAAAAAATTAATTAAGAAATGCTTTAAACAAATTGTTCTTTGCGTTTACATTGTTGCGAAGGTTCAAATGAACGTATACATCTGTTTTGTGCATATACAGTATAAGTATTAATTCTGTGAATTATAGTCTCTTTATTCAATTCTGTGTGAATCTTAAAAATTTATTAAAATGGGAAAGACAAGTGATCTACCGTCAAGAAAATTAGCTCTGGTAGAGTGTCTTTTGCATGAAAGAACATACACACAACAAGAAATATCGAAAAGGTTAATGATATCTCAAGCTTCAGTCTCTAGAGTGAAGAAGGCTTTGGATAATGATAAGCAGTACTCTTCTTCTCGAGTAGGAAAATGTGGTCGGAAGAGAATAATTCTGAATTCCTATAACAATTGTAAAATAAGAAAAATACCGATATACAAACTACTACTACTACTACTACTACTACTACTACTACTACTACTACTACTACTACTACTACTACTACTACTACTACCACCACCACTACTACTTCTAAAGAGTAGTAGTAGTGGTAATAATAATAATTACACTTCGTGGAATTGCCACGAGAATCGTAAAGTTTACTACGCACGCGGTATAGATTATATGAGAAGAGGGCTTGCAACGGATGGAGTATGCCTCTGATGTAAACACTGAGCAGTATACTGCGGTTACAATAAAACCTGTATCCTGCATTCAAGAAATATAATGAATGATCATTGAAGTAAGAAATGTCTAAACATATAAATACATAATTATTTTGTAGTGAGATATATTAACTCTTATAATTTAATGTAATATACTCAAATCATCCTTGAATATGTGCATTGCAGTAAAGAGTTACGTACATTTTGAGCGACTGCAAAGTGAATCTCCTCCGATGGTCACTTAAACAGTTTTTATATTGGGAAAATGTACATTCGACGTCACACGATGTAATAGGTGCATATTTGAAGAGCGGGAAGTCACTACATTTTAGTACACCAACTTCAGACGTCTTGTCGTGACCTGATAGTACATCGTTTATAATACGAAGTTGTGAATAGGTAGAATTTGTAGCAATAATGTTTAACTTACATTCCACTTTTTCTGAAATTAGTGAATTGTTATTTTGGATAACGGTTTGTGATATTTTATCCACTATATTAAGGGCTTCTGAGAGTTGTAGTTTAGACGATTCTAACAGGGTGATGCTATTGGACACGATTTTAAAATCAGAATCAATGAACAGAATATCTTCCAATAGCTGTTCAGAAGGCAATGATTTACAGCTGCAACAGCGGTACTGTCTCTGCCATCAAATGCATCAATTACCTCCATTATTTTGCCGTAATGTTCTGCATAATAATTAACAGCATCCAACCACGTTCCCCAACGGGTCAAGACTGGCTGCGGGGGTAAGGGTATTCCAGGAGCAAGTGTTTGGAACAGCAACACTCTCATTGTAGCATGCTTGATTGAATTCTTGTCTGCACTGAACAAATGTTAAGCTTTGACTATTCCAACCACAGTAATGCAAAAACAAGTGCTTAGATAGGTATACATTAGCTGTAGCTGCTCTGTCTATTTGGACTGGTCACATCTCTAACATGAGACCGGGAGGTCGCCCATCTCCTCTATACTACCGTACTTCGACAACCTGATTGCATGGTGCGTGTGGCAATTCAACGAAGTCTAATAATAATATTTATAATGATAATATAAATGAAATTGCGATTTAAAATAATTAATTGAAATAAAGGAAAACTGCCGATTAGCAATACAGGTTTAATTCTAAAAGTTCTATACTGTTTCAAATTAGGCATACATTATTTTGTTTTGTTCGGTGATTCATAACGAATGAGTAGGCCTACAATTCAAATGAGTCTTTTATCCTGCAATTTGTTAAATGCACTGTCAATTCTACAAACAAAACTCTAAATATGATATGATTATTCAATTTTGTTTGATATGTAAAAATGTTTTGAATTAATACATTCAAATGAGAGACAACGATCAGAATACTGCGATACGCACCGTATAAAATAAAATACACACATCCCAGTACTAAATAAAACAGACCATTATGTAATGAAACAAACTTTATTCATTTCCAATTGTAAATAGAATACAGTTCTCGTTACTGTTAACAGAATCCAATTCGTTTTCGTAATGGAAAGGAGGGGGGGGGGAGATGGCACATAAAGTGTATCGCGTGCTAATTTCAGCTTGCCAGCAGGCGAGCCGTTTGTTTTCTAAATGCCGTACAAGTATATATTGCAGAGTGGCAGTAAAACACCAGTAAACATTACAGCGAAATTTCCCTTTTTATGAGCTACAGCAGAGACATCTGGTCCACTTGCAAAACTTGAGGGTGGGATCGCTGCTGAAGCAAAATAAAAATAATTAATCTGAGGAGAATTTTATGACATTAATCAACTTAATGATGTTATCTTACTAGCGCTCCGTTAAAAACGTATCGAAATTGCTAAGTTCCCTACTATAATGTGTTTATGAAGATAGCGAGAAGTGCTATCCCAGGAATTCTAAAGTGCTATTCACTCGAGAGAATGTTACACTGTCCCCTGCGGTGGCTGAGTGGTCAGACCTTCAGACTGCGTGTGGTCTGGGTTCGAGTCCCAATCAAGCGTGACTTCATTGACACACTTCTAAGGACAAGTTCAGAGTTGACGTCCTTCTCGAGGTTCTCCCATTTCCCCATATTAGGCACATGACCCATATAATATTTAATGTCATCTATCACCTGATATCTTCTGTCCCGAACTATTCTCCAGTTCACCATTCCTTCCAGTGCATCCTTCAATAGGCAGTTCCTTGTCAACCAATGACCCAGCCAATTCCTCTTTCTCTTTCTGATCAATTTTGGCATCATTCTTTCTTCCCCACTCTTTCCAACACAGTTTCATTTCTTATTCTATCTGTCCATTTCACACGCTCCATTCTTCTCCATAGGGCCTATCCACATTTCAAATACTTCTAGTCGCTTCTCTTCACTTCGTCGTAATGTCCATGTTTCTGTCCCATAAAATGCTACACACCACACAAAGAACTTCACTACTCTCTTCCTCAGTTCTTTTTCCAGAGGTCTACAGAAGATGCTCCTTTTTCTATTAAAAGCTTCTTTGGCCATTGCTATCCTCCTTTTGACTTTCTAGCAGCAGCTCATGTTACTACTTACAGTACACCCCAACTATTTGAAGCTGATCACTTGCTCTACTACCTCATTTAGAATTCGTACGTTTACTTCCTTTATTTTTATTCCGACAACTATGGTCTTCGTCTTGTTTGTATTTATCTTCATCCCATATGCTCACAGCTAACATTGAGCTCCACTAGCAAATCCCTTAGTATCGTCTCCTCTTCTGCTAACAACGCCATATCATCAGCAAATCTTATGCACTTTATTCTTCTTCCTCCTATTATCACTCCTCCCATGTTGTGAAAACAGTTCTTTACTAAATCCTCTCAGTAAATGTTGAACAGGGTAGGTGACAAAGGGCATCCTTGTCATACTCTTCTCACAATTTCACTTATTTCAGACATTTCTACTCCGATCCTTACTTTGTCGCGTTTCATTTAAAGATTACTGAACAGCCTCCTTTCTTACCAATCCACGCCCATCTTCTTCAGGATTCTCATCAGGTTTGAACTGAGAAAGGAACTGGTAACTCTACCCTTTTATCTCCTGGCTTAGTTGTCTCATAGCTATTGCATTATTGGTGTCACTTATGAGGTTCCAACCACTCTTCGAACTGTAATAATAATAATAATAATAATAATAATAATAATAATAATAATAATAATAATAATAATCTGTACCATTTGCAAAAGGACACCATTGTATAATTGTAAAAAATGTGTAGTTACTGCATGTTCCAATTTCTATATCTAAAGGAAACTCAAATAGAGAAGACTTACCGCCTTAGATAGCTCAGTTCGCAGAAGATGTGAACCCGGGTTCAATTTTCGGTGATGGCGGAGTCGTATTTATGGTTGAGAAAATAAAAAATATCGTCATTTCAACAGTATTTGCCGAAATAATAATAATAATAATAATAATAATAATAATAATAATAATAATAATAATCTGTACCATTTGCAAAAGGACACCATTGTATAATTGTAAAAAATGTGTAGTTACTGCATGTTCCAATTTCTATATCTAAAGGAAACTCAAATAGAGAAGACTTACCGCCTTAGATAGCTCAGTTCGCAGAAGATGTGAACCCGGGTTCAATTTTCGGTGATGGCGGAGTCGTATTTATGGTTGAGAAAATAAAAAATATCGTCATTTCAACAGTATTTGCCGAAATAATAATAATAATAATAATAATAATAATAATAATAATAATAATAATAATAATAATCTGTACCATTTGCAAAAGGACACCATTGTATAATTGTAAAAAATGTGTAGTTACTGCATGTTCCAATTTCTATATCTAAAGGAAACTCAAATAGAGAAGACTTACCGCCTTAGATAGCTCAGTTCGCAGAAGATGTGAACCCGGGTTCAATTTTCGGTGATGGCGGAGTCGTATTTATGGTTGAGAAAATAAAAAAGTGTCGTCATTTCAACAGTATTTGCCATAATAATAATAATAATAATAATAATAATAATAATAATAATAATAATAATAATACTTTATTTTTTCTGGCAGAGTTAAGACCGTGAGGCCTTCTCTTCCACTCAACCAGAGGATACAAAGGAAATACATGACAATATATCCAGGGCAGTGTTAATACAACAAAACGTTAAAGACATGCCTGAGACAAAATCTAAACAGAAAAAATATGCATAAGCCAGAAGATTATCGAACTTAAATACCTACTTAAACTAAATGACAAATTAAATTATATGATTACTTTATAAACTGGTTACAATTGTGAATTATAATATATATCCTGGAACACTGTGTTCTAAAATAAGATGTTTCACTTTGGACTTGAAAACGTTTAAGGTCGGGCAGCCCCTATCATCTGTAGCTAATGAATTCCAAAAACGGATAGTGTCTATTGTAAAAGACGAAGAATACGAGAAGTTCTGTGGAGAGAGACAGACAGTGTCGTGTCGTGACCGGGTATACAGAAATAGTGCAGTTGGATGTACTCGCAGTATCGTGTCGCCATCAGTCTGAGGAGGCGTAGTATGCATTTTGAAAGAGCGACGGTGGCATGATGGAGGGAAACGGGAGAGTATGCTGCTGTGCTAGCCTTCGGGCCCACCTCCGTATAAAAAAGAAGACTACTCTTGTGTGTCAAGAATTTTGTTTTGAGGACAGAATGAACCGATTCATCCAATCCCTGAAAGTGGTGGTGGTGGTGATGATTCTGATGATGATAATAGAGAAGACGGCGATGAAGTTGAAAGAACTATACATATGCCACACTATATCTGATACAATGTATACTTCTAGTGGCTCAGACTGAAATGTAGAAGTTGTTGTTAGGCCTATTTATTTTTATATACCTACTCTTTATCAGCATCTCCATTTCTAGTGAATAGAAAAGGGATAAAACGAAATTATTTTTAGTGAACAAGCTCTGATGCAACGGGAGAAACTTTGGTTTTCCACATCAGCAAATGACAACACAGGAACGCTCGCACAGCACAATCAAACGGTTTAAGCGTAAAGGTTAGGATCGGCTTTATTGCTTTTAATAGTTCCATTTGAAACGTTTACTGGGGAAGACTTTAATCCTGATTCATGAAGAGTGTTATGTGTCTACAGACGGGAGTTGTTTGGAGTTTTCTCATTAGATGAGCCCACAGCGGAAATAAATCCTGTTCTACAGTAGGAGACCAAAGAGTGCCTACGCACTGTGCTGAAGTGTCTGTGGCGCATAATTGACTTGCAAATCACGCAATGCATAGCAAACAGAACAATTGCGGTTATCTCATGAGCTTTGTGGAACCCTTAGCTTATATGTAAACTTTATGTTGCAGGTAATATAGTACATTATGCAACGAGCCTATAATGGTAGTAATTAAGACGCGAGTATGTTTATGAAATGAGCGCAAGCGAGTTTCATAATTTTCATACGAGCGTCTTAATTACCATTATAGGCAAGTTTCATACGACTTTTTATGCTGGACCATATTTCTAACTTGAAATTATTCATAAGTATTCATATTATTATTATCTGACTGGGGAGCGAAAGTGACCTTGTGCTATATCTCGTAAATTGTGAGATGTGCGCAGACACGAAAGCATTGATTTTTTCCGACGAACAAATATCATTGACCTTGATATAATCTAGAGAGTAAAATGAACATTAATCTTGATATAACCTGGAAATTGATTTAGATATTGAAAAACGAGATGATAAATTTGATTTATTTGAATATTATTTACAGTTAATGCTAATTATTATAGTACCAGAACATAACTTTCTGCAACAGTATTGAATTTCCAGCCTCCGTGACGTTTCGCTAGTTGTCTTTCGATTGCATATCCGAGAATAATTGATACTTGCGCTTTCATATTGCTTTCTGATTGGTGGAAAGCCTGAACTTTAATGAATAGGTGTACTTTAATGAGGTCCATTAAAGGGCTGCTACCAGGTGTATAATTACTACATTTCGGCATGGTCAAGCATAAACAATTTTAAAGTTGAAGAAGCAAACGGTTGCAAAAAAAAAAATTGCATTTCTGGTGAAATTTGAAGTGTTGGAATTCTTCCGGGAAACGAATACGAATACCATTCTCGTTGTCATCATTATGACACAAACTGTCCCACTATTAGTCACTGTGATCTACATGCTCATCTGGCTAACCATAAACCCAACAAGAAAGGCTCACTAATTGATAATTGATTTTTTCCCCCATACGTTCCATTTGAAATAATAAATCTCCCTATAAATTTCTACATCCAGAGAAGGCCTAGTCTTCGAGAAATGATTTTTCAAAATAATTGCTTGCCACTTGTATGAGTCTCATATCCCCATTGCCATCGTGAAGAAGAAAATTTTAAGGCTCCAAATGTTTATGCATTGGCCTCAAAATCAGGGAAGTTTATGGAAACTCACCTCTTCATGTTGTTTCAAGAAGTATACTTCCCATCTGCACGTGATCATAGTATTCCTTTTGTGGACCAGTTACCGAGGTAGACAGGCTATAGAAATAATAACGCCAGAAGGTAA
Organism: Periplaneta americana; assembly: GCF_040183065.1. Classification (NCBI taxonomy): domain Eukaryota; kingdom Metazoa; phylum Arthropoda; class Insecta; order Blattodea; family Blattidae; genus Periplaneta; species Periplaneta americana. Next base: position 163,984,564 of record NC_091129.1, on the reverse strand, counting down.
AACGGTGGAAATGTTAACAATAATTATTCCAAAGCACACAATTCCGATTGACGGTTATGGCTTTAAACCTTGGAAAAATGTCATTCAAAATTTTTCTCATAGTGTTTTGTTACTTGGAACGAATATTATATTGCAATAGAGAGAGAATGTGATAAAATTGCAGTCATTAACACATAATCAGCTTTCATCTCCCAGGTATGTACTTACTTGCTGGCTTTTAAGGAACCCGGAGGTTCATTGCCGCCATCACATAAGCCCGTCATTGGTCCCTATCCTGAGCAAGATTAATCCAGTCTCTATCATCATATCCCACCTCCCTCAAATACATTTTAATATTATCCTCCCATCTACGTCAAGGCCTCCCTAAAGGTCTTTTTTCCCCACTGGGCTCCCAACTAACACTCTATATGGATTTCTGGATTCGCCCATACGTGCTACATGCCCTGCCCATCTCAAACGTCTGGATTTAATGTTCCTAATTATGTCAGGTGAAGAATACAATGCGTGCAGTTCTGCGTTGTGTAACTTTCTCCATTCTCCTGTAACTTCATCCCTCTTAGCCCCAAATATTTTCCTAAGCACCTTGTTCTCAAACACCTTTAATCTCTGTTCCTCTCTCAAAGTGAGAGTCCAAGTTTCACAACCATACATCCGATAAATTCGTCACGTTGATGTACAGAACTGCTCTAAAGCTGACTGTGGGAAACTTATTTTTCTGAAATGTTCCACTGTGCAAAGTTCCACTGAGTTTTAAGCAATTTTACAGCGATTTTCACTACTGTGATCAGTACAGTGAGTACCAGGTATGCTTACATTTTCCTTATCATTTCTTCATAGACTATTCTATAGTCAATTTCATGAATATTCTGTATCCGATGTGTCATTTCCATAACTATTATTTTAAGGAGATTGTGACAGTGCGGTATGCAGCTAGATGAGATTTATTGCGTGATATGTACCTAAGAGGTTCAACTCTACCTAAACTCGTGATGTCATTAAAGCACTCATTGTCTCAATACGCACCCCATTTGCGCTTTTTACTAATAAATGATAAATGACAAGTAACTAGACAAAAACAGATAAATAGAGTAGTACATCGACACATATGTGAAACTGTAGATAACTAGATAAATTAATAAATTAATAAGAAGAATATGAAAATTATGTCCTTCCATATCAGTAGAAGTCGCATTAAAATGGGATATTCTTTGTGCTTTCCATACACTGCGTTCTTTGAATTTCCACTGCGTCTGGAGATATAACGCTCTATATTAAAATGCTGAGTTTGCTATCTCAAATTGCAGAGGATAACCCGAGATCTTTAACCCATAACACAAATAAATCCAGCAGTTGTGCAGCCAAAATCCCTTTTTAATAGGTCATTCACGTTTTCATAATCTGGGGCAGAATTCATTTGACATGAAAAACTGAAGCTACAGCCTTTACTTTCAAAGATTCTATTTGCTCGGAGATTAAGTAATACAGATCTTTAATATCGTGCATTGCTCTCTTCACTAAAACTCCTAAGTGATAAAATTAAGAATGTTTAAATAATTTACGTAGAAGTGCGTGAATCAAGGTCTAGTTTTGTTATACATAGGCGTAGAAGTGTGTGTGTATGTGTCATTTATTTTGTATTTTTTTAAGTCAGCGAAGAAATGACCAGTTTTTTATACATGTATGTGTATTTAATTAATGTATTTTTCGACCTTTTTTAAGCATTAGTTTTAAATTTTGTCACTTATGTGCCACACAAACGTGCTGCAAAATAATGTTAAATTTATAATAAAAGAAAACTGTGTTTGTTTACCCTACAATGTTCTTCGCCTGTACGAATTTCTTAAGCAACACTCCGCTCAGTTTTTCTTTGTTGTTTTGTTTGTTTGTTGCTATCTCTGTCTTTTAATAGGTCGTGTCATAACTAAAACATATTCAAGGGGTGAATAAGGTGCAAAATAAACTTCCTTTACCTAGTCGTGCGAACCAGGCGCTACCCGAAGTGGACTTATAAATTCACTCTACAAGATATCGGTCATTTTTTGTCTAAGACTCAAAATAAACTGTAGGGAAGTGAGCAATGTTTCAGAAACTGTTTGCGAATACTTATAAACGATATAAACTGTCGAATTTATATATACAGCACATATCGGCCTACTGAACAAAATGTCTAGTAAAATGTAATTATTCCTTGTAATCTTATTTTTAATTTGTAAAATACCATGTTTTTAGGATTGATAGTAGTCTAATTATTTGTATACATTTCGACTGACCGTGAATGCCACTGTCAATGACCTTGCCCAAACGACTGCTTCAACGTACGTTTCGGGCAAAGCAAATAATGACTGTATTTTTTTTTTAAGTTAAACTCACAAAATACATTTCTTAATTACTGGGAAAACCTCGACAGTTACAAAAAACGTTATTTGACTTTTCTCTTCAGTTATTTATGCTCAACCATCAGTATTTTTTGGTAGTTTACATCGTTAACACGCTCTACTTCTTTCAGGGGAGACATATGAGTTTTAAAACTTCCACAATTTTCACCCAAAATTTGTGAACTTAAAACTACATAAACAGGCCTATAATACTATCATATGTATAAACATTTGGTGCCATTAGAGCTAAAAGTTATGAAATTATATTTTTGAAATACATTTTATATTAACGTTACTAAAAAGGCTCCTTGCATCAAAGTTTTCAAAAATTGTAATTCATATTTGTTCAAAAGATTGAAAATAGTCATGGGAAAAGATTAATTCGCTTTTTGAGCGCAGCCTAAATAGAAAGTCACATTTTTTTCTCATTTTTTTCAGCATAGAATTCCCTTAAGTTTAAACATACTTACTTGCTAGGCAGTTAATAGTAGCATAGGGTAATGAAATCCGATCTCTACTTATAATGAATAGAATTACAATGTAGCATACTAGAATATCCTCAATACAGTTACTACAGACACTGTGCGTTTGACTGACTGTGCAATGCTACGTAGCCTAATAGGTAATGGATCATGATTTATACCAATGATACAGACATGGAGTTAATTAGTTTAAGTATATCATGCATAGCATATTAGTTAATGACGTCGGTGGAATATGACAGGTATAGGGAATAAAACGCACAAAAAGTGTAATTCCGCCTTGCCTATGGTGTTCGCAGCTGTAACAGCGCAGCTTTGACGTCGCGTGCAGGATAGCTACGGTGTGGGTTTGAACTCTGCTAGCGGCATAGGTTGTTTATTTAACATTCTGCTGACTACAGCCTGGAAAAGCCGGAGTGGGGGAAACTCTTCATCTCTGCTCGCCTTCCAGAACGACTGCGGGGTAACCACAGTCATCTACAATTAAGTACTGCCTGTGAAGTCAGATTGAGGGAAATTTCCCATATTTCGGGGAAGAACGATGCCTTGAGAGGAAAAAGGAAAAATTTGTGTCACAGAGACAATTTTTAACATTTTTGACAACTTTTCCAGTTTCATTTCGCAATATTTCATTTGTGGTTATTCCTTAGCATTTTACAACCAGATTCTAGAATTATGAATACTGAATATTGATCGACTTACTTACTTACTTACTTACTTACTTACAAATGGCTTTTAAGGAACCCGAAGGTTCATTGCCGCCCTCACATAAGCCCGCCATCGGTCCCTATCCTGTGCAAGATTAATCCAGTCTCTATCATCACTCCCCACCTCCCTCAAATTCATTTTAATATTATCCTCCCATCTACGTCTCGACCTCCCTAAAGGTCTTTTTCCCTCCGGTCTCCCAACTAACACTCTATATGCATTTCTGGATTCGCCCATACGTGCTACATGCCCTGCCCATCTCAAACGTCTGGATTTAATGTTCCTAATTATGTCAGGTGAAGAATACAATGCGTGCAGTTCTGTGTTGTGTAACTTTCTCCATTCTCCTGTAACTTCATCCCGCTTAGCCCCAAATATTTTCCTAAGAACCTTATTCTCAAACACCCTTAACCTATGTTCCTCTCTCAGAGTGAGAGTCCAAGTTTCACAACCATACAGAACAACCGGTAATATAACTGTTTTATAAATTCTAACTTTCAGATTTTTGGACAGCAAACTGGATGATAAGAGCTTCTCAACCGAATAACAACACGCATTTCCCATATTTATTCTGCGTTTAATTTCCTCCCGAGTGTCATTTATATTTGTTACTGTTGCTCCAAGATATTTGAATTTCTCCACCTCTTCGAAGGATAAATCTCCAATTTTTATATTTCCATTTCGTACGATATTCTGATCACGAGACTGTGATCGACTGTGCCACAAAATTACTGGAAGGAGAGAGAAACAGTAGTGAGACATAAACCCGCTTGAGACTTCGAGACCCATGACCTGCTTTACTGATAACGCAATATTGGTTCGTTTATCTGGTTTTACATCAGTCTTTTATTCTCGTATACACTGACTTAAGTATGATATTCAGGGAATTACCGAACTTGCAATTGCAGAACATTACATAATTTTTTCACATTGTGATTGCATATCCCAGTCTGAGACAAGGTGTCCAGAGGCGTTCATTTTACCTACCACTAGTGAAGTTAAGTGAAGTAGTAAACAGCATGCAATTACGTCTGATAGTGAAGTAGACACTATCAGGAAGAGGAAAAGAAATTGGCTGAGAAGAACTGCCTACTGAAGGATGCACTGGAAGGAATGGTGAACGGCAGAAGAGTTCGGGGCAGAAGAAGATAACAGTTGATAGACGACATATGGATCATATGAGGAGACAAAGAGGTAGGCAGAAAGTAAGAAAGATTGGAGAAGGCTGAGTTTGCAGTGAAACACCTGCCCTTGGGCAGAACACTGAATGAATGAATGAATGAATGAATGAATGAATGAATGAATGAATGAATGAATGAATGAATGAATGAATGAATGAATGAATGAAGTAGATAGGAGAGGTCGAGGAAAATTTTACTCGTAAAAGAGAAATTTCTACCCATCACGAGGGAAGTTATGGGAACACGATCTGACAACACTAGTACTGGCTCCTTTCCGGAGATAAAAAGTCTGAGCGTAAAGGCTGGTTCACAATAAACCGGAAACGAGAATCGGAACGAAAACGAAAACGGTAAAATTATTAAAATGTGTACATTTAAATGTGAGCATTCACAATTAACGAAAAGCTTGCCGGAGCCTGGGATCGGGAACGGAGAGTTGGCCAAGTTTCAACTTTGGCGTTCACGTTTCCGATCACAGCCCATTAGATTCATTCTATTGCCATCTAAAAGCTATTTTGTCGTCATATATTTTGTAGCAAGAAGACCGTGACATAACCTATGCATTATTTTGTTCTGTGCTGTGCATCATGGAGCAAGTTTTATTTGATGAGATTCTAATATTGAGTGTTGAGGAAAATCCTCACGTTTACGATAAGCGGCGCGCCTCGTATAAGGATGAGAAAATGAAGGAGAATACGTGACTTTCAATAGCTGCATCTTTGAACACCGATCGTAAGTGAATCATATTTTATTACTGTATTGGTTGTATCATACACTACATATTCATGCTTCAATTCAATAACTACTGTTGTGTTCATTTTTGTTCTATTACAAATGTTTTTCTCTAATTATTTTACGTTATGGTACACTTAAAATAGGTTGTGATAATAAAGATGCATGGACATATTTATAGTACCGTACCTAATGAAATGTTTCAATTGAAATTTCGAAGTTGATTAACCTGTGTTTATGTTGGCTGCCTTGTACTTATGAGAGAACGCCATTGGTCAATTATACACAAATAACACCAGAATGCGTAATATCGACTTTACATATCGTTATTGACATGCATATCGATATCCATAGTCGTCTACGTTCTTGATTTATTGTGAATCAAACATTTCCATATTCACGTCCTCTGCTTCTCGTTTTCATTCTGGTTCTCGTTCCCGGTTTATTGTGAACCAGCCGTAATACAGATCACGTCGTCGCATCCTTTTTGGCCGAGGGCCCTGTCTTCTATATACTTTCAATGACAGATATGTTCAGAATTTTTAAGTTACATCTAGTAGTGGAAGCCTATACTGAATTTTTAATTGGTTACATTACGACGCTTTGTCAACTATTGTGGTTATCTAGCGTCTGAATGGATGAAGATGATAATGCCAGCGAAATGAGTCCAGGGTCCAGCGCCGAAAGTTACCCAGCATTTGCTCTTACTTTGTTGAGGGAAAACTCCGGAAAACTTTAACCATGTAACTTGTAGCAACCAGGATTTGAATCTTGGCTCGTTCGTTTCACGGTCAGGCAGGCTAACCGTTAGTCCACAGCGGTGGTCTTATACAGGAACATAATTTTATTTGTACTTCAACTTTTATTGTACCTGAGTTTTTGAATGTACTTCACTCCCACCCCTTCTACTAATGAATTTCAACCGTCCTCCACACAGATCCGAGACCGCATATACAGTCATAGTACAGAGTACGTTCCAAAAATATGTTCGCGTTTTCCAGTGACGAAAGAGCTTTCAATATTGTCGTCCATTTGCCTACGTCGTATCCCGGTTTCCCTCACCAGTTTTATTCGCCAGTTAGTGGTTGGGCTGCCTTAGCTCTCTTCTGAAAACATTAATTTCTGTTAGGAATAGGACGTCTACGTAATATCATACAACTATTTAAAATAACTTAAATAAAAGGGCCTCGTTACGTAATTAACTGTCACGTAATTACCTCCATTTCTAGACCCTACGACATAACCACTTGGACGGACAGTAGATAGCATGTCTGAGTAATTTTATCTTTTCGGATCGGGCAGAAGTGAAGATTGAATTTACAGTACGTAAGGTCTCTTTTATAGAGTAAGTACAGAATTATTTCAACATGAGTTACTGATACGAAGTACGAACCTGGTAATTGGGATTAGGTACAATATTGTATAGTGCGATAATATGCACAATAGAACTGAAGCCTGTATCGAAATGAACGGCCACCATTTTAAAAAATGTGCTTAAATATCCATATTATGATTATTTTTCAATTTAACTTCATTCTCTATATTGTACGCTAATGTGCTGTAGACAGTATAATATACACTGCATAATGAATACGCCCACATGGTCAGCTCAGTTCGTGAGTAAAAACACTCATTGTTAATACTGTACTGTATTTTGATTAAACAAAAACCTAATGAAAATGATCAAACTCAAAAGCGCAATATTTCCTAGTTTACGTAAATGGATGAAATGCTTTTCTTCCCTCCTATAACTAGTAAAGTGATTTGTTTGTATATTACGCCAGTCGAACTCCAATCGTGGAAGGGGATAGCAAACGGCGTTGATCCAGAGGTATAGGCAAGTTAATATTAAAAATGTTAGTAAAAATAAAATGATGTCCCTGTACTACTAGATATACTGAGGTAAACAAACATTTGATGCGAAATATGTTACGCCCTGTGATACTTAACGTGATTTGTCATCCTATAGCAGCGTGCGTTCGGTACAGTCTGTTAATATGGAAAATTAGTTTTAGTTACTATGAAGACAGACATTGAATTCTATAAAGTAATGCATTTTGTATATACCTTGCTAATGATAGTCCGATTTTTCCATAAAAGAACGATGTGGAGGTAAATAAACACTTGACAATTGTATGAAAATAAAATTGTATTATGCAGTCGCCTTAACGCTGCTGCCCGTGCAGTCCACCACGCTACAGCATAGACTCCGATCTCTACAGTGTAACCGTCGTCGTCGCCCTCGGCTGCCAGCTCCGAAATATGGAAAGTATCTCGAGGATGGCACGTCGATATAAATAATTAATTATATACACTGATTAATTTGGGCGCCAGCCTCCTCGAGATTACTTCGGTAGAGGATGAGGTTCCCAGGTCAGCTGCAAAACGGTCGGGACATGGGGTTTGGGAGACGTGCTCGTAGGTTGAAATGATGTAGGCGCACACCAGAAGTTGTTGGTAAGAACTATGAAAGCGTTTATTATTACTATTAAGTGTTCGTTTCAGATCAGCAGAAATGCGCGTCCAAGTGTATAATATCTCGCTCTCACTTCCCGCAAGTTGGTATACTAATTTCTGAGTTCACGTAATTATATCTTTTGTACTATAAAACACCAGTAATATAACGGACAGTTGATAACGTGATGAGAGGAAAGAATTCAGACTTATAATAATAATGCAACACACGACTTCTTACTACACCCACTAAAAATTCTAAGTCCGTAAATTGTTATACTTCCGAATTAGGTTTGCCGAGAATATGTGGAGTTCGACCTCTCCGAACACTGTCTATCTGCCTTCTGTCTATCTGCCAAATCTATCCTCTACTTTCAACCACCAAACATAGAATTTCACCCTCCTATCTATATATCACGTGTCTCTAATAAGAATCCTGATTGGCCATGATTACACTTACGTCACTTAAGACGCGTTCTTCAAAAATTGTTCGTTAACTAGAACATCCCCCTACTTCCGGCGTCCTGACACTTCTCTGACATATACCAGATCATCTCTATTGGAACCTGGCTTGGCGTCATCTTACTGACCACCCGCAGGCAAAGTCCATACATTCCCTCATCAGTCAACTCCACGCCTGGACACATGTTTCCTGTCAGCCTGGCTTCCCTTCGGCCTTCCTGTCCACCTGTTACTTCCGTCTCAGATTTTGAAACTAACTTACACGTCCGCGTATTCTATCCATATGAGAATATTAACACGAAATACTAATCTAATGAAAATCTCCTTATCCTATACGAGGAACCGTCTCAACAGTGACAAGTGTTTCTGTCCGTTATGTTCAGTAAAATAATGCTTGCATACTTGGGTGCGTATAGTAGGGATATCTTTTTCTGGTTAACAAAAGAGCGAGGCAATTCTCAGCATTACATACGAAATAGTAGGTTATGTTAGGTTGTGACGCATGAAATGCAGTACAGTGGTATGGTATAAAGGAAGCCCGTCTACTTCAGACACTAACAGGCCTATTAATTTTGTGAGAATGGATTTATGATAACTCATATCTGCATTGTGAACGCATCACGATTCTAGGTTCATAATTTTATCACATTTCACTTCTGTCTAAATTATCATAAACGATCAACACTTCGAAAAGGAATTACTGCGAACTGATTTCTAGCGCGAAAACGAACAAACACAGAAACAAATTTCCTGACCAAAACTGGTTGAAAAGAATAAGAAAAATTATGCAACATCTCAGCATTTCCTTAGTTATATGACAGCGAAATTTGAACATTTTGAAAAGAAGATTTAAGAAGATTAAATACTGAAGAGATGAAACTGAACACACATAACTGGACACACTTTATTAGATCATTGAAGAAATTAATACATTTTACAAGAATTAGAACTTGTACTGTATCTATTTTTGAAAGAAGCTTAATTAAAGGAGCAATGGATACATGTACTAAACAATACGGATGACAACAGAATTCCTTTATAAACTTTTAATTATATAGACTCGTAAGAAAGACTAGACTAAGAATAGCTTTAAAAACCTCAGATTTCATTTTGTGTTAAGAAACAATGGAATCGTGTATGGTGATGATTATGATGATGATGATGATGATGATGATCTTTTCGTGCCATGTGGTAAACATAAGATTTGTTTTAGGTTAAATGACATAAACAATTTAATTTTCTATATATTTGGAATGATTTTCCAAGAAAATGGACCAAAATATATTTTTTTAAATTTTATTGAGTTATTTTACGACGCTGTATCAACATCTAGGTTATTTAGCGTCTGAATGAAATGAAGGTGATAATGCCGGTGAAATGAGTCCGGGGTCCAGCACCGAAAGTTACCCAGCATTTGCTTGTATTGGATTGAGGGAAAACCCCGGAAAAAACCTCAACCAGGTAACTTGCCCCAATCGGGATTCGAACCCGGGCCACCTGATTTCGCGACCAGACGCGCTAACCGTTACTCCACAGGTGTGGACGGACCAAAATATCTACACCTAGTCACTAAAAAAAAAAGAATTGAACTTTACGAAACGTCTAAATCGGTTGATGAGAAAGTACTTTCAATCTTTATGACACAATTTTATCCGAATGGAAATGCGACATGAAAAGCTCATTGTAACTTGTTGGACATACCTACCCGCTACTCGTAGGAAGAAGGATCGGATGGGATATGGAACCGTTACAGAAATAGTTGCGATAAAAATCAATTTCACGGATGGAGAAACGACCAGCGATCTCCCAAGTGATAGCCACTTGCCTCCGCCATCGTCTCGTCTTGTTACGATTGGTCCTTCCTTTCATTTTCTGGCGGAGTGCCGTCAAGTATTGCGGTGCGAATTGAATGATATTAAATTTTTAACGATCTGGTCTATGCAATGTGTTGCTTCATGGCTGGACAAACTGTACCCTTGGGATGTTTTCATAGCACGTAACTTGAAAGTTGTGTTCTGGAAGAACCACATTATTGGCATCATTTACTGTAGCTGGAAACCAAGAGTCAATTCTGCCCTTATAAAAGAAACGCTAATTCATGATAAAATGTTATAAAGGCAGCCTCAGTCTTTCACTGAGTTATCAACAATGGAGTTAGTTATTTAAAATGTTCCACAGTGCAACATAGTTTCTTATTATCATGCCGTTCAAATCTTTCATAATGTGTCAACAATGAAATAAGAATTAAACTGCAAAATGTATTGAAAATATTATACAATTTCTTTCATAGTTACAAGTCTATTGCAATTCTAAAATACTATAATTGTAACTGAACAATGCATAAAGACTGAATAATTGCCTATTTCCATAATTTAAAAGAAAATTTGTCCAGTAAATAATGTATTTTCCTGTACGATAAAACTATTCCATTCTTTGAAATCTGTAATGATTCATGCCCACAGCTGCAATAGTGAAGTCGAATGGATTCCAAAGATGTGGGCCATGAATTCAATTGAAATTATTTGGGAAGCAACTTATAGACCTTGTTAATAAAAATTATTCTACAACAAAACTTTTGCTCAAGAACAAGTGTTACTTTGAATTTGGCATCGTGATAAAACACCATAATAACAGATGCACTAGAGTATTGAAGAAACACATTACTTACTTACTTACAAATGGCTTTTAAGGAACCCGAAGGTTCATTGCCGCCCTCACATAAGCCCGCCATCGGTCCCTATCCTGTGCAAGATTAAGCCAGTCTCTATCATCATACCCCACCTCCCTCAAATACATTTTAATATTATCCTCCCATCTACGTCTCGGCCTCCCTAAAGGTCTTTTTCCCTCCGGTCTCCCAACTAAAACTCTATATGCATTTCTGGATTCGCCCATACGTGCTACATGCCCTGCCCATCTCAAACGTCTGGATTTCAAGTTCCTAATTATGTCAGGTGAAGAATACAATGCGTGCAGTTCTGTGTTATGTAACTTTCTCCATTCTCCTGTAACTTCATCCCGCTTAGCCCCAAATATTTTCCTAAGAACCTTATTCTCAAACACCCTTAACCTATGTTCCTCTCTCAGAGTGAGAGTCCAAGTTTCACAGCCATATAGAACAACCGGTAATATAACTGTTTTATAAATTCTAACTTTCAGATTTTTGGACAGCAGACTGGATGATAAGAGCTTTTCAACCGAATAATAACACGCATTTCCCATATTTATTCTGCGTTTAATTTCCTCCCGAGTGTCATTTTTTATATTTGGTACTGTTGCTCCAAGATATTTGAATTTTTCCACCTCTTCGAAGGATAAATCTCCAATAGAAGAAACACATTACCGTACTAATATCACTGTAAATTTTGTCAAACTGAATTACAGACATCTAAGAAATATTTGTTATTCGTTGGTCACCACTATGTAGGCTATCACTTTTTCGTAATTCAATAAAGTTCAACATGTATCTTGTCAACTTTGCCCAATCTATTAAAGTCAATAAGTGTTTAATAAAATAAATACAAATAGAACGAGAAGCAGTAGACTCTACACAATGATTCAATGCCGTGTTATTGTAACTGAAATCAAACTTACCGAATAGGTGGCAAAGGCAGATGTAGAAATGAAATATCTCAGAAAGGCGTTTCCTATCACCTGAAACAGAAAGACATAGATATGCAAAAATGTTTTATGAGACATGATGATGTTATAAAAATGTATCTTTAATCTTCGTGTACAGCATGCAATATAAATAGGCTATGAGAGCTACAGTTGTCATAAAAAAGAACTTCAAACTCTCCACTTCTTTCATTTGTTCTAGTACTGATCAGGGGTGTTTAACTCTTATGATGGAAGACGTGTCCTCATAGAAGTTCCTTGGTTTGTAGCATAGGTTCGGAGTATGGTTACTATGTTCCGATGGGATGAAGGGAAGAACCTGGTTGGAAATTTGATAATTTTAGGTGTAGTTCCGGTTTTCGTCACCATTGGCTTCAGTTTAACAAGGCTTCAATAGCCTCTTCAAAGTATACATTGAGTTGGAGGTCTTCCTGTGTTATTTGACTATGTACTGATATGATGTGCTTCGTTTTATTGATGTGACGTAATTACCAATCCGTACATAGTCTGTCTTCATACCCTCACCTTCTAAACTCCCAAGCGTTACATCGCCTTGATGCCGATCGGCGGCTAATAATATTTCACCATTTTACCTAACTCGTATGAAGAAAAGTAATTAGCCAAAGCAGAGCTACTATATCTTTCTCAATAATTCCTCGTCTTCTTGCATCCTCGTTTCTGAACCAAGAAGGTATGACGATTTCCGACGAATAGTGTTTTTTTATTGTCTGTAGTTGCTCTCTATTCCTTTTCTTTAAAATTCTATTCATTTTTTAATTCAATCGATAAGTAAATATGTTATCCAAAAGTACTAGACAGAATGGAAAATACCTCTTTGGCCTCATACCTTAATGAAGGTGAATTTCTAACTACACCTTCTTGTGGTGAGGGATAGGCAAAACGAAAGATGGTTAACATGTCTATGGAGACTTACTTACTTACTTACAAATGGCTTTTAAGGAACCCGAAGGTTCATTGCCGCCCTCACATAAGCCCGCCATAGGTCCCTATCCTGTGCAAGATTAAGCCAGTCTCTATCATCATACCCCACCTCCCTCAAATACATTTTAATATTATCCTCCCATCTACGTCTCGGCCTCCCTAAAGGTCTTTTTCCCTCCGGTCTCCCAACTAAAACTCTATATGCATTTCTGGATTCGCCCATACGTGCTACATGCCCTGCCCATCTCAAACGTCTGGATTTCAAGTTCCTAATTATGTCAGGTGAAGAATACAATGCGTGCAGTTCTGTGTTGTGTAACTTTCTCCATTCTCCTGTAACTTCATCCCGCTTAGCCCCAAATATTTTCCTAAGCACCTTATTCTCAAACACCCTTAACCTATGTTCCTCTCTCAGAGTGAGAGTCCAAGTTTCACAGCCATATAGAAGAACCGGTAATATAACTGTTTTATAAATTCTAACTTTCAGATTTTTGGACAGCAGACTGGATGATAAGAGCTTCTCAACCGAATAATAACACGCATTTCCCATATTTATTCTGCGTTTAATTTCCTCCCGAGTGTCATTTATATTTGTTACTGTTGCTCCAAGATATTTGAATTTTTCCACCTCTTCGAAGGATAAATCTCCAATATTTATATTTCCATTTCGTACAATATTCTGGTCACGAGACATAATCATATACTTTGTCTTTTCGGGATTTACTTCCAAACCGATCGCTTTACTTGCTTCAAGTAAAATTTCCGTGTTTTCCCTAACCGTTTGTGTATTTTCTCCTAACATATTCACGTCATCTGCATAGACAAGAAGCTGATGTAACCCGTTCAATTCCAAACCCTGCCTGTTATCCTAAGAGAGAGAAAAAAAAAACAACAACAAAACAAACAAAAGAAAGAAAATACATGATGGTAATAGATGCTAGAATATTATAATATTACAGTTAATATAGTGCCAAATATCAATATAATGATGCAAAATTGTTAAAAAAAAAATCACTAATATATTATAAGTTCTTCTCTGTCTCTCTAGTCGAGCAGACAGAAGGTTATATTATGACCTAGAGGAGTAGGAGATCGGGCGACTCGAAGCCTTGAAGAAGGCAACGCGCCTGGAAGATGGATACTGGAAAGACAAACCATCATCTCCCAGGTTAGGCGTTGTGCAACAGGCTGGTTCTCTCCCATATAATAAAAATATTACTCATAAATTTGACAAAGTAGCGGACAGTTCCGTTGATAAACGCTATTGAGAACTCTATTTAAGTAGCTAGTCGCTTATGTGTTTAATAAATTCTGGATTGAGGTAGTTCTATATACTAGTCTAAGTCACTTTTAACATAGCAGATAAATTAGGTGCTTTGGATAATAATAATTAGAAGTTATGTATCTATACACGTGCAATATTTCCAACATTTTATTTGCATATTTTACAATGGAAACGTTATCATTCTGTCCCATAGATACTATAACGATCCGCAGCTAACACCAATCGAGAGCACCCCTATCCGGCAATGTGATACGTTAGTACATATGTTGCACAGAGAAGCAGTAACTGAATAGTCATCTAGAGCTCGGGCCCGCTTGTTTCGCGGTGAGGCATTCTAAACCGTTACTCCACAGCGGTGGACTTGAAGTTACAACTCAGACGTCATAGTAATGAAAAACATCTATAAAATAGTAATATACGTTACAAGAGCGGTATGTTGATGTTTTCATGTTCGAGGAAAAGATTGAAAAACCGAAACGTAGTTGAGCTTTTTTAATTTCCGAGAACATGAAAACAAACATACCGCTCGTGTATCGTACATTATTTTGTGCGAAGATCGTTTATTACATACCTGAAAGACGAATTTCTAATTAGTTGCAATGAAATCTCCATCTTGGTTTCTGTTCAATGACGGCAACTTTTAATAACCAAGATATCTATCTTCAACATTGTTGCTATAAAATGTTTTCTGTGTTTACTATATTCCAGCAGGCCGTGATATACGTCTGACTTTTTTTCCCGCAGTCTATAAATGCGAACTTAAAACAAACGGTAAGGTTATGTAATGATTTATTTTTCATTTTAATATTTTAACAACATTATTTATATAACATATTGCAGTAATAACATCGGCATCTGGAATCTTGTTGATTTTTTCGCGGCTTCCTTAATGTTACATGTATCAGGAATGCAGCAACTTTTGTGGTGTTGTAGAGCTTACTTAATTTTTGCAAATATTTAAAAACAATAATTAACAGTGCAATTTAGGTGAAATTGCAGTGGTAAGTTTCCAATGTATAATTATTTCTATGTTAAACGTCTCTAAAAATAATATGTTAAAAGCCTAAAGCAGTAAAATGAATATGGCGCTTAAGCGGTAAGAAGAGGGAAATTGTTATGTGTGTTACGTTGGGAATACTGAATGTGGTATTTCACACTTACCGCGTATTGGTTTTGTGCGGAAAGAAAGCAAATACGCACGATCTCGCACAAACGTATTATTTCACACATTTAAACCTTATAATCACAGAATTCAACATACAATGATATGCCACTTTATACTGTATGTTATATTATGGAATACTATATTATATATTATTATTATTATTATTATTATTATTATTATTATTTATTACAGCCTATATGCACAATGGAACAACTAAATCAGATGTTGATGTCGTGTACATACAGCTATTGTAGTTCTCAATTATCCAGTCAGCAGTTACAGAACATGTACGAGTAGTTAACTGGGTCACTAACGATTCTGCCACGTGTGATTCTGTCCCGTCCCACCGGGTCTATTAGGGCTCTCGCACGACGTATTTACAGCAAACGAATGGAACCATTATATCATTTGAAGGCAGAGACGACAGAAACAACTGCATGAACACAAATTAAGAATTAATCCAAATAGAGCAGCAAAAACCTGTCTGACATAGAGATATGGGATACTGAAAAAGAAGATGGGCAGATCTTAATTTGAATCACTTATAGTGATAGTTTCAGTATTCTGCCCCTTAAACATTAAATACTACTTCTGGACGTAGAGTGAGATGCACTTTTCACTATAGTTAAGTTTTACCTTGTCCAAGAGAGGACTCTGCGATCTCGAGGGGGTGTTTGCAGATATACTACCGCAGTATTATCAATAGATGTGTTGGCCTACAGAGTCATCTGTCCGTTAAGTAAAGGAACTTTGTGAAGAGCGTAACAGCTGACGAGTAATTCTACCACTACGAGGATTATTTATTTTATTTTTTTGCAGTAAATCTATAAAATAAAAACTCTGGCTTTTTAATGTCCAGGAAACGAAGCTAAGAAATCATCCGTTGCCATTTTATTCCCCGGTGTTTGAGTCCATTAGACTGCAAACAACGACAACATAGTGCATAATTTTAAAATTACCGGCGAAAACAGAAATGACTTCCCAATGATCTCATGCTAACCAGATATCAAGGGAACCTCGTCACTCGTCTACATTTCAAGATCAAACAGTAAAGAAAGTTCAAGCCCTTGCAATTTGCTAACTGAATATCAAAACAATCCCATTACGTACTTAGTATTGCAAATTAGCCGAAATTAGAGTAAACGCAAGAAGAGCTTTCCACGGAAAGCTGCGCGAACTTTCGGAAACGTTCGGGTGCACTCGACCTCGCTTCGATTCGATTGGTAAACTGTCGTCAGTTCTGTCGTCTGCTGGCTTGATGTTTCGAGTGAGATTTATTACAGCGCATGTAACGGAACCTAAACCTTGTTGCAGAGTAACTAGTAACGTAACATTGTTGAAAATACAGAAGCACGAATTCTTTTACATATAAAATCACTGAATGAAATTACAAAGATGTTATAAGAAATATGTGAGTGTGTAATAATTGATATTTGACATTGTAATAAAACACTAATACTACGTGATTTTATTAAAATGTTCCGATAACTAGCGTGGTACTATGGTCGGTTTATTTTAATCTGTATATACTCCTTACGTTACGAGCGGAGCCTGTTCCGTTTTTCATAAATTTATGAACGTTATAAATAATTCCCTAGTTTGACTGTGTAACGTTTCATTAGCACTTCCTAATTTAGAGCCAACGGGTGGCATTGTTAAGTACATGGAATGTTATACAGAACTCTGTTATTTAACAAATACACTTTGAACTCTATAAAAATCCTGATATGAGGGATAAAACGCAGAATATGTAACGCATACGCTGGCTTCTACCCGTTCTGCACAATACATTTCCCGATACGAACAGCTCAAGACCGCGCTTTCGAATGCGCCCTGTAATCAGCATTACGTGATTCATAGCAGCCCTGTAACGAGCATGACGGCACGAGGACCGAAAATCGTTCTCTGCGCATCAGTCAAATGAACAAGCTTTCTTTGCGCTTCCAAGAATCAACTGATCGTATGTCACAGCGTTTCCCTAAGCCACAGTGTGTAAATGTAAAATTTGCAAGAGAAAGAGAGGAAGCGATAAGAACAAAATTAAAACGTTAAAAGTGAAATCCTCCATCAAGTAAAAAGGTAAGGTTCAAAGTTACGCCCCTGAAGCTGTAAACAGAGACGTCACCGTCTCAGTGATTTTTAACTCAACGAGACCCGTCCCTTTCATTTCGAAAAGTTTCTCAGATATTTACAATTTGTCTTTGCTGTTCTGCTCCGAGAGAAATGACATCGAGGTGTAGGCTACTTGTAACTACAGGGTCATCATTTTATTTTTACTTCAATTTTTATTGTACCTGAGTTTTTGAATGTACTTCACTCCCACCCCTTCTACTAATGAAGTTCCAACTCCACACAGAACCAAGACCGCAGATAGTAATCAATACTGAATGAGTATAGTACTGTACGTTCCAGAAATATGTTCGCGTTTTCCAGTGGCGAAAGAGCTTTCAATATTGAATCACATTTTCGCACAGGTAATGTCCGTTTGCCTACGTCGCATCCCGATTTCCCCCACCTGATTCTGCTCGCCCCTCTATAATAGCTGGGCTGTCTTAGCTCTTTTCTGAAAACATTAATTTCTGTTTGGAATTGGACCTTTACGTAATATTATACAGGTGTTTAATTTAACTTAAATAAAAGGGCCTCGTTAAGTAATTAACTGTTACGTGATTTCCCCCCTTTCTACAATCCTGCGGCATAACCACTTGGACGGACAGTAGATAGCATGTCTGAGTAATTTTATATTTTCGGGTCCGCAGAAGTGAAGATTGAATTTACAGTACGAAGAGTAGGTACAGAATTATTTCAACATGAGTTACTAGTACGAAGGACGAAACTGGCAATTGGAATTAGATGCAGTAGTCTATAGTGCGATAATATGCACAAAAGAACTGACACCTGTATCGAAATGAACGGCCATCATTTTCAAACTTGTGTTTAAATATTCATATTATGATTATTTTTCAATCCAACTTCTTTCTCTATATTGTACGCTAATGTGCTGTAGACAGTATAATATACACTGCATAATGATGGATAACTCAGTTCGTGAGTAAAAACACTTATTCTTAATACAGTACTGTACTTTGATTAAACAAAAACCTAATGAAAATTATGAAACTCAAAATCGCGATATTTCCTAGTTTACGTAAATGGATGAACTACTTTTCTTCCTTCCTATACCTAGTAGAGTGATTTGTTTGTGTATCATCGAACTACAGTCGTGGAAGGGGATAGCAAACTGTGTTTCCGGTTCTCTAAAGGTATAGACAGGTTAATATTAAAAATGTTAGTTAAAATAAAATGATGTCCCTGTATATGTGATCCTCCACCCGGCCAGGTCTGCGATTCTTCATCATAGTAACAACTGTGGCAGACAAAGTCGCAGTTGTGTTTTTTCTCGGGGTTCTCCCGCTTCCTCATATTAGGCATCTACATTATTTCGTCAATATTTCTCCATTTCGTCATAATGCCATAGTATTTCCCGAACGCCTGCTGGCGACGCACGGAGAAGGTTGGCCTAGGACGAGGGGGGGGGGTGCCTGCTAGAAACCTGGGTACGCAGCGAATCTTAGTATAGTCAGCCGGTATGGGTTTGGGAATGCGCCTAGCTTGAAGGTTAGCGCAACAGATAATAAAAGGTCGCAGTGTTTAGTCATAGTGTTCCCCTCCCATAAAATTGCATTCCATATGATCCCCCGGATACGGATTAAAGTCCAGATATAGTGCTGGCCACATAATTAATACTACGGCAGTTTACAGTAACATAACAATGGCTTGATGCGTAAAATACCCAAGTGTATCACCGCGCATAAACCGTAAGCCGTTGCATGTAGCGTGACGGACGGTTTGTGTCTTTTATTGCACTTTTATTCAGACCATAACTCTGAAAAAAAAAAAAAAATCATAAAATCCTAGAGAGAATTTTAGTCTCATTTTGACCCCTACATCATAAGCCTTATATACTGTAACTAATGTACAGGTTTGTCAAGCGGTCAAAAGTAAACGTAAACCTATATAATAACACCAGATTATTTTAACTACTTTAATCATTTCTACACATATCCAACATCAATAATTCGTGTACCCACCCCTTGACTCCGAACAGCACGCATTTAGATTTGTAGGGGCTTAAACCCTAATGAATAAAAGTAGCACAATTTTACCTTCATTTGTGTTTCATCACTAGCCGTTTTGGAGCTTCTTGCTGATACACAGAGATCCACTGATGATGTGGTATTTGACATAATTGATCTTTAATAACTGTGAACAAATAGTACAATATGGCCGTTATAACACATGACAGCAAAAAAACTGCATAACAAAATGGCCTTGCTTCCACTGAAACCACTGCCTGCTGGATCGCATGTTATGGCTGCGTAACTGTCTTCTCTTCCTCTTTCGTAGCATTGAGCTTCACGTGGAGCATTAAGGCTCCCCCAAACAGACGCGATACGGAATGCGTTACGATAGCGTTACGATTTTGCGATAAATGTTTTCATTGCGTTCAATGATTGTGTTCACACACACGCGATTATCGCAACATGCGTTATTATCGCAGCAAGTAGAACGCGACGATTTTGCGATCTATTCTCCCGGAGATGTATATCGCGAAAACGCCACGCGTTTATTTTGATGCTAGGTTGAAGTGTGTCATTTCTGGATTCATCTTCAAAGGAAGAGGAACTTCTCTTGTATGAGAATCGTCGCAGGCAAAGCAGGCGCAGGTAAGTCCATGGTAGAATATAAAAAGGTATAAAGTGATGAATTAGCTTTTCTTTGCCAAGAACGTGAAATAAATAATAAGTACCCCTACCCGATTATAAACTTTATTTTTTTTTTAATTTGCTCTTTTTGTTGCAGGAGGTTGTGGATTCACGAGTTAAATGCCACAAGGGAAGAAAAAGATTAATTTTATACGTTAGTTCAACAACTAACCTTAGCACTCTGCTAGCCTTGAAAAGCCTACTAGTAAAGAATTTCAATGTTTAGAGTACCCATAAAATAACTAATTTTAATGTGAAGTAAATTCATTGGTAATTTATTCTAAACATACCTACGTCTGATGATTTACCTACTTACATAAGTATATCTGGAGTGTGGTAAGATATTAAAAGTAATAAAACTCCGACAAACAAATTACATAACTTTTTGTTTCCACATACTTTATTAATTTTATATTTCTGCACAATTATTTATAATATTGTACAAGCATTTTGCAATTTCCACAAATATATTTTTTTTCATTTGTGCATTTTTGCGACAGTTATTTATTTTCTAGCTTAAACCCCGCTAAGTCTACAAGCCAGTATGACATCAAATTATAAATAAATAATTTCACTTATTGTTTACATCTAACTTTGTAGCTATCTCCTTCCATTTCTTCTCCTTTTCCTTGCCATGGATTTTCCTTTACGAACTCAATAAAAAATTCCACGTTCGTTTACAAGTAATCCGAAATCGCAATCTGTGAGCACAAGTGATATACACCTGCTGAAAGTAACTGGTCTTTGCGGTGTGGCTGGAAAACTAAAATCCGCGTATGTGGTCACCCATTACGATAATCTGATTGGCTGGGGACGTTAGAATATCGTAGGCCTATATCGCGGACGCGCCAGTTTGGGCACCTCTTCGCGATAGTGCGATATTGCGTTATCGCGAAATCGTAACGCTATCGTAACGCATTCCGTATCGCGTCTGTTTGGGGAGGCCTTTATTGTCCAGCTTCGACGTTAGAGCGCAGTACGTAACTGACGCTGGTTTGGCTGTGCAGAGTGAAATATAATTTTTAATTTGAAATCTTAGAAGTAATTACAGTGTATGTAAGTGATTGTTTATTAATCAGATTAATTTTTATTTAAAACTAGTCGTACTCGTGCCCTCCGCTGCACTCGTTAGAAATAAATATAAAGTAATTACATAATTAAAATAGGACATTTGATCCAGGGAACATTTGTGTTTAACAGAAGGATAAATCTTTTAATATGTCACTTAATTTATATTGTATTTAAATAATTAAAATGCGATCATTTTTGTCCACAGACCACTCATTTACTGCAATGATAATTCCTTTAACATGTTTCTTAATTGTTATTACATGCAAATAATTAAAATATGGTCATTTGGTTCAGAGAACATCCATTTTGGGTGCAAGGATAATTCGTTTAACATTTTTCTAATTTAGTCTTGATTGCAACCTTAATAAATCACTCCAAATTAACAGAGTTGATTGTGTACGAAGATAACTTTTATGTTAACCTTACCGTGCATCTTTTTTTTTTGTTAAGTTTATTTTATTCACGCTTTAACATCTGTGGTCATGTCGCGTGTTTAGAATGTGTGGGTGTATCAGCAGGCCGTTTTTACTCTTGTTGAGTTCCTGTTTCTATTGTGTGTTGTAGATGACTTGTTTTCATGTAACTGATTATAGGGTTTGATTAATGTTTTTGGTATTGGTAATTGAGGCGGTGATGAATCATGGTATGTATTTTTCCATTCCGGCATTTGCCTTTATGACTAAGGGAAATCATGAAAAACCGCAGTCAGATTGGTCGGCCACGGGATTTGAACCCGGGACTTACCGAATGCGTCTCAAACGCTACCGTCTGAGCCAACTCGCTCGGTTGTATATAATTGTTTATGCAAATAAAAAAATGAGGTACCCTACATAAATATTATTTTAAGAAAGACAGGAAACGAATATGGGTAAATTATGAGCGCAGGAACTTCGTTTCGTGACACCTTTTAAAATAACTCGGCTCCAGTGAACTGTATGGTATAATGCTTATTTATTATTTATGAGCTGTATTTTTGGTCAAGTAAAAATACTCATCTTTACAACAAAACTCTTAACTATTATGTTCTGTGAACAAAAAGAAACTTAATTGTATAAAATTAGAGTATTTTATGTGGACCAAATGAAGTTGCAATAATCAAGTTATACAATATTTCGACAGAGTATCAAGTGTCCTGTGCGTGAAGATCTATTTTCATCTTACTTCAGTCCTCATATGTAACATTACATCCATCTAGAGAAACTACAAATTAATATATTAATGTTGATAAACGTCAAGGCCGCCTCAAATAGACAGAGTCATTTGTTTATTTCATTATAGCCATCGATGTCGTTCCTGCAATAACTCCTATGTGACATCGATTTTCAGATTCTTGCTCTATTAAATAGCGTAAATAGCGATACAGCAAATAATACAATCTAGTACAGGGACATCATTTTATTTTTACTTCAATTTTTATTGTACCTGAGTTTTTTAATGTACTTCACTATCATGCCCTCTACTAGTAAATTTCTAACCGTTCTCCACACAGAACCAAGGCCGCATATGAGTTACTGAGTATAGTATGTTCCAGAAATATGTTCGCGTTTTCCAGTGACGATAGAGCTTTCAATATTGAATCATACTCGTATTTTCGCACAGGTACTGTCGTCCGTTTGCTTACGTCGCTTCCCGGTTTCCCCCACCCGCTTCTGCTCGCCCCTCTGTAAAGGCTAGTAGCTAGGCTGTCTTAGCTCTTTTCTGAAAACATTAATTTCTGTTAGGAATTGGACGTCTACGTAATATTATACAGTACAACTATTTAAAATAACTTAAATAAAAGGGCCTAGTTAAGTAATTAACTGTCACGTGATTTCCCCCTTTTTTACGACCCTGGGACAAAATCACTTGGACGGACAGTAGATTACATGTCTGAGTAATTTTATCTTTTCAGATCGAGGAGAAGTAAAGATTAAATTTACAGTACGTAAAGTAGCTACTCTTTTATAGAGTATGTACAGAATTATTTCAACATGAGTTACTCGTACGAAGTACGAAACTGGTAATTGGAATTAGGTACAATAGCCTATAGTGCGATAATATGCACAAAGGAACTGAAGCCTGTATCGAAATGATAGGTCACCATTTTCAAAAATGTGTTTAAATATCCATATCATGATTATTTTTCAATTTAACTTCATTCTCTATATTGTACGCTAATGTGCTGTAGACAGTATAATATACACTGCATAATGAATACGTCCACGTGGACAGCTCAGTTCGTGAGTAAAAACACTTATTGTTAAAATAGTACTGTACTTTAATTAAACAAAAACTTAATGAAATTTATCAAACTCAAAATCGCGATATTTCCTAGTTTACGTAAATGGATTAACTACTTTTCTTCCCTCCTATACCTAGTAAAGTGATTTGTTTGTATTTTACTCCAGTATCATCGAACTCCAGTCGTGGAAGGGAGTAAATTAATCCAAAGATATAGCCAGGTTAATATTAGAAATGTTAGTAAAAATAAAATGATGTCCCTGTATATGTAATTATATTTCTTTCTTACGAAAATGTAAGAATTCACGATCTCCTATGTATCACTGCCATAGAATGAATAAATCTGTTTTTCTTCCTACTGAAAAATTGTATATTTTGCACATAAGAGTTACGGAACAACGACTATAATCTGAGGCGGCGATGGAAATTGTTATATTAAAACTCTTGTATATCCATAAATATCAGTCCTATCAAAATGTTGCTTGTAATAAAACTTATCGGAAATCATTTTTAAAGAAATGTTTGTTATGTAATATTTTTCACAAAAATCAATAATAAGCGAGATATTTCGGTTTATTTAATTCACACCCCTTATAACCCCCTTTTAAATAAAGTATTTTGAATGCCATATAGACTAAAATCTAAGTTACAACGAACTTAATTTATATTCCACATCTGCATTTCAAATGCTTCTATTCGCTTCGTCGTAATGTCCATGTTTCTGCCTTACACAATGTCGCACTCCACACAAAGCACTTCAATAGTCTCTTCCTTAGTTCTTTTTCCAGGGTCCACATAAGATGCTCCTTTTCCTATTAAAACCTTCCTTGGCCATTGTTATCCTCCTTTTCACTATCTGGCAGCAGCTCATGTTACTGCTTATAGTACACTCCAGGTATTTGAAGCTGTCCACTTGTTCTACTGCCTCGTTTCGAATTCGCTTGTTTATTTTCTTTATCTTTCTTCCGATAACCATGGTCTTCGTCTTGTTTGCATTTATTTTCATCCCATATTGCTCACAGCTGTCATTTAGCTCCAGTAGGATAGATAGATAGATAGATAGATAGATAGATAGATAGATAGATAGATAGATAGATAGATAGATAGATAGATAGATAGATAGATAGATAGATAGATAGATAGATAGATAGATAGATAGATAGATAGATAGATAGATAGATAGATAGATAGATAGATATAGTTTATTTTGAAAAAAACATGTGGAACATGTAAGGCATCGTCATATGCATTAAAAATACATGATATCATACAATGGATACAAATTAAGATACATGAATATTAAAAAACTCATCGACATCATACAATGGATTTGCCAATAATATAGTCCTAATTCGTGTCCTAAAAATTCGGAATGGAAGATTCCTTATATCAACAGGTAGACTATTAAATAATTTAAAAGCAAAGAATAGAAAACTATTTTGAGTAATACTGTATTTACATTTGTCAATATATAAATTTGTATTATTTCTTGTAGAATATTTATGCACAGAAGTACATGCTATGTAATTATTAATGTTATTCCGAATGTAAAGAAGACAGGCCAATACATACATAGACGGCAATGTCAAGATTTGTGACCTTATAAAAAGAGGTTTACAATGAGTCGTATTTGGTACTCCATAAATTAATCTTAAAGCTTTGTGCTGTAATATGTGTTATCTCCTCTTTTCCTAACAACGCCATATCAGCAAATCTTATGCACTGCATTCTTATTTCTCTTACTATCACCTCTCCCATGTTCTGAAAACAGTTCTTCACTAAATAACATGTGCCACCCATTATACTGAACGAACAGAGTCAACATGTTATAATATTTGTAATTTTATTATTGGTTCTATAAGTTTTAGACGTTAAGACGCGAATAATGTGCCAGAGTGTCCATTTCCATTATTACGTCGAGTGACAAGCGATTCACAGTGTCAAGCTTAGCTTTTTGAGAAGCAAAAAAGAAAAAAGTCGCTTTTATGCTACGAAAAAAAAAAAACCTATAGAATGTTCGCTACTGACGGCATTTTTAACTAGTTGAGAGACTTTGAAACTTGTCACAATAATATTTCACACTCCAATACAAGTGAATGGAACGTATACATCGGGAAAAACAATAGATATACGATATTGTAACTGCCAATATTTTCAACTAAGTCTTATCAGCAAAACTCTTTCTTAGACGACCGTCTGCGAAGTTTTTTTACTGAAGAGGTAACAGTGGGTATGGTGACTGGATATGAAGTAATAACAGAGACATTTCTTGTAAACTGATATCTCGAAAGTAATAAACCTCACGTTACGGAGAGGAGGTAAATACCATGTTTATTGACACCAAATATTGTAACATACAAAAGAGTCAAATTCACGAAAAATGTCGTTTTCTTCGTACTCCTCACACCATGTTCAGTGGGATGACAGCTGTATTAGCCGACTTCTTATTTTATTTATTTATTATTTTATTTCATTGGGTCATTTTACGACGCTTTATCAACATCTAGGTTATTTAGCATCTGAATGACATGAAGGTGATAATGCCGGCGAAATGAGTCCGGGGTCCAACA
This sequence comes from Periplaneta americana, assembly GCF_040183065.1. NCBI lineage: Eukaryota > Metazoa > Arthropoda > Insecta > Blattodea > Blattidae > Periplaneta > Periplaneta americana. The sequence continues at coordinate 163,958,533 of NC_091129.1, read as the reverse complement.
CCGAAAGTTACCCAGCAGCCGACTTCTTACCTGAGCCTCTTTTAACAGGAATCTGGTGCAGAATCGGGGGAGCAGTGATCGTAAAACTAATCTCAATCATAGGTTCGCATTCTGCTTTGACTGTGTACTATACAGTAGAAGTACCATATCGATGGTGTTGAACAGCAAAAAAATAAAATAAAATAAATAATAACAAAATTTTAGGGTGGGGAAATGCTTGTAATTCTAATCTCACTCCACTAATACTTATTCAGAAAAGAATAATTAAAATATGCCTTAATAAACCAATTGACTACTCATGCGAGCTTTTGTTTACTGATTTTAATGTTTTGAAAATTAAACAGATTTATTATATTGCCTTATTAATCTTCATACATAAAAACCGTAATAAATTCAAATTGTATCATCATAAATATGGAACTAAAAGATCCGATTTTATACGACTAGAGGAACCAAAGTGTTTCACAAGCACAGCTCTGAGCCATGGTACCTACTTTGGTCCAAGGTTATACAATAAAATAATTCATAAATATCCATATTTGCAAAATTTTAGTATCAGGAATTTCAAAAATAGCGTCAGGAATTTAATTTTTAAATAATATATATTGATTTAATATGTACAGACGTGGACAAATTATTAGCAAAATTGAAGATTTTTATTATATATATTTTTTTTACAAAACATGATTCTTCAATTTAGACTACAGTTGACATTTTTGCGTATTTCCAAATTATTAGCAAAATTGAAGATTTGTATTGTATATTTTTAGAAAAGTTAACTCTTCAATTTGGACTACATTTGATATTTTTGCATATTTACAAATTATTAGCAAAACTGAAGGTTTTTATTATATATTTTTACAAAATTCGTTTCTTCAATTTGGAATACAGTTGACATTTTGGATATTTCCAATTTATTAGCAAAACTGAAGATTTTTATTTTATAGTTTTACGAAATTTGACTCTTCAATTTAGACTGTAGTTGACATTTTTGCTAATTTACAAATTATTAACAAAATTGAAGATTTTTATTATATATTTTTACAAAATTTGATTCTTCAATTTACACTACAGTTGACATTTTTGCATATTTCTGTCTATTGTAATGATAGAAATATGCAAAATTGTCAACTGTAGTCTAAATTGAAAAATCAAATTTTGTAAACAGAATTATCATAAAAATCGTCAATTTTGTTAATAATTTGTCCACGTCTGTATATGTATTTGTATGACTTAAATTGTTAAAATTGAAATTGTATTTTTAAATTTAATTTAATCCTGTAATTTTTTTTTCTTGACCCAGTTTGTGTCAAAAAATTATCTTTGTGTTTATCTTTGTGTTTAGATATTTCCCTGAGCACGAGTTTTTTACTCCTTCAGGGAAGAACTAAGATTGTATTTCTGTCAATGTTATTTTATTAACAATAAACAACAATAAACAACAACAATAAAATTAGATTTCACTTTCATTCATTCATAGTTTTCTGCCCAAGGGCAGGTCTTTCACTGCAATCCCACGATTCTTCCATATTTCCTATTTTCTGCCTTCTTAATATCCGCATGTGATTGTAAAAAAAATAATTTCACTTTATCCCTATCAAGAAAGTATTTCCGAATCTTCTGCAAATAGATCTTAAGTCAAGCCATGGATACACACTTTACAAGAAGACATTTAAATACTCTCTTATATTAGATATATCTTCGTTATCAAGATATTAATTTTTTTTTTGCTCTCCTGTAAAATTGAATATATTGACATGCGATGCTGCTATTCAGCACCATTGATATAAAAAAAAAATTAGATTATGGAGGACTCGTACCTTAAAGCATATCCGCTAACTTTCCCCGACCTCAGGCAGGAATCAGTAATCGCCCTAATCGTAGTCCCAGTATGACATGGAATGCCAGGCGGACCCGAACCAATAACGCGTAGTTTTTGAAGAGTAGCCGGTTCATAACCCGCCCGTGCCGCTAGTGGGAGACATAGTGCATGCGCAGATGAATCATTTCTTGCGTGTGGGCGACTCATAGGTTCAGGTTTTTCCAAGAGTTTCTCCAATTATAAGCCGAATGCGAGGTAATCTTCTGAATTCTTGGTCTCATATCGGCAATATAACACCCGCCATCATTAATTGTATGTATTTATTCACACTGCAATGGGTATATACCCGGTGGCAGTGGTAACTAATTACACTCAATAATGACAATAATAAACTTGTTAATTAAAAATACGCTTAACAATACCAATAATTACTTACAACTTACTTACAAATGGCTTTTAAGGAACCCGAAGGTTCATTGCTGCCCTCACATAAGCCCGCCAGCGGTCCCTATCCTGTGCAAGATTAATCCAGTCTCTATCATCAATAATAATACCAATAATTAATACAGATAATTAATACTAACAATAATTCATAATAATGATAATAATAATAATAACAACAACATAATCCGTGGCGCGCCAAGCACCCGGCTGATGGCTTCATATCCACAAGCCTCAGCAGAGGTGTAGCATCATTCAATCAGTGTGGGGTATAATATGATCAGCACAATGATTCTCCCAGTCGTTAGGCCTATAGCTAGTTTCCGTAACCGGCTGTGGCTACTCAACGTAACTTCCCAAATTCATCGCGATGCTGGATCGGCACTGGTCCCATACACTGGCCGAAATTTTAATATCACCTTTAAAATAAATCTTGTTCTATCGAAAATCGCTTGTGATTATATACGAAAAACTCCTGATTAATACATTTTAATGCGAAACACTGTCAATAAGACATCGCTATGTAAAAACAAAATAGCATACGCTGAGTAGAGATGACAGTAACTAGGCCTACGAGCAAAATTGTTCCATTTCATTGGTTAGGGATGTGCTATATAGTAATACAACATATCATCTTTCTTATAGTACACTGTTTTGTAAAAATAATATAATACAAAGAGGAAATTCATATTTATTAATCTACTGTAATCTCCTGTTTTTTTCTATGATTTTCTCCTGATTTTCGTGAGTAGGTCGTGGGAACACTGTTCTTTCAGTAGAGACTCCCCCCCCCCCCGAGGTATAATGAGCTGAAGCATAATGGTTACGACCACTCACTTCCTGCTATCGTTTATTATGCATGATCTCATGAGTGGTCGGAAGCTAGCGGGGATGGCACTAAAGTAACGTTTCGCAATAAAATGTAACTTCGTAAAAATAGCACAAGCTTCACGTAAATTACAATAACGAGATTATGCCATAAGTAACGCTCCTGTAACTGTAAGAACCAACAAATGGCACTGCATATCTAAGTTAGTTTTATATTCTTATTACACGAAGAAGTACGAAGATTATGTAGGCCTACTGTGATGCTATAAAAATAATTATGTCAAGATTTTCCAGGAAATTCACGTGTTCAATAACACAAGAACTTGAGTATTGGCTGATGTTTTTGTCTCGTTAGGTCTAATTACAAATTTTAATGCCTATATAACCTCTACATTCAGTTCTAGGATATAGGTACAGTAGAAGAATTTGATTTTACTGTATAAGGACTTTAAAGCATGTTTTACTTCAATAGTACACATTATACTTAAATTTCTTCATCCATACGATAAATTCAGTGTAGTTAAACCTAGGGTTATTATTACGATAAGAAGAGGCAAACATACTTGAAAATGCAATATAATAATTCTAGAAGATTACAGTGCTAACATACAAAAAAACTGACTGGAAAATCATCGTGTACGACATGCTTTGGTGAGATCGTTAAAAACTTTAAATTGGGAGATTCATGAGGAAGTACAGACGTGGACAAATTATTAACAAAATTGACGATTTTTATGATAATTCTATTTACAAAATTTAACTTTTCAATTTAGACTACAGTTGACAATTTTGCATATTTCTATCATTACAATAGATAGAAATATGCAAAATGTCAAATGTAGGCTATTCTAAATTGAAGAGTCAAATTTTGTAAAATATATATAATGAAATCTTCAATTTTGCTAATAATTTGTAAATATGCAAAAATGTCAACTGCATTCTAAAGTGAAGGGTCAAATTTTGTAAAAATATATAATAATAAATCTCCAGTTTTGCTAATAATTTGGAAATATCCAAAATGTCACCTGTAGTCCAAATTGATGAGTCGAAATTTGTAAAAATATACAAAAAATCTTCACTTTTGCTAATAATTTGTAAATATGCAAAAATATCAATTGTAGTCTAAATTGAAGAGTGAAATTTTGTAAAAATATACATACAAATCTTCGATTTTTCTAATAATTTGGAAATACTCAAAGATGTCAACTGTAGTCTAAATTGAAGAATCATATTTTGTAAAAATATATAATAAAAATCTCCAATTTTGCTAATAATTTGTCCACGTCTATATATTGTGTATCATCAGATGGTTCTTTTAGACGGGCAGACATTATTGCTATTAACGGACGCTTAAAACGGGCTCTTGTTCTTGACCCTACTATCCGTTTCGAAAGGAACCTAAATCAGGCCACCGAAGTTGATATTGAGAAGAAGTCCATATATGAACCTTGTCTGCCGTATCTTTCTCAAAAGTACAACGTCCCTCTTAAACAATGGGCTGTCATTGGTTTGCTGTTTGGCAGTAGAGGTTCAATTACAAAATTCACATGGAATTATCTTAAGGAACTTCACATTCCTTTTGATTATGTAATGTCTATTCTTATAAATATTATCAAGGATTCCCTTCAAATATTACATCATCATCTCTATTTCAATTAATCCACTTATATTTGCCTTCAACCATTAACTTTCTATTTTCTTTAATGTATCACATCACATTATTGTACATGTTTATTGTATTCAGGACCCTTGTGGTCATTCAAATTCTTTGAGCTGATGTCTATAATTTAGAAATATGTATAACAGGCAATGGACCTCTAAACTTAAACAAGGCTGTTTTTATACCCAATTTACCAATATTTATTAACTTCAAGTGTATAACGTAACACACACTACTCTCTATTCGGAATAGGTAGACAATAAGTGAAATACTTCCAGTCATGCTCCGTGCCCTTTTTAAGTTACTGTATTTCTTTACTCCGTAAGTAATAAGTTAAACTCATTGCACATTTAAAAATCGTACATGTAATATTTTCTATTATAGTTATGTAGTAACTATTTATTTACTCTTTTTATACACGAATATTTAATTCACTATTAAAACCCTAATGTATGTAGAGGCGTACCTTTCGATTATTGATTGTTCTGTTAAAAACTTTCATAGTGTTGATGTTGGTCAAATAGGAAAGTCGATTCTTTGCACATGTTCTTAACATAAGCCAGCTGTGCTCACATACATTTATAATTTGAGCAAAAGTATAGCATAAATCGACGGAATAATTACCCGCACTTTGTATCTCCTCCTTCCGCATAGGCCGAACACAAATTACGAGGAACCAGCCCGTGACCGTCCATTTCAATCTAACGGCTTGGTACAGTCTCACTCTAGTGAGGAGGTCAAGAAAGCACGGTGCTCTACCTCCATGCCCCCAAGTGTCTCAATAGCGTGTACAGAAGATAACTTTATTTTCAGCTTTGTACAGTCTTCGACAGAAAATTTTTCGAGTAGAAATAGAATGAATAGAACAGAATGTTTTATTTTCGATGGCAGAATTAAGGCCATAAGGCCTTATCTTTCACTCAGCCAGACTTAATCAATACAATAGTTAAATACATGTTTAAATATGTAACTATATAAACAAAGAAACTAATTTTCAGAATGAGAACTCTGTAAAACGTGTGAAAATATGCATTCATAAATTTCGTCATATACAGGCTATTTGAATTCTCTAGCATACGTAACAAGTATCAAGTGCACGTACTCAATTCGTAGTTGCGCAAAGATTTTTTACTCGAAAAAATAAAAAGTGCATTTACAGAAAAAAATATTAATCGATATTCAGGCAAGATTGCAGTCAAGCCATCACAAATAAATTTTAGAACGTTACATCTGGAAGTATTATTCGGTTGAAAAACTTTTATCATCCAGTTTGCCTTAAAAAAACTGAAAGTTATAATTTATAAAACAGTTATAGTACCGATTGTTTTGTATGGTTATGAAATTTGGACTCTCACTTTGAGAGAGGAACAGAGGTTAAGAGTGTTCGAGAATAAGGTGCTTAGGAAAATATTTGAGGGATGAAGTCACAGAGAATGTTCAAAGTTAAACAGCGCAGACCTGCACGCATTGTATTCACCTAACATAATTAGGAACATTAAATCCAGACGTTTGGGTAGCATGTATGGGTGAATCCGGAAATGCACATAGAGTGTTAGTTGGAAGACCTGAGGGAAAAATACTTCTGGGAGGCCGAGACGTAGATGGAAGGATACTATTAAAATTGATTTGAGGGAGGTGAAATTTGATGGTAGGGACTGGATTAATCTTGCTTAGGATAGGCATCGATGGTGGGCTTATGTGAGAGCGGCAATGAACCTCTGGGTTTTCTGACAGCTATTTGTAAATAAATATCTCTGGAATTTGGCCTCTCGTAAGCTTTAGTGCTTGTATTTATGCAGAAGGTGATCAGTTTGAATGTTGTATAAGTTTCAAAATTCTGCTCCTTGTTTAAATAATGTACGCAGACTATAAAATTGATTACGCATAGCTCGTGCGTAGGTTGTGCTCTGTTAGACGTCATTTGTGTGTGTGTGGGCTGGAGATCACGGTTTTGCCCGCAACGGCGATAGTAGCTTGACTACTCTCAAATTATAAATGAATTTCTCTGTGCTAGGTACGCCTTTAGCTGGCTGTAGATTACGTCACACACATAACTGCCCACAGAGTTATGGGCGACAGTGTAAGATCAGTATAAACGACGATTCTAGGTCCAAACATGTCACCTCCTACTTTTTTGTTTTGTTTACTTCCAGTCTCTCCAAAATTTCTAAATAGATTATGCACTGTTGGACAACTAAGAACTTATCAATGCAAATCATATTTGATCCTGTTAAACAGACTTAGTTCATTAGTAATAATCACTGTTTTACATAAATATTCATTCCAAACACATAGGCCTAACCACAAAAATCTGTCACATGTTGCTTGTACTGGCTGCCAGGCCCAGAAGAAAACTGAACTTTTTTCCATAGGAAATGAGTAAGTCCAAACATTTTGTGTTTGTCTTGTATTAGCTCATTGCCACTTCGAACAAAGGAAAACTCAAGTCCTAACACAGTGAGATGTCTCTTGTTATAAATCGGAACGCATCTGTGGCTAAAGTTCCAGGGCGATGTTTGGCTTCCAGGTGGTCCGGTTTCGATCCCCGGACAGGTCGAAATGGAATTTGCATGGACAAAGCAGACGTTGAAGAGAATTCTTCTCGATGTACTCCCGCTTTCCTCTATCATTCCATCAACACACTCTATCTCCCCCTCATCTTATCTATCATCTGGAATAGCAAATACAGTCTAGGGAGAAATATTGAGGGTATTACGGGTTTTGATGCTATAGGAGATGGGACCTGGCTCTAACAGAGGCAGAAGAAGAGTGGCCCACTTGTAAGCGTCTGTTTCACGAATATCATCCAAGACTTCTGATGGACTTTGATAATAATCGCATATACTCAGCGCACAATTGGCCAAGGCATGACCAAGGTGTCGGGTCCAGCTCTCGAAAAGCCGAGGCAAGTCATGTTTACGATAAAATTCAGAAACTGTGTGCGAGAAGTACTAACTTTTATTTCATTTTGTTGAAGGTTTTCAGCACTGCTTTTATCTCTAGTTCATTCTTAGCAGACAAATGATGGAACATAGCACAAATAAGGAGGTACATAAATTAACAAATCATATTCATATCATAAAGTGGACAATGTATCTGTTTCACCTTCGTAAGATTACCAGCCATCTATTCCATGCTATACCCTTAGATCTCCTATATTTTCCTTTCGTTTGTAAGCTTGCTTTGACAGTAGTTCTCGGACTTGCCTCCTTTTCGTCAATGCTCGATATAATTTCGACTTTTTCGTTCACTTCATAATATTTAATCGATTTACTGTATCTTGATTTCTTAAATGGTTTAACCTTGTAAAGGTGTTGTTTCACTGTCCGAGAATTCTAATTTTTGTAGTATAAATTCTGTTTCATTGGTTCTTAGTTGTTATCCATATATTACTTTCACTCAAATAGTATATTAGAAGTAGGCATTGTCTTATAGTTAGTCTCTTTTTTTGTTCCTGAGAATTTTTAGTCGGTTATTTAACGACGCTATATCAACTACTATGTTCTTCAATATCGATGACATTGGTGATAGCGAGATGGTATTTTGAGAGACTAGGCCAAAGTTTCGCCATGAAATTACTTGACGTTCGTCTTACAGTTGCTCATGTAAGCAGATTTACTGGAATGTAAAAGAACTCATGCGGGACTAAATTCCTGTACACCGGCGACGCTGATATAACCTCGACAGTTGTGAGCGTCATTAAATAGAACATAATTTTACATACATTAGTACATACATATATAAGCATCCATACATACATACATACGTAAGATTTATCATTGCATGTTTAATCGGTTTTGGGGAACGCAATCGGGAGGCCGTGAATTAGAATTATATCTGCGATATACTGTATACTCGTAGTAAGTGCTTTTGTTGCACTGTATCTTCACATAACACATGTACAGAGAAGTCTATATGAAGACTTAAAACAAATCTTCTTAATACAGTTTTGTGTCAATAAAGAAGTATTATTTATTTATCTCTAATTGAAGACCTCCCCGGAATAAGGGCGTAACCAACAAACCTGTAATGAAAGTTTCAGGAGAAAGGAAATAATTTCAGATGTTTATTATTTAGGTCTATATTTAGTAGCAGAACCATTTTACTAGTAAAAAAGGATACACGTTTATTTAGCTATTGGATACAATAATTTATTGTCATACATAAATGCTTCAAAATTGCTTTTTTCACTTACATCACATATTTGATGTTACATCCATTTTTCGGGGAGATCTTAAATTGATCAATTGTTCCTCATATACTCCTCTAGTCATAAAAATAGGTTTCGAAAGATAGGTTTCTGTAAATGTGTTTAAAAATAATTTAATTGCGGTAACCTGTTTCTATAACGAGTGGGCGCTACATACGTTTGCGGAGGACGATTCGAGAGGCGTGGGTTGTTGCAGGGAGTTACCCACCTCTGCAGTCTCGCATAGCTACATACACGGCCTAATAATCCCTGTCAGGAGAGGGTTTTATTTTTTCTGCTTACGAATAATCTGAGTTGTCTGTTAACTCAATTCTGTTGTAACTGAGCCTCCCTTTTTTGCAGTAATATTAAGAGTTTTAGAAAAAGTTTAGTTACGCAACGAATGTGGGCAATTCGGTATGTGAGTGGGAGTGCAAACGGAAGAAGTCTCCTAGAACATAATAAATTTATGTGGGTGTGTTCGTGTGCAAATGTGTGATATTGCACCTTTTCAAAACATTTTGTGAAGATAGGCTATCTTTACTGCAGGTTAGAACCAAAACTGCCCATCGCTGTGAAGTAATGGTTAGCATGTCTGGCCGTGTACCAAGAGGCCTCGGGTTCAAATTTTGCTTTGGAAAAGTTATCTAGTTGAAGTTTTTTTCCTGGGATTTCCCTCAATCCATTAAGAGCAACTGCGGGGTAAGTTTCAGCGCTGGACCCTGGATTCATTTCGCTGGCATTATGGCCTTAACTTCACTTAGACAATAGACAACCTTCGCAGTTGATAAAGCGTCTAGTTAATGGTGCAATTATTGCCAACAATTATTAAGGGTTTTTCACTCGAGAGGCATATGAACCATAATTAGACATTCACAAGCAGCGAAACTTTCAGGTCAAGTGGTTAGCATCGCATCAGGCTGCCGCTTGTGGAAAATATACATTATCCTTCCTGCCAAGGTTCGAACCTTGGTACTCTAGATTTTTGGCCAGAAATACTACTGCTTGAGCAACATATGTTTCTTATATATATAAACGATATAAATAGAAATACTACGTCTCAGATAAGGTTATTCGCGGACGACTGTATAATATATAGACAAATTAATGACGAATACGATATCGCCACCTTACAAAACGATCTTAACGTTAGTGAAACCTGGACGACATAAAATAAAATGAAAATCAATGTCAGTAAAAGTAGTCAATATCCTTCTGTAGAACGCATAATATCTTTATTTTAATATTAATAGAGAAGATATAAGAAGTGTTTTTGTGTGAAAATTTTCAAGAAAATTAAAAAATACATAAATTCCTACTTACACTGCAAATAATAGGTCTACAATAATATATACTTATTCATGGGACGGTTGGGAGGAACAAGTCACTAATACCACAAGGAAAGCCTGGAAAGCACTACATTTCTCTATGCGTATTCTGAAGAAATCTAACCGAAAGCCAAAAGAATTAGCGTACAAAACCCTTGTTCGCCCAATTATGGAATAAGGAGCAGTAGGCTGGGATCCGTACAGACAAAACCAAATCGATTCAATAGAAAAGGTCCAACGCAAGGCAGCAAAATATGTCAAAATGGGGAAGGGACATGGTGAGGAGATAGTAAAAGATTTAGGGTGGGAACTTCTCAAATCAAGGCGACGAAAAACCAGACTCACCGCATTGTTCAAGGCACAAATGGGACACAAAGCATGGACCGATATCAATGCTAGATTAGCAACACCATCATACTTAGGAAGGGCTGATCATATTAGGAAGTTTAAATGTAGAAAACAAAGAACGGACGTGGCAAAATTTTCCTTTGCTAACCGCACAATAGTAGACTGGAACAGCTTACCTGCGGCAATCTTTCAGGGTGGTCCCTTAAAATCAATACATTTAAGGAAAGGTTGAGAAGATTAGACTGAAAATGTAATTGGAGGTGCAGTATAATTGAATCGCACTTTTTAGAAAGGAACTAAGTCAAAATTTGTCATTTTTATTTCTTCTGATGAAATGATTAATACTTCCAAGAAGCAAAGATAAACAAAGGAAGGAACTTAAACAAACCTTTCCCTGTATCTATAACATCGAGTTGATGTTTATACTACGGCACTGGTACACTGGTATTTATTCATGAAAGTAAGTTCTTTTGCTCTCCTGAAAAATAGAACATTTCGACTTAGTTCCTTTCTAAAAAGTGCGATTCAATTATTTCAGTTGTGTCAGTAATTGAGTTGATATATAATTAATTAAGTTGATATGTGATTAAGATGATATGTAATTTAGTTGATATGTAAACAAATTAAGGTGATATGTAATTAATTAAGATGATATGTAATTAAGTTGATATGTAATTAATTAAGGTGATATGTAATTACTTAAATTGGTAATAGTTGGGGTGAAATAGAAGTACTTATAAGTTAGATTTACTTTTGCTTATTGTAGGCGTTATTATAGAATAGTTTTTATTTATAGTCCTAGGTTTATTGCATTTACTTATTTATAGTTAGAAATAAATTTAAGTTTATTTTATTTAATTTTTTTATTATTGCTGTACTTACTGTATTATTGTAATTGTAATTATTGCATATTATATATCACTTCCACCGGATGTATACCCAATTGTAGTGTTAATAAATACATACATACATACATACATACATAGAACAACAGACACTCTTCTTCTAGCTCGCTGTATGATTTCAGACATTAAATAGGCCTATCTCGTGCATGTGCGGCTACATTCATTTTGAACCTACTGTGAAGTGTTTATATTACTTAATGTAACAGGTTCTCATTCAATTCTACAAACTCCATTAAAATGTATGTTTGTCCGCCTACTCGGCCATCCAGACTGTTACACAGAATGGAAAACAAAGAATTTGTGTGAATTAATTAAACTGATACGCAGCTCCATTCGGGAAATACAACGGAAATTTCTCTATATTCCTTTGCATCCCTCTCTTCATGAATAGTTAATGGAATACTTATCACGCTTTTAATTCAGTCGAGGATGGGTCTTAAGTCTTATATTTACTCTTAATGCATAACTTTTCCATTGCTACAAAAACAATTCTCTCTTTCTTTGGGTGTGAGGTATGAAAAGAGTCAATCTTATCATCGTTATAATCTTTCCTGCCTACTAACCATCAATGTTAACCGAAGGGTACAAACGTAGGAATTCCATGCTACAGATTCAGTTTCTAAATGATGTCATTGGAAGAGAAATTTGGTGTGAAGAATAATTGTGTTTGGGGAGAAGTTACGTAATTCCCTGATCAATAGGCCTACTCCATAATTTCTCAACAAATTACATTCATCCTATCATCGATATGGAATGGACAAAATTACTGTACGGTGTTGTCGTTCCTTGAGGCCAACGTGAGCGATTCCAATGGAAATAGTCTTGTGAAACCGAGGGTTTTGACACTGTAGGCTACGAAGTACGCAATTTTGGTTATGTTAAAGATATAAGTTGGATTTTCTGGAATTAAAAGCGATATGAATGAGTACTGGTACTTTGATATTTTGCAAAATAAATTATATGCAATGGGGAAAACCTTTGTCCTTTCCTGTCACTTGCAAAAAATCCTCTTGTTTCATATCTTTAGATCTCGGTTTACATTTATGGAAGTATAGTCAAGTATACAGTATCTTGCAGATAAAGTGTTACAAGCCAATGGATCAATAAAACTGAATGCTGATTTTTTCAGTCTTTACAAGTGGATGGAAGCTTCCAGAAAAATGCAAGTGACAACTTTACCGTGTAGTCCCTTCATAAAACACTGCAGATAACTTTAGAATTTCAAGTGGAATAAAAAATTGTATAATTTTAGGTACAATGAAGGACATAGTTGTTGAGCGGGTGAAAATGTTTCAAGATCTGTAGCGCAGTCCATAAAAGGTTATAATTTTAATTTCTTGTCAGCATAGATATATAACACACTGCTCAAAAAGTCTAAATTATTATGAAATAGATTATTATTATTAGCCTATACTTACTAACTTACAAATGGCTTTTAAGGAACCCGAAGGTTCATTGCCGCCCTCACATAAGCCCGCCAGCGGTCCCTATCCTGTGCAAGATTAATCCAGTCTCTATTATCATACCCCACCTCCCTCAAATCCATTTTAATATTATCCTCCCATCTACGTCTCGCCATCCCTAAAGGTCTTTTTCCCTCCGGTCTCCCAACTAACACCCTGTATGCATTTCTGGATTCGCCCATACGTGCTACATGCCCTGCCCATCTCAAACGTCTGAATTTAATGTCCCTAATTATGTCAGGTGAAGAATACAATGCATGCAGTTCTGTGTTGTATTATTAGCCTATATTATTATTATAAATCGATAATGGCATTTCCCTCTCAATGTACGTTTTTGTCGCTCTACAGAATTGTTAAGATTTACGTAGGGTTTATTTTATGGATTACGTATAAATATCTCTCTTTTCCTACACTGCAGCCTAAATAATTGTAGTTATTCATCCTTTCTAGCATTCTATTTTCTAACAATATTTTACGATTACTAAAACTTTTCCAAAAAGTTTCATTACATTCTTATTTTGATTTGGATATCATCTTACAACTTTAATAATAATAATAATAATAATAATAATAATAATAATAATAATAATAATAATAATAATAATAATAATAATTAATGTCATTTCATTTTTACGGGTGTGACAAATATTTAGTTATGTTCACTAAAAGACTTAAGACTAAGTCAATTTCTTATCTTGTAGGGAGATGAAAAAGCTATGGTATATAGCCTACCTATAATTACCTAGTTGTTGATCCATAATAAATTATGAAATCCATATCTTCTGTCAAAGAAAAAGGGGATGGGGAAGACGTAAAATAACCAATATTTGCAATTAAATTTGCACTGTTAATCCAGGCGCAGTAATAGGATTTTAATTCATAGTAGTGGATCAACTAAAATATTCTGTAAATTCATTCAGCTTCCTGATGAATCTTTACTCGCCGGGATTTCGCAGTGGCAGAACACCGTACAAATGCAAACTGTATTTCATACAAATAAACACTAATTTATAGTCACATTTTAAGATCCAATATTTTTAAATGGGTAATATGTGATACAAATATTCGTACCTTTCCATTTGTAGTGATAGGCTATATCATAATTGATAGTAATGGTATTATAAAATAGCCACGAATTAGATAGGCTATACATAACCAGGAATTTATATTACTGTCTGGCAATTTTGAAGTTGTACACTCTTATAAAAAACAGTACAATTATACAGATCTAAAACAATGATTTGTGTTCTATCATATTCATATCTATGTTCTTCATATGTTCATATGGTCATATTTACATTCTTGTAATATCGTTTGAATACCAAATATGTAGATCCAATTTGTGGGGGCATGTCAAACAATTCTTGTAATATTTTCGGAACCAATAGTAGTTGAGGGTGCTCCATTTTCTGCAAGGCAATTAGCGATGTTGCACAGAACCCATTTCCGCGGCTTCCTCTCTTCCCACAAGATTAACATTTCCAGTGCGTCCTGCGGGATTGCTCTTTTTGTGCAGTTTCGCTCGTGAGCTGAGCGCGCACTTGCCGGAACAAATGCCACAGTATTAACTTCAAATCCGTGGCTCGTCTTTTATTGAACAAACGAACCCATTCGCCAGGATTTGATATTCTTGTATAAATGTCACGTTTTCATTTGTATTTTTTAAGTTTGCGGACTAATATTTCATCAAAATTTAAGAGATTGAATATAATATCCGTAAAACCCATCAACGTCAAAAACAGCCATACGAAACCATACAATAGGCCTCGGAATGGGACTGATTGTCTGGCACGAACACAGCAAAGAAATAAGGTTAGGAGATTTGGTACTTGGAATGTTACAAGTCTATATAGAGCAGGAGGGCTAACATTAGTAGCAAAAGAACTAGCTAGATATAGAATAGACTTTGTGAGAGTACAGGAGGTTAGATTAGATGGGAGCGGGATATCACAAATAGGGGATTACTTGTTGTATTATGAGAAAGGAAACAATAATCACCAATTAGGAATAGGATTCATTACCCATAAAAGAATAAAATCAGCAGTAAAAAAAGGTCGAATTTGTCAGTGACAGGTTATCGTATTTTGTACTTAAGGGTAAATGATGCAATATCGTAGTTATAAATGCTCACGCCACTACAAAAGAAGCCACCGGCGTAGCTCAGTCGGCTAAGGCGCTTGCCTGCCGATCCGGAGTTGCGTTCGATTTCCGCTTGGGCTGATTACCTGGTTGGGTTTTTTCCGAGGTTTTCCCCAACCTTAAGGCAAATGTCAGGTAATCTATGGCGAATCCTCGGCCTCATCTCGCCAAATATCATTTCGCTATCACCAATCCCATCGACGCTAAATAACCTCATAGTTGATACAGCGTCGTTAAATAACCAAGTAAAATAAAATAAATAAACTACAAAAGAGAAAGACGACCATATAAAGGACAGCTTCTATGAGGAATTGGAACATTTTTGAGGATAAGGTGCTTAGGAAAATATTTGGGGCTAGGAGCGATGAAGCCAGAGGAGAGGCGATGTTGGGCCTGGGCGGCAGTCGTACGCCGATCCCGCAATACTTGAAGCCTTATAAAGCAATCTGCCCTGCTACGACCTTATCCTGGCCTTCTGATGTACGAATTTGTTTCTCTAAAGCGAGTGCATTAAGAATCTGAAAATGATTATTAGGGTGGTTTTTACACTAACTTTTACTTTCAGAACATCCCAGCAGCATCATAAAGCCATAAAACTATTTAAAAGTTCAACAGAGGACTTTTAAGTTCTTACTTACTTACTGGCTTTTAAGGAACCCGTAGGTTCATTGCCGCCCTCACATAAGCCCGCCATTGGTCCCTATCCTGAGCAAGATTAATCCAGTCTCTACCATCATATCCTATCTCCCTCAAATCCATTTTAATATTATCTTCCCATGTACGTCTCGGCCTCCCTAAAGGTCTTTTTCCCTCCGGTCTCCCAACTACCACTCTATATGCATTTCTGGATTCGCCCATACGTGCTACATGTCCTGCCCATCTCAAACGTCTGGATTTTATGTTCCTAATTATGTCAGGTGAAGAATACAATGAGTGCAGCTCTGCGTTGTGTAACTTTCTCCATTCTCCTGTAACTTCATCCCGCTTAGCCTCAAATAATTTCCTAAGCACCTTATTCTCAAACACCCTTAACATATGTTCCTCTCTCAGAGTGAGAGTCCAAGTTTCACAACCATACAGAAGAACCGGTAATATAACTGTTTTATAAATTCTAACTTTCAGACTTTTTGACAGAAGACTAGATGACAAAAGCTTCTCAACCGAATAATAACAGGCATTTGCCATATTTATTCTGCGTTTAATTTCCTCCCGAGTGTCAGTTACATTTGTTACTGTTGCTCCAAGATATTTGAATTTTTCCACCTCTTCGAAGGATAAATCTCCAATTTTTATATTTCTATTTCGTACAATATTCTGGTCACGAGACATAATCATATACTTAGTTTTTTCGGGATTTACTTCCAACCCTATCGCTCTATTTGCTTCAACAAGAATTTCCGCGTTTTCCCTAATTGTTTGTGGATTTTCTCCTAACATATTCACGTCATCCGCATAGACAAGAAGCTGATGTAACCCGTTCAATTCCAAACCCTCTGTGTTATCCTGAACTTTCCTAATGGCATATTCTAGAGCGAAGTTAAAAAGTAAAGGTGATAGTGCATCTCCCTGCTTTAGCCCGCAGTGAATTGGAAAAGCATCAGATAGAAAATGACCTATACGGACTCTGCTGTAAGTTTCACTAAGACACATTTTAATTAATCGAACTAGTTTCTTGGGAATACCAAATTTAATAAGAATATTATATAAAACTTCTCTCTTTTAAGTACCAGTATTTAATCACAAAGTAACTTTTTTCTAACGTTCCACTTTTTTTTTGCATCACGGTGTATAATACTGTGACAGCGACGTGAGATTCGAACTCACGACCAGCGTCCCGCAAGAAAGCAGATCGCACAGGCTCCACGGAACATTGAGTGACGTCGCGCGGTGGAGAGAAGAGAGAGGGTGTATTACGTCACGCGACGAGTTTGCGCGCGCATCTGGTGCTGGTAGAGAGGAGAGGGCTCGGGATTTTTCTAGAGTGCCATCTCTAGAGACGCATGGAACCTTCGAGGCTACGTCGCTATGGTTATAAATTACGGTCGCGAAGGAACGACGGCAGTTTCAGAGTTTTCAGTTATTCCGTCAGTGAGTAAGCCAGAGCAAGCAAGCCAGAGTTCGACTCGAGTGTGCGTCCGCATCTGCGTCAGCATCCGAAGGCCTGAGTTCGAGTGCAGTGGACCGCAGTTGGAGGGACCTGAGTTCGAGTGCAGTGGACCGCAGTTGGAGGGACCCGAGTTCGAGTACAGTGAACTGTCTCTGAAGGTCTGTGGTTCGAGATACTGTGGACTCGAGTGACTGAGATAGAAGAACTGTGAACTGAGAACTGATAGTTCTGATTTGTAAATAGTGCTTTGTAAATATTAGTTAAGATTAACAGTTCATTGTTGTTCGTACTAGTCCAAGTAAATTGTCACTGTCGTCGGTGGAGTGCTATAACGAATACTGTGTTGAGTGAAAATCCAATTGTTGACGAGGGCGTTTAAGGCGAATTGTAGAAAGGAATTATTGTTGTGACGAATAAATTACATTGTTGTAACTAATAAAATTTACAATACAATACAATTATAAGCAGTAACATAAGCTGCTGCCAAGAATTCAAAAGGAGAATAGCAATGGCAAAAGAAGCTTTTAATAGGAAAAGGAGCTCCTTCTGCTGATCTCTGGAGAAAGAACTAAAGAAGAGACTAGAAGAGCTTTGTGTGGAGTGTAGCATTGTATGGGGGCAGAAACATGGACATTACGACAAAGTGAAGAGAAGTGACTAGAAAGATTTGAAATATGGATATGGAGAAGGATGGAGCGTGAAATGGACAGACAAAATAAGAAACAAAGCTGCGTTGAAAAGAGTCGGTAAAGAAAGAATGATGCTGAAACTGATCAGGAAGAGGAAAAGGAATTGACTGGATCATTGGTTGAGAAGAAACTGCCTTCCGAATCTTCTTCTGCCAAGAACTCTTCTCCCTTTCGCCATTCCTTCCAGTGCATCCTTCAGTAGGCAGCTTCTTCTCAGCTATACTAGTAGGCCTATATTGTAAAACCCTTCTGTATACATTTCCGCTAGGCTGTGACCATAATTAAGATTTTCTACTGTAGTACTAGTAAGATCTTTTTGACATGTTCCATATTCTAGCTGTGAAGCGATGTACGAATACAATGGCATAAATAAATTACAATACAATTTAAATATATTATTAAAAACATATATGCATTAAAATACATTACATTTTATTTACCCAAAGGGACTGAAGATTTTGTTGCGTTACTATCGTGTCTGAATTTAAATGTACCTGTAGTTTATGATTATTATTTCGCTAAACTTCAATGAAATTATTGTTATAAAATAAACACTATGTAGTACAATTGTCCAGGATACAGAGTGACCTTAAAGGCAATCTACACCGGATATTGCTAGTTTACGCGACCGTGATTTCGATTTGTCTTTAATGCAGTTCATTTGCAGAACTAATCGATGTGTAACTAGCCGAAAACCTGCTCAACCAACCTAACGCTGGCAAATTCACGCATTAACACAACAATACAAGCAAACTGCATATCAATGTCACGCTTAAATGGTAAACGAAACAAATGTTTAAGCGAACTAGTGAGCAGCCAAGCACTTTTTGCACTTAAACAATAACTTTCAATAGAATTTGTTGACCATTTTATTATATGCTAGAAATAAATTAAGAATAATCTCAAATCCATCACTAACATTGCCAGCGAGAGAGTAGTAGTAGTAGTAGTAGTAGTAGTAGTAGTAGTAGTAGTAGTAGTAGTAGTAGTAAGCCTACTAACAATAGTAATAACGATGATGCTAACAAAATTGTAGTAGTGGTGATAATAGAAGTAGTAATAGTAGTAGTAATGGTACAGTACTAATACGTAGTGGTCATGGTGATGGTGATGGTGATGTGCGTAGTATTATATGGCATAAAGCTCATTCCTCTTATCTTCCCCTATACGTTATTTCAGAACTCTTAAATACACTCAGGGACGAAAAAAACCGGACACTTCTATATTTGCTTGTATTTTGTTGCCAATTATTTCAAAATGAAACAAAACCCATTTAAACAAAATAATGTTTTATTTAGCACCTTATACGACAACATTTGAAAAAAAAATCTCTGATGAGAAAATTTACAAAAAATTACAAAGGGCATATAACTATGGCATCATTTGGTCTAACTGATTTTTCATTTTATGGTGCTTTAAACATTAAAAACTCTTTTTAGTAACGGGTATTACCCCCTCTGGCTTGAATAACTGCATCCATACGTCTTGGCATGCTCTCAATTTGGTTAGCAATGTCTTCTTGAGGAATAAGTTCCCATTCTTCGCCAAGTGCTCGCCTCAACTCTTGTAGCGATTCTGGTCTCGGTCGTCTATTCTTAACACGCCGTTCCAGCATGGCCCACATGTGTTCAATTGAGTTCATATCTGGACTCCTTGCTGGCCATGGAAGAACATGGATTCCCACTTCTTGGAGATAATCTCCGACCGCATGGGCAATATGCGGCCGTGCATTATTATGAATTAAAACAAAATTATCGCCTACAAATTGGCCAAATGGCACAACATGATCAGCCAAACATTCATTTATATACCTATCAGCTGTTAGTCTTCCATTTTCAACAAAAACCAACTCTGTACGAGCATCCGTACACACTCCTGCCCAAACCATCACTCCACCACCTCCATACGGCACATTTTCGGAAATGCAACACTGTGAAAATCGCTCTCCCCTCCTTCTCCAAACTCTTTCGCGTCCATAAGGTGAGCACAGATTGAAGCGGGACTCATGGGTGAACAGAACACAGCTCCACTGTCCATTTCTCCAATCCCTGTGATCATTTGCAAAACGCAGTCGTTCAACTCGATGCATCCTGAGAAGTCTGGGACCAGTTGCAGGTCTGCTTGATATCAGTCCACTTGCTTTCAACCTCCTTCTAACTGTTTTGGCCGAAATTGGGCGTCCATGCATCTTAACAAATTGCTGGGCTACACTAGTAGCTGGCAGGTTGCGCTCCCCAAGAACTCTCAACACTATATACCTGTCTTCATTTGGATTTGTAGCTCTTGGACGACCCGAACCTGGTCTTCTGGTATATTCTATTGGTCTCTCTATACCGTTTTATGGCATCATGGGTTGTGCTTCTAGCCATATTCATGACATTTGCAATGTAACGTACACTGCTTCCATCATCGTAAAGGGCTACAGCTCGAGCCACATCTTCAGGTCGCATCTTGTTTTAAGACAAATGTTACAACCCCACTTAAACTCAGAAAATGTAAAAATAAAGAAATAACGAATGATAACGATAATGAAGCACAAAATGGTTGAGACAAAATTGTTATAGCTGAGACTCCGAAAGCAAAATTGGAATATTTGGTTGTAATGGCTTGTTTATAAAACAAAAAACAATCAACAATGTATACACGTCTCCATAACAACAGATGGCTACCATAATATTGTACGAGAAGATAATGTTTTGCAAAATACCAGCAAATATTAAAGTGTCCGGTTTTTTTGTCCCTGAGTGTATTATATGAATCTATTGATTTTAACATACACCTTTGTCAATCGTGTTAGAGACGACACATCTTAAATAATTAAATTCATTTACTTGCTCAATTATAATATGTTATTATTGTTCACAACCAGCAATTCCGTTATGTTAGATTTATGTATCTTTTTCCACGTTAAAATCTTTTCCAAAACTACTAACATCTGTCCATTCTTATTATTATTATCTTTAATTTCTCTAAATAGATTTACAAAACCTCTAATGGCAATTACATTAATATTCTCATTATAGAAATAGAAATATATATATATATATATATATATATATATATATTCTCCCTTTAACATAGTCCTAGTAAGCTTATATTAAATTAATTTTCATCATTTTACTAGCTATCTCAAATATTAAATTAATTATAATTCATTGAATTAAATTAGCTCATAAATTAAGTTGCTACTTTACCTTATAGATTTATCTAAATTGAAATAAATGTGTAGTGAAGATTATTGCTGGAGAACTTTTTAAGTGTAGTGAAAATATTTGTAATTTAAATTTATGTATTGTATTGATTAAGGCTTGAGTGGAAGAGAAGGCCTTATGGCCTTAACTCTGCCAGCGAAAATGAAACATTATTATTATTATTATTATTATTATTATTATTATTACATCTTAATACTGCAGTTATTTTCTAATAAGAGTATTATTATTTTATCAACATTGTATGTCTATTCATAATATGACATTGAGTGTAACTTTAATAAATTACATGGTGTTAATTCATATTAATATATGTATATCATTTAAAAATAGACGTCATAATCATTTTGCTCATAATTTAACCTCTTTAATGATTTTGTAAATTTCATAATATTCGGACTTTATAAAACTGTCTATTGTCCGTATCCCCCAGTAGCATTACAAACTTCTACTCGTATGATGTGTAATATGACGTTCAATAACATACAATCTTATACTTCGCTTGCTGTACAAATAACGGTCTATGTTGCCCGTCCGATAGAAAATTTATGAGTACAATTACGATGCAACATTTTTGTTCCTCCTGCACAGTTAGCAGATTGTAACATAGACCGTTATTCGGCCCAACGCTTCAGTTATAGAAAATTATAAACACCGTAATTTATTTTGTCCCTACACATAAATGTTGTAGAAATGGAAGTCAGTGCTAAAAGAAGAAAACATATACTCATAACTGATTATAACAAATAAAAGAAAATAACATAAGACTACACACAAACAGACTAAAAAAAAATATGATGATGATGATGCAAGGGGAAAGTGGTGGGGTCTACTTTGCTCCAATTTTTGCATGGTGCAAACTAACCCCATATCTGGCGCCATTGATACACAAGACAATACCGTAGTAATAAAGGAATATGCAAGAAAACGGTTAATGGATTATTAATCACAACTTAATTGTATATAACATTAGCATATACTCACCTCTTTCGATTTAAATTTGATGGCAGATTCTTACGACTTACAGTAATTCTATTCACAAAATCCAGCACGAAACCGCGACTGCTCTCAACTACTCCAAATCAACGAGAGAAAAAAAAATTGTGGGTCCACAGGCAAACTCAGGAAGTCACAGAGTGCCATGTGTGATATTATGCTGAATCAACGCGCAATGCTTAATTCAGTGTCCACCAGATGCCGCTGAATCTTTTTAAAATCTTGGGGCAAAGTAGCCCTCATAGTAGCAAAGTAGCCCCGTTTTACATTTCAAACAAAAAAGTTTAATACAATTTTGTTCATTTTCTCAGTGGTAGAGCATTGAGTTCGTACAACTGAAGGTCCTGCATTTGATCCTTAGTTCCGGAGCGAACTTTTCTCCATTAATAATAAATAATCTAAATTAATGTAATTCTATTCATCAGTTTGTTTATATTGTTTTTTAAGTTCAAAATAAACTCTTAAGTTAGATATGATAAACCCTGTTGTACGAGGAGAATTTTAATAGCATACCAAAGATACGATATTACTTAATAAGAAATTAGTGTAATATCTGAAACCGTGTTTGTTACAACTTAACAACATTTGGTGTGTATTAACTATATGGTTTTGTTTTTGAAAGGCATGTTGGTCCGACAAGTTAACAAATTTAAAGAAACAAATATCAAAAGTCCTTGAAGGACTTTTGATACTTGTTTCTTTAAATATGGTATTGTGCTGATAGGTCACAATTTCAAGTATTCAAATGAAAACTGTAAATTCGAGGAATTATACAGATGCCTTGCCTTAGACGGTACTTCTATACTGCAATTATTGCTGTGAGAGACACAACTCAGTAGATCTCTTGTAATCAAGCTAAAGTAAATAATCGAAAATGAATACGGAAGGAAAGAAGGTAAGATGAAGGAAAGAAAAGTCGTTGAAGTCCTGTTCGGGAACAGGTGGGATTCCGACTCTTTGTGCAATTCCCATATTCGTAGTCCTGTAGAATAAGGTTTACTTCTTCCTATTACTGTGCCAATTGAATTGTTTTGTACGCAACTGTTGCGACTGTTGAAATGTTCACCCTTGCTCTGGACTAAGGATCCTTCAAATGTATTGTCCGTTGGATCAGCTGCGACCACAATTTTTAACAAGGTGTTATCCTCCCCTTTCTTCTCTCTCAGCCGAAATTTTATCGGCTACGACGTACGACGAAAGTTAAGGGTCGGTGTTTCATTAAATGTAGAACACTGCTATGGCAGTTGTTTCTCGCTTTATTCATTTTATTTCTCTTAGGTGTTCTGCACATTGTGGTGTGTTTCTGTAGGCAGTCATTTAGTCATTTCATACACTAGACATAACCATACTACTATAGCCTAAGTGATTTTTCTTCGGTCCTCATTTAACACGTTACCCAAAAGTAACATATCTTGAACAACTCTGTTAAAATGTCACCCTTGCTGAAGATAATAGACTACGTTGTCTTTTGTTTAGGAAATATGACAGTTTATTAATTTCAGTATGCACTTGCTTATTATGTTTCATTCTAATTTTGGATACTTTGCTCTATTAATTGAAATTTCAAATTTAAGTAATAGAAAATAACAAATATTTACAAGAATAAAAAATTATGAATATTTTATTTTAGGTCTAGTTGCAAGACTCATATTTTGTGTTTTTTTAATATTTTTTGTTCCAGCTTATGGAATTCTACATAAGAACTTATATAAAAATATAAAATAATGTAGGCACAATAAGAAGAGTTTGGGAAACAAAATTAAAAAAAAAAAAATATCTGAAGTTTTATACCATCACGACTATTTCGATTCTCAAGCCTGCACTCTTACACCTTAAGAGAAAAATTGATACAGACGTGAGTTTTCTTCAACTTCCACGTGATTACAATTTATATCATAAAAGGGTCGTGAAAGGAAAAACTGCAAGAATGAGATATTTCAAACATCATTTTTAATCTGCTACGGAGAAATAATTGTATTTTTTCACATGTTTCCTAAACAGAAGGATACATTCTTCTTAGTATAGAAATCGCGATCCAGTCACTGATAAATTTTCAAGCTGTGCCTTTCTTCCGTCCTTCCAAGTAGGTCGTGGCTTTCCTTGTTCCCATTTCCAGTGTAGGGCTTCCTTAGTTACGCATTCTATGTCCGTACAATTTCATTCTGCTGTTTCTTTAATTATATTTGTTCCATTAATTTGAATTATTATTTTTTTTTATTTTATCAACATTTCTATATTCGTTCTGATCGTCTTGGACAATCCAACACCGTGGTCAACAATTAATTTCTTCGTTCCTGTTTTGTGTCCATATTTCAGCACCATAAAATATGATAATTTCTATTCTTGTATTATATATCAACACTTTCGTCCTTAATACTGTATTTCCACTTCATAAAACTGTGTGTGTGTGTGTGTGTGTGTGTGTGTATCTAATGCTCTGGATTTAACAATGAAGTCATCATCCTTCATGCTTCCCAATATTTTGATGGAAGGTCCACAAATGTCCTAAGAGTTTTACAATTAGCCAGGTGCTCCATCTCCATGTCCTCTTCTCTGGTGCACAGTAAGCATTTAGGTGAATTCAGTACTCCAATACGATGGAGGTGTTTACTGAGGCAATCATGATCAGTAATCAATCTAAACATGGCCACGGCAGATTTTCGAGGTAGATCAGGAATTAGTTTTGGATCTTTGAATGATTCTTTCCATTTTGAATTTTGATGTTTTGCCTGGTCGCTGTAACTTATTCTTTTTATGACTCGCTTTATTGATTCATATGGGAACTTAAAATTTGTTTTTAAGTTGATATAAGTTCCTTTCTTTGCTAACATATCTGCTTTCTCGTTACCGTTCAGTCCGCAGTGGGCCGGGATCCATTGGAAGACCACTTTTTTTATTTAGCATTTGAATTTGTTTTACCATGCAATGAATTTCTTTTACTTTTTCCATTTTAGGGGATGTAGTTGAGCTGATGGACTGGATTGCAGCTTTGGAGTCAGACAGGATGACTATGTTTTTCACTGGTTTAGCCAAACAAATACATTTTGAAGTGATGTATAAATGGCTTCAACTTCACCATCAAAATTTGTTGTGTACTTGCCAACATTTTTATAAAGAGAAAAGTATTGGCAAGTAGCTCCTGCTCCAGCTCCTTCATTTTGATCCATGAGAGATCCATCAGTGTAAATGTACAACCAGTCCTTTTGTGGATATTTTCTATTAATTGTTTGTAGGGCAATGGCTTTTGCTATTTCTGGATTTATATCTTTTTTGTTGAAGACTTCATCAAGATCAAGGTAGCAATCTACTTTGAAGTTATTAAGTGGATTATATCGAGACATCAAGTTTTCCTTTTCACTTGGTATTTCTAGAATTTGCTTAAGCTGTATTAAGTTGCAATTCTTTATTTTTATGTCTAAACATGATCTCATTTTCCTTCAGGCAATTGATTTCCTACTTAAAATGTTACATCGTATTGTTCGAATTTTGCTCTAATCACCAGAAGGATCCGCGCTGAGATATTCGGATCTTCATCGGTTATAGAAGTACGCTACTGTGTACGGTTCTATGGCATCAATAGAATTATTGGCAGCGGGATTGTATTGTTGTGAGATGAATCCCAGAATTCATCACAAGATTATGTCTTGCAGTTGGAGGGAAATAAAACTCCATCAAGTTTGTCAGTCGGAGCAGGATTCGATCTTACACTCGAGCACAATCTCGCAACACGAGGCCCTTTCGCTACTCCTCGACCACTTAGGTTGTCTTCATTACAAACTGTGGAACATGTAATTCGAACATCCGTAGAGAATTTTAAACTTTGCTTGTATTGGCCTAACGGAAAAACAAAAGTCCGCAGGCCTAAGAACTTTTCAAATGTGCAATTGGAATAGTACCAGGATTCATACAGTACATTATAATATCACAAAAGCTGTATAAAGTTCCTGAATTGTTGGCTCAGTAATACATAAGTATAATGGAAAATATAATCATTCATCGTCAGGATAATCTTCATCAACCTCCAAGATCTTGGATTTCCAATCTGTTCTGTGTTTAATATTTCATAAATTATGAGCCAACATTCATGTATTGTGGGTCCCTATCACCACGGCATGGCGCGTCCTCAGGTTGCGGATAGAGGAGACGGCCTCCAGATATGGAGGGTAGCTGCGAATATAGAATAAGCACTCGTGGACAGCCGATAAGGGGTGGTCCTCCAGCTTGGGGGTTGGGCGAAGGGCTAACAACCCATCACCGTAAAAAACAGCTTGTTACGAAACCTAACAGTAAGCCTCGGAATGGGACTGATTCTCCGGCACGACCACAGCAAAGAAAAAAGGTTATACGATTTGGTACATGGAACGTAACTAGTCTTTACAGAACAGGAGGGGTAACATTAGTAGCAAAAGAACTAGCTAGATATAGAATGGACTTCGTGGGAGTACAAGAGGTTAGGTTAGATGGGAATGGCATATCACAAAACTTCACCTGACATAATTAGGAACATAAAATCCAGACGTTTGAGATGGGCAGGACATGTAGCACGTATGGGCGAATCCAGAAATGCATATAGAGTGTTAGTTGGGAGGCCGGAGGGAAAAAGACCTTTGGGGAGGCCGAGACGTAGATGGGAAGATAATATTAAAATGGATTTGAGGGAGGTAGGATATGATGGTAGAGACTGGATTAATCTTGCTCAGGATAGGGACCAATGGCGGGCTTATGTGAGGGCGGCAATGAACCTACGGGTTCCTTAAAAGCCAGTGAGTAAGTATGAGCCAACATAGACATTCAAAGTGACTGAAATCCTTAGTTATATGGTAGACGCGTCGTAAAACATCCAATTAAAATATTAAAAAAAAAAAAAAAAACATATTGTCGGAAACCGAAACCTTATCTGCTGAGAACATTTAATTCTGTCCAACTAAAATAAAATAATTGAGTAAATAAATTTATTTATTCTGGTCCTGTTAAGGCTAACAGGTCTTCCTTTCTACGCCACCACAAATATTTTTCAAAAGTCCTTGTTGTGTTAGATTTAATATTGAGTTTGTTGCTCATGCAAATCATGGTATTACCATAATATTAATATAAATACAATTCACTAGCTTCCCTTCCAATTGTCTACCTCGCTGTACGGTTCGTAACTAATTCCTGAATTATGAGATTTGTACAGATGTGAGCATAATGGGACTCACGCAACATTCTACGTATTTGATGAAACCACAGAAAAAATTCCACATACAAACAAAACCGCAATCTGTAACTGTTAAATATCCACAAACTCGAGGTTTACAAGTAAAATGAACGGTAGACCAGGTTGCCAGATTGATTTTACCTAAAGTCGCCAAATCTTGGTGCTAGTGTAGCCCAATTTCCCCAATTTTCTACTTTAAAAATGAGTAATCTCGATGTATGCGTTTTTATAATAATATAATATCGTTACTTTATGTCATATTTATGTAATAAATTCTATAAATTTAGTATTTATGACATACGCTTTGCATTGGTTTTTGTGCCGATCTTCTCAAATTTTTCCCACATCTCCAATTTTGCACAACACAAGTCACTGATATATTCCATACAAATTAAACCAATCTCAATATTAACACCTTTGAAAGCATTAAATATTTATGGAGTTAGAGTAGGAACTACGGTTAGATTGCTATTTTTCACGTTGTTACAACATTCTCTACATGATTCGTCAATTAAGTTCCAGTATTGATCATTTATTGGTTCTCAGGTTAAGAGGAAATAACGCAATAGGTCTACTACCTGGAGCGAGGAAGAAAGAGCGATACGTTTGTTTAAATTTCTTGGCTAAAAAAACGAGTTATGTCATGTCAACAATGATAAATCTATATTTCATGTCATATTAATTGGAGTGTCGAGCTGGTTGGCGACTTGGTATAGTGCTGGCCTTCTATGTCCAAGGTTGCGGGTTCGATCCCGGGCCAGTTCGATGTCATTTAAGTGTGCTTAAATGCGACAGGCTCATGTCAGTAGATTTACTGGCATGTAAAAGAACTCCTGTGGGACAAAATTCCGGCACATCCGGCGACGCTGATATAACCTCTGCAGTTGCGAGCGTCGTTAAATAAACATAACATTTTAATTGGAGTAGCGATGTATCAGCAATGGACTACTCAATAAAATGAAAATAATAAAGGATTAAGTGATTTTTCCTATGTCACCCAAATTTCGTAAAATCCCGGGCGAAATTCGCCCAAATGGCGTTAGTCGCAATTCTTTAAAAAAATAGGTCGCAACATCTTTGTTTATGTAGCCCAAACGGCGAAATATCGTCCAATCTGAAACCACTAGTAAATGATTGCGTGTTAGATAATAAATTAGTACACATTCTCTAATAATGGTCAGAAAATTGCTAACTTCATTGTCGCTTGGTTACAGTGCTTGACATTACATTTCACTTACATTGACTTAAACTCTATGACGATAACAATCTAAGTATTTTAAAGTTAATAACGTAGAGTTCTTTAGAAGAAAAAACTGGGAAGCCCATAGAATTTCTATCCTGTACCTAAAGGAATGGAGCTATGAAAGAGAGTACTTCAGATAAAGTCCATCCTGCCGATTAAGCCAATAGATAGGCTACTCATAAGGTGCATGCCAGAAAGCAATAAAAAAACGGGTAGAGTACAGACTCAGAAACAAAATTTTGGGTCATCTGAATTTTCCAAGTTTCAGTTATAACATACTGCGCATGCCCAGTACAAGCAGTGTTATATGTTATAACTGGAATTATGGAAATTCAGATGACTCTAATTTTGTTTCTGAGTCTGTACATGCAGTGCAAGAAATTGAAGGAACCAAATAAGGAAGAGAGACTGCAATATCAGGCTCTTCTCACGTCAAATTCAAATATTCTCTTCATAACATTGTTTTTGTATGAGGCATGGTTTCATCTGATAGACTACGGTTTCACGGAATTCATGGAACGAGTTGAAGGCGTTCAGTTGATGAAGGGACTACTTCTGGCAATTTAGCGACAAAAGTCACACATCCGAGTCCATGAGCCTCGTAATCAGCTACTTTAGCGAACGCATATTTTAAAAATATCTGTGTCAATCCCCCAGATCACAGGTCCTAACCTCACAAGAAATTTTTCTTTTGTGCTATCTAAAGAACAGAGTGTACATAAATTTTTATTCAAATACACTTTCCCAGCTCCGAGAAATCATAAGGAATAGAGTTATCATTTACAACAGTACAATTCATCGAACGTCATACAATATTGTTGTGCCCAGGGATTATGACCATAAGTAATATATTTTTTTACTTTATTTTAAAGTACTGAAATCGTATTATTAATACATGCATACATGCTTTACATGCGAAAGAGCTCGCTTCCTGTTTCGACAGATTACAGAACACAGTTTAGTTAACGTCAGCAACTCAGCACAGTCCAGTCCTTGAACATGCAGAAATGCGTACGCTTGCATTTTGCATTTTTATCGCGAACTCAACTTAGCAACAGCTGACTTATAGCGAAGATATAGCGTCTCTCGCGAGACATTTTAATTGGTCAAGTCAAAAACAGATTCAGTCGTGAAAGTTCCTTGAATCCATATTGTTTTAAGTAACGACCGGAAACGCCGATTTGAAAGGATGGTTAAGAATCAGAAGCGTGGTGTTTAGTGAATGCAATACCGTCTTTTCAGAAGATTCGCGGGTAAAATAGCGTCACTCTGTTACCTCACAAAGGACGCGGTTCGAGAGTTTATAAAAGGACATGAAACGTCGAAAACGCGGTCATTAGTTATTGGTCAAGACAGCGGTCATGAAGTAGCGCTCCCGACGTCCAGGAAGAAATCCAGAACATGGCATCAACTGGGACCAGCATTAGGGTTCGCCCTACTATTTATTGTAAGTAAAATCATCAGATCATTCTTTAAACTTTTCATTTAACTAGTTATCTTGGTACTTCAGAATTAACAGAAATTTTCATATATATATTGATGTACCGAAGTACATATGATATTTCCATGCAGATATTCTGCGTCATCACATGAAATTTTCATACTTTCCAAATCGTTCAATACTCAATATTTTATTTGTAGTAAATTGATATGTTTATTAATAAACTTAGTAATAGTGAATTTCTACACTTGTGATTATTTCGAAAACCTGAGATCACATTCATAGTAGGAATCCCTCCTATCCATAAGAAAGAACAGTTTATAAAGTATAACGCAGCGTCTGATTCGTTTGTGTTATTTTGATAGAGATTATAACTCGCGATTATCTCAAAGATAAGCCATCCGCCCTTGTCGTGGCAAGTAGCACGACAAATTACTGGTGTCAGATATGGTAGAGCTCAACAGTAACTTTTGGTGTCAGATATAGTATAACAATAAATTATGGTGTCAGAAATGGTATAATAAATAGGCTATTGGTGTCAGAATTAGTATAACAAAAGTTGGTGTCAGAAAAGGCACAACAATATGATGCGTTGGACACAGGATGAACGTGGAAGACACTTCGAACAATTGCTGCGAAACGGAGGGAAATACGTCTACTGTAGGGTTCAGAAGAGAATTGAAGGATATGCTGTTTGTTAAAAAGTTATAACTGAATAAAATTGTAAAGGATTATATGGATCATCCTGTACCTTATTTTTTCTGTATTAAACTTCGCACTCTCTACGATGTTATGTTACTGGAAATTAGACGCCAGTGTGGTCTAAAAGTAATGTGTGGGACTCATTTTTCGAGCCTGCGTTCGGGTGTGGATTCCAATTGTGCTTGAGCTGATTATCTAATTTGCTTGTTTTCGAAGCTTTCCCAACTGAAGGACGAGATAATTCCATGGTGAATTTTCGGATCATTTCACTATCACCAAATCCACTGACGCTAGAAAATCTGCGTAATTGATTTAAAAATAATCAGATATGTCCCCTAACTCGCAGCGCGACGCAGAGCTTTCATCTGAGAAAATACACTAAATCACAGAGAAAACGGTCGAACATTTATACTCTGGACGGTGTTCGACATCAGGACTGTGATCTCTGGGCAATGATATAAGCATCTTAGTCGTTGTGTACACCACGGCCGACGTACGTTGAAATAGAAATGTGCTGTTGTTTAATATATATCAAAATACAGCAAACAAAACAATTTCACCGTTCCTTTAACGCCTTGATTACATGTAGTGACTGATGTAGCCTAGTGGGCGATAGAGTATTAAGACCCAACATAAATAACCATGAACAGAACTGCATTTCAGTGCGCAACTACTTACACAAATGAAGACTGAATGTGTTCACACATTTTACCCGATAATGACTACAGAGATTAGTGTAACGCAAAGTGACACCCTCCCCACTCACGGAATATTAACTGGAAACGCATTTTAATACGTGTGTTAAATCCCAGCTTCTGCAAATGGATGTAATCACACCAAACAATGATAGGCTGTCATTCCGGTATAAAAATAAATGTTTTCACAGTACCCCAATCTCTGTGTTTTATAATATACTCTACGAGTACATTTTAATGCACGGCGACAAAAATACTCACAGCCTATCTCTATGTTTGTATATCTGATTTTTCAATACCAGTAATAAATTATGCAATTTTATGTACAGTGATTGTCCGAACAAAATTATATACACAATAGCAGTTCTTTTTTATTAGAGAACATAAAATAATAAACCACTATAAAAATGTTAATCCTATGGCACAGTTAACATCGGGCCAAGAATTAATGTAAAATTCGTATTCTTATTCCATTTTACTAGAAATTATTATTTTTATTACTGTTAAGTCCTTCCATCACAAATAACACTGGCCAACAAAATTAAACATATTTTTGTTAAAAGATGAAGAATAGGTGATTCTTATAGAATTTTTCGTGCAGATTTCAGATCTGTTTTCAAAATGTTTCTATCATCCAAGGTTTTTGAGTAATTATATGAAATGTACTTTTCTAGTACTGATACCTTGTAACATTTTATCTAAAATCTTATTTATTTTTCTAAAATGTGTGTAAAATAGCTTTTAAGCTATACTTCGCTTGACAAACATCTCTTTTGTGTGTTCAGCAGTAGTCTGACAGAATATTTGGGCTCCATTTTTCCTGGTAGCGCCTTTCCATTAAAAAAAACCTGATGAAAACGATGACAAGTTTTCTGTAATCTTCTGACCTGTGGTTCCTAGAAAGTAACAGTCTGTTGAAAGATCCTTAGGTTTTCGGCATATCATTG
Organism: Periplaneta americana; assembly: GCF_040183065.1. Classification (NCBI taxonomy): domain Eukaryota; kingdom Metazoa; phylum Arthropoda; class Insecta; order Blattodea; family Blattidae; genus Periplaneta; species Periplaneta americana. The sequence goes on along the minus strand of NC_091129.1, from coordinate 163,926,184 downwards.
GAACTGAAAAAGCCATATGACCTGATTCTTTTAGCCAACCAATTAGACTAATAGAATTACATTGAGCACTATAGATTTCAGAGACCCAGTTCCTGTACTCATCTATTTTGCAATCAAAAGAACACTCGTAAGCTCTTTTAACTAGTGTAGTAAAATTAATCACAAACGTAAAATTGTTTGTGACTTACACAGTATTTCGAGGTGTGTTTCACTTTATAAGATACTTTTACCACAATTACAATTAGGACAAAGAAAACATGGGTTATGAAACTTGAGTGCTGCATACAAAATCCTTTTTTGACATTTATTGAGGAAAATAACCTGCACTTACTATGCCTAGTTTGAAAACTGAGGTGTCAGCGCTAACTCCGTCTATTACTAGGGTTTGTGTAAAGTGGAACTTATTGTAGGAACCGATTGAATTTGGCAGATACGATGAAGTGTTTTTCGTAGGTTCTTTCGTTTATGATAACGATATGAAGAATTAAAAAAATTGTGAAATGATGGCAGAAGAAGCGGAAGTCAGTCACTAAAACAGACCCAACACGTACTTGTCGAATTGTAAACCAGAGTCTGTAGGGTCGAAACCAAACGCTATGATAGTTTGACCAATGATTCGATTACAGAAAATATGTTAGATGTTCAATTACGAGACACGTCTGTCTACATTAGGTTGGTGAAAATAAGTCCAGTAGGTATATCCATCCATCCACCCACCGACTCATACAACTGCCTAGCTATATCTCTCTATTCACTTATCTACATGCCTATCTGCACCTCTTCAAGCATCCATCCATCTGTCCATCTATCTATGCATCCACCCACCCATCTGCCTAGTTATTTCTCTCAATCCATCAATCCATCCATTTATCTACTTAACTGAATATATGTATTCATCCATTCATCTGTCCATGCATGCATCCATCCATCCATCCATCCATCCACACACCCACGATCTGCCTAGCTATTTCTCTCCTTCCATCCACCCATCCGACCACCTATCCACCCATCATCTTCCTAGTTATTTCTTTCAAACCATCCATTTAACTACTTGATTATGTGCCTGAATCCACCCATCCATCCATCCATTCATCCAACTATGCATCCATTCATCCAACCACTCATTTGTCAAGTTATTTCTCTCCCTCCATCCATCCATTTATCAACCTGACTATATGTCTCAATCCATCCTTCCACCCAACCACCCATCTGCCAAGTTATTTCTCTCCATCCATCCATCTATGCATCAATCCAATCATTAATCCATCTACCCATCCACCCATCTGCCAAGTTATATATCTCCATCCATCTATGCATAAATTCATTCATCTATCCATCTAACCGCCCACCCACCTACCTGCCAAGTTATTTACCTCCATCCATCCATATATGCATAAATCTGTTCATCCATCCATCCACCCATCTGTCAAGTTATTTCTCTCCATCCATCCATCCATCCATCCACTTATCTACCTGACTATAGGCCTATGTCTTCATCCATCCACCCATCCACCCACCCACCCATCTGTCAAGTTATTTCTCTCCATCCATCTACTTATCTACCTGACTATAGGCCTATGTCTCCATCCATCCATCCATCCACCCACCCACCCACCCATCTGTCAAGTTATTTCTCTCCATCCATCTACTTATCTACCTGACTATAGGCCTATGTCTCCATCCATCCATCCATCCATCCATCCATCCACCCACCCACCCATCTGTCAAGTTATTTCTCTCCATCCATCTACTTATCTACCCGACTATAGGCCTATGTCTCCATCCATCCATCCATCCATCCATCCATCCATCCACCCACCCATCTGTCAAGTTATTTCTCTCCATCCATCTACTTATCTACCTGACTATAGGCCTATGTCTCCATCCATCCATCCATCCATCCATCCACCCACCCACCCACCCATCTGTCAAGTTATTTCTCTCCATCCATCTACTTATCTACCTGACTATAGGCCTATGTCTCCATCCATCCATCCATCCATCCACCCACCCATCTACCTGACTATATATCTCCATCATCCATCTACCTACCTACCTTCCTATTATCCATTCCATTATCTCTCCGTCAATCCATCCATTCATCCATCTATCTACCTATCTATGTATGGTACCTGATTATAGGTCTATGTCTGCTCCATGCATTCATCTACCTCCCTGCCTAACTATACATATCTCTCCAAATCTCTATTCATCCACCCACTCACCTCTCTCATTTAGCCATCATCAAATTTAACATCTACCTATACATTCACCTCCCCATTAGACCATCCATCGACCTCACTATACATTTATACATCATTCATCTGTTCATATATCTGCCTATCCTTCATCCATTTATTCATCCGTTCGTCCGTCAGTGTATCCGATAATTCTTCCATCTGTCCATTAAACCATCAATCCATATATCTATTCATCCGTAGAGATCTTTCCAAGCTATCAAGTGATTTCACCAAGTCCATATTTTTTTTTTCTAACTATAAGCACAGATGGCAGAATTCCCGTGAAATGAGGTGGGGTCGATACCGCACATCCACTTAAGATAACAAAAGACATATCAACAACACACAAATATCCATGCCCTAGAATGAAGACAAACTTACGATCGTGTCTTACTCCTTATACAAGAAATGTGCTCATGTTAAGCATTGTGTCAAGTGCGGATATCTCTCCGGACAAGGAATATTAACTTCTTGTTGCTATCATTGAATTTCATTACTGTTTTAAAGCGGTCTTTTCGCACTCAGTTTCGTTTATGAATAGAACTAGACGATTTTTTGGTAGCCTTTCAAATTTCAACGTCTATCTTTTAAAAGTCGCATATTTATAAAATTGAAATCTTTTTGAAGTAATGAAAACTTGAATGTGAAATCAAAAATCTAAATTTCCATTTGTTACTAATCTTATGTTCAATCATATCTTTCTTCATGCCTTATTATTCTGAACCATCTTATACTTAAATCTAACTTCGAGATGAAAAGCAATGATACTCGTATAATCGTATTCTAAACCAAATGTTGTCGAGATACTTTGAGGGAAGTATAGCCATTTCTGCACAAGGCCATTACTTTCGGTCCAGTCACGCAAGCTGAAGCAACTCGTGTGGTCTTTTAAGTTTCGACTCACGCATCGTTTCGTTTATCGGTAAAATACGAGGCAGCTAATGGATGTTCTTGTGGCGGTCACTTGTGCTCTTGTCCTCGATGAAGCACAAATGTTTGACGCGTACAGAGCTGACACTCTGTGTGCTTCGTTCAAGCTTAAGGGGTTTCATATAGTAGCGGTTGCACAAGAAAATAACACGATTTAACCTAAACTGAGAAAATAATAGCAATTTACTATTTTTTCCTTAAATCTGAGATCATAATCTAACGTTTGATCCTGAATGACCATCACACCTGACTTCATACTAAATTTAGAGAGTTTTAAATTTGCGTTAAAAAATTTGATGTTTACTAGAAAATTGCTCTTTTTCGTTCAAATTTAACCATTGTGATCCAACCTCTAGAGATTATTACTAGGGACGACACTTTGTCCCAGTTCGCCACGAGGTTCACTGGTACTGGTGTACAGAGTACCTGTGTTTACTACTGGGTGTTCAGTTCAAAGTGTGTCATGGCTCGCTGTATGCCGTCATGTGACTAGTCGATGAGCCTAGATAATTCAATCTTCCTACACTTCCGCAGAGGTGTATAACCTGTGAGGCAGAGAAGTTGCCTAGCAAGTACGGCGTTCATTCTGAAGAGTACGTACCGATACGTACGGTAACGCCGGTATTAGCAGGAATGTGAACTGTTTTGAAATACGTACTGTCGGGATATGGGGAGAGGGTTAGGACGATTACTTACGTATTTGTAGACATTAATTTCGACGGTCAACATGGACACGGAGCATTTGATTTGTGTTGTGAAATGTTACCGTACGCAACCTATGATAACAAGTACCCTGCGTACGACTTGCCGGCGCAAAACACAGTTCGAAAGAGGTTATGGTAGCACACAGACCGTACAGACCGCCATCTGTTGCTACGACGTTCAAGTTATACCGTACACGTTCTCAAGTTCAGATTGAAGAACGCCTTAAATAATAGGCAACTTCTCTAACATATAAGCTGAAACTCGCTTCAAATCGGTGACCAAACAACAGTGACGTCATGACACACTTTGAAATGTACACCCAGTAGTTGATAGGAGCAGTCCAGCGACAGCATGCGACTGTTTGCTGGTATAGATCGGCGGAACGAAAATGCAACGTTTCTACAGGTTACCACTGCCATATAGTATGTATGTGCGTAACATATGCCTTGATTAGTTACATGTTTACAATATTACTTACACATATTTACAACACCATATACAACAATGACGATTTAGTCAAATTACACATAAGTATTTGCAATCGAGGTACAGCATTATTCTGATACAAACTGTAGTCCGTTACAGTATATAACAATGTGCATTTTTAAGTGTGAAAAAGTGAAATTCCGTCTCTTTTACTAAAAATATGCTTATACTGCGAGAAAGTTCGCTCAACATCGCACGATGTTATACATAGGTGCATCTCAAAAAGATTAACAATAGTTGCACTGTTTACTTTTTCTAGTATTTCCGATGTCAACAAAAATTGCGTTCCTGGTTCATTGGAGGACATCACTCCTACAAGAACGTGAGCTGTTTATCGTCCCACAGCATCCTATGCCTCATCTTTAGATACAAATATTTTGTTACTACACACAGCTGTTCGAATGGGTTCAGAGTTTTTTCGTATACAGACGATAAATAAGTTGTACGCATTGATGTTATACTAGGCAGTTTTCTAGACGTATATTTTTCCATAAACCGCTGAAAATGTGGATTACTGAGCCGATACCATCACCTCGCACAAATCATTATAAAACTCAAAGTTTGTAAACCCTGCAGATGAGGGAAATAATAGCAAACGTTCACTATGCTTTTTCGTTTCACAATGCTTTTGCAAATCTTTACGAACGTTTACCTTTAGTTCTATGTTGCACAGTTTACAGTGTATGTTGTCGCCTTCCACACTAAAATACTCACTTCCAATCGTAGTTGCAATTGCATTCAGTTTAGACCCTTGTCTGACTACATTGTATTATGTTTACATTACTGCACACAGAGTCACGGTCACAGCCACCTTGCCATTAAGTAACAACGGCACCAGTAGTGCTTAGGAACTATAGGTAATGAAATGAAAAACAAGCAGGCAGCGGCAGAGAGCAGCATAGGTTCGAATCCTAAACAAATCAAACGTACTGATGTTCATTCTCCAGCGCAGCACACACAGGTTGCCCTTTCCTGTCACAGTGCTGTACCTTCGAACCCATGGCCTCCGTGACGTCAATATAGGCAAGCAATAACCAACCTAAAATCCGTCCACGCTGGGACAAAGTGTCGTTCCTAATTATTACAAATGACAAGTGTACAACATTTGAATGAAATCAGACAAACGGTTCTTGAGATATCAGATTTTTGTATAGAAAAAATGTAATTATCGGGAAAATGAGTCTAAAGATGGGACATGCGTGTAACTATCTACCAAAAAGTAATTGGGCACCCAGGATTTTACGTGCTAGATGCCATGTTTCGGTGGCTACAATGCAGTGGTATGCAGACAATAATGTTCACCGGTTGGACTGGCCTGCACAGAGTCCTGATCTCAATCACATTGGACCGGCGATTGAGGTTTCGGGAAATGCGGCCAACGTCCATTGTCCAACTGAGTGCCATATTGCAAGAGGAATGGTGACGCATTCCAGTAGATATCCTATACAAACTAGTGGAGAGCATGCCTGACAGGGTGGCTGCTGTTATAGCAACAAGAGATGGTACCACGAGGTTCTAAAGGGGCAAAAACAGTGCCCAATTACTTTTTGGTAGCTAGTGTACTTACATCCTGCACTAGAAAGCGCCTGCTGCATGTGTTACACTCTCTCAGTCAACATATATCTAAAAATTTGGAAATATATACACAAAATAATATTCTGTCGACTGAGAAAATTAAAAAAATCAAATTTTTTTCACGATTCTTAGTGTATAAGCACCTTAAAGAGAATAGTAAGCAATTAAGAATTTTGTACATTATGAATTTAACTCCATGTTCCTTTTTCGAATATTAGACTAGCTAAATATCCAAACAACTTATTTTATATTAATATTTGTAGAGAGAAAGTAACATAATAAAATTTATTTAAATGAAATTAATAAAACAAATAAAGGGAAAATAAAATAATAACATACACAAATAAATAAAAAGAAAAACAATGAGAGTGAATGCGAAAAATTAAAAAGAAGAAAAAAGGAAAGGTTTCAAATTAATAGAAGAATGAAGAGAAAGAAAATATACGCAATGTAAAATAAATGTAATGAAACAAATGGTGAAAGGAGAAAAAAGACAAAAAGGGGAAGAGGGAAAGAGACCTGAAAGAGAGAAATAAGATGGGGTAAAGAAAAAAGAAAAATAAATTTAATATAAAAATAAATCTGAAATTATTTATGTAACCAATAAAGCAATGGCTAAAATCTTGTTTCATTTAACATGTAAGTAGACCAGGATAAAATTATGATTTTGTAAAAATCTTAGTGATGATAATGATGAGAGGAAAAAAGCCGCCCATAGTATACAGAAACTAAGACAGAGTTTTGATTCAGTGTGTAGTTATTTTTATGTAACTTGTGTATTGACAACAACTGTAGTCAACGTCATTTTAGTAATAACGATTTATTAACTGCTAGATTATTGAAATTCGATGGTATTTGTAGCGATGACTTGAGGACAAGAAATCACCATAAATTACCTGACATTTGTATTACTGTCGGGAAAAATCTTGGCAGAATCCGAACCAGGTAAACAGCCGAAGCGGGAATCGAACCCACATTCGACAGCAGCTGAGGATCAGCAGACAAATCGCCGCTGTCTGAGTTAAGCCGGTGGCTGGTCATGTTCTGTATAGTATTATACAGTAGAGGCCGGCGTCTGGTTTCATTCAAGGGAGTTCTATCTTGTACTGAAATGTTACACTTCACTAGGGCTGTGAAAACATTTTTACTATTCTTTTCAATTGTAGACAAATCCTTGTTTAAGTCTATGTTGAATATTTTATCGAATAAACGCGTGCAGTGTGGATTGACAACAGATGGGTAATTAATTCAGCAGTATCATAGTTCACACCTCAACAATTATTATTAATACGATATCACTGCTTTCAACATTTCCGCACCAGTTACAACTTACGCAATAGAAGAGAACTAAAACCACGTAAAATCAAGATTTGCCGGGTTTGCCGATATAAATCCATGCCATAATTCGCGGGTGCTCGTGTAAAGGGGGTTAAGTATGTTTTCGCTAAACTGGGATAAGTACAGATTTCAACTCCCCACAATTACTTTTCTCTTGTGTTAAAGGGGCAAGGCGCGTCCTCAGGTTGCGGATCGAGGAGACGGCCTCCAGATATGGAGAGTAGCTGAATAAGCAGCCGATGAGGGGTGGTCCTCCAGCTTGGGGGTTGGGCGAAGGGCTAACAACCCATCACCGTAAAAAACAGCTTGTTACGAATCCTTCAAATAAGTAATATTAAAATGGATTTGAGGGAGGTGAGATATGATGATAGAGATTGGATTAATCTTGCTCAGGATAGGGACCAATGGCGGGCTTATGTGAGGGCGGCAATGAACCTCCGGGTTCCTTAAAAGCCAGTAAGTAAGTAAGTTAAAGGGGTTAAATCATTCTTCCATCCATGATGCAGTTACAGTACTCCGTATTTTGTGACAAAGGGGTTTTGTTCAGTGTCAAAGGAGATAAGTTTACATATCTTACAATTTGACTTAACCCCCTTTACACGAGCACCCGCGAATTATGGGGTGGATTTTAGTATATTTGCATGTTTTACTCCTTAGTTCCAAATCATATGCTACCATTACATAAATGCAAACTTCGGTGGTGTGTATTTTAGAACAGATTAGCTACAAGAAAATCATTAATTTTGAATCGTTTTATGAACGATATCTAAAGCAAAATGTGCCAGAAGTGTACTACTTAAGCTGTGGTTGAAGAACAGGAAACTGTAGTAACTGATGGCGCCCCAATATATTTACGTACAGGGCAATTACAAATCATTCATGAGGTCTGGAAAACTATGGATGCAATATTTTTGTGCTAATCGTGAATTGAAAGAAAAACTCTGAAAGTTTACTTTTCCATTGTTGTAACTCTGGCGCGTATAGACAGACGGCAGCACAAGCATAGTTTTCCAAGTGATGTCTATGCAGCAGAAAGCGTTCGCAGTTTTGGAATACGAGAAGTCGTTTTCCTTTGTTACCGTAAAGCATGCGCTTCAGAAGCAATACCCTGGAACTTCACTGCCAGATCACCAAAGCATTCTGCGATGGCATCGTCAATTTAAGGCCACTGGTACCATGAGTAAAGGTAAAAGCAGTGGACGCCCTAGCGTTTCTAATGAAACAGTGGAGCGAGTGATTGCGAAGGGAATCGTACCGCATACAGTTACTGCAAAAGCTAAAACCGGAAGACCTCGTCAAACGATATGAATTTTGTAATTCCATGCAGGCCGCTATGGATGTTTTTGAGGACCTTCTAGTGTTTAGTGACGAGGCCACATTTCACTGAGTGAAAAGTTAATCGCCATTATGTACGCATGGGTACCGTAAAGTGGGGATATTTCGGACGCAGGGGTAACATCAGACGGTAATTCAATTTATCATATTTTATGTTGGTAACACTAGTTCTTAGCATCTTTTCCGCGCTTTTTACTATGTTTGTATCGCTTGTATATTTCTGCACATTTTTAAAGACCCATTGGTGAACCGGTGTCACCAACATAAAATATGATAAATTGAATTACCGTTTGATGTTACCCCTGCGTCCGAAATATCCCTACTTTACGGTAATGAAAAACCACGTTTGCAGTGCAAAGTGAACGAGATCCTCCAAAAAGTGAATATGTTTGCTGCAGTTTCTAAATAAAAGGTACACGGCCCTTTTATCTTTCACTTAGACAACTGTGATCGGTATGTTTTTCCTCGAAACGCTGCAACAATGGTTGTTTCTTCAAGTGACTGAGAATTTCAATAACTTCATATTCCACCTTGTTGATGCGCCGCCCCATTGATATGCCACTTGAACACAGAACTCCGTCGCCGTTGGATTGGGCGATGCGCTTATGATGACTTAGCGTAGTTAATGTGGCCTCCTAGATCCCCCGACATAACGGATTGTGTTTTTTTTCTGGGGGTGTGTAAAGGACATAGTGTACGTGCCACCACTACCAGCAACTTTGGTTGAGCTCAAGGATCGCATTACAGATCCATTTACGACCATTACCAGGGATACTGCTACTGTGCGTATGGGATGAACTTCAATATCGTATCGATGTGTGTCGTGTAACGAGAGGAAGCCATATCAAACACTTGTGAAGGTGTGTTCGAAACTAGGACAGTTTATGTTCATTATAATATATCATACATTATTCCAAGTGTTATATTTTCTTTATGCTCGACCATGCCGAAATGTACCAATTATACATCTAGTAGCAGTCCTTTAATGCATGTCATTAAAGTACACCTACTCATTAAAGTACAGGTCTTCAGCCAATGATAACTCAGCTTACATGTGTTCAGCCAATGACAAGTCAGCTTTGTACCGTTATAAAACCGCAAGTATCGATTATTCTCGGATATGCAATCGAAAGAGAATTAGCGAAAAGTCACGGAGGCTGGAAATCCAATACTGTCGCAGAAGGTTATGTTCTGTTACTATAATAATTAGCGTTAATTGCAAATAATATTCAAATAAATTCAATTTGTCATCTCGTTTTTCAATGTCGAATTCAATAATCAAGGTTATAATACACTCACGGACAAAAAAACCCCGGACACTTTAATATTTGCTGGTACTTTGCAAAACATTTTCTTCTCATACAATATTATGGTAGCCATCTGTTGTTTTGGAGACGTGTATACATTGTTGATTGTTTTTTGTTTTATAAACAAGCCATTACAACCAAATATTCCAATTTTGCTTTCGGAGTCTCAGCTATAACAATTTTGTCTCAACATTTTGTGCTTCATTATCGTTATCATTCGTTATTTCCTTATTTTTACATTTTCTGAGTTTAAGTGGGGTTGTAACATTCGTCTTAAAACAAGATGCGACCTGAAGATGTGGCTCGAGCTGTAGCCCTTTACGATGATGGACGCAGTGTACGTTACATTGCAAATGTTATGAATATGACTAGAAGCACAACCCATGATGCCATAAAACGGTATAGAGAGACCCTAGAATATACCAGAAGACCAGGTTTGGGTCGTCCAAGAGCTACAAATCCAAATGAAGACAGGTATGGTGTTAAGAGTTCTTAGGGAGCGCAACCTGCCAGCTACTAGTGTAGCCCAGCAATTTGTTAAGATGCATGGACGCCCAATTTCGGCCAAAACAGTTAGAAGGAGGTTGGAAGCAAGTGGACTGATATCAAGCAGACCTGCAACTGGTCCCAGACTTCTCAGGATGCATCGAGTTGAACGACTGCGTTTTGCAAATGATCACAGGGATTGGAGAAATTGACAGTGGAGCTGTGTTCTGTTCACCGACGAGTTCCGTTTCAATCTGTGCTCACCTGATGGACGCGAAAGAGTTTGGAGAAGGAGGGGAGAACGATTTTCACAGTGTTGCATTTCCGAAAATGTGCCGTATGGAGGTGGTGGAGTGATGGTTTGGGCAGGGGTGTGTACGGATGCTCTTACAGAGTTGGTTTTTATTGAAAATGGAAGACTAACAGCTGATAGGTATATAAATGAATGTTTGGCTGATCATATTGTACCATTTGGCCAATTTCTAGGCGATAATTTTGTTTTAATGCATGATAATGCACGGCCGCATATTGCCCATGCGGTCGGAGATTATCTCCAAGAAGTGGGAATCCATGTTCTTCCATAGCCAGCAAGGAGTCCAGACATGAACCCAATTGAACACTTGTGGGCCAATCTGGGACGGCGTGTTAAGAATAGACGACCGAGAGCAGAATCGTTACAAGAGTTGAGGCGAGCACTTGGCGAAGAATGGGAACTTATTCCTCAAGAAGACATTGCTAACCAAATTGAGAGCATGCCAAGACGTATGGATGCAGTTATTCAAGCCAGAGGGGGTAATACCCGTTACTAAAAAGAGTTTTTAATGTTTAAGGCACCATATAATGAAAAAAAAGACCTAACGATGCCATAGTTATACGCCCTTTGTAATTTTTTGTAAATTTTCTCATCAGAGATTTTTTTTTCAAATGTTGTCGTATAAGGTGCTAAATGAATCATTATTTTGTTTAAATGGGTTTTGTATCATTTTGAAATAATTGGCAACAAAATACAAGCAAATATAAAAGTGTCCGGTTTTTTTTGTCCCTGAGTGTATTATAATATTATCAAGTTTAACGGGACTACGTCAAGGTCAATGACATTATTGTTCCTCGGAAAAAATCAATACTTTCGCGTCTGCGCACATCTCACAATTCACGACCTAGAACAAGGTCACTTCCGATCTTGTCAGTTACAAATAAAATGTATACATCTGAATACCGGTAATTTCAAGTTAGAAATATGGTCGAGCATAAAAAGTCGTATGAAACTCGCCTATAATGGTAATTAAGAAGCTCGTATGAAAATTATGAAACTCGCTTGCGCTCGTTTCATAAATATCCATACTCGATTCTTAATTACTATCATCATAGGCTCGTTGCATAATGTACTATTATACAGCCGAATAAAACCTGAAGAATCATTTGTAATTGCTCTGTATAACAGGAAAACCTTCACTAACGGTAAATTGTTTTTTTTTTTTTTTTTTTTTTTTGCAATTTTAAGAGTGCATATTTTGTTATTTTCATTTATTATTTATTTTATTTAACCTGGTAGAGATAAGGCGATCAAGCCTTCTCTTCCCCTCTTTTTAGTGTATATATCGTGGTTTTTATGTGCATACGTGCAGGCGTATTTTGCCGTTTTTGGTTCATATGAATCCGCCCCTTATCCACAATAATTCTGTGAAGTAACCTGAGAGGCGAACGCTTATTTTGAAGCGAAAAACTCTCATTATCAATCTACATACTCTCTATATACTTGAAAGTTTTATTTCTATAACGCTTTTATGAGACTAAAGCCCAGGGCGCTGCTTCCTTCATTCTATTTACCAGCATTTTGTATTTAATAACACAAACAAGAAACCTTCTCACGTGGAAGCAACTCGCTAAGTAAGAGCAGGATTTTAATGGAAATTAAAACCCGTCTTGTAGTCTGCGCTCCTTTAATATGATTTGGTGAGCTCGTGACTGTAGCGATGCTAGTCCCCGACATGCTGGTTACTACGAAATGTTAGAAGCATTCGCCTAACAGAAACACTGATAAGTGTCCTGTTAAAATGTAACTTTAAGCCTTTAATGTACTTCATTTATTTCAACGTTGCTTTCAATTGCACAGGCTTTTCAGCACCGAAATTTATCATAGGCGAAAAATTTTTCCTGGAGCATTTCATTAGATAAAAGGTTTTTACCTGCCGTAAATCTACTAAACGGACTCCTAGCTTTACTTCCCTTCCGCAGGAAGACATACTGAGGACCTTATCGCTGTTTAAAATTCAGTGTCTTCGACAGGACTTGAATCCACGAACCTCAAAACCAACTGCCAACATGGTAGGCTAATTGCAAAATTGCCGAGAACGACTTATTGCAACGTTAAAAATAAATTCAAATGTAATTTGTTAAAGATTGTTGAAGATATACAGTAGAACTTGGTTATAACGACATCCAAGGGACCTTAAAAATTATGTTGTTATAAACGAGTGTCGTAGTAACCGAGATTCACATTTTCAGTCTAGTGAGGTGGAAAATGAAAAATAATAAACATAATTAGGCTTATTTTAGATTTATGTATTCACTTTTAAGCCTACAATGAACATAATAAATTTACACGTAGGCCTACAATTATAAATACAGTATTCTGTATTAAAACAGCTTGTTCAGTACTCACCAAACTATTTTACTTAGAAGTGAAGTAATCAGTCATTTTACTCTGTTGTCTTCTACTTGCCCAATACACACTTTCTAGGACTAAATTACGTTCTATATTCAAATTTCAGTTGCAATTTCACTGCTCCCTTCCCTAGCTTTATAGAACATGTTCATAATTATAATGATTTCTAAAGCGTCACTCACTTCTTTTAGTGGTCATACTGCGTGAAAACTTAGTGAAAACTTCCTGTCGAAACTGATCTAATACCGCATGAATTCGGGCAGGTTACAATAGGCTGGGGAATCCGCCTGCATTCCAGAGGTCTATGACAGAAGGGGACTGTAAAGCATTTGTCAGGGTCAGATTTCTACAAAATATTTCTTAAGATACTTTGGTTCTTAGAAAATCTTATTCCAAACTGAGGTTGAAAACGACGTTATATGCGAGGTAGACGCATATGCGTTTGTCGTATTAAGCAAGGTAGGAAAGCATATGTCTTATGGGGAATTAGTTGGACCACAGAATATTTGACGTTATAGGCGAGGTGTCGCACAAAACGAGGTCGCTGTAACCAAGTTCTACTGTACCTGATAGATGTTAGTTATACAGGGTGATTCACGAGTAATAGTAAATATTTTAAGGGGTGGTAGTATCGACTATTCTGAAGAAAATATTCATATAAACATGTACATAATTTTCAATAGGCTTACGGATAGAGCTGTCTGAATGTTAAGAATAACAAACCTTACAAACGGTATGAAGGAATAATCAATTATGACTGTGCACTATTAGCAACCGTCACGGTCATGAGCATAAGCACATAGACTTCAGTGTTCTAGCAGAGTAAGAGTCACGCGTTATTGCAACGCTTATCAAACGGTCACCAAATAATTTCCTGTCAAAAATATTTGCGGATAAAGCGCAAACCAATCTCAAATGATTTGACGCATGCGCACTGAGATAGTCGTGTTGCACATTTATCCACTGGACTGGCACACACGTACTTTTTTCAAGAAATGAAAAAACCGAAAAAGCAAAGGAGAGTTACAATGAGAGACTAGTGTAAACAAAAGAAAATAATGTAATTCAGGAAAGCACGATCAAATATGAATTAACGCATAAGTCACTCTCCGGTAATGGTCCTGACTGAAGCTTGAAGCCTTTTTTATTTTACATGAAAATAAAAGAACCAATATAGATCTTGACTACACAACTTTTAACACTATATCACTTAGGACTACAATATATGGTGGATATTTTCGAGTGTTAATTTGAACTAGGTATTTATAAACTTAGTTCAAATTAACGCGTGAAAGTAACCGCCATATACTGTATTCCTAAACGAACTAAGTTCCTTGTCTCAACCAGAAATTATTCAACTAATACCATTGCAGTGTGGAAGAATAATTTTACAAACTAAAATACTGGATCTAATCCTTAATTGCAAATTTAACGTATAGTCTGTTTTCATAACACATCTCCAGCTACGAATTTTCATGACTAGATCCTCGGTAAATGGAGAAACATACATTTTTGGAGAGACAAATGACATGAAAGAGAAAGTATGTACAACGTAGGAAGTTATTTACCGACGTATATTTACATGAAATACGCGTTTACATGGTCTCTAAAAAAATTCAGCTTAATACGTAATACTCAAAGTTGTAAAACCGTGTACTACTAAGCCAATCCGACAGAATTCTCAAAGGAGGAAGATTAGGAACCTGGGATTAATAAAAGAGGTCACTTGATCCCACTTCGTTATAGCAGACAACATCAAACAGAAATTTTGCCATACAGGATGCTAATGCTAGTCGTTAAATATTTACGAGTCGAGAGAGTGGTCTCACGATTCATAAGGAACTTCTACACAGATACCTGCATACTCATAATGTTATGTACATATATCGCCGAGTATAATGTTGCACACGATTCTGGGGTAGATCATCATCTTCTCGATTTTATGAGACGTAAATATTTATTACGGTCTTTCTCTAAATTCGCAGACGACTATGTTTCAGTGAAATTCGGTTTTATTTCTTTCTTTCTTATTTGTTGTACGGATAGGACAAACGCAAGATGAGGAGTAGAAACATGAAATGAGGAGAAGTGAAGTGATGCGAGTGAAGTTAACTGAGGTTAGATGAAATAAGGTGAAGATAAGTGAAATTAACCTGGACCGGCCGTATGAGTTAAGATGTAACACAATGAGATGAGGTAAATGTGGTTTGGACTTTAATTAATAGGTGGAACGAAACACAGAGCTGCACGCATTATATTCTTCACCTGACATAATTAGGAACATTAAATCCAGACGTTTGAGATGGGCAGGTCATGTAGCACGTATGGGCAAATCCAGAAATGCATATAGAGTGTTAGTTGGGAGACCGGAGGGGAAAAAGACCTTTAGGGAGACCAAGACGTAGATGGGAGGATAATATTAAAATGGATTTGAGGGAGGTGGGATATGATGATAGAGACTGGATTAATCTTGCTCAGGATAGGGACCGATGGCGGGCTTATGTGAGGGCGGCAATGAACCTTCGGGTTCCTTAAAAGCCATTTGTAAGTAAGTAAGGTGGAACGAAACGGGATGCGATTTTATGGAATGAGACGGTATGATGAGATATTGGACCGGGCAGTATGGAATGAGAATAATGAGGGTTGATGGGTACAGGACGGGATGAGATGAGGTTGGACAGAACCTTATGATAGACCTATGGTATGTAATGAGATGAGATGAGATGAATTTGGGACAAACTGAGCTGGATCAGTTGAGAATCATTGAGATGGTATGAGATTGAATGAGTTGCGATAAGAGGACAACATGGAATAGGATACAATGTAATGAGATGAGATGGATTTGGGATGGACTGAGCTGGCTTAGTTGAGAACGATTACATTTAATAAAAGAATGTATGTTCAGTTGCTCAGCAGAATCAACCTGTACGCGAGATGCTGCCGATACTTTTAAAACTAAAATATAGCAGGCCTACTAAAAGGGGATGAACAAGAGACATCATTCTCAATGTACACAATTTTATGAGAAAATAAAGAGAGTAGTCAAAAATAAGATGCAGAAAGTAGCAGAGGTAAACAAGGTGTATAGCAAAGGTGAAGAGGATTTGCCTGAACAAAAATAACATGGAGCTGAAGGAACACCAATGAGTGCACCAGGAGAGAGACGGTCGACGGCAAAAGACCGCTACTAATATTGACTTCGACAAATGCGTCATACTGGTACGACGAACGATTCACGAATTCCATCTTTTGTATAAAATTTCTCCTACGATTTCGAAGTTATTATTACCTATTCTACGTGAAATCACCCGCCATTGATTTGGGGGGGGGGCACTAGTTTAAACAGACATTTTTAGCGCGGACTTCCCGTGGATGAACAACGAACTAACGTATACTTCACGTCTTAACATAAATATCTTTAAACATCTTCAAATATTTTTTCCAGGTTTTTATATTACATGAATCACAATCGAATTCATGCAATATTCAGACAGGCTACTAACCGATTTGATATCGTCTAGCAAGTCACATAGTGTATTGTATGGTGTAAAATGAGGTCGGATAGTTGTCACTTGGAAAAGTTATTATGAAGCAATTGTCCAATATGCGGACGCAACGTGGAAACTTGTAACGTGCAGTTTATGCAAGCAGTTGTAAGCTTACTGTATTGAAAGGGGAATGTTATGAGAGAGAAATACATCAGTAAATTGTTTAAAAGAATGTAATTCATTTACGAACTCAACTTAGAATTGTATAAAGCTTCGTGAAAGGTAAATTGAAACCCCATATACACATTAGAATGCAATTGTTGGTTAATAATAATAATAATAATAATAATAATAATAATTATTATTATTATTATTATTATTATTATTATTATTGCTTCTTGTCTATGCGGATGACGTGAATATGTTAGGAGAAAATACACAAACGATTAGGGAAAGCACGGAAATTTTACTTGAAGCAAGTAAAGCGATCGGTTTGGAAGTAAATCCCGAAAAGACTAAGTATATGATTATGTCTCGTGACCAGAATATTGTACGAAATGGAAATATAAAAATTGGAGATTTATCCTTCGAAGAGGTGGAAAAATTCAAATATCTTGGAGCAACAGTAACAAATATAAATGACACTCGGGAGGAAATTAAACACCGAATAAATATGGGAAATGCGTGTTATTATTCGGTTGAGAAGCTCTTATCATCCAGTCTGCTGTCCAAAAATCTGAAAGTTAGAATTTATAAAACAGTTATATTACCGGTTCTTCTGTATGGCTGTGAAACTTGGACTCTCACTCTGAGAGAGGAACAGAGATTAAGGGTGTTTGAGAATAAGGTGCTTAGGAAAATATTTGGGGCTAAGCGGGATGAAGTTACAGGAGAATGGAGAAAGTTACACAATACAGTACTGCACGCATTGTATTCTTCACCTGACATAATTAGGAACTTAAAATCCAGACGTTTGAGATGGGCAGGGCATGTAGCACGTATGGGCGAATCCTGAAATGCATAGTGTTAGTTGGGAGACCGGAGGGAAAAAGACCTTTAGGGAGGCCGAGACGTAGATGGGAGGATAATATTAAAATGGATTTGAGGGAGGTGGGGTGTGATGATAGAGACTGGATTAATCTTGCACAGGATAGGGACCGATGGCGGGCTTATGTGGGGCGGCAATGAAGCTTCGGGTTCCTTAAAAGCCATTTGTAAGTATTATTATTATTATTATTATTATTATTATTATTATTATTATTTATCATAATCACAGTAACTCGATAAGGAAGAAAGAAAAGGCATTCCAGTAAATACAGAAAACTTTTTTCCTTTTCAGAGTTTCAGGGCTTTCTCAATTTATTTCTATATTTACTTCATTTATTTATAAGTTACTTTCTGTTCACTCACTCACGGTTCGTCCGCTAATTATCCCCCGAATCAATGCAGTTAGAGTTTATTTCCAGACTCTGCTCTAAAGTGGGCTATGGTAAGTGACTAAAGGTTTTTGTTCCCGCAAAAAAGAAGCAATTTATTAATCGTAAAACTGCTCAACACTTTCCGCCACCTAGGCCGTGATGAAGTCTGCAGAAAATCTCCTCCTAACTCACACACAAGTTTGTTGTATTTCTTTTCAAGGACTGTAAGTTCATTACTTTACTTGGGTCTTAAAATTTCATCGTCTTCATTTGAATTTTGAAGTGCCAATTTTAATATAATCGCATAATATTTTGGTCCATTCCATTTGAGTTTCACATACCATTAATTTTATTAAAGAACCAGCCGTACCCGTGCACTTCGCTGCACGTCTTTTTATAAATGAATATCATTGACAGAAATTTAAAATTTACATTAGAGGAAAGGATTTTCTTGGTAGAGACTTATCGGAAAGGTTAAAAAGACGATTTGCAAGAAGATTTTCTAATGTTACTGTGCCACATGTCAAATCTATACGCAACCTCGTTAAACATTTAGAAAAACTGGGTCAATATTGAATAAAAGCAGCAAAACACCACGTTGTGTACTTATTGAGGAAAAACTAGATGAAATATGAGAAAGATTGGATAACAGCTCATAAAAATATCTCCGTCTTCTCGCGCAAAAAATTGGTGTCTCTAAAACCACAGCATATGAAGCCATTAAAATCCTTAAATCCTTAAAAGATATCAGAGATGTGTTGCAGCAGAAGGTCATCATTTCCAGCATCTCTTATATTCCAGGTAAGTTCAGTAATAATAAAACTGCCGAGCGGAAGCGAGACGGTTTGCCGCGTGTTGCATGGCCTTCGTGCCGGTCGCACGTCGCCCGGTCGATCTACATTATGTAGGCGAATGCTCTCTAGTATATATTGCGTACAAAATAGGACACATTATTTGGTAAATGTCCAACCTACTCAACAAAATAAGATGAAATTTCGATATCCTCTCACACCACAACGTACTTAAATCAATGAAAATAATCTCAGATTTATAACACGCTACTCTACAGACACGATGCGATCACTGAGAAGGTTATACACTTAATAGGTAAGAGTTCTGTATAGTGCACAACACGTCATATTGAATAATTAAAGAAACATCTTCAGCATGATTTGTGGTGTGTAGACCACCTCAAACCTCGAACTCCACCCCTCTGTGTGCGAGATCTTATATACTGTGCTTGTTATGGCTTAATTTTATGAGTAAAAACAATTAACAATAGGTATCTCAGTCATAACGTGTTACAATACCAGATGGAACTATAAAGTAATTACATATTGAAATATCACTATTTGGTCCAGGGAGCATCCGTTTTTTGGTACAAGAATAGGCCTAATTCGTTTAACATGTTTCTTGAATACATTCCTTAACAAACCATTCCAAACCAATATGAATATAGCGTGGATTGTGTACGAAGGTAAATTTTGTTCGTTTCATTGCGCATCTTTGTTTACGTAAATAAAAACACATTAAAGTTAACATAGTAGATCTACATAAATATTATTTTAAGAGCCATAGAAAGCAAATGTGGGTACACAAGGAGCAAAAAAAAAATGCCATTTCATGGCAGTTTGTAAAATGACTCGGATAATCTAGAAAATTAACAGCTCCAGTGGGCGCCAAGGTAAAAATACTAATTTTTACTCAATTTCTTTTTACTTTTGGTCCAGGTGAAATAGGGCTACTTGCCTTTTACGATAACATTCGTAAAAATACGATTATATTCCATGAACAAAAAAATAAATTATAGTAAAAAATATTTTACATGGACCAAATAAAGTTTAAATATACATTACCGTAGTTCACCCAAATATGTAATTAAGCAATAAAAATATGTACCGTTATCTTACTGAATAATTACTACTTAATATGTATGTGACGCGTGTACAATATATTTGTAAAATTATTCAATCCCTGACTGTCATTGGTTCATAAATAAATAAACGCAATGCAAAGCAGACATAAAATTTTATTACTTTCTAATAGCATTAAATTTAACTACATATCCCTCATTCATCGTTAGTTTCGACAATATATCAAGTTTTCTGTGCGCAAGAGTCTGTTTTAATCATACCTTATCATGCATTTGTGTCCAGTCCTCGATTTACTCTGGAGCTTCTGTAGTGACATAAAGCCTATCTCCATCTGAAGGAACTACACTTTCCAGTTATCAACGAATTATCCAAATCGATTAAATAGTCTCGTAAAATTGCCTCAAACAAACATACAAACACTCTATTTATAATAAGTTAATATTTAGTATATTATAAACACATCATGTCATCCGTATAAATGGGTTACGAATATTAATTTGATTGTTGTCCAACACCGCTATAAATAAATGCAGTCAGTTGTTTTATCTTTATTACTCGTATAATCTGAGATGGCCATGACACAAAAAGCACTGCTATTTTAAAATTAATGTATGTCTTTAAATATCAGTCCTATCAAAATTTTGCATAGAATAAAACTTATGGGAAATAATAAAAAAAAAAACTTTTGTAATGTAATATTTTTGATGCAAATCAATAATAAGGGAGATATTACGATGTATTTAATTCAGGCCTCCTAATAAACCCCCTTTTAAATTAAGTGTTTTTAATTCCATATAGCCTAAAATCTCAGTTATAACGAACTTAATTTACATTCAAATTTTCATAAAAATCGGTTCAGCCAATATGACGTGGAAATGTAACAAACATCCTGACAGACAGACATAAAAACAAAAATTTCAAAAAAGCTATTTTCGGTTTCAGGATCGTTAATTATACATGTTAACACCAATTATTTTTGGAAAAGCGAAAATTACCATAAACATTTCGGGTACAGATTTACTGTTGGTACAGATTAATAATACGCACTGACATCTGGACCCTTCAAACCCAGACAGCATCTTAAAGACACTATGACATTACAAAAGTGACCATCATTCCCGCAGTGGCTAACCGGGAACTGCTTGACAAGCCACCCTGTATAGTCAGGAGGCCCTTGCCCTTCACAGGATTTCGTGGCTAATTCCAACTTACATCTGTAACTAGAATGTTACATTCTTTATGTCGCAGGAATGTAGTCTACAGGTTTATTTAGATCCCACATTTCTGAGATCGTGATTATTTTATATTCCTACATTATTATTATTATTATTATTATTATTATTATTATTATTATTATTATTATTTCTTAACAATCACATCACACGTTAAACCATAATAGTACATTATGCAACGAGCCTATAATGAAGGTAATTAAGAAGTGAGTATGGATATTTATGAAACTCGCTTGCGCTCGTTTCATAATTTTCATACGAGCTTCTTAATTACCATTATAGGCGAGTTTCATACGACTTTTTATGCTCGACCACATTTCTAACTTGATATTATTAATTTTATTGTATCTGACCTGGAGCAATGTCCCGTATGTTGTGAGATGTGCGCAGACGCGAAAGTATTGATTTTTTCCGAGGAACAGATGTCCACATTGACCTTGCTAGGCCATAAGAACCTACAGAGATAACATTGAAATTAAATTAGACATTGAAAAACTAGATGACAAATTGAATTTATTTGTATAACTAGCCGTACCCGTGCGCTCCGCTGCACCCGTTAGAAATAAATATAAAGTAATTACATAATTAAAATAGGACATTTGATCCAGGGAACATTCGTGTTTGATAGAGGGATAAATTCTCTGAGATAAAAATGAATATGTTCATAAACATTATTTTAAGAAATACAGGAAATGAATACGCAGAATAACCTATCAAGTTTTCTGTGCATAAGAAGCTATTTTAATCTTACCTGTCCTCAATTCACTCAGAAGTTACTGTAATAACATTATAGCATTATGTCCATCCAGAGAAACTACACTTTCCAATGATGAAATAACAATAATTAATTATACAAATCGGTTAATTTAGCTTCCGATATTAGGCCTACTTCATACAAACACAGAAACATTGTCTGTAGGCTATGTTTCATAGCTTTCGATTATTGTGTCCAAGGCCCCTTATAGACGAAGTCATTTGTTTTTATTTCAATACACCGCCTTAGATGGCAGTTATTTTAATTTTAAAACTCATTTATCTCATTAAATATTAGTCCTATCAAAATTTTTCAAGGAATAAAACTTATCGCAAATGATTTTTAAAGGAACTTTTGTTATGTAACATTTTTCACAAAAATCAATAATAAGCGAGATATTTCGATTTATTTAATTCAGGTCCCCTTATAATCCCCCTTTTAAATAATGTATTTTGAATACCATATAGCCTAAAATCTAAGTTACAACGAACTTAATTTATATTCCAATTTTCATGGAAATCCGTTCAGCCATTATCGCGTGAAAAGGTAACAAACATACAGACAGACAGACAGACAGAGGCAGACAGACATACAAACAAAAACTTCAAAAAAGCTATTTTCGGTTTCAGGGTGGTTAATTATATATGTTAGGACCAATTATTTTTGGAAAATCGAAAATTACCAGAAAAATTTCGGCTACAGATTTATTATTGGTATAGATTATTTACAGTTAACGCTAATTATTATAGTAACAGAACATAACCTTCTGCGACAGTATTGGATTTCCAGCCTCCGTGACTTTTCGCTAATTCTCTTTGGATTGCATATCCGAGAATAATCGATACTTGCGGTTTTATAACGGTAGAAAGCTGACCTGTCATTGGCTGAACAGTTGTAACCTGAGTCGTCATTGGCTGAAAGACCTGACCTTTAATGAGTAGGTGTACTTTAATGACATGCAGTAAAGGTCTGCTACCAGGTGTATAATTACTACATTTCGGCATGGTTGAGCATAAAATTGTTTTAATGTACAGGGTCCGGCAGAAACAATAAAAGTATTTTAAAGTGATATATGTTTTAAACCCTTATACATACGAAAACTGTAGTGGTATCTACTTAAACTACGTACGCGGCTTCGAAAGTTATTCATTACGCATTGCAGTGTCTCTGGTTGAACCTGTCTTATTGCCTCGCGGATTCTCGCCTTTAATTGTTCCAAGTTTTGAGGCCTGGTGTTGAAGACTATGTCCTTCAGGTAGCCCCACAAGAAGTCAGAGCTGTTAGGTCTGGGGACCGAGCTGGCCATGGCACATCTCCGAAGCGAGAAATTAGGCGCCCTAGGAGCAAATTGCGCAGAACTGCCATGCTGATTCGTGCAGTATGCGCTGTTGCCCCATTCTGCCGAATCTATAGATTTTCATGCTCATGGAGCTCATGGAACTCTGGCACAAGAACAATTTGTAGCATATGCCTGTAACATTGAGAATTTACAGTAACAGCTTCACCATCTTCATCCTCGGAGAAACACGCCCCGATTATTGCGGAAGAAGACACCACACTGTCACTTAGGGGTCGTGAAGAGGACGCTGATGCAAGACACATGGGTTCTCAGCTGACCTCGTTGCGTCTCTATTATGGAACCTGTTCTAATGAACCACTCAACAGCACAAATGCGATCCTCTATTGTCCAACTCTCCATGGCTGATTAATCGGTCTGAGAGAGAAGCAGATTGCTAAACATATCTGCAAGGTCAACATTACAAGGCTGCCACACATACCGAACAATAGTCCAGCGTAATTCGAAAATATAATGCATTTAAATACCTTTATTATTTCTGCCGGACCCTGTATTATATTAAAAAAAAAATGTCACAGATGGTTCGAGTCAATCCCTGAGAAACGTATCTCATGAAGGATATTATTATTGTTATCCAAATATTGAAACCCTATTTCACCTTTGGTATATTAGGGTTGTAGTTTGTTACATGTGAAATACATTATGTAGTGATAATACACAATTTTAAAGAATTAATAGTAGGTGTGAATCATTGTTACAATATAAATACACTAATTAAGAGACAGTAAATAATACTAAATACGTTATGCAATAATTACTTTCAGTTAAAACAAAATGAAATAAAATTAGAAATTATAATCGAAGGTGTAGAGAAATTGCAAGATTATTACATTAATTTGTGATTTTATACTTAATTTTAAGCAATTTAATGAGATAATGCACAGAATTGGAGTACGGTAGTTACAAATAAAACACCTATTATATAGTTGGTTTGCGATAGAAAAAAAAATAAAAACAAAATTACTT
The DNA here is from genome assembly GCF_040183065.1 of Periplaneta americana. Lineage (NCBI taxonomy): Eukaryota > Metazoa > Arthropoda > Insecta > Blattodea > Blattidae > Periplaneta > Periplaneta americana. The sequence continues at coordinate 163,902,028 of NC_091129.1, read as the reverse complement.
ATGGTTACAAACTATATCCCTGTCATCAAATACTCAACAATAGTAAAATCTATAATACAAACATAGTTATTGTTGTTATTACTATCATTTTGTCCCAAAGATAGACACCTTGTTTTACATTAGGATGTTATAACATCATTAATTTATATACAATTAATAGCTACAGTCTTGCGTGGATGTGGTGTATAAACTCTGTGAATTGTTTGTAACAACATTTTTTTCTAAGAAAATGGTAAAGGGGTGTGGAGTAATTTAAATTGCTGTCCGAGATATGATATCTTAAAAAGTGTCTTTTCCTTTCGAACACTGGACAGTGAAAAATCAAATGTTCAACAGTCTGATTCTCTTTGCATATGCACAGAGATTCTTCTCTCATGAAGGATAGCTTAATTAAAAGTTTGTGAAATAAAAACATAGACAATAATTTTAGTATATTTCTTGGACTACAGTAATAATAACTACTTTTATTCTTAGGAAGTGTGTGTAATAATTTTAAGAAATAAACACACTGAAAGCCCAGCATTGAGTATTGAAAACACCACATGACTAGATATGACAGCAGGTTATCACAGTCTAGTATATACAGTCGCGAAGCTCAATACGTAATAAATATGCAAACATTAGATAGTTGCTCACCACTAGGATCGCTAATATCGCCTCATTACAGGCAATGCAAAATAGTACCGTCACAGTCTATTGTTTCTAGCACCCTCAAAACTCAACCTTCGTGACTGTATATAGTAGACTGTGAGGTTATGGTTGCTGTAGAAATCCTAACGAAACTGGGAGGAATATTGGCAACCATGTATTCACTAATCCCACATTGACTTTAACCAAGAACGATCGGCCCTAGGAATTTATTTTCGCTGGTCCCATCTCAATTTCAGATCTCTTCTGTAGAAATAATACTAATTTTGTGAAGAGTCTTACACTACTTTCCTTTAAAGTCACTGATTCAACTTAATTATTTCATAGTATATATTTGCTGTCTTGTCCCATTCAGTGCCGAAGATCAGAGGTCGGAACAATCTAACTCCAGACATTCTTGGAGAATCTGATCTTAGAGAAATAAGCACTGTTGGAGAGGAGAAACAAATTGGATTGAGGGAAAACATAGTTGACCGAACAAATGACTTTCTTCTGTGTTTGTTTTTCTGAGGTTTGTAATCCTGCGGTCACGAAACTTTGCGTGGCCTCGGCCCATGATGAAAGCAGCACTCTGCCCTTTATAGCGGTTTTCTGCGCTTTGGGTCGACGTCTGGGGGAGTGTAATGTTCTGTTGAGGTCTAAAGATGAAGAGATGTCAGTAGGTATTCAGCCAAGAACGAAACTACGTCTATCACAGACTTTTACGTGTAAATTATCATTTTTCGCATAATTACATACAAAACAAACTTTCATTACTATTCTAATGGTTGCTATCTCAAATTCAAATGATAGAATTTTCTTCAAAGTCCAGATTTTCAGTGTTACATTACGTTAATTACAAATCCAGTAAATCCCACCGCTTATGAATACAATTATAGTCTTGTTAAAAGAAATATACATCACCTTTTTACTAAAGTGTGGAGGTACATAAAATACAAGAATTCAATTTCTTCTTCTTCTTCTTCTTCTTCTGACTTTGCGGTTTACACACTTTTGTCTGTTTCCGTTCACTGTTCTAACCATTTTTTTTTTGTGGTCTTTCCTGATCTTTTCGTCCTATTTGTCTGTGCGATAGACTTGCTTTTGGACATGTTGTTTCCATTTTTCTCTATATTCTACTATTTCTATTTTTTTTTGTCTTTTACTTTTGCTCTAATATCATCATTTCTCTGGTCGTCTAACCTTGTAAATCCTAAAATTGATATCAGAAATTTCATTTGAGCTGCCTGGATTCTAGATTTCTCTCTTTCCTTTATAACCCATGTTTCACTGCCAAATTTTAGCTTTGTTTTACTTAATGTTGTATAATCTGACTTGAGTTTAAACTTTAATAGTACATTATGCAACGAGCCTATAATGAAGGTAATTAAGAAGTGAGTATGGATATTTATTAAACGAGCGCAAGCGAGTTTCATAATTTTCATACGAGCTTCTTAATTACCATTATAGGCGAGTTTCATACGACTTTTTATGCTCGACCATATTTCTAACTTGATATTATTAATTTTATTTGTATCTGACCTTGGCCAATGTCCCGTATGTAGTGAGATGTGCGCAGACGCGAAAGTATTGATTTTTTCCGAGGAACAGATGTTCACATTGACCTTGCTAGGCCATAAGAACCTACAGAGATAACATTGAAATTAAATTAGACATTGAAAAACGAGATGACAAATTGAATTTATTTGAATATTATTTACAATTAACGCTAATTATTATAGTAACAGAACATAACCTTCTGCGACATTATTGGATTTCCAGCCTCCGTGACTTTTCGCTAATTCTCTTTAGATTGCATATCCGAGAATAATCGATACTTGCGGTTTTATAACGGTAGAAAGCTGACCTGTCATTGGCTGAACAGTTGTAACCTGAGTCATCATTGGCTGAAAGACCTGACCTTTAATGAGTAGGTGTACTTTAATGACATGCATTAAAGGTCTGCTACCAGGTGTATAATTACTACATTTCGGCATGGTCGAGCATAAATCAACTTAAACAATTTAAAATTTCTTATGCAACGATTGATGCCATAGGATCTCATGTGTTAAAATCATCCTTAGCTATAATTAGTAATCATTTGTACCCAACAAACTTTTATTGTAAATGATTTCTTATGTGTTCGTATCATTTATCTTAATGTTTTTTTTTTCTTTCCAAGTGTCACAAAATTACTTTTTAATTATTATTCTTTATGAATCGATTAGTAGGCCGATCTATCGAACCCTTATTTTGGGCGGCTTTTGTTTATACAAATTATCTAACACTTGTTTTCTTATAATTCAATTTACTGCATTATATGTATGTAGTTTCTGTTCTATCTCTTCATTACTTGAATTTAAGATAATGCTCCCTAAACAGTTAAATGATGACACTAGCTCTATTATTTTATTATTCAGCACAATTTTGACTCTTTTTATTTATTTTCCTTGAAAGCCCACTGAATTTGTTTCGGATGTGTTTATTCTCATTCCATAACCTACTAAAATTTCATTCAATTTTCAACTGATCTTTGTAAATTATCTTCACTGTCTGATATTAACAGTTGGTCATTTGCATGCTATAGAGTGTTAACTTCTAAATGTCCATTTAGTTTTATTCCATAATTTCGTACCATTTTTATATTTTGTAATATATATATATATATATATATATACACATACATACGGTAGCGGTGCTAAAGAACATCCTTGTCGAATTGAATATATTTCGTTCAGCCATTAAATTAATTAATCTGAGCTATGGTGATATCTTCAAAGAAATATAAAACTGAATAGGCTTGCGAATAGAAAAATATTGTTTCTGTATTATTACTTTTAAGAGAATAATGCCTTTTCCTGTGTGACATAATAACTTATTTCTGAATATTCTGTAAAGTGATTATAATCAGTCTCTGCTATTCTCTTCTAGAAAGCACTAAAGGCTGGTCCACAATAAACCGGAAATGGAAATGACAACGAGAAAGGAAATATTGTCAAAATAAATGTATTTAAATGTGAGCATTCACAATCAATTTTCACGTTCCCGTTCCCTTTCCCGGGCTCCGGCAAGCTTCTCGTTAATTGTGAATGTTCACATTTAAATACATTTATTTTAACAACATTTTCGTTCTCGTTTCCGGTTTATTGTGGACCAGTCTTAACAATACAGATATAGTGACTTTTCTCATCCCTTCGTTTGTCAACTACTATCTTAAGTACTTATAAGTAATGAAGTATTAACGTCTTTGCGATTGAAATTCTGAAACTATAAAACATGCCAAGTATTTAAAGAAGAAACTTGACAGAATAATTTTATATTTCATATAAATTTGTCATTCTTTGCCTTCTACATTACGCAACGACAATTTAAACTCGTTTCGATGAAAAATTAAGTTGAGCGGTTATTTATATGCATTTTTGTACAAAATTTATCGTTGCAAATTGTATGACTGTGATATTACCCGTTGATAATACTGAGTTGATTTGGCACGTTTGAAATATAAACGTTAAAAAATAAATTACGTTTATAAAGGGAAGAAATGTATCAATAATGTTCATATGGACTTATAAACAGAGTGAAACAACAAAATATTATTTTCTTCGTCTTTCATAACAACTCTACATTGCTTTTGTAAGAAAACAAATTCACAAAATAGTCTGTAATATTTTATAGAAGATATACTCTCTGGAACGAAAAGAAAACTGAAGAAAGAATAGTGCTTTCAGTCAAGAAACTTTACTACTTCAAGGCTTTCCACAAAGAAATATCAAAACAGAAACGGAGTTCGGAGACCGTGTACAAAGTATGAGAGGCAATGCACTCGAAACCAACCATTCAAAAGCAAACGATGGGTATTCAGAACCTCGTGATGTATATTTCAGGGGAACAAATGACAATGAAAACAGAGTTGAGAAGCACTGATGAGACATCGTTCATGTTTAAGACTGCAGCATGTGAGAAAAATAATTCAAACATTATCAGTGGGGACAAAAAATAAAATGAAAGAACGTCTTCGGTACGAACAATGCTCTCAACGAAAACAACATTTTTATATCTACAACGCCAAATATTCTTCGTAGACCTCGTTACGTACAGTGCGATTGAAAATGCGAAGGTACGTAGAAGAAAATCCTACGTTACCAGTCTGTCAGAAACCAAGTTTTTAAGTAGAGAAGTTTGTAGTGTGCTATGGAAGTATTACAATTGCACTAATTTGAAACACTCTCCTTGATAATATAATTAAACCTCATACTAATGCTAGTTAATCCATTTTAAATCCATGTCTCTGCTGGTTGAGCCACCTTATTGCCTTCGTCGCAGGAAAAGCGATGTCTTGAAAATCAGTTAATGTCGCTGGAATACTAATCTGGACTGTATGTTGTACATTTCAACGCTCTGCAGTGAAAATCTCGCAAAAGGCAGTGCCCTGTTTGCAATAGTTTAATGTCACGGATAAGGCTCACATCGCTGGAAAACCAATCTGGACTGTATGTTGCTCGTTCCAGCACTCTGTAATGAAAATCTCTCAAAAGACTGAACTTTTGCAGTAATTTAATATCAAGGATAACACTCACATCATTACTCACAGTATCCAAACATTTTAAAGTTCAATATAATTCTACACTTAAAAAAAGTCATTGACATGAGGGAGAAAGCTGAAAAAATGCTGCAGGCTACAGTTAGGGCACAAATGCAGGTATATTATACTATACTTCGCGTATCTGCACATCTTATATCATAATCATGATGAAGTATAGTATAGTATAGTATAGTATAGTGACTCAGGATGTTAAAATTTCTCAAATAGCTTATATTTCAAGGTTACAGAATTATTCATTCAGTGGGAAAAAATTATAGAATTTCACAAATTTTTCAGTACACAAGCTGTATGTCGCCCCTTCAGTGATAGCTGTAAAAAAACAAAAAAAAGAGCCCTAATAGGGAAATAATGCGTTTCTGTTCCAAAGTTCATACAACATTTTTCCAACTCTGGATGTGAGTAACGTTTGCCCAAAATTCTCTACAATACATTTTTGCTACATTGTGTATTTTTGTTTTTAAAACCGAACCAACACATAAGCATCTCTGGTATTTTTGCCCAAAAGGCTATTGCAGCAACTTGCAATTCTAACGTCAGCAGTAGTTCTCAAGGAGGTTAATTTGTAATCGACACTGTGCATCTTCCATATTCACTGGGTTAAAATTACGTTGCAGTTGGTATTTATTAAAAGGTTCCGTGCCAACTGTTAAGTGTACCAATATTTGTATTTTAAATAAAATATTAATTTCAGCTAAAGGTTGTGTATCAATTTCCTGATCACCATACAGTATATATTTGTCACAAGTTGATGTAGGTGGTGGTGCGCCAAAAGGGAAAGATATTGAGGTAGGAAGCCCTTTGTGTGAAATACATCCTTGGGTTATTATTAGTTACAAACTGTGCCTGTGTCTGTTTGTGTCGTAGCGGGGCACACGAGTAATTGTCTCCAATATTGTGAAGTTCACAGTACAATAACAGACGTTATAACTGCCATGATGTGACCCTCCTACGTTTAGTTTCCAATATGATGTAGGAAGCCGTAGAAGTCGAAAATGAAGTTAGCACATTTTTATTAACTTACATGTGTCAATAACCTCGGACTATTGCGTGGAAAGATGAATACTTCTCAGGCGTATCCTGTGACTTCCTAATTGAAAAAGGCTCCTGATACTCAAAATAGTAATATGCGTTACAAGAGCGGTATGTTGATGATTTCATGTTTGAGGAAAAGATTGAAAAAGCGAAACGTAGTTGAGCTTTTTTAATTTCCGACAACATGAAAACAAACATACAGCTCGTGTATCGTACATTATTTTGTGCGAAGATCGTTTATTACACACCTGAAAGAGGAATTTCTAATTAGTTGCAATGAAATCTCCATCTTGGTTTCTGTTCAATGACGGCAACTTTTAAAAACAAAAATATCTATCTTCAACATTATTGCAATAAAATGTTTTCTTAGTTTACTATATTCCAGCAGGCCGTGATATATGTCTGTCTTTTTTTTCCCCCAGTCTATAAATGCGAACTTAAAACAAATGTTAAGGTTATGTAATGATTTATTTTTCATTTTAATATTTTATCAATATTATTTATATAACATATTGCAGTAATAACATCGGCATCTGGAATCTTGTTGATTTTTTCACGGCTTCCTTAATGTTACTTGCATTACAAATGCAGTAACTTTTGTGGTGTTGTAGAGTTTACTTAATTTTTGCAAATATTTAAAAACAATAATTAACAGTGCAATTTAGGTGAAATTGCAGTGGTAACTTTCCAATTTATAATTATTACTATGTTAAACGTCTCTAAAAATAATATGTTAAAAGCCTAAAGCAGTAAAATGAATATGGCGCTTAAGCGGTAAGAAGAGGGAAATTGTTATGTGTGTTACGTTGGGAATACTGAATGTGGTATTTCACACTTACCGCGTATTGGTTTTGTGCGGAAACCAAGCAAATACGCACGATCTCGCACAAATTTTGCTTGGTTTCCGCACAGAACCAATACGCGGTAAGTGTGAAATACCACATTCAGTATTCCCAACGTAACACACATAACAATTTCCCTCTTCTTACCGCTTAAGCGCGACATTCATTTTACTGCTTTAGGCTTTTAACATATTATTTTTAGACACGTTTAACATAGTAATCATTATAAATTGGAAACTTACCACTGCAATTTCACCTAAATTGCAATGTTAATTATTGTTTTTAAATATTTGCAAAACTTAAGTAAAGTCTACTACTCCACGAAACTTATTGCATTCCTGATACAAGTAACATTAAGAAAGCCGTGAAAAAATCGACAAGATTCCAGATGCCGATGTTATTACTGCAATATGTTATATAAATAATATTGTTAAAATATTAAAATGAAAATAAATCATTACATAACCTCACCGTTTGTTTTAAGTTCGCATTTATAGACTGGGGGGGGGGGAAAGACAGACGTATATCACGGCCTGCTGGAATATAGTAAACACAGAAAACATTTTATAGCAACAATGTTGAAGAAAGATATTTTGGTTGTCCGAAGTTGCCGTCATTAAACAGAAACCAACATGGAGATTTCATTGCAACTAATTAGAAATTCGTCTTTCAGGTATGTAATAAACGATCTTCGCACAAAATAATGTACGATATACGAGCGGTATTTTTTTTTTCATGTTCTCGGAAATTAAAAAAGCTCAACTACGTTTCGCTTTTTTCAATCTTTTCCTCGACCATGAAAACGTCAACATACCGCTCTTGTAACGTATATTACTATTATAGGTTTTGATTTTAGCATGTCTTATGTCTAAAGTGCTTGTATTTGTCTGTCTGTTAGCCCCTTCTGCTGTGATCATATCGAGTATGAAGGAGTCAATTTATCAAGGAATTACGCTTATGAAGAATGAGTACAATATTTTGGGAAAAATTAAAAGTTTTTTTTTTTTAATCGCAAAATGACGAAGAGGTCGAAATCAATTCTGACGATTATTTTAATATAAGTTCTTACGTAAGATGAAGAGATAAATATGTTGTCCAATTTATTACGAAAAATAAACTATGTGTCATTAGACTATAGATTTCGCAACATTGTAGTTTTTTTAACGTGAAAAATGTATAATGGGGAAGGGTGTAACATTCGTGACGATTATTTCTACCGTTATGTCCCTAAAAGCGATTCGGGAATGAGTTCAAAAAAATATAATAATCACATTAATCATAATCATTCTTAATTCAGAAATTTGTTAATGCATTGTTCAGCCTATAACCTATCTTACATATGAGGATATTTGAAATTAATTCTGTATTGAAGGTCTTTTGGGAAAATTGACATTCTTCGCCAGCGTGTTGAAGAAGGGTGTCAGCAGATAATACAACAGACACCTGGAATATGGGAAAGAGGAAGATAATCTCTAATGCGATGCTTACAGGCTTTTATTAGAACTCATGGTGTCATTTTGTGCACTATGTTGGATAGAATTAAGAAAATAAAGGTTAGAAATGAAAGTTGCAATAAGCAAACATTATGAACAAAGAAATATATGTAATTAAAAAACAAAGCGAAAGCGACTACATATTTACATGAACCTTTTGCTTGTTTTTAGACCCTTTATTCATTCCCCAAAGGCTAATACATATTAGTTAAATCCAGTATTTCTGTGTGAGCAATCATGATGATACAGAAAAGTATCTGTTATTGATAGATTCGGATTACTGATTGGCACTGCATGTGAAGTGAAGTTACAGACTGACAGGATCTGAGGCAATGTTTTCATCCGTCGAAATGCACTAAGCTATAAACACCACGTATGCAAGGAAATGCGATCGTATAAAGTACTCAAGCATAGACACCTGCAAAGTATACCTCAGGTTTTATACCCAGCGCATTCAGCTAGTTATTAAACATTTTATACCTTCATATGCAATAAAAAACATGTTCTCTTGAAATATCGTTCCCCATTTACGACAAATTTTTACACTCGTTCTGCATCACATAATAAAACAGGATCAACATTCAGTTGTTTTATTGAGGCTTGGAAAAAGTAAGCGCATATAAAGTAGTGGGGACATAGCTGTAGTTACGTGGGGAAAATTTTTCATTCAATACTAGTTGTAATTGAAAGAATGTAGACACAACACTTAGATTATAAACAGGAGTGTATTTTGCAAAATCTGTAAATCAAGTCTATCATCGTCATAAAATTTATTAGTTTAGGTCTGCTGATTTTTTATCAAATTGAAGATAATTAATGCTGAAATTCATCGAATATTTTCTTCGAAGCTAGAACCATCAATAGTTTGCCCTGAAAGCATTGTGTGCTGTGAATAGTGTTTTGGTAGTGATACTACGCAAAAATAAATGTATGTATGTATGTATGTATGTATGTATGTATGTATGTATGTATGTATGTATGTATGTATGTATGTATGTATGTATTATGTATACAAGGACATCATTTTATTTTTACTTCAATTTTTATTGTACCTGAGTTTTTGAATGTACTTCACTCCCACCTCTTCTACTAATGAAGTTCAACCGTCCTCTACACACAGATCCAATACTGCATATAGTAAACAGCACTGAGTTAGTGAGTATAGTACGTTCCAGAAATATGTTCGCGTTTTCCAGTGACGAAAAGCTTTCAATATTGAATCATATTTTCGCACAGGTACTGTCCGTTTTCCTACGTCGCATTCCGATTTCCCCCACCTGCTTCTGCTCGCCCCTCTGTAAAAGCAGGGCTGTCTTAGCTATTTTCTGAAAACATTAATTTCTATTAGGAATTGGACGTTTACATAATATTATACAACTGTTTAAAATAGCTTAAATACAAGGGTCTCGTTAAGTAATTAACTGTCACGTGATATCCCCCCTTTCTACGATCCTGCGGCATAACCACTTGGACGGACAGTAGATAACATATTATCTGAGTAATTTTATCTGTGCGGGTCGGGCAGAAGTGAAGATTGAATTAACAGTACGTAAGGTACTCTTTTATAGAGTAGGTACAGAATTATTTCAACATGAGTTACTAGTACGAAGGACGAAACTGGCAATTGGAATTAGATGCAATAGTCTATAGTTCGATAATATGCACAAAAGAACTGAAGCCTGTATCGAAATGAACGGTCACCATTTTCAAAAATGTGTTAAAATATCCATATTATGATTATTTTTCAATTTAACTTCATTCTCTATATTGGACGCTAATGTGCTGTAGACAGTATAATATACACTGCATAATGAATACGTTCGCATGGCTAACTCAGTTCGTGAGTAAAAACACTTATTCTTAATACAGTACTGTATTAAGATTAAACAAAAACCTAATGAAAATTATCGAACTCAAAATCGCGATATTTCCTAGTTTACGTTCCCTCCTGTACCTATTAAAGTGATTTGTTTGTGTTTTACGCCAGTATCATCGAACTACAGTCGTGGAAGGGGTAGCAATCTGTGTTTCCGGTTCTCTAAAGGCATAGCCAGGTTAATATTAAAAATGTTAGTAAAAATAAAATGATGTCCCTGTATATATACATACACACACATTAGATTATATTTACATGAACGTTTTTGCTTGTAGTTTTATAATGTTCGGTAAAGGAAAATATTGCATAAAATCACGGGGGTTTTCACCCACATCACCACTTTGAAGATATGACTATGTAGGCTACGAATGTGTCAAAAAATTCCTGTACAATCATAAGAAGCGCCAGGGATATTCAATGCTGTCACACGACTTATAACGATATATGGCTTTGAAGGGTAGGTAGTCAGTGACAGTCCTCCGTGCACAATGGTACGATCGACAAGGAGAAAACTAGATATTTTTCTCCGTCGCCACACCGCTCGATGTAGCTCATATTCAAAGCTCCTATTGACATCAAATGTTGACAGAAATTTTCTGCAACAGGGTGTTGAAACCAAATCGACATTCCATACTGGAGTGTATGTAGTAATCAAGAAATTGAACACATCAATATAGATATGGAAATAAAATTTGGAGCACCCTTATTATATAAGTTTCGCTTACAACACAGTGCGGTCCACACCTGTGGAGTAACGCTCGAGTCTGGCGGCGAAAGCAGGTGGGTCGGACTTGAATCCCGGTCGGGGCAAGTTACCTGGTTGAGGTTTTTTCAAGGGTTTTCCCTTAATTCAATATGAGCAAATGCTTGGTAACTATCGGTGCTGGACTCCGGACGCATTTCACCGACATTATCACCTTCATTTCATTCAGACGCTAAATAACCAGAGATGTTGAGACAGCGTTGTAAAATAACCCAATAATAATAATAATAATAATAATAATAATAATAATAATAATAATAAAAAGAACAATACACTGCACATATGAAGTAAACAAAAACCCCTGTATATGCTATATGCTATATACTTGTGGACAATAATGTGAAATTATTGGTTACTTACAGGTGGACTCCCATCAAGACTCGCTCCAAATTTTAATTCCGTATCTGTACATAAACTTGAGTCCTAATAAAAATTAAATGCTAATAACTATGAGGAAAATATCTGCAGTGCTCGGGAAAAGTGACATAAGTAAGTTTCCACAAATCTTTTTTGATAATTTATTGACAACTTACACTGGTTTATGTCCATTTGATTTTTTCTGTATGAATTATTGTAAGTAATGAGAGGAATACCTATGTATTTTTTTCCAAGCGAACAGATGTTCCGTAAGTTGTCAATAAATTATCAAAAAATTTTTGTGGAAACTGACTTGTGTCACTTTTCCCGAGCACTACAGATATAATATGTAGGTTCTTCTTTAATCAAATGTCCGGACAGATTTGAACTTCAGAAGTGATATAAAAAGGTACCACTCATGATGCAACTAAGCCAGGAGATAGTGGTGTAGACTTGCCAGTTCCTTTGCCCCCTCCATTGCATACATCGGCGATTACAGTAATCACACTTCAGATGTTTACAAACTATAGTTCTTACTCTGACCCATGCCGTCCAGTGAGATGTGCTGTCTGATAATAGATGTACAGATATGGAAATAAAATTTGGAGCTCCCTTACTATACAAGTTTCGCTTACAATATACTGAGCATGTGCAGTAAACAAGAGCCACTGTATATATTCTACTTCTGGATAGTGGTGTGAAATTGCTGTCTACATGCAGGTAGTGTCCCATGAAGACTCGCTCCAAATTTCAATTCCAGATCTGTACCTATCAGCCAGAACAACAATCAGAGAATATGTAGACACCAAACGTTTTTTTTATGTTTACTTCTCACTGACGGAAAATTGCATTTTTTTCGTCAACGCGTGGTCTGCATTTACAACTACTCTTTCACGTGTTTCTTGACAATCCAACTTGGCAGCAATGTTTTGCTGGTGTAGGTACACCTATGCCTGAAGAGTAAAGAGGAGAAGAAGGAGAACAACAACAACAAGATCAAGCGCAGAAGGACAGTATATAAGTTACGAGAAACTTTAAGCAAGAAAGAGAACTGATAATTTAATGTGTTAGCTAGTTTAAGTCTTAATGCAAGCCAATAAAAATAGTTAATTCTTACAAAGTTGCAAATCTAGTCTTTCAGGTGAAGCTCCCTGTAAAGCAGATTTGAATAATTTCAAGGGAAAAATTGTCCCGGGACCTCTGGTTGAACGTACCAGCGCTCTACCACTGAGCTACCCGGGAACTCCACCCGACACCGTCTCAATTTTTCCCTTTATATCCACACAACTCGCGTGGGTCTCTGGCGTTTCGTCAGCCCACGCGAGTTGTGTGGATATAAAGGGAAAAATTGAGAGGGTGTCGGGTGGAGTTCCCGGGTAGCTCAGTGGTAGAGCGCTGGTACGTTCAACCAGAGGTCCCGGGATCGATACCCGGCCCCGGAAGAATTTTTCCCTTGAAATTATTCTTACAAAGTTGTTTTCAATATATTTATTTTGATTTCGGTTTCCCACTAGATATCATTACTTACTTACAAATGGCTTTTAAGGAACCCGGAGGTTCATTGCCGACATCACATAAGCCCGCCATCGATTCCTATCCTTTACAAGATTAATCCAGTCTCTATCACCATATCCCACTTCCCTCAAATCCATTTTAATATTATCCTCTCATCTATGTCTCGGCCTCCCCAAAGGTATTATCCCTCCGGCCTCCCAACTAACACTCTATAAAAATTTCTGGATTCGCCCATACGTGCTACATCCCTGCCCATCTCAAACGTCTGGATTTAATGTTCCTAATTATGTCAGGTGAAGAATACAATACGTGCAGTTCTGCGTTGTGTAACTTTCTTCATTCTCCTGTAACTTCATCCCTCTTAGTCCCAAATACTTTCCTAAGAACCTTACTTTCAAACACCCTTAATCTCTGTTCCTCTCTCGAAGTGATAGTCTAAGTTTCATAACCATACAAAACTATTTTATAAATTCTAACTTCTAGACTTTTTGACAGCAGATTATGTGATAAAAGCTTCTCAACGGAATAATAACAAGGCATTTCCCATATTGATTCTGCGTTTAATTTCCTTCCGAGTGTCATTTATATTTGTTACTGTTGCTCCAAGATATTTGAATTTTTCACTTCTTCGAAGGACAAATGGACAGTCTTTATATTTCCATTTCGTACAATGTTCTAGTCACGAGACATAATGATATACTTTGTCTTTTCGGGATTTACTTCCAAACCTATCTATGGCTTTACTTGCCTGAAGTAAAATTTCTGTGTGTTTTCCGTAATCGTTTGTGAATTTTCTCCTAACACATTCACGTCATTCTCAAAATATGTTACATCTGGAAATATTTATGAGAATATTTTATAATTATTTAAAAATACAAAAATCATGCACCTACCTAGGTATATGCAGAATGAGTATCTTTCAAAATAACAGAAAATGTGATTCGCACAGATAATTAATTAGTAGGTATCTTTAAAAAAATTCAAATTCATGAAGTTCCTAATCCGTCCTATGATACAACATACTTGCGCAATGAAGAGAGTACGTCTAATTCATTAATACTGCAATGAAGAGAAGGGAAATAAAAACGAGACCGTGAACATCCATTAGCGGATGTGCATAAGAAGATGAAGAAGGGCTTTGAATTCGCATTCGATATCGATTAATCAGAAGCAGGGCAGCGGTAGGATATGCATTTGTCATTGGATAATAGGCAGCTTCCGTCCATTAGCTTAGCCACCAACTTGTAACAGAGTACAAACTCGGCTGGAAGTTTCTTGATTAACGACCTTCATTCCGGCTACTGCGTATGCAGAGATCAAACAAATGCACAAGACAAGCGAAGTTGTTACTGGTTCGTTTTAGAATTGTTCTTACTACAGATCGACGGGCACTAAGAACAGAATACTTCATCAATCATAAACGTAAATATGCCCAAGATAAGAGAATACAAAATAACAGCGAGAAAGAAAGAGTTACGCGTTGATAGGAACAAATATAGGGTAAGTGTACAAGTTGTTTCAATATAATTGAGAAAACTTTCATATTCGCCTTAATGGAACTTCAAAATAGCATTCTGAAACTCAAATTCCCTTTCCAAAACCAAAGCCTATATTCGAAAAGACCTCCATCTTGGTATAGAGGTCGGTGAGGGTTGGTGAGCGAGACTCATGCTTCGAGGCTTGGATTCGAATCCCCTGAGCACGAGAACACTCTCTTTCAAGTGAGTGCTAGAATTTTGTTAATTTACAAGTTCTTTGCATTGTATTTTTATGGCAATAAACAGTATTATTAATGTCAGGGAAAAAAAAATTGTTTTATTACTCCGTGCTGCATATCCGAAAATTAAAATTACTTACATGAAATACAAAATATAATCGTTCATAAATCAATGAGAATACGACTTCCATTAAGTTGTATTTAAAGACTTCCTCACTGCAAAAACAAAAGCAATTTTTTCTAAACTATCTAGTACTTAAAGTTGTTTTATCATCTGCTATGTTATTTGGTGTAGATGAAATTCGTAACAGCAATATGGTATTCGGTGAGATGAGGCAAAGGATTTGTCATATGATTACCCGACATTCACCCTAGGCTACAGTTGGGAAAACCTCGGAAAAAATCCTAGCAGGTAATCAGTAGAAGAGGGAATCGAACTAAAACTAGAGCGCACATCCGGATCGGCAGGAAATAGCGCCTACCACCTAAGCTACGCCGATACCTGGAATTTGTTCTAAATAGTATATTTTATGACTAATATTAGCGATGATGATGATGATGATGATAATAATAATAATAATAATAATAATAATAATAATAATAATACATTCTTGCCGCGGATTAGATCATAATTAGCTTGTTCTGTACTGTTTAGAAGTGCTTCGTCTCGCCAACTTAAATGTGGGAAATCTATATGCCTTCCATTTTGGATTACATATTTAGAGTTTTGTGGATATTTTTACTCGTATGTTTTCAAAACTTCATAAATAACCTTTCCAAGTTAATTTACTTTTCAGAATGTTACATTAAATATGTTATTGACGTAATTAGATTATTGCTTAACAAGCCAACTGATTATACAACAAATTTGTTTTATTCCAATTTTAATATTTTTCAAATTGAACAAATATATAAATATACATTATTAAACTATTATCATAAAAATCCTCTGAAATATAAAGAAGAACAACACGTTTATACTACCAGAAGAAATTTGACTTTACATGTCCTTTAGCTGAACCTAAATGTTGTACAACCACTGGGATAAATCATAGCAGAGTTCCGGCCAAGGCTATACAACTGTATTCCAATAATAAATCCTGACCTAGGTTATTTTTGAGTTTAATAAAAAATAAGTAAAGTATTTAGTATTCATGGCCCTTTTTTCTTTTTCTTAATTTCAATATACTATTTATTCATTCCAAATTATATTCTATTCTTCACTTGATTCTCTATTTTTTTTATTTTATTGGGTTATTTTACGACGCTGTATCAACATCTAGGTTATTTAGCGTCTGAATGAAATGGTGATAATGCCGGTGAAATGAGTCGGGGTCCAGCACCGAATGTTACCCAGCATTTGCTCGTATTGGGTTGAGGGAAAACCCGGAAAAAACCTCAACCAAGTAACTTGCCACGACCGGGATTCGAACCCGGACCACACGGTTTCGCGGCCAGACTCGCTGACCGTTACTCCACAGGTGTGGACCTCTAATTTTATCTTCGTAATTATCCCTGTTTTGTAATATATTGTATTGGTTTTTTATTTTCATTGAAACTTTGTTATTTTCCACTTAGTACAAAATAGATATTATTTATAGAAACCGCTCCCGAGCACGAGCTTGCTGAAACGGGTGTGCGTCAAATCATTATTATGTATTTATTTTGTATTGTATGTAGTAATAAATACTAAAATAAAATAAAAGGTAAAGGTAAAGGTATCCCCGTAACATGCCATGAAGGCACTTGGGGGGCATGGAGGTAGAGCCCCATGCTTTCCAAGACCTCGGCACTAGAATGAGGTGGTGTGGTCGGCACCACGCTCCGACCGCCTTTTACCCCCGGGAAAGACCCGGTACTCAATTTTGTAGAAGGCTGAGTGAACCTTGGGGCCGTTCTGAAAGTTTGGCAACGAGAAAAAATCCTGTCACCACCTGGGATCGAACCCCGGATCTTCCAGTCCGTAGCCAGCTGCTTTACCAACTAAAAAAAAACTAGTTTCGTTTTTTTTCTTCCTGTCTCTTCTCATATAACTGGCTGTAGTTCTATTCCATACATTTTTCCTTCTTGAATTTGTTTACTAGACATTACTATTACCCTCGGGGGAGCTTATAACCCTTAGAGGGCGTCCCCAGGTGGCTGATAGGGATGCCCTCATCTGCTGTGCAGACAGGTAAGGGCAAAGAAAATATCTCTCACGGACCAAACAGGCTGGGCAAGTTAAGCTCCAAAATATGGTGAACTCAATTTATTTAGAAGAAAGGAAATTCTGATCTAATACCCTGATCCTCCAAGTTGGGGAATTTGGCAGGGCTAGAAACCGCCCTTGTAAAAAAACATAACATCATTGAGTCACAAGGATTAAAACGAAACACATTATTATTATTATTATTATTATTATTATTATTATTATTATTTTGTTAGTCATCATCATAAATTAGGCCTACAATGTGTCATGAATTGTTTCCTTTTTCCATCGGGATCATCACGTTTATTTTACGTTGCCAAATTTTTCCATTAAAATGTTTGTGCTATCTCAGTCCTGTATACTGTATCGCTCTTCCCATACTGTCTCTTGTAACCTCTATAATCTCACCTGAATGTCAGCAAACACAACGGCATAATTAGACTAATGTCATTAATATCAAAAATAATATTTTGTCACTATTACCGTAGTGTATCTGTAATGTTATAATTATATACAGTGTTTGTGTGCATGCATGTACGTGTGTCCGTGTGAATGTACGTATGGATACATAATACATACATGTATATATGCATACATACGTACGTACATGCATACATACGTACGTACATGCATACATGCGCACAAATACACAAAAAGATACCTACAACAAGTCCTGAAGCATGAACAATGCCTGGTAACCACATAGAACATCTTCTGTAGTGTCTGCGTAGGCCTAACGACAGGTGGGTATCATAGGCCACAATACGTATCCCAACAGATAACATTTGTCTCCGGACAGGGGTTTATTGAAAGTTTTTTTCTAGTTTCGACCAGTGCTACCTCCGGTAAAAATATGATACACTTTTTTTAAATACCCTGCATAATAAAGCATAAAATGAAAATATTATGACAATGTAAAATAATTTTTCTTGTTATAACAGAAATTTTCCAGTTTCCGATACTTGAAAATCTGGTTTTCAGCTCGACGGCTATGTGTCATTGTACGAGGTAGAGTCAAAAAGTAACCTTAATAAGTTTTATTAATTGAATATGTCCAATAGGACTACAACACTTCATCACTTTTCAACATAGTACAACAGGAACACTTGCATTGAACGTAGTGGGGGCTATGTTGAAAAGTGAAGAAGTGTTTGGGTCTTATTGTACACATTCCATTAATAATAAAACAATTATTTAGGTTACTTTTTGACTTTACCTCGTACATCCATTTCTCATTAACCATTGAATGAATTTTGTTCACATTCAGCAACTACAATTCGAGTCGACGTGGAATGAAATACTTGAAATACGATATAAACTAAAAAAAAAAAAAAAATACGGGACATTATTTGAAATATACAAAAAATAGCGCTTTACAAAAAAATTCTATGTCCAGATAAAACACTGCATACTGCAATAACTAGTGCAGACGGCAACCCTGCACGACTCCACTCGTCGCAATTACATCCAGCCTGAGTACTCACTTCCCTCTTGCATATTTCACTGCCGCCATTGTTTCACGTCCTGCAATAAGACTCCACTCTTCTTATCTCACACGTTCTACTTCAATCTACTTCTTTCCTAATAAACTTGCCTTCTCTCTCGTCTTCTTCATTCCTGAACGTTTTATGATCTTCGCACTGTATTTCTCGTCCTATGATGTCCATTCGTTCTTATTCCCAATATTTCGTTCGTTTTTTTGTTTTTTGTTTTTTCACTTATTAATTCAATCTTTCGCCCATTAACCCATTCACTCAATCATTCATTCCGAAGACATGCACTTCAAGACATTTGATTATTTATTCAGTCGTCAACTTTTTAATCCACTCGTTTGCTCATTCTTTCCCTCACTCGCTCACCCATCCACTCATTCTTTCCCTCACTCGCTCACCTAACCACTCATTCTTTCCCTCACTCGCTAACCGTCCACTTATTCTTTCCCTCACTCGCTCACCTAGCCACTCATTCTTTCCCTCACTCGCTCAACCATCCACTCATTTTTGCCTCACTTGCTCAACCATCCACTCATTCTTTCCCTCACTCGCTCACCTAGACACTCATTCTTTCCCTCACTCGCTCAACCATCCACTCATTTTTGCCTCACTCGCTCAACCATCCACTCATTCTTTCCCTCACTCAACCATCCACTCATTCTTTCCCTCACTCAATCATCCACTCATTCTTTCCCTCACTCACCCATCCACTCATTCATTCCCTCACTCGCTCACCCATCCACTCATTCTTTCCCTCACTCGCTCAACCATCCACTCATTCTTTCCCTTCCCTCACTCAACCATCCACTCATTCTTTCCCCCACTCAACCATCCACTCATTCTTTCCCTCACTCAACTATCCACTCATTCTTTCCCTCACTCAACTATCCACTCATTCTTTCCCTCACTCGCTCACCCATCCACTCATTCTTTCCCTCACTCGCTCAACCATCCACTCATTCTTTCCCTCACTCAACTATCCACTCATTCTTTCCCTCACTCAACTATCCACTCATTCTTTACCTCACTCAACTATCCACTCATTCTTTCCCTCACTCGCTCACCTATCCATTAATTCTTTCCCTCACTCGCTCAACCATCCACTCATTTTCCCCCACTCGCTCAACCATCCACTCATTCTTTCCCCCACTCAACTATCCACTCATTCTTTCCCTCACTCGCTCACCTATCCATTAATTCTTTCCCTCACTCGCTCAACCATCCACTCATTCTTTCCCCCACTCAACCATCCACTCATTCTTTCCCTCACTTGCTCAACCATCCACTCATTCTTTCCCTCACACGCTCAATTATCCACTCATTCTTTCCCTCACTCGTTCAACCATCCACTCATTCTTTCCCTCACACGCTCAACCATCCACTCATTCTTTCCCTCACTTGCTCAACTATCCACTCATTCTTTCCCTCACACGCTCAACCATCCACTCATTCTTTCCCTCACTCGCTCAACCATCCACTCATTCTTTCCCCCACTCGCTCAATCATCCCTCATTTTTCCCTCTCTCGCTCACCCATCTACTCATTCTTTCCCTCACTTGCTCAACCATCCACTGATTCATCACTCGCTTGCTCAATTATTCATTCATTATTCGCTTAACCGCTCAACAATCCATTCATTCGTTCTGTCGCTCGCTCACAGAAAAATTAAATTATTTCACTCACTTATGGCTGTATTCGAGGGCATAAAACTTAAGTATAGTGATAAACGGAGACAAGAAACAGTGGCTTTTCGAAGCGAATCAAGCGATATGTTTAACTTCCACTTCAACCCATCTCTCAACTTCCTTACAGCGAAGTGAAATATTAATTTCTAATACTGTACTTCAGTAGCGTGGTATAGTATTGCTCTCCACTTGAAATTGTTATTTTCTCATACCAATTCCATAATGAATTTGTAGGATGGATTAATGAAGGGGTGAGAATGATATAGTCCTAAGTCACGAGGACAAAATTTTACAGGAGAGCATGTTTTAAAGGTTTAGAGTCCAATTTTATTATATATCATAATTTCTTCAGCATTTATAATCCTATTTTACGAGTAGCTTCCCCATATGTATAAGTGAACTCGCATAAACAAACGTTTTTGTTTGTGGCTTTTGGACTACCTCATTCTCATCCCTTCAAATCTCATACGCATATGCACATCTACCATCGATATAAACAAACAACTGAACAACTTCAAAAGAGTCTTGCATGAGAGATTTTAATTTAAATCTATGGAGAAATATCTTCGCCTGTTAGCGACACTTTGTAGTTGAAGTCGGCAGAAGCTCCAGAATCTCCACAGTTATTACTACCCAGGGTAGTACAAGTACAACAGAAGACAATTTATTAGACACCGCGATAAGGTAGAATGCGGTTTATACAGATCTCTATCAGACAGGCTGCGTTCCTTTGCAAGATATTTAGTTATTATGTTAAACTCCTCCGACTCATGCGAGTAATATTTTATAAAATGAACAGTGTCACGTTATAACGTAACAGGCTTTGACTTTGTTGCTGTTTTGGCACAGAACTCATGTTGTCTTCAACCGGACGTCGAGGAACTAGAAGAGAGATATTATCACAACTCTTCAATGCACTATTAAAATTAATTGTAATTTATATTATAAAACTGATATCACAATGTATCTCGAATTAAAGATGATAGATTTCCAAAACAGACAATAAAATATAAAACAAGAAGCAAAAGACCTAGTTTCCGAAATTGGTAGAAGTTTGATGACTGTTACTGAGACCCTCACTGCACCAATTACCTACGGCAACGAATAGGAATAGTCATCCAACGTGGAAACGCAGCCAGCATTTTGGGAACCTTTCCAGACGCCAATTCTCTCGATGAGATTTTCTTCATTTAATTATCTGAAAGCAAGTCAAGAGTGAAGTTCTTCACCATAAAGTGAAACAAGATGCTGGCATTACTAAGCTTTTGTGGATTAAGAATAGTCCTCTACTTTATACAGCTGGCTTTGATGGAAGCATTCGATTGTATGATGGAAGAATTGGTGAATTGCAGAATCCATTGCTTGTACACTCAAACTGTATTCTTGATATGTCATTGTCTACTGATTGCAGAACCCTGTTGTCTTCTTCAGAAAACAAGATTATAAGTTATAGAAAACCTGAACGACCAGTAAGTCGCTGGAAAGAATCTCTCTCTGTAGAAGACGGTACAGGTCAATAGGCGCAAACATTAGTACAAGAAGAATATTAGTTATTTATATACACATTAATTATTCATACAATATATTTACTGGCTATGGTTCGCCACGACATTGCTGTATACGAGCTACCCATAACCTCTTAATTTCAGTATTCACTATTTTATCTCATCTCATCTCTGTGCTTTCCCCATGTGTTTTTAATGCTATTTATACTATTATAATGATCATAACCTACAAAGTATCACCTATTCTTCTCTGTCCTATTCATACACTCAAACTAGTACTCGTATATTTTTAACAAACTTGTCCTCCTATTTCATCACCTTCCTTGTTGATTTTAAAATCACCAAACTTATATCATTTTGAACAAAAGTCTGAAAGTCATTCTTGCACTAATAGTTATTATAATATGTCCTCATTACTGTTTATCTCTCTACACTTTCATTTATACTTTTGCTCTACATTAATTTTGGTCCTTAGCCTAGTTTCACATAATTTCACTTCATTAAGTAGAACACTATTAACAATACGTTCGATTTTCACTATGCTCTCTCTTTTCACTTATTTAGGCTATACTCTATCTCCAATATTCCTTTCATATTATGATTATTTACTCCACTATTGATTGCCACATTATTCACTCTCCTTCCCACTATTTGTTCTTCGTCATTAATAATGTTTCTGCCCTTATCTTCTGGTTCATTGTCCTTTGACTTTCTTTTTATACTTTTTTAAAGCACAAGTTTCTTAAACTGTAACTCTTCAGATCCTGATTCCCTCTTTTCGAAACAACGAGAGCTGATGAGTTTATTCACATGTTGGCAAAGGAAAATTTATTTGTTAATTAAAAAAAAACAGTAGCTCAAACACTATTCCCCTCTTTTTAGAAATTATTATCTACTACCATCGATTCCGGAAAAACTCTGCACCGTTAACACAACTTTCACCAACACTGACAGAAATGTATACTGCGCCACAAATACATTAAATTGTTTATGGTAGTTGTAGTTCATGAAATTTACTTTACAAGAATTTAGACAGTATTACGTCGTACAAAATTTTGTCCAATATCCTTTTGAGAAAGTCAACTCCGTATGCAGATGAAGTTATTGGGGGATCATCAGTGTGGTTTTAGGCGTAATAGATCAACTACTGGACAGATTTTTTGTATTCGACAGATATTGGAGAAAAAATGGTAGTATAAGCCATATGGGTACAGTACATCAGTTATTCACAGATTTCAAAAAGGCATATGACTATCTTAAGAGATAAATTCGTATTCCTAAGACTAGTTCGATTAATTAAATTGTGACTCAGTCAAACATACAGTCAGTATAGGCCAATTTTTATGGGATGCTTTTCCAATTCACTGCGGGCTAAAGAAAGGAGATGCACTATCACTATTACGTTTTAACTTCCCTCTAGAATATGCCATTAGGAAAGTTCAGGATAACAGATAGGATTTGGAATTGAACGGTTTACATCAGCTTCTTGTCTATGTTAGAAGAAAATCCACAAACTATTAGGGAAAACACGAAAATTTTACTTGAAGCAAGTAAAACAATAGGTTTGGAATTAAATCCCGAAAAGACAAAGTATATGATTATGTCTCGTGACCAGAATATTGTACGAAATTGAAATATAAAAATAGGATATTTTTCCTTCGAATAGGTGGAAAAATTCAAACACCTTGGAGCAACAGTAACAAATATAAATGACACTCGAGAGAAAATTAAACGCAAAATAAATATGGGAAATGCCCGTTATTATTCGGTTGAGAAGCTTTTGTCATCTGGTCTGCTGTCAAAAAGATGAACGTTACAATTTATAAAATTGTTATATTACCGGTTGTTCTGTATGGTTGTGAAACTTGGACTCTCACTTCGAGAGAGGAACAGAGATTAAGGGTGTTTGAGAACAAGGTTCTTAGGAAAATATTTTGGGTTAAGAGGGATGAAGTTACAGGAGAATGGAGAAAGTTACACAACACAGAACTACACGCTTTGGAAGAAGTGCCGTGTCGAAACTAACTTGTTCCGTTGTGCAAACAATATGTGTACAGCTACAATTATACAGCTATCTGAAACAACTTGTGAGTGGCACCCGACAGACTGCAATAATACACAAGCAGATCGACTTGATATGAAGTGACGTCATCGACCATAGTGCTTAGGCTTACTGGAGCAAATTCTCCATGTTACAAATTATATCTTAAAAATAAAACACAATAATAAAACGTTACCGAACGAATTGTCTCAGACGGTAATATTTGAGACTCGTATTCTGGAGATCCAGGGTTCAAACCCCGTAGCCGACCAATCTAACTGGGGTTTATCATGGTTTCCCTCAGTCACAAACGCAAAAGCCGGATTGGAAATTTACCCATCATTAATCAAAATCTCAAACCAGTTACATGAACACAAGCTATCTGCAGCACACAATAGAAACAGGGACTCAACAATGGTATACCCACAGATCCCAAACACGCGATACGACCACAGATGTTAACAAAAAAATTAATAAATAAAACCTTAGTATTTTTCGAGTCGCTCCCTAAGAGATACTAGGCCTGAGTTTAAAAAAATAATAATTTTCTTTTTTATATATTTATATCGGGCACTTGGAAAGTATAAAGTAAGAGATTTTTCATTTCTGCGTTTTCTTTTGAGATCCAAGAGCGATTATGACACAGCCATAAAGTCAATATTATCCCCTCTCGCAAATTTGTAATTTTCTGGAAATTATATTTTTAGATATTATAAATTCCCCATGCGCATGCAGTTCTCACCAAATTCAATTGAAATATTCGTACGTGTCTTTGCATGTATTATTTTAGATCTAACGTTTAAAAATCTTAAGTACTTCAAAATTAATAACTGAAAAATATTGTGTAAAGATAAAATATGAACATATAAATTTCCCATTTTCGAAAATGTATTTGCCTGAATTAACTAAATTATAATGAATTTCTTGACGTTAAAATATTGCCCGTAAAACAGGGTCCACATGAAAAAAATACGAACTTCCTGGATTTAAATGTAATGTGCCTCGAACTTTAAGACTACATCACTAATTTGCATAATGAAAATAAAAATAAATTCGAAAATAGAAGTCCGATTGGGGCTGAAAATTTGCATACATGTTAGCCTTAATGCATCTAAGAGACAGTTAAAAAATAAAATAAATAGGATTAAAATTATAAAAGTGTCTAAACTCGATCATAATATTCGTTAAAATCATTTGAATTCTCAGGAATTCCAATACTCACTTTGAATTACAATCTATTCCTATTGACTGTGTACTAGAAAAAAAATCAGTGTGAAGAAGCTATGTTTTTACTATTAATTTTATGCATTCCCAAAGAAAATTATAATGTATTTAATCATTTTGACAATTACATTCCCGTTTGTGTTTATTTTCTTGAACTATTACTCAAAATACAGCACCACTGAAATAACTGACTGTGCAGTTAAATAAAAACATGTATTTTCGTTTTCTATATTGCATGTAAATGAGATAGTATGTTGATGTACGAACAACATACATATTCTTAAGTATTAGAACAATTTAATAACATTCATCTATATTTATTAACATATTTTTCCGGTATAGTTAATAATAATAATAATAATAATAATAATAATAATAATAATAATAATAATAATGTTAAATGTTATGTTTTATTTAACGACGCTCGCAACTGCAGAGGTTATATCAGCGTCGCCGGATGTGCCGGAATTTTGTCCCGCAGGAGTTCTTTTACATGCCAGTAAATCTACTGACGTGAGCCTGTCGTATTTAAGCATACTTAAATGCCATTCGACCTGGCCCGGGATCGAACCCGCAACCTTGGGCCTAGAAGACCAGCGCTATACCAACTCGTCAACCAGATCGACTAATAATAATAATAATAATAATAATAATAATGATAATAATAATAATAATAATAAAACAGAACTACTGATTCATTTTTATATTTGGGGTTTAATGAATAACAGTTTTTGATTAAGGAAATAAGGAGCTGGCATAGCACAAGCGTTAGTTCCTTCGCTTGCTTGTCATGTAATCCTCGATCTCACGTCATCAATTTCATTATTACCAGATAACCTAGTGGTTGCCACAGCGCCTTCAAATGCAGGACACAGTAGAGATCCAATAAATCGCTACGTCTTGACATTATTTATTGGTCTTAAGGGGAGTCTGTACTGCCTATCCCAGCAATGTAAATTTAATCTAATTTAGGTGCCCTTTTCTCAGGACTTACATAAGATACACATTTGAAATTTTTAGGGGTTATACTTCAAGTATTATTGTATGTAACAGGCTAAAATTACGGTCTTTATCTTTTACTACTCTGCTTTACATTGATGGGATGGCAGTACAGACTTCCCTTAAAAGGAATTACATAATGCACAAGTGTATCAGATTATGTCTAACTATACTAGGGGCAGGAGAAATAGGCGGCTATGACGAACCCCTCATTCACTACCCCGACTCCTGTACAACTCAGAACCTGCTTGGTCCTGCCCCAACTAACTCACTCCTCCATTCACACTTTTGCACTATAGAAAAACTTAAAAGAATAAAATAATAACGTGATTTCTAGTAATTACAAATACCTGATTTACTGAATATTGTTGTTTTGTTTACTCAACTATCCGAACACAGGTCTGAAACTCATAAATGACAACAATAACGCATTACTCATGAGGTAACTAAGCCAGGAGATAATGGGGTATGGTGCCAGTTTTCTTTCCCCCTCCATTGCATACATCGCTGAATAGTAACATATTACACTAATCAGGCTTTAGATGGTATCATTTATAATATTTCGCAAGTTAGCTATTTCACAAATGTAATAATTAGGGGAAGACCGTGTATATTGGACCACCTAAGTTTGAATGGCCGTAACTCACTTATCATATTGAGAAAAATGTCTCTGAATTTTTTATGATGGTAGATTGCCATAATAAATCCCTAAATAAAATATGACTTCACTAATTTTAATTCTAATACTTCAAAAATAAAATTTAATCAAAATTTCGAAGTCGTGTAACTTGAGCCAGGGTCGTGTAATATGAACCAGAGGATCGTGTAACTTGGACCAGGCATATTAAACACATTTAACTCCTATAATGTTGTTTATTCAAACAAAAATTTGTGTCAAGCAATTATTTCACATACAACAGTAATAAAATAGTTCATCTGTAATTGTTGCACATTCTTCGTGGGCCCATTTTCCACACCGATTGCACTGAATCCAGTCTTTGTTCTCACTTTCACCACAAATAACACAGCGTGTTTTGGATGTCACCTTAACTTTCAAATCAAATAATTTTCTCTTCTTTGCGGCCTTCCCATCTGATTGTTGCTGCAGAGCATTCTTGTGTGGCGTAGCCGTCAGCACCACGCCAGATGCATTGTATCTCGTTCCGGATTTTCTCTGTCCAGATTTGGAAGACGAAGGCAAAGGGCTTATTTCCTTCAGTGATACATATTCTGTGAGACCAGAAAGTAGCTCCACATTGTCTCCCATCTTTTTCTCTGCTGATGCTGCTGTTGTTGCTCCTTCCACTTCTTCTGCTGCCCGAGATGCTGATGCTGATGGCTCACCATTCAAAGGCCGATCGGTCACCAAAAAAGGCGCGAAATCAGCCTCTGAAAACACATTTCGGTCGACAGGCCAAAGACCAGTGTGCCTAAAGCCATTCATTGCAATCTGCATATTTGCTGCTCTGGGGAATGTCACTCCTACCAGTGAGGCAATGTGCTGGATATTCAGCCGCTGTCCTGTAAGTTCCCTCATCTTCGTTGATATGGCAGCTGACATGAATGTGTTCAGAGGTTTGAAGAACGACACATCCAGTGGTTGGAGATGGTGCGTGCAGTGTGACGGTAGAGATAACATTATCACACCGTACTGACGGCAGATCTCAATCGCTTTCAGCGATTGCGTATGGCTACTGTGACCATCTAAAATCAACAGTACTTTCTCCTGAGGGCTGGGTTTGACAGTTCTAATGAAGTGTCTAATACATTCACAGAATGTGTCAGAATCCATCCATCCCTTATCCTGACAGCGGAAGATGGTGTTAGGAGGCGCTCCAAATGTGAGAGACTCCATCATTTTTTTTCTTAGCGTAAATCAGCATAGGAGGTACAAAGAAGCCACTCGCACTCATGGCATACACTCCTGTCACATTCTGACCTCGCTCACAAGAAGAATGGCTCCAACCTGAGGTTTTCCCCTCTGTGCCAAAATCTTCTCTTGGCGTTGAACGACATTGTGGGATGTCTCGTCCATGTTGAATATTCTGGCAGCAGTTAATTTGTGTTGGTCGACAAGGTGTTCCAATGTGTCAAAGAACTTGCCGACGACAACCCTGTTGAATCCTGAAGCCCTGGCAAGTGATATGGCTTCTGGCTGCCTAAGGCTAAGTTCGGGATGGCGCTTCATAAAGCCGGAAAACCATTCTTTGCCGGCAGACTTCGTTTCCCTGTTGAACCAAGTGGCCAGTTTATTCTTCTCTGCAATCTCGTATGCTAATTTCATAACACTTCTTCGTGTCAATCTGAAATTAAAGAATAAGCAGATTAAGTATTAGGCCTATATTAAGTTTGATTGGATTAAGTTGTAGGTCTATAGTAGGCCCTAATATACATTTTGCTGTAATGTATTTACCCATAGAACATTTTTTCTAGCTGCAGAAGATGTGTCACAAGATCATTTTCCACCTCTTGTGGCAAGTCAAGTGGGTGACCGGGCTGTCTAATTTTAGCGTCCTTCCTTTTGTTGTATGTTTTAAGTGTGGCACTAGGTATATTATATCTTCGTGCAGCCTCATTGACGCCAACCCCTTCCGATATTGCAACTAAAGCGAGTTGCAGATTTTCTTCTTTCCACTTCCCATACACTCCCTTCGCTTTTCTTGCCTGCCTTGTAGTCATCTGTAAAGTAATGGCGAAAGCAGAATTTGTTAAAAAGTTGTAATTGTCGACCCACCAAATGAAACGAAGTCTTATTACAGAATTTAAGAAATAAAATATTGAAATAAACTAAAGTAATGTTTTATAATATTATTATTTATATAATATTATATAAATAATATTTTAATTATATGTCCTTACAAAATTTTCATCCACTGACCTCTGATTTTTGGAAATTCACACTAGTGAAGACATAATGGACAATTTTATCTAAATTTGTTATATTATAAGGGTAGGTACATTTTAGCATTGGCTCAAGTTACACGCTTTGTGATGGTTCAATTTACACGCATTGTAAAAGAAACACTTAAAAATTATTTACGTAAAAACTACTTTACAAACATTGATATAAATTTCACTCAACTTACCTCCAACACTGGTATTTCTTCGTATGTATAAGGCAGTCTTGTATTTCTAAACGTCTTCGCACAACACGCTGTCAAACTAATGTGAAAAGATTTGAAGAATTTGGGGACAGAATGTTCGACACCGTTATGACCGCGTCAAGCCAACCCTGCATAATGAGATTTATGGACAGTTGCCTACCATGTAGAAGGTTCAAAGCGCTGTATAAAGTACCTTGCAAACTATCCTGGAAATAGTGATTGCATCATTGGATCAAGTTACACACTGGTCCAAGTTACACGGACTTCCCCTATTATAATGTAATGTAAACCTAATAGGAGAAATTAAATATTTAGTATTACACACAAGTATTTTATTTTTATGTGTTTTCAGAATATTGTATTGATATAGTAAATCCTAAATAATTGTTACACAATTAGCCTATTAACTTTGTGAATCATGAGAAAATTAAGGTGCAAAAAATTATATAATTTTACTGTGTGTAGAAAATGTACACGTTATTATAACATGAACGAGTTTCGTAATAAAAAAATACTTACCTATTAGAAGCATACTTAAGAATGACTTAGCTTAACAAAACAAATAACACAATAAATGTGACTAAAAATCGTTCTGCACAAATTCTTTGAATCGATCGTAGAGAAACACCACACGCCTTGGCAGTGACTGGATTGATGATAGGGAACTTTTAAAGTCCTCACAATCTTTAAGTTCTTTTAAGAAACGGTAAACGTGATTAATAACGCCTTTAGTATGACTTCTGACATCAGGGTTTGACTGAGACATGACAGCGATTACTTGGATGATTAGTATAAAATAAAAATAAATTATGAGTGATTAGTATTCAAAAATACTTTTTATTATGATATAATATATTTTAGAACAAGGTATAGCATAATAGTATCACAGACGAGCACTTGTCAACAACTGGCATTCGAACGCAGCCACAGGAAGGTCTCTTTGTTCAGGTCATAAACCGCTAGAGAAAGTGTGGAGTGGGTAGTTCCCGCACAAGACCAAAAACCCGCCTATTTCTTCTGCCTTTACTATAGCAGAGATGGAAACAATGATTTCACATATCAACTGGACTTCATGTATTCATCAGCACCGACCATTTGTGTTTGTTTCCGGTAGTCTACTTTTTAGTAACACTGAAATGAATTCATGAAGACTAGTATACAAATAAAATGCCTTATTGGAAACAACGGGAATTATTCCTGTAATTGGTTCATCAACAGTATGAAAGAAAAGAATAAAGAGAATTACAGTATGAAGTTACAAAAATGGTATTAAAGACATTAGAATTAGTAGACCAAACGAACTTGGAGGCCATTACGTCAGGAAGAAATTCCTTATACCTAAATCCAGTATAAGATTTCATTAAGACAAGAAAACTGTATACATAAAATTACGCAAACGCATTCATAATTTGTAAATAGGCCTATATACTTAATAACCAAACAACTGTCGCATTCCATGTTTACTGTAAAGAAAATTAACTTTTACAATAAATGGTTTTGTTAGACATAAATAAATACAGTCCCCTTGTTACGTCGGGTTTCAGGGAGCCTCGATTCCAGTTTCATAAAAGAGGTTGTTAACGGCAAGAGAACTCAGACGTTGGATCTTATAACAAGCGGACCTCGCGTGGCCGTCGGCAGTTTCTCTTTTACAACAGAGACAAAGGATTTGAGCTGCTTACAGGCACAATACGCTGAGATGAGCCACACAAGTAAGAAGGGAAATGCAATATGTGCAAACACACACGTGCATTCCGCAACAGCAAGTGGTAACCAAGTAAACCATAAGACGCTTCTATTCAAAACTAGTGATTTTTATTTACTTTCACTGAAAACTGCAAATGAATCTTTCTCTACGGAGTCAGAAATAAACTTAATCTCCGATTTTGCAATCGCCAGAGGTCTAACTAACAATTCTGGGCTTTTTAAATCTGTCAAGACTCTATAGACTCGAGAGGTAATGGTACAGCAGTGAAAAATACAGGGACATCATTTTATTTTTACTTGCATTTTTATTGTACCTGCATTTCTGAATGTACTTCACTCTCACCCCTTCACTAATGTCCTTGCTCCCGTCAGACACACAAACTTACGGCCGCTGTTGCATTCGAAGTCTTCAAGCAGTGAAGTAAACACTGCAGTGTATAGTGTGTTTCATAAATATGATTCCGTTTTCTATAGAAGAAAGAACTTATATTAATAATATCGTACTAAAAATTATATTCAAGAAACGATAAATTCAATTTCATAGAATATGCTTCAAAATGTTTTTAATAATATGCGTACTGAATTGAAGCCTGCATTGTAATGAACGGCAACCATTTTCAGCAAATTGTTTAAAAATT
This sequence comes from Periplaneta americana, assembly GCF_040183065.1. Classification (NCBI taxonomy): domain Eukaryota; kingdom Metazoa; phylum Arthropoda; class Insecta; order Blattodea; family Blattidae; genus Periplaneta; species Periplaneta americana. Next base: position 163,870,619 of record NC_091129.1, on the reverse strand, counting down.
CAGATTAGCTTTTTTTGAATTGAGGTGGCTAGAAGCAAAGGAATGCTAGTGACATTTGTAATAACATGAGTTAAGTGCATCCAGTGTAAGCTAAAGTATCTAAAATTTTAGTGGCAAAGGGATATTTTAATCGCATCACACATTAAAATTTAAATAAAAAATTTCACCTATTTTACGAAAGCTTAAATATTTAAACCCCATTTTCTCAAAAGTAACTTAAGTGCACTTACAGCCCTTTACTTATGACCCCCTCAATTTAGATGCACTCTCTATATTGTATGATAACATCAATAATTAATATGCTAAATAAAGTAGACATTACATAACGAACATAGCCGCCTGAAAAGTTGAGTTTTTGAAAAAAAATGTTACTACTCTACTGTATTTTGATAAATTCCGCAAAAGTGATGATCAAACTGAAAATCGTAATATCATATTTCCCTACAACATAAATGGATACACTACTTTTCTCTCCTCCTATACCTAGTAAAATGATTTGTTTACATATTTCACTAGTAACATCAAACTCCTGTAATGGAAGGGGGCAACAGTGTTTCCGAGTATAGCCAGGTTAATGTTAAAAATGTTGGTAAAAATAAAGTGATGTCGCTGTATATTGTGTAAAGAATTTGAAGAATCAAGACTACAGCCAAGCTGTTGAACAAACTTATCAGGTATATCCCCTTTACAAGAGAATTCAGCAATTGCTGGAAAAGCAGGACACTTAATTTAATGTACAGAAATATATTAAGAAGCACGTTGAGAGTTGAGTGACTGTACAGATCGAACTGTAACTAATGTCATTAATTCCAAGGGGCTATTATTTGGGATATTTCAAACAAAAAGTTTAATGCAATTTTAGTCGTTTTTTCTTCCATTTAGAGACAAAAAAGATATCAAACATTTCATAACTTATTTCGGGAAAGTTATTGAATCAATTCCCAACATGCGCAGTCAATTTAAGACAGCAGTGTATTGTGATAATAAATTATTGAAATTATTTTAGTTTTGTCCTTTAAATGTGTAGAAAATTGATCCTAACAAATTTAATTTTTCGTGACAACAGCTGGCGTATTCGAGGCGACAGTTGAGAAAACGAGAAAAAAAAATACACACACAACCGCTTTTGAAGACGGCGCGGAAAATTTGATTTCTTGTATACATGTAAGTTTATCGACTACTATTTTAAAAATTAAAGTGCAAGGGAACTATTTCTAGTTGGCTGGAGAAAATGCTTGTAGTACGACAACCGGAATTTTTAAAAATCATTAAGTAGATTTGTATAACTTAAAATATTATTGCCTATGTTTACTGAATACTAATTAAAATAAAATCGAAGAGTTTAAAAATAATATATTTAAATTTGTTCGTTTAACGCAAAATAAGAATATTGTACTTTCATTTTTCCCGTAGAGTTTTAAATGTTTTAAAATTTTGTTTTTGTAACTTGAAATAAGCGTTATTATTGTTTGCGTTCTCTAGATTATTCTACTGTCTTGGGAGTGTAGGAATATTTCTTAATCTTTTCAATTTAGTTCGAAATACTTACTTACTTACAAATGGCTTTTAAGGAACCCGGAGGTTCATTGCCGCCCTCACATAAGCCCGCCATCGGTCCCTATCCTGAGCAAGATTAATCCAGTCTCTATCATCACACCCCACCTCCCTCAAATCCATTTTAATATTATCCTCCCATCTACGTCTCGGCCTCCCTAAAGGTCTTTTTCCCTCCGGTCTCCCAACTAACACTCTATATGCATTTCTGGATTCACCCATACGTGCTACATGCCCTGCCCATCTCAAACGTCTGGATTTAATGTTCCTAATTATGTCAGGTGAAGAATACAATGCGTGCAGTTCTGTGTTGTGTAACTTTCTCCATTCTCCTGTAACTTCATCCCGCTTAGCCCCAAATATTTTCCTAAGCACCTTATTCTCAAATACCCTTAACCTATGTTCCTCTCTCAGAGTGAGAGTCCAAGTTTCACAACCATACAGAAGAACCGGCAATATAACTGTTTTATAAATTCTAATTTTCAGATTTTTGGACAGCAGACTGGATGATAAGAGCTTCTCAACCGAATAATAACACGCATTTCCCATATTTATTCTGCGTTTAATTTCCTCCCGAGTGTCATTTATATTTGTTACTGTTGCTCCAAGATATTTGAATTTTTCCACCTCTTCGAAGGATAAATCTCCCATTTTTATATTTCCATTTCGTACAATATTCTGGTCACGAGACATAATCATATACTTTGTCTTTTCGGGATTTACTTCCAAACCGATCGCTTCACTTGCTTCAAGTAAAATTTCCGTGTTTTCCCTAATCGTTTGTGTATTTTCTCCTAACATATTCACGTCATCTGCATAGACAAGAAGCTGATGTAACCCGTTCAATTCCAAACCCTGCCTGTTATCCTGAACTTTCCTAACGGCATATTCTAGAGCGAAGTTAAAAAGTAAAGGTGATAGGCTTATTTCAAACTAAATGCACTATGTTATTATCTGTGTTCTCTGAACATTGAATTAAAATCAGGTTGAAGAGTTTATTTTTAATTGTCCAATATTTTAACTGAAAATGAGCAGTGTTCATTCTCCGTTCTCAATTTTAAACACAAAAATTAAACAGTATATCATCCGTTTTTTTTTCTTATGAGTTCAAAACAATTTACATGACAATGATCTCAACTTCCCTGTTCAGAACAAGCCAGGTGGAGAGATTGTTCAAAACAACAAATGTTGATCGTGCACTCCTTACTGATTATGGCAATGGTTCCTGAACTTTTTGAAGGCACGACCCACTTTTGGACGAGACTTTTTGCGACCCCCCCCCCCACACTACAGTATACAAGTACTTATTTCCATTCGAGAAATAGAAGAACTAACGGAAAATTTAGCCGTGTATGAATACTACGTTCTTTTTCCGGACGTGCAATTAAATTTGCACAGTTTTAAACAACAACTTTTGGAGTATTTTCCGGAAGAAACTCAAGACAATTATTCATTACGACAGTCACAGACGGATACTGTATCCGTTTTTAGACATTCGCATTCAAATGGATGAAATTTAAGAAAAAAGCCATTTAAATATGCAGCTACGGATGTAATTAAAAAAAATACTTTTTATTCGCAGGGCGTAGACCAAGTTCTGAATCAAAAGAATCTCCTAAATTTTTTATAACATTTCCATAAAATTGGAAATTTTTTTTTCATACTTTCTTTTTAAATTTCAGCCACTTGAAAGCGAATGTCTAAAAACGATCACAATATCCATCCATTTACGCGTTATTGCCATAAAAAACAAAAACGAGAAATGTTATTGAACTTCCAACTGATATCACTGAGTGTGCATCGAATATAGAATACAAATTTCAGAGGCTAGTTTATTTTCTGAAAAACACGCAGATCTGTAGCACTATTCTTTATTACCATATAACTACTGAAACAGCACCCGGTTATTTTTTATGCTCAACGTTATGAACTTATATTTATAAATGCAAAATAGATGTTTATTAAGATCATGTTTTCGTTTTATTTTATAAATCATCTCGCGACATCCCTGAGCACTTTACACGACCCCCCAGGGGGAACCACTGGATTACAGCACTGCACGATGTTATAATAAATTTCACGTACACCAATTTCAAAATGCACGTTTTTCTGGAAAGGTATTCAAAATATGATATTTGACTCTTCTGTTGGTCTTTACTAAAGGAATCATCCACCAGAATTAATGACATAAGTTATGGTTCAACATGTATGTATGTATGTATGTATGTATGTATGTATGTATGTATGTATGTATGTATGTATGTATGCATGCATGCATGCATGCATGTATGTATGTTCCACGCCTGTGGAGTAACGGCTAGCGCGTCTGGCCGAGAAAACCAGGTGGCCCGGGTTCGATTCCCGGTCGGGAAAATTTACCTGGTTGAGGTTTTTTCCGGGGTTTTCCCTCAGCCCAATATGAGCAAATGCTGGGTAACTTTCGGTGCTGGACCCCGGACTCATTTCACCGGCATTATCACCTTCATCTCATTCAGACGCTAAATAACCAAAGATGTTGAGAAAGCGTCGTAAAATAACCTACTAAAATAAAAAAAAAATGTATGTATATATGAATGCACATATATTTTGTCCCAGAAAGGAGGCAGTACGCATGATCGGACATACAACGAAACAAAACTAATTTGATTACCTCAACTAGTCCTCTGACGTATACGTATGTCCCAGTAAACATATATAGGGTATTAAATTTTGTATTCACTTTTCAGGTAAATAATAGCACAAACTAAATTAGATATGAAATAATTCATAGACATTAGATTCTCACAATTTCTTCCGCGAGGGACCTACATATTAATTTTCATTATTTCGTTTACACAATAGTATTACAAAAAATTATTTATCATCTGAGTATAAAGCTAAAAACTAGTGGAAAGTACTCTTTTAGTCTCGACTGAATGTTCCTTTAAATCCACAATTCTAATTTAAACTTTAAGCTTAGCATGAGCTTTTCTGAATCTATAACCGGTTGGTATATGCATTATGAGCTTGTATACCATATATTCCATCCCCTTTGATGAGAAGCCGTTGTTTCATGCGCTGCATCTAACTGGGTCTGTTCTGTAAAACAAAACTTCTTAATGTAGACATTACTGAAATCAACACTTGAGCAAGATTAATTAAATAGAGAGGTTTGGTTACGAGCAGCACATGTTTTGTTATTCATACTGTGCAGGTCAGGATTACAGTAGGCTATAGTTTTGCGTACTCCTAATGGACATATTAAATAAGACAAAACTTGAGTCCTTAATGGTCAAAGTGTTAATCACCGCACACCAGCTGCCCTATGATGCTATCAACTTAGTGATCATTAATTTAGCTAGTTCCTGTCTGCTATTATCATCATTACTATCACGATGGACGCTTAATTGGGATTTTCACGTAATTAACTGGCCAGTAATCATCCTATGATCACTAAAATACACCATAGCAGCAGTCTACATGAAACGCCTCCACAGTTCATTTAAAGGAGAAAGTACATTAGCTATTCATGACTGTAAATCCACATCTAAGTGAAATCCTGAGTTATTGGTCTGCTTCGCTCATTCATTTAACTATCGAATAGAGTTGACTGCCTGTGGTCGTATTTAGGCCTATTTAATCCTTAAATCAGTCCTTACCTAACCTAAAAATCATCACATTTATAAGAATAAAGATGTTTCACGCAATCGAAGGGATTTTATAAATGCCCATGTCACTTTTTATTTGTCGGCCACAATGTCATTATTTAAAAGTGTGACTGTTATGTCTTCACTAGTTCGGTCCCATCAGGTGCACATCTGAAATATACAGCACTAATTTGGTCCGAACTATGCAGGTATACACAAAGAGACTAGTTATACATACGTGTGTGTGTGTATATATATATATATATATATATATATATATATATAGACTGTTACAATATAGCTGTTGTATCGAATCAGACATGTTTTCATGTTGATATGATATCGAAACTGACGTGTTTTGGCAGCGAAACCGATTCGAACTTGTTTTCATAATTAGGCGCGGTCGTACCTGTCATTTCAATCTTCACAATGATGGATTGTGCTAGAGGAGTACATCAAGCCTGATGCTACTTTCCCGCCAGAATTATGGGCCAAATTCGTAGCTACGACAAATAGTTGTGAATCTTTCCATGCAACGTTTAATGGCTTAGTCTACACCGTTCACCCTAACATATTTCAATTCATAGACATTCCAAAACGAATTCAAATTGACACTTACAGTGATAGTACAAAATAATTGTTAAAGATTGGAAATAAATGATACGACACCTTCTGTCTTACATTTCATTTCTTGTTACGTCGCGCGTAGAAACGATAATCAAGATAGCAAGCGTTCCGGTATTACGTCATAGCAAATACGTCATTGCTTTTATCAGCACGCGTGCCAAAATAAGGCAATTACGCACGATTTTGATGTAGTAACGACCAAGTTTATAATGCTAGGATGGCATAAAAACTCTTATACAGATATTTAACTGGCATATACTTATACAGGGCTACTGAAAAGACTTTCGGGTTTCGAACACATGTAATTTACGTTCTATGAATTTGAGGTGTATTAATAGCACCAATGGGAAGAGAAAGTCAAAAAGTTTAGTTGTGGCAACATTGTTTTTTAGTTGGTAACACTGCCTCATAATAGCGCATATATTTATTTTATTTATTTATTTATTTAACCTGGTAGAGATAAGGCCATCAGGCCTTCTCTTCTCCTCTACCAAGGGATACAACTACAAAATTAAGAATACAATTACAATTAATATTAAATTTACAAATAAAATAAGAATCAAAGTACTAAAAGATTAACTGATTAATAAAAGCTAGACAGTTTATTGTAAAAGTTAAGAAGAGAGAAACATTTCTTTTTATCAAGTAAAAATTAAACCTACTCTACGCAGTAAGAAAATGCTTAATAAGCTCGCTTTTGAACGCTACTAAATTCCGACAGTCTCTGATATAAACACATTCGTTCATTGTTGAGGAGAAATGACAGCTGTAGAGGACAGAAAATCTTGATTTGCATGTGAACCAGTCTGTTATTAATGTGCAACGACATTACGGAACAAAGTTTGGTGCAGATTCACAAAGTGGGCCTATAATCCGTAAATGGTAAACTGATTTCAAGGCTAAATTCTTCGCAAGCGGTTGCGATTTCATCCGTACCGACTGCAGTTGGTGCAAGCCCTAAAACCAGAGGACAAAGTGCTACGAAAAAATTTCTGCATAAGTATGCAAACATTAATTGAAAACGAGATTAATTTATTCGTTCCGTGGTGTTTTCTGACGAAGACACTTTTCATCTTTCTGCTAAGGTGAACAGACATAACCTCAGAATCTGTGGGTTGGAAAATCCGCGTACCTACGTGGAACTTGACTATAGTCTTCATGCGTGCCGTGTTAACAAGGGGGGATACACTGAACATCTTTGTAGTAAGTAATTAAACTTTTGGAGTTTCTCTTTCTATTGGTACTATTTTCAAGCACCTCAGAACGTAAATTACATGTGTTCGCCCACTAGAAAGGTATTTTGTAGGAACCCTGTACTGTGAATAGCTCGTTTGTAAATCGTCTGTAAATTCCTGACTAATAATTATTATAGGCCTATTATTATATGATTATAATCAGTTTATACGTCGTGTATAACACAGAACTATGTCATAGTTTCGTCATTATTTTATTACCAAAGGTAAGAGATTGACGTGCGCTGCAATTTTATACGAGGGAAGCAATAATCTACATTATATATATATATATATATATATATATATATATATATATATATATATATACAGGGACATCATTTTAATTTTACTAACATTTTTAATATTAACCTGGCTATACCTTTGGATTATTGGTTCAGAGCCAGAAACACCGTTTGCTACTCCCTTCCACGATTGAAGTTCGATGATTCTGGCGTAAAATACAAACAAATCACTTTACTAAGTATAGGAGGGAAGAAAAGTAGTTCATCCATTTACGTAAACTAGGAGATATCGTAATTTTGAATTTGATAATTTTCATTAGGTTTTTGTTTAATCAAAATATAGTACAGAATTAACAATAAGTGTTTTTACTCACGAACTGAGTTATCCATGTGAACGTATTCATTATACAGTGCATATTATACTGTCTACAGCACATTAGCGTACAATATAGAGAATGAAGTTAAATTGAAAAATAATCATAATATGGATATTTAAACACATTTTTGAAAATGGTGGCCGTTCATTTCGATACAGGCTTCAGTTCTTTTGTGCATATTATCGCGCTATAGACTATTGCATCTAATTCCAATTACCAGTTTCGTCCTTCGTACTAGTAACTCATGTTGAACTAATTCTATACTTTTTATATTAAAGAGTACCTTACGTACTGTAAATTCAAACTTCACTTCTGCCCGACCCGCACAGATAACATTACTCAGACATGCTATCTACTGTCCGTGCAAGTGATTATGTCGCAGGATCGTAGAAAGGGGGGAAATCACGTGACAGTTAATTACTTTTATTTAAGTTATTTTAAACAGTTGCGGGTGAGGGAAATCGGGATGCGACGTAGGCAAACGGACGACAGTACTTGTGCGAAAATATGATTCAATATTGAAAGCTCTTTCATCACTGGAAAACGCGAACATATTTCTGGAACGTACTATACTAACTCAATGCTGTTTGTGTTTACTACGACCTTAAGGCGACTTTGACTGTATACACCTGGTTCTGTGAGAACGGTTGGAAGTTCACTAGTAGAGGGGGTGGGAGTGAAGTACATTTAAAAACTCAGGTACAATAAAAATTGAAATAAAAATAAAATGATGTCCGTGTGTATATATATATATATATATATATATATATATATATATATATATATATATATATATATAAATATAATACAAAACTGATAGCCAACTCACTTAAATATATTTGAAGAACAAAACAATTCTCCTCACTTTAGCAGCAAAATCACCGACGACCAGGGCATAGAAGTCCTCATCACTGCGAATGGTTTCCAGTTATTTATTTTCTATAGAATGTGAATAACGAATCCGCCTCGATCAGGACAGGCGCTCAGAGAAAGAATTTTGTGACATTTTAATATTAGAGAATTCATAGTCCTCACAATTAAAATGTAATTTCTACTATAAATTTCTTCCTTTTCGCTTTACGAACAGGGGGAACAATGATTCCCCTGTCTTCTATGTATAGCGCCAATGCTGAGATTTTTTATTGCATCCGATAGTGTGCGCTAGTGTGCCGCGCTAAGTATCGATAATATAACTGGGCCTGATAGATTACCACTCTATAATTTGATCAAAGGGTACAACTATAGCAATATTATTCTAATTATTCTATACTCTTTGATTTCTTGCAGCCATCATAAAATGACAATCGATACGAACAGCTGTTAGAGAGGCGGTCATTTTTCCCTCTGTATACAACGCTTAAACAGGGGTTTCGTGTGTATAACTACAGCAAAGCAATTTCCATTTTTAGTACAAACTGCTTATACATCCATAGATATACAGAGTTTATTAGTAATGTTTCTATCCCAACTTTAGATAAGACTGGTATAAAATTGTACACGGTTTATTAGCCAGACCGTAAGACAACAGTGAAGAAGGAATTTCGAACCTTTTTCATAAGACTCCAGACAGAGAAACCAATGGACTACTCACTAACAGACTAGGACTCTGTAATAGAGAACAGTGAAACAATATGCACCACATTCAAAATTTCCCGCGTTGTTACAAGCTAGAATTAATTAAATGTCGAGACAAAAGCGAATTGTATTTAAAAACTATATTCAAGCCACAAATTAACATTAAACAAATCTAACATTGAAAGAAAATTTAATTTACAATTGTCAGAGAGAGAAAGGAAACTAGAAAGGCGTTTGAAGCGGTAAGTAACGACATTCAATTCTTCGCCGAAAAAAATTACTGCGTGAAATACTGAGAATAATGGTGCTAACGATTACAACGACAATTAGGATCCTCCGAAATTTTCAAATTCGTGTCAGAGAATCCTAATTTATAAAGTATCAAAATAACATTGTAAAAGAATCATACAGTCCTGTATAACTTAATAATATTTATAGTTATTAAAGATCGAAATGCTTCGCATTCTTATGCGGAAACCTCTGATATTACTGTTGATACGTCATCAGAACACTCCGTATACACTGTTTTCGTTCAATACAATAGAAACGAAGCATTTCGTACAGAAAAATAAAAGTAGTGGTACACAACTTCACACTTTCTAATAAAGCCTTTTTCTTCCATATTGCAGAGCATATTTTCCAAGAATGATCAACATAAATGTCACGTACTTGGTGCACAGAGAAAAGAACTAGAGTTGCTGAAAAAAAAAAACAGTTCATATGAATTTAAAAAGCTAAGAAAACTTCAAACCAGTTCTCAACATCGAAGCTAAGGAATAATTTAGTTTCAGAAGTCCTCAGACCAAACGTCAGAGGCGACCACTCTCTCCAATCCGAGAACGTACCCACAGTAGAAGAATTCTTTCTATTCCATTCTTACGTGAGAGAGAAACTTTAGTGTGCTGATGCGAAATTTCATGGAAGAGGAAAGAGTATTTGTTGTATTACAGAGAATACTGGATCGTAACAATTTAAGACAAAATTACAACTTTTACTATTGTAACTCGGTAGTTTCAAATTGAATGTGTGGCAAAGAATTCTTTGACAACTGTTACATTTGATGTTATCAGCACTAAGTACATTTCCACAGGGGTAAAATTTGTTCGTCTATACGCCAACAATGAAATATACAGAAGACAAGGACGTGTATGCATGTGTTTGTGTGGTGAGGGAGTATGAAATTCTTTCTGGAGGTAGATCGTTTACAGAAGTGTCTTAGGTAGACAATTCTCAGGGTGTAGCAATGGAATGAATGGAAACTCTGCGAATAGCTTTCAGCCCCGGAAAATACCTTTAGAAGACTTTTTAAAAGGATCTCAGAAAGTAACCACAGGCAGATCAACCTATTAACCTTTATCCCATGTGGCGATAACATTCAAAAACAGATCAACTAAAGAATTTGGAGTAGATGGCGGAATATCTCAATCCGTCGCGACACACTTTTGGGCGAGACTCCCCCCCACACAATTTTTTTTTTTCAAATTCAAATTCAAATTTATTTACAATTTACATTTGAATTTACATTTGGATAGATACCCGAAATGAGCATATGCTCGTGCTCGGGTACAGTCCTGTAGTCTACATAAATTTTACAGGGTTCAAATCATAATGCTGATGATATAAAATAATAGTAACAATAATAATAATAATAATAATAATAATAATAATAATAATAATAATAGAATAGTCATAACAGAGATGATACAAAGATTGTAATACAAAATAATTCATTAATAATAATAATAATAATAATAATAATAATAATAATAATAATAATAATAGTAATAGAATAATCGTGACAGAAATGATACAAGGATTTAATACAAAATAATTAATTAATTAATAATAATAATAATAATAATATTAGTGATAAAACAAAAATATTTACAATAATAAAATAAATACTAAGACGGATAAAATAAAATATAAAACCACTAGCGAGAGTTAACACAACTTAAATAAGCATATAGCCTAATAACCGGAAACAATGCCAAACTCGAAAATCAACAGAAAAGTTCATTGTATCGCAGACGACAGCAACCGCCGTATTGACATTGTGTTGTGCATTATTGGTAGTAGGGGGGAGCTGAATGTCTACGTAACCGGACTCTGTACGTAACTGCCGTTCTCTTCGAATCTCTTCGTACAATCATGGGAAGTTAATGCTGTAAAAACAAAATGTCTACGAGTCAAACTGTTCATTATTACCAGGATAAATACAAATAATACTGAAATATATTAATCGAGTTTCAGTTATAGATCTCTCCTTTTGTGCAAGAAGTATCATATCAAAATATGAATGGCGGGGAAAATATAAATTTCAATAACTTTCTAGTGACAAGTACAATCAAGTGTATCTGTGGCGATGCTAAGGAATCATTTATTGGAGATATACACTGTTATTAATTAAGAAAATGATCTATTTATATTTATTACAATGAAAACAGTATACAAGTAGGTGTTTATATTCATTGATGCAAATTACTTTTAAACTTATGCTACTGTAAATGAAGGGAACAAATGATTGAGAAACAGTACAAGGAATTATTGATTTTCCTCTGTTCCTTGAAAGGAGTTGCCTTCCTTCATTCCAGGCAATCCTGTTATCAGTTGCTCGTCCTTGTCCAGATTTGTCTGCAAAGCTTGTGTCACCTCCATCGAATTGATCGTACAAAATCGATTCTCTATTCCCTGCAGTTGAATTTCACGTCGGTCTTTCGCAGCTCTCTTTTCACTTAAATCTTCTTTCCAGTAATGACGTCAAAGCAAACGAATTGCTATTTTATTCTCAAATCCTACACTCATTACACAAGTATCAGTACTATACCGACAGGAGAGTTCATTCACATAGTTCTTCAATAGCCTATATTTCAGAAAGTGGAATTCATATCTCATGATTATTGAGAAAACCTAATACACTGATCCTTCGATACAGGATGAAGCCAATGTCTACCTACTTACATATAACACGCGGAGCAAGTCCCTTACAATCGGCAAGCATCATAGCTAGGTACAGCATGAGAGTAGAGGAATATTATGGACAGTAAAATAGCGATCATAGGGAATGGGTATTTAAAAGTTGTTAATTCATTTTTAAAAAAGTGAATCTGATAGAACGTTAATACAAATTAATTTTGTGCGAGATCGTGCGTATTTGCTTGTTTTCCGCACAGAACCAATACGCGGTAAGTGTGAAATACCACATTCAGTATTCCCAACGTAACACACATAACAATTTCCCTCTTCTTACCGCTTAAGCGCGACATTCATTTTACTGCTTTAGGCTTTTAACATATTATTTTTAGAGACGTTTAACATAGTAATAATTATAAATTGGAAACTTACCACTGCAATTTCACCTAAATTGCAATGTTAATTATTGTTTTTAAATATTTGCAAAAATTAAGTAAAGTCTACTACTCCACGAAACCTATTGCATTCTTGATACAAGTAACATTAAGGAAGCCGTGAAAAAATCAACAAGATTCTAGATGCCGATGTTATTACTGCAATATGTTATATAAATAATATTGTTAAAATATTAAAATGAAAAATAAATCATTACATAACCTTACCGTTTGTTTTAAGTTAGCATTTATAGACTGGGGGAAAAAAAAGACAGACGCATATCACGGCCTGCTGCAGTATAGTAAACACAGAAAACATTTTATAGCAACAATGTTGAAGAAAGATATTTTGATTTTCCGAAGTTGCCGTCATTAAACAGAAACCAAGATGGAGATTTCATTGCAACTAATTAGAAATTCGTCTTTCAGGTAAGTAATAAACGATCTTCGCACAAAATAATGTACGATACACGAGCGGTATGTTTGTTTTCATGTTCTCGGAAATTAAAAAAGCTCAACTACGTTTCGCTTTTTCAATCTTTTCCTCGACCATGAAAACGTCAACATACCGCTCTTGTAACGTATATTACTATTATTTCCTAGAATAAGGTAAAGGCACCTAATATGAGACTCATTTTTTAAACGTATGTAAAAGCCACGGATGTTCTAAAACACAAACATATCGCTCAACATTAATTAAATTGTAAGGTACAAAAGCCAATTTTTATTTGTATTATTTTTATTTTGTAATACACCTTTTTGAAAAAGTTAAAATATGCATTTTTTCAGCTTGAAAAAATGTCTCCTAATACGAGACCCTCTATTTATTTAGCTTCTTGACACATGTTGGACACAAAAACATTCGTTCAGTTGCTCCACAATGCTCATTGGCCCAACGATAACATCCTGTACATTGAAGCCATTGTTCTCCATGAGTATAATGGAGGAAAATAAGCAACCACAAAAGACACATTCAGAGTCTTCGTCGTAGTCTTCGTCATCAGAGTTGCTTGGTATGAATTCTGGATCAGAATCTCCGCTGCTCGAATCTTCTTTGGGATTTCTTGTTTGGAACGCCATTTGTTTTTCCTATAACTTTTGTCACGTGCAGCTTCTTCTTCTTCTTCTTCTTCTTCTCATTTATTCTATTCAAATTTAGCTCAAGATTGCTTTTATAGAGAGATGATGTAATGACACATGTACTTCCACTTCTGTTTGAAGATTTTCCTGTTACTGTTGGAAGAGCCCTAATATCGCATAGCAAGAGACTGGTACATGAGAAGATCCTGCAATTGAGTGAACAACTTTAGTTCTTCCTGAGCCTGGAGAAGCAGCAAGCTGTTCTGCAGTGTTTCCGTTTTCGACGTGGATGGAAAAATCGTAGTAACGAAAGGTTTGACTTTTGAGTGGTAACAAACCTGTTTTGCGGAAAGAATTGACCGATATTTCCATGGTTGCTGCTCGGATATAAGCGGTAGCAAATAATTTGGTAATCACAAAGGGCGGTACAACACGAGTTGGATGGTTCTTCAGCCAATTTTCTATTGATTTTAAGGGCTTCATAAATTCAATATCAAGTGGATGCATTTTATGTTAACTGTGAAGTGGTAAACAGATGATCTTCACATTATTGTCTCTGGCTTTGTTAATAATGTCGATATTCCTGATATAGGAATAATGACCGTTTAGTAAAAGTAGTACCGTGTCTTCAATATGATTTTGTAAAGCGAATAAAATGGTCCAACCACAATGCAAATAAATCTATTTGGATCCACCCTGTCGGATGACATACCCAAGTCGCACCAACAATTTCATGTGTTTCCTGGGCCAAACTATCATAGGAGGGACAACAGCGTTCATATATGTGACGATAGTGACGAGGCTGCCTCAGAGCTGCAAGTCCTCCTAGCTCTTTATGAATATTACTTTTTCAGCCTTGTGTTGAACTACTGAAATGACAGTTTCATCAACATTGTATAGCCTATTCGACTTTCCATTAGTCTTATGAAATTTCTGGTTCATACAGTTAAAAAATTATAAACAGGAAGGATAATTTTTGAAGAAGTTCCCTGTAACGTTAAAATGTACTGTCAAAGTAATGTAGACGATGTCACAGCAGTTACTCAAATCAGATGTTTTTTTTTTAATGTTATGTTTTATTTAACGACGCTCGCAACTGCAGAGGTTATATCAGCGTCGCCGGATGTGCCGGAATTTTGTCCCGCAGGGGTTCTTTTACATGCCAGTAAATCTACTGACATGAGCCTGTCTCATTTAAGCATACTTAAATGGCATCGACCTGGCCCGGGATCGAACCCGCAACCTTGGGCATAGAAGGCCAGTGCTATCAAACAAGATGGTGCACAGTGTTGTACGACAGAGTTGTGGATGTGAAATCCACAAAGATTCGCAGATTGTTTTCAATTATTATGTTTTATTAATATACTAAATCTTCTTCTATAGAGAAAACTTTAGATTTAAGACGGCTTAAGCCTATTTCTTGTAACTAAAAGTATATTTTAATAAACATGACGTCCACACCTGTGGAGTAACGGTCAGCGCGTCTGGCCGCGAAACCAGGTGGCCCGGGTTCGATTCCCGGTCGGGGCAAGTTACTTGGTTGAGGTTTTTTCCGGGGTTTTCCCTCAACCCAAGATGAGCAAATGCTGGGTAACTTTCGATGCTGGACCACGGACTCATTTCATCGACATTATCACCTTCATCTCATTCAGACGCTAAATAACTTAAGCTGTTGATAAAGCGTCGTAAAATAACCTTACTTACTTACAAATGGCTTTTAAGGAACCCGAAGGTTCATTGCCGCCCTCACATAAGCCCGCCAGCGGTCCCTATCCTGAGCAAGATTAATCCAGTCTCTATCATCATACCCCACCTCCCTCAAATCCATTTTAATATTATCCTCCCATCTACGTCTCGGCCTCCCTAAAGGTCTTTTTCCCTCCGGTCTCCCAACTAACATTCTATATGCATTTCTGGATTCGCCCATACGTGCTACATGCCCTGCCCATCTCAAACGTCTGGATTTAATGTTCCTAATTATGTCAGGTGAAGAATACAATGCGTGCAGTTCTGTGTTGTGTAACTTTCTCCATTCTTCTGTAACTTCATCCCGCTTAGCCCCAAATATTTTCCTAAGCACCTTATTCTCAAACACCCTGAACCTATGTTCCTCTCTCAGAGTAAGAGTCCAAGTTTCACAACCATACAGAAGAACCGGTAATATAACTGTTTTATAAATTCTAACTTTCAGATTTTTGGACAGCAGACTGGATGATAAGAGCTTCTCAACCGAATAATAACACGCATTTCCCATATTTATTCTGCGTTTAATTTCCTCCCGAGTGTCATTTATATTTGTTACTGTTGCTCCAAGATATTTGAATTTTTCCACCTCTTCGAAGGATAAATAACCTACTAAAAAAAATAAAAAAAAATAAACATGAGCAATACTGAAATACTTTCGATGTTGAATTTTTTATTTTATATATTGCAGTAAGCCAATATACTTCCAACAGTTTAAATATAACGATGTTTGTTACCGAATATACAAATTTTGACATATGAATCTGTGAGAAATGCCATTTCTGAAGTATTAAATTTAATTTAGTAGTCTGACCCAATATTTTGGGTTTGCCCTGCGACACAGAATAGCTTACAATAAAATTTAAAATGAAAAATTATATAAACAGGTTTCAGACAAAAGTGAATAAGACATAAGAAAAAAACAGAACCAAGTGTAATTTAAATTGAATGTACACCATAAAGATGCTGACGAAATATCGCTACAGAAAATTTTATTATGGTGGTGACGATGGCATCTTGAAGATCTCTCGTCAGCTTGTATTTTTCCCTCCACTTTACAAAGGCTTTCGGAATGGTGGCTCTCGCTCCGAAGAAGAGACCGGTAACTGTGATTATTTCTATGTTGTATTTCGCCGATAGGTACTGAATCGTGGGCTCGTAGATGTTCTTTTACTCTTCGTTCACTTCAGATGGTTGAGTGGCTGAGATTTTAAATCTGATGGTAGGATCAATTAAGGAGTTTTAATATTTTCACTTAAAGGTGGCAAAAATTATATTTCTTATAGAGGTATGAAACCTAAAACAAAACTTCCTTTATAAACGTCGAAAAATTAAGACTTTGCACAATTCCTTAGTTTCTGAACAATTGGCGTGCAAGGAATATCTTCACTTTGTTGATCATAAATACATTTGTAACCAGATTCGTGACCACATGATGTAAAGTGAGGTGCAGACGTTAATGTTGTGTGAGAATAAATGGCGAGACATAAATTTAGAAATAATTTTAAGAATTGAGTGAATGTGGAACAAAGATAATATGCATACAACCTATATTCAGAAGCCTAGAACAATAGCCTAATAGTATAAAAGACTGCATGTGACACTTTGCACGGTTATTTCAATATCTTTCTTCACAGTCATATGTATATGAAAGGATGCAATTTTCCAACCATTGGAGAGGAAACATTTTCCTTATTTCTCGTCGCCATAGTTACGAAAACTCTAGAGGCGTGACGTTCGCAAACTACGATACGTAGGTGTTACGGAAGTCGTTTAAAAGTAATGGAAGTCGTATATGCCCTAACATATAACCTCTATGTGAGGAGAAACATTATTATGCCGGTTATTTCTCGACTATAAAAGTGAAGGAGTCTCGTATGTGAACGGCAGAAATGAGCTTCAATTCCCATAACCTCGATACTATGTGAAAGTTAATAGTATTGAAGTCTAGTCACTTTAAACCCGGGAAAGAATCAAATTACTAACTTTATATGAGGGTAAAGAGGCTCCAGAGATGTTCAGGAAGTTAGTGCGAAATATATTTATCAGCTGCCTGGGATTTAATAGAATAATCATTATATTGAATTTCAACGAGAAAGTAATTGCCGCATCTTAGTTATAGTATTGAAATGTGAAGCATACAAATAAATAAAAATATAAATGAGTAAATAAATAAATAAATGACTGAATAAATAAATAAATAAATAAATATACAGCTTTTTGCCTCGTTCTGACTTGATTAAAGTTTGTGTGACTGCAACCTGTGTATATTTTTGTGTGGCTTTACTTTGTATATAGCGTTTTTTTCTCTCTCTCTTTATTTCTTGTGTAGCTTTATTTTGCATATAGTGTATTTTTTCTATTTATTTCTATTATTGTATTTGTATTCCTGGTGTTGTGAAGAGAAGGCCTGATGGCCTTAACTACACCAGAATAAATAAATAAATAAATAATAATAAATAACCTATAATAAAAGTATATATTATTTTAATGTACCGAATCACATTCGATATTTCCATGCATATATTCTGCGTCAACATACGATGTAAGAGTATTGGAACGGAGAAAAATTCTCTCCGGCGTCGGGATTTGAACCCGGGTTTTCAGCTCTACGAGCTGATGCTTTATCCACTAAGCCACACCGGATACCCACCCCGGCGTCGGACAGAATCGTCTCAGTTTAAGTTCCAACTCTTGGGTTCCCTCTAGTTCAGCACGTAGAGCTGAAAACCCGGGTTCAAATCCCGGCGCCGGAGAGAATTTTTCTCCATTGCATTACTCTTTCATCCTATAATAAAAGGACATGACATCATGCGATTAACGTGATACTAAAGTTCACTTGTAATAACATAGGATAAAGACAAGACAAAAGCATAAAACCGAATAAGGGGTTTGTAGACAGGGACGTTATCACTTAAGCCACAGTAGATGCCTGAGTAAATAAATCATAAAGAACAACACAAAGATTTCTAAGTAATAGGGGATTTTTACACTACATTGATTGCGTGTCTACATCCGACAGCAATACTATTATGGATGTACTGTTATTTTAGAATGTTAGAAGAATATCTATAGTTGACAGGACTCCGAAAAATTTCTCCCTTTTAATAATTACAGTAGTTTAAATAACTGTATATTTCTTGAGCCTTTCAACCAAGCATAGCAAATGTATTTATAACCAGACAAAAAACTGAAACAATAATACGGACTCTCAAAGTCTCCAATACTTACTACATGTTGAATTATGAAATAATTCGCAAAGAAAACCCACATATAATTAAGGTAATAAATTTCTCTCAGCGTTCTTCCCTCCGTTACTAAGTAATCAGAGTCAGTTACCAATTTGCACTACCTATGTTATAAAAAATCACTTTCTCGTATTAACGTTTATTAATACATATTTTAATTTTTCGACAAAAAACCCTCAATCAAGAGGACCAGATATTTGATTTCGGGCTTTTCTTTTTTTCTTTTTTAAGTAAAAATGTTGTAAAAGAAACGATAAATATTCAAAATTCGTAAAAAAAATTCGTGAAAATAATGTCGGCATGTAAAAAGGACGACAGAAAATAGATTTTCAAAGAAAATACTAGAATGGGTTCACCTTGGTAGAAAGAAAAGAGAACGATCTAAAATTACTCGGTTGAATGGCATTTTAAGCAGCATATGGGAGAATGGAAAGTGGATGAATAATGGAATGACATAAAAAGTTAGATATGGGCAACAAAATATCAACTGGGCGAAGGAAGAAATTACGAACATTATAAAACCTGCTATTTAATTAATAAAATATCAGAATGAAAATCACCTGATGATTTCTAAAATTGCACTCCAATGTGCAATTTGATTTTAAATAACGGTTTGTCAATACTTTTCTTACCAAACATATTTTCTGATAAATTAACTGACAATGATTATCAATAATATCTTAGCAGAAATCACTGTCCACTGACAGGCGGAAAGAAAGACAGGCGCTGTCAAACAGATGGTAGAGAAACAGGTAATAGTAATATACGTTACAAGAGCGGTATGTTGATGTTTTCATGTTCGAGGAAAAGATTGAAAAAGCGAAACGTAGTTGAGCTTTTTTAAATTCCGAGAACATGAAAACAAACATACCGCTCGTGTATCGTACATTATTTTGTGCGAAGATCGTTTATTATATACGTGAAAGAGAAATTTCTAATTAGTTGCAATGAAATCTCCATCTTGGTTTCTGTTCAATGACGGCAACTTTTAAAAACTAAAATATCTATCTTCAACATTGTTGCTATAAAATGTTTTCTGTGTTTACTATATTCCAACAGGCCGTGATATACGTCTGTCTTTTTTCCCCCCAGTCTATAAATGCGAACTTAAAACAAACGGTGAGGTTATGTAATGATTTATTTTTCATTTTAATATTTTAACAATATTATTTATATAACATATTGCAGTAATAACATCGGCATCTGGAATGTTGTTGATTTTTTCACGGCTTCCTTAATGTTACTTGCATTACAAATGCAGTAAATTTGTGGTGTTGTAGAGTTTACTTAATTTTTGCAAATATTTAAAAACAATAATTAACAGTGCAATTTAGGTGAAATTGCAGTGGTAAGTTTCCAATTTATAATTATTACTATGTTAAACGTCTCTAAAAATAATATGTTAAAAGCCTAAAGCAGTAAAATGAATGTCGCGCTTAAGCGGTAAGAAGAGGGAAATTGTTATGTGTGTTACGTTGGGAATACTGAATGTGGTATTTCACACTTACCGCGTATTGGTTCTGTGCGGAAAACAAGCAAATACGCACGATATCGCACAAACATAGAAATGATACGATCGAAACCATTTTTATATCAGGAATGCTGCAAAAACGTGTATTTTTTCAATGATTTACGGAATTATTCTGCCTTATCTAATAACAAAATAAAAATATGCATTTGTCATTCCTAGACAGCATTATCACTATTCAAAGTTCAATCTCATGAAGGTATCACTTCTTAGTTTGGTATTAATATTTCTGCATTTAAGGGCGTATTATCAATTGTGATTATGTGCGTACTTTGACACCAGTATTAACAGTTGTCTGAAACGACACGGTTAATGACGATTAAAACAATTCATATACTGTATCACAAAATGCACGTATTTTAGATCTAAAATAAATAATGAAACTCAATAGAAAGTTACAAACTGCACCTTATTACTTATTTATAGCTTTTAAGGAACCCGGAGGTTCATTGCAGCCCTCACATAAGCCCGCCATCGGTCCCTATCCTGAGCAAGATTAATCCAGTCTTTACAATCATATCCCACTTCCCTCAAATCCATTTTAATATTATCCTCCCATCTACGTCTCGGCCTCACCAAAGGTCTTTTTCTCTCCGCTCTCCCAACTAACAATCTATATGCATTTCTGGATTCGCCCATACGTGCTACATGCCCTGCCCATCTCAAATGTCTGGATCTAATGTTCCTAATTATGTCAGGTGAAGAATACAATGCGTGCAGTTCTGCGTTGTGTAACTTTCTTATTTCTCTTGTAGCTTCATCCATCTTAGCCCCAAATATTTTCCTAAGTAACTTATTCTCAAACAACCTTAACTTCTGTTCCTCTCTCAAAATGGGAGTCAAATTTTCACAACCATACAGAACAACCGGTAATATAACTGTTTTTATAAATTCTAACTTTCAGCTTTTTTGAGAGCACACTGGATGATAAAAGCTTCTCAGCCGAATAATAACAGGCATTTTACACATTTATTCTGCGTTTAATTTCCTCCCCAGTGTCATTTATATTTGTTACTGTTGCTCCAATATATTTCTATTGTTCCCACTCTTCAAAGGATAAATGTCCAATTTTTATATTTCAATTTCGTACAATATTCTGGTCACGAGACATAATCATATACTTTGTCTTTTCAGGATTTACTTCCACACCTATCTCTTTACTTGCTTCAAGTAAAATTTTCGTGTTTTCCCTAATTGTCTGTGGATTTTTCTCCTAACATATTCACGTCGTCCGCATAGACAAGCAACTGATATAAGCCATTCTATTCCAAACCCTCTGTGTTATCCTTGACTGTCCTAATGGCATACTCTAGAGAAAAGTTAAAAAGTGTTAGTGCATCTCCTTGCTTTAGCACACAGTGAAACAATATGCACCACATTCAAAATTTTCCGCGTTGTTACAAGCTAGAATTAATAAAATGTCGGGACAAAAGCGAATTGTATTTAAAAACTAAAAACAGTATTTAAAATGTAGGTGAAGGTCAAATACCAAGGGTCAATAATGTTAAGTAATCGTATTGCTATGTATAGACTTGTGCTTGTTTAAATTTTAAAACTGCGCTTGCGCAATTAAGGCCATTCCAACAAGCGTCACGTAGTTTCCACTGTCAGTACTCCAACTTCATACAGATGAGCTTAAACGATATTTTCAAGTAGGCCTATATGTGACAACTGTGACTGTAACATTTAAATATCTGTGACTTCTATCACTGATTTTGTCTCACAGTTAAAAAGTAACATGAAATTTGAGAGTATATTAGTTGAACCGTTAAAAGGGTTATAATTTAAACAGATTACGTACCTTAGACAGACGGGGACCCGTCAACTAATAAGTTAACAAGTGTTAACGTGAACAAGAAACAATAAATTGACATGAAATATTAAAGAACAGTGAAATTTAAATACGGTTTTTCTTTACGATCGATGATTTATATGGAAAAATCCACGTATAAAATATGTACACGCACCATTAGCAAACAATTACTTACCAACTGATGAATAACGTTCCAAAGTTAAGCTCATGTACCAAGAGGTTGACTTGTAGATATTGAATCAGTTGGTAATTTTTAAGTAGGTTTTGGTATCGAGAAATTGAGGTTATGTGATTATTTTTCGTCATTTTAAAGTTAGTCCTCTTTATTGTCTACTATCTGATTCACGAAGTTCTGCCCCCTTTTTATGGAGGTGATTCCTGAGGTTATTTGGAACAAAAATGTAATAGTAGCCTACATTATGCAACAAGCCTATAATGATAGTAATTAAGACGCAAGTATGAAACGAGCGCAAGCGAGTTTCATAATTTTCATACGAGCTTCTTAATTATCATTATAGGCAAGTTTCATACGACTTTTAATGCTCGACCATATTTCTAACTTGAAATTACCGGTATTCAGATGTATACATTTTATTTGTATCTGACAAGATCGGAAGTGACCTTGTTCTAGGTCGTGAATTGTGAGATGTGCGCAGACGCGAAAGTATTGATTTTTTCCGAGAAACAATAATGTCATTGACCTTGATGTAATCCCGTTAAACTTGATATAACCTTGATTATTGAATTCGACATTGAAAAACGAGATGACAAATTGAATTTATTTGAATATTATTTACAATTAACTATAATTATTATAGTAATAGAACATAACCTTCTACGACAATATTGGATTTCCAGCTTCCGTGACTTTTCGCTAATTCTCTTTCGATTGCATAACCGAGAATAATCGATACTTGCGGTTTTATAACGGTACAAAGCTTGCTTGTCATTGGCTGAACATCTGTAAGCTGAATTGTTAATGGCTGAACACCTGTACTTTAATGAGTAGGCGTATTTTAATGACATGCATTAAAGGACTGCTACTAGGTGTATAATTACTACAGTTCGGCATGGTCGAGCATAAATAAATTAATGAGGTAACATTCATAATTACGGAGTTACGGTAATTTGAAAACGGCAGAAAAAAACTTTTATTTCAGGATTTCACTAACAAAAATACAAAAAAAAAAATTAAAACACAAAAAATTGTTTGTTTATGTATCAGTCTCTTTCATTTAGAGTTGGTTTAAGTAACATTTTTTAAAATGCCCCCCTGAATCTCAAGGCAACGATCCGCAGGTTGTGAACTGCACGTGTAGCATTTTGCATCTTCACACGTTTGTTCCTTATTGTCGCCGCGGCATCCAGAATGCGCTGAAGCAACTCTTCGCGTGTTTGTACCTCCACCTGATACACTATGTCTATCATCCACCCTCAGCGCTGCATTCACTATGACGCGTTTCGAAAATGTGTTGTAACTACGTCATTATGAATGTGAGCCCATTAATTTTTTTACATTTGTTGTTCCAAATAACCTGAAGAATCACCTTCAATAACAGAGGGGGAATTTCATGAATCACCCTGTATAATGTTTTTTTCCGCTGTTGTTAACTCTATAGCATATATTAGTACTTTATGATTGTGTTAACAGATTGAGATATTTGACAACAATGTGACGCGCCAGTCCTGATATATTGTATTATATATAAAGATTGACTAATTAATATTAACAGGCACTATCACAATACAGTACATTCATACAAAATTTCCAGGCAATTTTTCGTCTTCAAGAAAAATTCACCGAGAGCCCGGGAATCGAATCCGGGACCTCTAGATCTGGAAGCCAACATGTTGATCAACAGACCACGGAGGCAGTCATTGTATTATATGGTGGATAAATTATTTGAAGTCGTGCATTATCACAATAATATTGTGACATACTATATATTAAATCATAGAATAAAATTTAATGAAACATATAGTATTCGGAAAAACATAGGAAAATAATTACTTATAAATGGCTTTTAGACAACCCGGAACTTCATTGCGCCTAAGTCCGCCATCGGTCCCTATCCTGAACAAATTAATCCTGTCTCTGCCATCACATCCCACCTTCTTCAAATCAATTTTAATATTATTCTCGCATCTACGTCTCGGCCTCCCTGAACGTCTTTTCCATCCGGCCTCCTAACTAACACTTTATACGCATTTCTGGATTTGGCATATGTGTTACATCCCCTGCCCATCTCAAACGTTTGGATTTATAGGAAAATAATTACAAAATAAAATGCAGTTTTTCAGGCAGGATTATACATAAGATAGGTACAGATAACCAATGGTGTTATTATTTTTATGCTCGACCATGCCGAAATGTAGTATTATACACCTGGTAGCAGACCTTTAATGTATGTCATTAAAGTACACCTACTCATTAAAGGTCACGTCTTTCAGCCAATGACGACTCAGGTTACAACTGTTCAGCCAATGACAGGTCAGCTTTCTACCGTTATAAAACCGCAAGTATCGATTATTCTCGGATATGCAATCCAAAGAGAATTAGCGAAAAGTCACGGAGGCTGGAAATCCAATACTGTCGCAGAAGGTTATGTTCTGTTACTATAATAATTAGCGTTAATTGTAAATAATATTCAAATAAATTCAATTTGTCATCTCGTTTTTCAATGTCTAATTTAATTTCAATGTTATCTCTGTAGGTTCTTATGACCTAGCAAGGTGAATGTGAACATCTGTTCCTCAGAAAAAATCAATACTTTCGCGTCTGCGCACATCTCACAACATACGGGACATTGGTCTAGGTCAGATACAAAGAAAATTAATAATATCAAGTTAGAAATATGGTCGAGCATAAAAAGTCGTTGAAACTCGCCTATAATGGTAATTAAGAAGCTCGTATGAAAATTATGAAACTCGCTTCTTAATTACCTTCATTATAGGCTCGTTGCATAATGTACTAAAATAGTTCAATCAATACATCATTTATAATAATATTGAAGTTGACAGTACCATCCTCTTATACAATTTTAATAAAGTGTCCTTTGAAGTTTTATATTTATGGAGATGGTTCAATTTTTTTGTCCTCTCAGATACGGCACAACATTTTTTCTCCTTTCGCACGCATTCTATAAATAACCGCAGAAGCTACACATTCGCTGCGAGCGAAGATTTTTGACACCCTATGGTACCATAAAGGATTTCATGTCTGGAGCACGGCATTTAAAACTTGGCCCCATCCTACTGAACTTGACACATGGTCTCCCGTCTGGTCGATATCTGCTCCCCCACCTATATTTACATACAGAGCTCAGCTCGCAGTCGTAGGCTACTACGAGGCGTCGGCGTCATTTGCCTACGCGAGGCAGATCCGTCTGTAGCAGTAGGATTGACTCGCACTCCATTACACAGCATGCAATGCTTCACTATCACAAACATCATCGTCATCATCACCATCATCTTTATTTTTGCTTGTCTCAGATATGACTCAATCCTTCAAGCCATAAATTCTCGATCTCTAAAATTAAAAAGTACTTTCGATGTTGCTATACATGTATTTTTATATCTATTACTTTCTTCAAAAGTACAGGGACATCACTTTATTTTTACCAACATTTTTAACATTAACCTGGCTATACTCGGAAACACTGTTGCCCCCTTCCATTACAGGAGTTTGATGTTACTAGTGCAATATGTAAACAAATCATTTTACTGGGTATAGGAGGAGAGAAAAGTAGTGTATCCATTTATGTTGTAGGGAAATACGATATTACGATTTTCAGTTTGATCATCACTTTTACGGAATTTATCAAAATACAGTAGAGTAGTAACATTTTTTTTTTTCAAAAACTCAACTTTTCAGGCGGCTATGTTCGTTATGTAATGTCTACTTTATTTAGTATATTAATTATTGATGTTAACATACAATATAGAGAGTGCATTTAAATTGAGGGGGTCATAAGTAAAGGGCTGTAAGTGCACTTAAGTTACTTTTGAGAAAATGGGGTTTAAATATTTAAGCTTTCGTAAAATCGGTGAAATTTTTATTTAAAATTTAATGTGTGATGCGATTAAAATATCCCTTTGCCACTAAAATTTTAGATACTTTTTCTTATACTGGATGCACTTAACTCATGTTATTAAAAATGTCACTAGCATTCCTTTGCTTCTAGCCACCTCAATTCAAAAAAAGCTAATCTGAATTTTTAAACAAGTTGCTGAAAATGGTTACCGTTCATTACAATGCAGGCTTCAATTCTTTACGCATATTATTAAAAAACATTTTGAAGCATATTCTATGAAATTGAATTTATCGTTTCTTGAATATAATTTTTTAGTACGATATTATTAATATAGGTTCTTTCTTCTATATAAAACGCAATCATATTTATGAAACACACTATACACTGCACTGCTTGAAGACTTCGAATGCAACAGCGGCCGTAAGTTTGTGTGTCTGACGGGAGCAAGGACATTAGTGAAGGGGTGAGAGTGAAGTACATTCAGAAATGCAGGTACAATAAAAATGCAAGTAAAAATAAAATGATGTCCCTGTATATTTAATCGAATAACATACTTGCCCTTACAATTCAGAAACATTAAGGCAGGTATGCTTAAAATTGTAAAAGCACCGATTACACGGATGATGCTGCACTGCATAACACACACTGTGTACGCACTGGGCTCCGCAACTGCATTGCAGCACCGCCCGTGGCGTAGTTCTTACACTCTTACAAATACGGACAATAAACTGAATTTGAAAAAGGAAAGCGTATACATTGTAATATTCAGTTATTACATTATTTATTATATGTAATATAGTTATGATAATATTATATCATAGGTAATGTAATTTTCATATCAACCACACATTGCGGTCTATTCAACATGTGCATTCTTTTCTGCAAGTAATCGGAAATAATCTATTTTCAACGAATTTACTGAAATGTGCAGCTGGCTCAAAAGATGCTCATCTGTTAATCGGGACCTATGTTTGGATTTAGCAATCTTCATTCTGGAAAATTGTTCGCACACGTAATGTCGAGGCAAAGATAGTTAACATAGTCGCAGCGAATAAGCTCAATAATAATAATAATAATAATAATAATAATAATAATAATAATAATAATAATAATAATAATAATTGTAATAGACCTAATAACAATAATAATAATAATAATAATAATAATAATTATTATTATTATTATTATTATTATTATTATTGAAGAGTCCACTGCAAGAATGATGGATGTCACTTTCTTGTCGAAAATGAACCAAGACTGTCAATGCATAGCTTAAGAAATATAGAATTTACATTGAGAGTTATATGGCATTAACACTGATAGTCATTGTCCAGTAATGATCGGAAAATCACAGTTAAGCTTTGAGCGCTAAGCATTTCAAACTTTCAATTGCTTCTCCTGCAAAATGTATTCCAAATGACACCCATCATTCTTGCAGTGGACTCTTCAATTGTGATAGACCTAATAACAACAACAACAACAACAACAACAATAATAATAATAATAATAATAATAATAATAATAATAATAATAATAATAATAATAATAATAATAACGTTGGTATATAAATAGCCTACCTATTACAGAAAACAGCTTGCCTGTCACTTCGCCATGTTCTGGATGGCAGAGCGTATAATGTCGTTTTATGTTGCTCAGTAGTAGTCCTGACAGTATCTTACAACATAGTAAACAATTTACGTTTTCACCGAACGCACAACAGAAATAGTCTTCCTCCCACACTGTACGGATTGATCGTTTGCTTACAGAAGGTTTTGTCTTGTCATTGTCCCGCACTGTTCGTGCGTTTACTAAGTACTTGAACTGCCTTCCGCAGTCATCCGTCGAGCTTCGAACGAGGAACAGCACGCTCTACATTGGAAGGTTGTGATTACAGAACGTAATCGGGAGTCAGAGAATGAGCATACCTGCATTAAGGGTATTGAACACACATGAAATCATGTAGAGGTGACGTAATAATGTTGCCGTTAAAGTGGCCCAGGAAACGGAACAAAATAATACTGAATTTGAGGGAATCTCTATGATTGCGTGTGATACCTGCATAGGAACTAGGATAATGGAATTCGGATAAACAAATACAATTTGCTGTAAGACTTAAGATGATCAAGAAACCTTGGATAAGTAATGGAGAATTATATCTGAAGATTTAGACGAGTGTGTTAATGTCAAGTGGAAGAGGATAAAGGAAGTGATAAATAAGATATCAGAAGACATAGAAGGGAAATACCTAAAGATGAATGGCAAAGAGTGAATTGATGAAGAATGAAGAGAAACGATTGAGAAGAGGAATGTTGTAGCTGTAAGGAGACCTACAAGAACTAGACGATTAGAATTTGAAGGGCTGAAGAAGAAAGTAGATCAATTATCTAGGAAGAAAAGGGAAGTATTTGAAAATATTGGTATATTAGAAATTGAAAACGAATTGAAGAAAATGAACTTAGGAAAGCACATGAAGGAATTAGAACTATGAAAGATGGGTTTAATCTACACTGCAACACGTGTAATATTATAATTGATTCAGAAAAAATAATATAAAGGAACAATTAAAAAATTACTGAATCCTATTCAGCTGAATATTACCCAGGAAATTGACAGAAACTGATGAATCAATAGGAAATTCACCTGATTAGAGTGGATAATAATTATAATTAATATGAATTAAAATAATGGGCGAATCCAGAAATGCATATAGAGTGTTAGTTGGGAGACCGGAGGGAAAAAGACCTTTAGGGAGGCCGAGACGTAGATGGGAGGATAATATTAAAATTGATTTGAGGGAGGTGGGGTGTGATGATAGAGACTGGATTAATCTTGCACAGGATAGGGACCGATGGCGGGCTTATGTGAGGGCGGCAATGAACCTTTGGGTTCCTTAAAAGCCAGTAAGTAAGTAAGTATGAATCAAAATAAAGCATAAGGAATAACTTAGACAATAGATAGGAGGAAATCTATAAACTGCGAGGAGAAACTTTAGCAGACCAATTACGAGGCACATCCAGAAAGTTTCCCTGGGATCATTTACAGAAAGAAAACAATTTTATGGAAAGATATTTTGCAACAGATACAGAAATTCTTGAGCTATATCTCAACAGATTCACCATCCGTACTGAGACATTTGTCATACCGTGGGATCAACAGAAACATGCAGACGGCTGTCACACGCTGGTTCCGATCCCAGGCGGCAGACTTCTACGACACAGGAATACAAAACTACATCCCACGGTATAAAAATGTCTCAATTCTGGTGGAGAATGTGTTGAAAAATAGCTTAACAGTTGCTGTATCTCTTCCAATAGATCTTTTCATGAAATTCTCTTTCCTTTCTCTAAGCGGCATCTGGGAAAACTTACTTTTTGGACGGAACTCGTACATGCATAAATTAAAAAAAATTGAAATGGAGATTTCAGATGATTGGAACAGGAGTACAGTAAGCCGTATCTTTAAAAAGGGAGATACAATTAAGTATAACAATTGCCAGGGAATATCAGTACTATGTACGCCATATAAGATTTTCACAAAGATTCTTCCTATGACGAACAGCGGTAATGGAAGTTGTGATTAATCTTTTATGCTCGACCATGCCGAAATGTAGTAATTATAGCTACACCTGGTAGCAGACCTTTAATGCATGTCATTAAAGTACACCTACTCATTAAAGGTCACGTCTTTCAGACAATGACTACTCAGGTTACAACTGTTCAGCCAATGACAGGTCAGCTTTCTACCGTTATAAAACCGCAAGTATCGATTATTCTCGGATATGCAATCCAAAGAGAATTAGCGAAAAGTCACGGAGGCTGGAAATCCAATACTGTCGCAGAAGGTTATGTTCTGTTACTATAATAATTAGCGTTAATTGTAAATAATATTCAAATAAATTAAATTTGTCATCTCGTTTTTCAATGTCTAATTTAATTTCAATGTTATCTCTGTAGGTTCTTATGGCCTAGCAAGGTCGATGTGAAACTCGCCTATAATGGTAATTAAGAAGCTCGTATGAAAATATCCATACTCACTTCTTAATTACCTTCATTATAGGCTCGTTGCATAATGTACTATTAGGAATTTTAAGGGCAGAAAGTAGCTATTAGATGTTCTAAAAATACTGTAACAAGCAAACATTGTCATGAGGGCTGATAAAAAAAGTTAGTTTTCTACAACCATGTTAATAATGTCGAAACAGGTGCTTGTGCAAATTACGGCCACCTGAGCGCAATTAAGAGGGACGAAGGACGAAAAACAAATGTTCCCCGGAGTTGTTAACAGAAATAAAACACAATTTCATATAAATATTTACCGTAACAGAAAACAGCAATTGTTGAGCTATTTTTCAACATATTACCCACCGGAATTTAAACATTTGTCATACCGTGGGATCAACTTTTGTATCCTTGTGTCGTAGAAGTCTGTCGCCTGGGATCAGAACCAGTGTATGACAATCGTCTGCACCTCTCTGTCGATCCCACGGTATGACAAATTTCTCAATTCCGGTGGAAAAAAATGTTGAAAAATAGCTAAACAGTTGTATCTGTTCCAATAAATCTTTTCATGAAATTGTGTTTCTTTCTGTAAACGGCCCCAGGTTAACTTATTTTTACGGTCCTCGTAATGCGCTCGAGTGGCCAAAATCTGTACAAGCACTTGTTTTGACATTAGTAATATGGTGGAAGAAAAAAAATAACTTTTTTATCTACCCCATGAGAATGTTTACTTGTAAGATACAGGGCGAACCGTACGTAAGTAATGTCATTAATTTCAGGGGGTTGTTCCTTGATATATTTCAAACAAAAAAGTTTAATAAAATTTCGCTCCTTTCTTTCTTTTCGAGATACGAACTGTTTTATATGATACACTAGCAGTACCCGTGCGCTCCGCTGCCCCCGTTAGAAATAAATATAAAGTAATTACATAATTAAAATAGGACATTTGACCCAGGGAACATTCGTGTTTTATAGAAGGATAAATCGTTTAATATGTTACTTAATTTAAATTGCATCCAAATAATTAAAATGCGATCATTTTGGTCCAGAGACACTCATTTGGTGCAATGACAATTCCTTTAACATGATTCTTAATTTTTATTACATGCAACCATAGTTTAATGAAGATTGACATCATTTAGATTTAATGTGTATATTTTATTTCACTTGTTATAGGTTTCCATTGAATTATTGTAATAACTTAATTTTAACATGGCGCTTGGCCCACTATGGTTCTGAACCCTTCAAATAACTTAAATTATATTATATAATATTACATATTATATTATATTATATTACATATTATATTATATTATATTATATATTACATTATATTATATTATATTATATTACATTATATTATATTATGAACTACACTTTCCAATGGTGAAATAATAACTAATTATACAAATCGGTTAATTTAGCTTCCGATATTACTTCATACAAACACAGAAACATTCTCTGTAGGCTATCTTTCATAGCTTTCGATTGTTGCTATCCAAGGCCCCTTATAGACGAAGTCATTTGTTTTTTAATTCATTACACGGCCTTAGATGGCAGTTATTTTAATTTTAAAACTCATTTATCTCATTAAATATCAGTCCTATCAAACTTCTTCAAGGAATAAAACTTATCGCAAATTATTTTTAAAGAAACTTTTGTTATGTAATATTTTTCACAAAAAATCAATAATAAGCGAGATATTTCGATTTATTTAATTCAGGTCCCCTTATAACCCCCTTTTAAATAATATATTTTGAATGCCATATAGCCTAAAATCTAAGTTACAACGAACTTAATTTATATTCCACTTTTCATCGAAATCGGTTCAGCCATTATCGCGTGAAAAGGTAACAAACATACATACAGACAGACAGACAGACAGATATACAAACAAAAATTTCAAAAAAAGCGATTTTCGGATTCAGGGTGGTTAACTATATACGTTAGGACCAATTATTTTTGGAAAATCGAAAATTACCAGAAAAATTTCGGCTACAGATTTATTATTAGTATAGATTTCATAGCGTGTTTTGGGAACGCTATTGCTGAATTCCTACTATTGTCAGTCAATTTAGGAGAGCAGTGGGTTATGATAATAAATTATTGAAAAAAATAATAGCTTTATTCCTTAAATGTGCAGAAATTTGATCCGAAGAAATGTAACATTGTAAAATCCCTTTACAGAACGAAAAGTTACAATGTGTTAAACTTTTTTGTTTGAGATATCTCAACGAATAACCCCCTGAAATTAATGGCATCGCTATATATGTGCTTGCATTGTCACTATGCGTATTGCAGCAATAAAATTCAGGAAAGTATCTATTTAGATATGAGACAATAATTTAAGCCCTATTCTTAATTACATGACTGGAACGTATTTAAAATTGTTTCTCAAGTTCGTTGAACCGTAAGAAGGGCCGGCTATGGTTCGTTAATTTTCGTGGCAAAATAAGCGTGAAAGGTAATGTCCTCGCATGCTAGTGAGGTGTCAAATGCTGTTGGGTGTATGAAGTACATTTTCTAACATGTGGCCAGGGGATTAAATTGAGTTAGCCTTTAACAGAACTCGGAACTGAGTTAACTTTTTAATGATTCATAATGTAATTGACTACGATTAACGGTCCTTTCTCGTTATCTTCACTAAGCAAACAGCGCGGTCTGAGTCTATCAGTCAGAGCAAACACAATGCCGCCTCTTTCATTTTGCTGCGGAAACAAACCCACTCTAGTTGACGTCATTAACCTCTCTATAAAACATTTCACTACTGATACGATTTTCATTAATTGCAGTACCATTATCCCTTACATAATGAAGTAAAAGTCTCCATTTTCTTCCTGTGTGTACAGTCAGAGCCACTGCATTAAACGCACTCACTGCAAAAGTTCCAGCAAAACTCGCTATTAAATCGCATATCACGTCTTACTTAAAAAAAATGTCATATTAACCTTTATTTATTTTATTTTGTCAACTGTAATTTGAAGATGTCACTAATTATTTTCTCACGAGAATATTATGTCTTTTTATTGTTTCTCACCTTTCCTCCATTCTCTATGTCCTTATTCACTCATCTGTTTAGTTGGCGTTCCTTTTTCTTCCCACTTTTCTTTTTTCCCCTCTACTATCCTTTCTTTTTAATTTCTACGCGATATCTCTCTTAACTTCAAGCATTCCTTAATCCTTTCCTCTCTAATTAATTTCTCTTGCGTCTTTTTATTTTTATCTAAATTCTTTCCTCTCTCCTCCCATTTTCCATCTTTCTTTCGCCTTAGTTTTTTCGCTCTTCCTCGTCTTCCAAACACCCTTCATTTTCCTCTCTATCCTCTTTAATTCCCTCTCTCACTTATTTTCCCTTTATTTTTATCCCACCACACACAAATTGTGTACCTTCTTCCTTCATTATTCTTTATCTTCTCTTCTTTCTTGCTCTGCATTTCCGTTTACCACCCTTGCTCCTTTCATCTCTCATTCTTCCATTTCATTTCTTTTTTCTTCTTTTCTTTCTTCCTTTATCTTTCCTACTTCAATGATTTCACTTCCTCTCAACTTCTCCATTACGCACTCTATCTTTCTCTCACCTATCTTTCTTCTTTTATCTCCTACCTCCCTCTCTCAACTCTCTTAATTTTTATGTATCCCTTCCTCCCTCTGATCTATTTTCTCCATCTCTCTACCTGAATCTCACTTCTTTCTTCCTTTATGGGTCTTCAACTTCCTCTCACCTTTCCTTCCTTTTCCATCACTACATTCTTATCTTCCGTTACTTCCTCTCACTTCTTTTTCTTACTTTATTAATGCTTCTCTATCTTCCTCTCATCTAAGTTTACCTCACCTCTCTTCCTTCCTCTTGCCTAATATTCTTTATGCTTCTATACTTTGCTCTCACCTATCTTAATTTATCTCGTTTCCTTCCTTCACATCTATTACCCCTCTCACCTCTGTAGGCTGTTTCCTTTATGTCTCCTGCATATATGCCACACTAATTTGGTCTTACCCATCTTATTTCCTTCATCTTCCATCCTTTCTTCTACCTCTACTACTTTGTCCCACTTCTTTACTTCTTCTATCTCTCCTCCATTTATGCGTATTCCTTCCATGTCTCATGCCTTTCTACCTTCCCTTCATCTTTACTCCTTCCTTCAACCTCACTTTCTTCTTCTGCATATTTCTCTTAATAATTATTTTTCATCTTTATCTCTCCTATAATTCTTTGAGAACTTCTGAAGCCTAGGACAACGTCCTTATTCCAACTTACTCGATCTCTGACACAATTTAGAAAAGCATATTGCATAAATTTTGGTACAGTTCATGCTTATCTCTAGTATGAGTCGAAAAAGTACATCACACTAACAAAAATTCATGCTCTACACAGACTTCTGATTTACGTTAATAACTTCAGTGTCTTTTCACGGTTATTTACTAGTTACATGTACATTGTTTTACCTGGATTTATGAATTTTCGCGACATTTCTTTGTGCTGAATATTCATGCAATAACTCTTGAACAACTAACGTTTGCTAAAATCCATTTTCATTAAACTGGCCCGCAAAGGTCTTTTGCAAAGAAAATTGGCAGGTATTAACAGTACAAAAGACCAAACGATGTTTAAGTTTACTTTCATTAGAAGATTCATAACGTTATATTTCGAATCGCGTGTTACCAGAATGAAATTGTTAACGTACTTAGAACATCTATAACCATTATTTCAATTATTACACACGGTACTCCTTTAACATTTTGTAAAGGTTATGTTGTTAATTTAGAGCAGAAAATGTATTTGTTTTTGTCGTATGTGCGTTTCACATTAACAATATCTATGTGACATATTTTCGTACTGAAAAGAGATATTTCTTTATGTAATGTCATTCTGTACTTGTAGAAGAAATGTAGAGCATTTTTAAAATTCTAATTCTAACCTCATTTTTATACTGTTACATTAAATTGGTTTATACACTATATTACACTCCATCATACTGCATACTACATTCTATTCTGTTTAATCTAGTAGCCTACACTCTATATTCCCTTCCGTTTTATTGCATTTACTGTATACTATTGCAGTGTGTTTCCTTCCAATACATTATATTTATTACATTACTATTTACTATGTTTCCTTGCTGCCCTTCGTCATTGTTTTTATTCAAACACTGAAATAACTGTATAAAGATTATATACTTTACGATTATATAAGTCTGTTCCTTATCGAGCTACTAATAACAGTTACCTTTTTGTAATCTTTTTTCTTTGAACTACAAATGAGAAAATTCATATAAATTTGTAAACTTAATATGCAATCCAATAACAGTACAAATTTTCATTTTATGGGCAACACACATGATACACTTTTAATATAAAAAGTGACAAGCATTAAATCATTGATTAACTCTTTCGTTTAAACGTATGTACAGTATGTTATCATTTTTGCAATACATTGTAGTCATTTTAAATAATATATTTTGTTACTTACGGAATTTGCAATTAATGAGTATGACATTGTAGCCGCAAATTTTTATAGAAAATAGTAATAATGTTGCAGTCATACGTAGTCTTACTTTCTTCTCATTTCGTGATAGCATAGCTCAGTCGGTTAAGGCTCTTGCCTAGTGATCCGGAGTTGAGGTCGAGTGTGGGTTCGATTCTCGCTTGGGCTGATTACCTGGTTTGGTTTATAAGAGGCTTTCCCCAACCGTAAGGCAATTGTCAGGTAATTTATAGCGAATATTCGGCCTCATCTCGTCAAATGCCATCTCACTGTCATCAATTCCATCGACGCTAAATACCCTAGAACCCAGTTCATACAGCGTCTTTAAATGACCAAATAAACAAGTTAATTAAAAATCACGTAGATATCTTTAATTCCAAATATTTATGTCTGGAAACATTTTCAATTGAAGTCATAATATGCAGAAAAATTATTTAAATTTTGTACAAATAAAAACTTGATCGCTATAATTCCGTGCACGCTAGAATTGAGTTTATTTCAAATGTCACTAGTACATATATTTTTAAATCGAACCATTTTTTCCTAAAGCATTTTCTACTTTCGGCGACATTGTAGAAATAACAATTGATTTATATGGAAAAATATATTTCGGAGATGCACTACCAAAAATAGTTTCTTACCAAAGTTAAGCTGCAAAACAAACAAAATAATGCCCAAGAACCATATGAGCCGACTTTAAGAAAAGTGTCTTTTTGTGTTTTGTAAATTTTATTCGGTTATTTTACGACGCTGTATCAACATCTAAGGTTATTTAGCGTCTGAATGAAATGAAAGTGATAATGCCAGTGAAATGAGTCCGGGGTCCAGCACCGAAAGTTACCCAGCATTTGCTCGTATTGGGTTGAGGGAAAACCCCGGAAAAAACCTCCACCAGGTTACTTGCCCCGACCGGGATTCGAACCCGGGCCACCTGGTTTCGCGGCCAGACGCGCTGACCGTTACTCCACAGGTGTGGACTCTTTTTGTGTTACTTTTAAAATAAATGACCAGTAATATCGCCCCCAGCCACACCCGTCCGCATACGAATACTCTTATGAGCCCCAGCATCGAAACTCAAGACTTCACCACAGCCTGTTTCTATTATTGCGGATGATAGATGAAATGAAGGGAAAGTAGAGAGTGTTGGTGGAATGAAAGAGAGGAACGGGAGTAACCAGAGAAATCCCTGTCCACCACAAATTTCATCAAGATCTGACCGAGGATTGAACCGGACCGCCTGGATAAAATGCCAACGCGCTAGATAGGGTACCACTTGTGTTTGCGTGAACGCCGAACCGAACGTCCGTCATGGCGTGTTCTTCGCGATTTGTTCAGTTTGGTAGATGATAGTACGACACGTGGCTCTGCATAAGAGGCACTTAAACTCACCTGGTTCTTGCTTGCCTGGCGATGACATGACTCTCATATGTAGATCTGTGAGGTGCGCCAGAATACCACCAGAGGTACGAGTATGATATACGGAGAAACGAGGGCATGACTGATGGTGGAGACGATTTAGCTGTGCGAGCACCTCATTACATCATGGGTGCACAAAACGCCTACTTGGGCCGAATTTCTTAGGAATCTCCATGTCCAGCTCAGCACCTCTACTTCTATTTTTATTATTATTTTTTTAAGTTTCTTCAGGGTGCGAAATATGCACATTTTTTTAACGAAATATTAACCGAAATCAAACCATTTCACTCACCGAAACCAGGATAAAATAATCACAATAAAATCACACCTCTAGCTATAATTTATTATTATTTTTTTAATATTATTCTATTCCAGTGTATTATCTTGAATTGTCTAGAATTCGTAATGATACCTTATGGTATCCCTATTATGTCCTTTATCTTGGGTATTAATGAAAAAATTATAAATATGGTTTATTTAACGACGCTCGCAACTGCAGAGGTTATATCAGCGTCGCCGGTGTGTCGGAATTTTTGTCCCGCAGGAGTTCTTTTACATGCCAGTAAATCTACTGACATAAGCCTGTCACATTTAAACACACTTAAATGCCATCGACCTCGGCCGGGATCGAACCCGCAACCTCGAGCATAGAAGGCCAGCGCTATACCAACTGCGCTACCGAGGGCGACTGGTATTAATGAATAATGTAAGGTTGTCTCCTACGTGTTAGAGATCATAATGACGCAAAGAAGGAACTTTTCGGCATTTATGAATGAAGTAAGGAGAATATTACGATTCTTATCTCTCAGGTGATACAGATTTGGAGGAGATGTGACGTATTTAAATGAAAGCAATTCGCAGAAAAGAAGATAAGATCTTAAGTTTTATGAATGAATTAATCCATAGACCTACTTATCAGCTTTACTACCGAAACAGAACAAGAAATTTTGTGGTCAACAAACACTCCAGTCTATCTTTTGAAACAAGTTAGGTAATAACACACAACTAGTTTTCATTTATTTGTATCTACTTCTAATCACTTATCTGTATTCGCGATAAGAAAAGCATTGAAAAAAATGGTAGGAAGAAAAATTTACAGACATATTAATGTACAATTATAAAATGTATATTTCTACATAGAGATATCGATACATCGTAGAGGTAGTCTCGGATCTGAGTTGTGAACAAAAGCATTAGAGGTTACCATGGAAAAGAAATCGGCTCTTCACTAATGACCAATACATCACTTCAAAATGTATTTGTTTGGCTAAACCAGTGCAAAAACATAGTCATCCTTTCTGACTCCAAAGCTGCAATCCAGTCCATCAGCTCAACTACATCCCCTAAAATGGAAAAGGTAAAAGAAATTCATTGCATGGTAAAACAAATTCAAATGCTAAATAAAAAAGTGGTCTTCCAATGGATCCCGGCCCACTGCGGACTGAACGGTAACGAGAAAGCAGCTATGTTAGCAAAGAAAGGAACTTATATCAACTTAGAAACAAATTTCAAGTTCCCATATGAATCAATAAAGCGAGTCATAAAAAGAATAAGTTACAGCGAACAGGCAAAACATCAAAATTCAAAATGGAAAGAATCATTCAAAGATCCAAAACTAATTCCTGATCTACCTCGAAAATCTGCCGTGGCCATGTTTAGATTGATTACTGGTCATGATTGCCTCAGTAAACACCTCCATCATATTGGAGTACTGAATTCACCTAAATGCTTACTGTGCGCCAGAGAAGAGGGCATGGAGATGGAGCACCTGGCTAATTGTGAAACTCTTAGGACATTTGTGGACCTTCCATCAAAATATTGGGAAGCAAGAAGGATGATGACTTCATTGTTAAATCCAGAGCATTAGATACACTCACACACACTAATGACCAACAATTCATCTATTAATTACCTTAATAAGAGGTAGGCCTATGTTAATTTAAATGTCCTCACATTCATGAGCAGGAGCATGAATTTACTCTATGTTGTTTGATAAACAGTAGTTACTCAGTGTCAACGATAATACATAGGCCTACAGTATATTGTGAACTTTTAAAGAAAATGAGTCAGATAAATTCAATATTGATAAAATGTGTATAGGTCGGTCATAAAGTACCTATTTTTCAAATGATTGTACGACATGGTAAATAAAATATCGATGCCGTGCATGACATTTTTTAGAAAATTGAAGAATTGGGCTCATCGTACATCATGATTTGGGCGTGAGAAATTAACTACTAAATAGATTCCTAAATGATTCAGAACACTTATCAGAAATGACACAGAGTGACAATTTCCGAGATCTCTTGCCGCTATTTTGAAGAGCTTTCTCGTAACATTTCGGATCCCACTTTAACTGTGGACGAAACATGAATTAATCAATACAATCCAAAACTAAACTATCCAAATGATAAGAATTGCTTCATAAATGTTGTGCTAAGTGTATACTTACTTACTTACAAATGGCTTTTAAGGAACCCGAAGGTTCATTGCCGCCCTCACATAAGCCCGCCATCGGTCCCTATCCTGAGCAAGATTAATCCAGTCTCTATCATCATATCCCACCTCCCTCAAATCCATTTTAATATTATCGTATGCTAAGTGTATAGAGTTATCAATCCCGCCTTGTATGTAATGCATCTTTCTCAGAGTAAAATAACACTGAATTTTTTTTACTACTAACATTACACAAAGTAGAACGTGATTTTATACACAGTGATTCATATAAAATTAACACATTTATGTTAACAAGAACACTGCTCACCACAATCTGTTATATCTCAAATGTAGAGTAGGTTACCTTTGGGAGATTACTAATTTCTATAGGAAATGTTTAAAATGCTTTCCCTCTTGCTTAACGCGATATCCTTGACCCATCAATTGCTCAACAAACTCCATGAAAATGTTTACAGTCTAGTCGAAAAAAATGGTTCCACTATTCTCTGCGCGGACATTCCGAACCAAGCCCCGACCAGGTGCTTCATGAATGACATGTGGATTTAACAAGACGGCGCCACATACATCAAACCAATCCAGTTGTTTTGACGACGGGACAATTTCCAAGAACCTGTGGCCACCGAGATCTCAGAATTTGACAACACAGGGCTTGTTTCTATTTTTTTTTTATTTTATTGGGTTATTTTACGAATCTTTATCAACTTCTAGGTTATTTAGCGTCTGAATGAAATGAAGGTGATAATGCCGGTGAAATGAGTCCGCGGTCCAGCACCGAAAGTTACCCAGCATTTGCTCGTATTGGGTTGAGGGAAAACCCCGGAAAAAGCCTCAACCAGGTAACTTGGCCCGACCGGGATTCGAACCCGGGCCACCTGGTTTCGCGGCCAGACGCGCTAACCGTTACTCCACAGATGTGGACACTTGTTTCTGTGAAGTTACTTAAAAGAAAGAGCATATACCAAACGACTCCAGACACTGAACGATTTCGAGCAGGACATTACACATGAAATCAATGTTCTGACAACAAAGTCCTCCAACGAGCTGCCGGTAACATGGAACGACGTGGCCACCTCGTTATCCGGACCTACTTTTCTTGACTTTGATTAGGGTGTTTTGTCAAGCAATGGTTACACAGTGTTTCTATTAACATTAATCATCTGAATGAGCAAACCAGAGAAATAATTATCATCCACAGGACTCAATCTAAGGGATTAGGGGAGAGTCGGGTAGTATCGGACATCGGGTAATATCGGACAGTGCGTTTCTTTCATCTACCACCATATGGTAGTACCTGAATGACATGGTTACGTTTCTCTATGCGACATCACAGAAACGTAACCATGTCAATCAGGTACTATCATCGAGTGGTAGATGAAAGAAACTCACTGTCCGATATTACCCGATGTCCGATACTACCCGACTCTCCCCTAGTTCTTGATCCTACAATCCGGTTTGAGAGGGATGTCCTGCAGACACAACACGTTGATGAGGAGAAGAAATCCATTTATGATTCCTGCATCCCATATCTAAGTGAGAAATATAACATTCCCAGTAGTCAGTGGAGTGTTTCTGGTTTTTTGTTTGGTGCACGTAGCACAGTCCCTAAATTCACATGTGATATTTCAAAAGCACTCGGACTCCGAGTTTTTTAAATTCAAAAAATTTTGTTGAATATTCCTAAGGATTCAATCCATATATTACAGTACCATTTATAATTTGGCCATTGATGATTCTGTTGGGTTTCCATTTCTCTGAAATTTTTTACTAAACAATTCCTGTCTTTCTAAATTATTCTGTAGTGCTTTTATTCTGGATCTTTATGGTCACCCTCACTGAGGGCAGATTATTTTCTTTAAATATTTATATACTGATATTCTTGGTCGTGTGTGGCAGTAATTGGAATACTTCTTAGATATCTGCAGCCTACCAAAGGAGCCCACAGCAAATTCCATACATTATAGAGTAGAAGCTTGGAAAGTTCTTCTTACAATATGATGGCTGCTTAACTTAGCTGTCCTGCTTCGTTAAAATTATATTATTTCAAAACTCCACCATGTACACTTTTCACGAATTCTATCTCAACCTTTGAGATACAGGGACATCACTTTATTTTTACCAACATTTTTAACATTAACCTGGCTATACTCGGAAACACTGTTGCCCCCTTCCATTACAGGAGTTTGATGTTACTAGTGCAATATGTAAACAAATCATTTTACTAGGTATAGGAGGAGAGAAAAGTAGTGTATCCATTTATGTTGTAGGGAAATACGATATTACGATGTTCAGTTTGATCATCACTTTTACGGAATTTATCAAAATACAGTAGAGTAGTAACATTTTTTTTTTCAAAAACTCAACTTTCAGGCGGCTATGTTCGTTATGTAATGTCTACTTTATTTAGCATATTAATTATTGATGTTATCATACAATATAGAGAGTGCATTTAAATTGAGGGGGTCATAAGTAAAGGGCTGTAAGTGCACTTGTTACTTTTGAGAAAATGGGGTTTAAATATTTAAGCATTAGTAAAATCGGTGAATTTTTTTATTTAAATTTTAATGTCTGATGCGATTAAAATATCCCTTTGCCACTAAAATTTTAGATACTTTTGCTTA
Organism: Periplaneta americana; assembly: GCF_040183065.1. Taxonomy (NCBI): domain Eukaryota; kingdom Metazoa; phylum Arthropoda; class Insecta; order Blattodea; family Blattidae; genus Periplaneta; species Periplaneta americana. The sequence goes on along the minus strand of NC_091129.1, from coordinate 163,828,619 downwards.
CACTGGATGCACTTAACTCATGTTATTACAAATGTCACTAGCATTCCTTTGCTTCTAGCCACCTCAATTAAAAAAAAAGCTAATCTGAATTTTTAAACAAGTTGCTGAAAATGGTTGCCGTTCATTACAATGCAGGCTTCAATTCAGTACGCATATTATTAAAAACATTTTGAAGCATATTCTATGAAATTGAATTTATCGTTTCTTGAATATAATTTTTTAGTACGATATTATTAATATAGGTTCTTTCTTCTATAGAAAACGTAAACATATTTATGAAACACACTATACACTGCAGTGTTTACTTCACTGCTTGAAGACTTCGAATGCAACACGGCCGTAAGTTTGTGTGTCTGACGGGAGCAAGGACATTAGTGAAGGGTTGGGAGTGAGGTACATTCAGAAATGCAGGTACAATAAAAATGCAAGTAAAAATAAAATGATGTCCCTGTATGTTTAAAATACGTGAATAGACGTTTCGGAACAGCGCTCTTCGTACTAGTTTTCAGATGTACACGATTTTATGAACTCCCTAGGTTTTATCGGATCCGCTATCCTCACGGCGCACTGGAATGAAAGCAGTGAGCCGCATCGCGGAATTCAAATGCGGTTGCTTGGTTCAGAGAAGGCGACGAATAACAGATTCGTTTGTATCTTCCGCCTCATTACTCTGATGGATTAGATCAAGAATGGGTGGCTGAACAGAAGTACGGAGGAATGGCAGTAGCAGCCTGTCGCCTGATGAATTTATTCATTCGCTCGTAAATAATTCATGAATCTAATACGCTCTTTCTTTGAGAGATTCGTTTGACCACATATTCATCTCATGATTGGTACGGTTCTTCCCCGTAGTTCATGTAAAAGCAACAGAAACGTTCTTTCATAACATATTTTCAGCTTTACATCTTAGACTATATTCCTTTAAAGATATCATCGCTTTTTGAGTTATAATTCACATTATAGGATCTGACGTAACCGACAGGTGAATGCAATGGTTTAGAACTTGAGAAAATTTAAGAAAATGACATAACTAAATAAATATGTAGCCTATGTAAGTTATATACTGTATATTATCATAATATTTGTAGGTGACACATTAAAACACATCAGTGTAAATAAATTGGATACCGGTATAGGTTAATGCTCGATATACACCGTGTTCCGCTTATAAGTATAATAAAAGAAATAGTTATAATTTCATAACAATGCATGCAAATGGGTTAAGATTGGTACCATTGTAAAGAGGAAATTGGGAAGTTTTAATCCATTGTTGTTACTTATTTTTAGAAGACTCACGCATGCGCAGATCATTAAATAAGAGAATTCGTATCGTATCTTTAGTCAGTCAGCATGTGGACGGCACAGCAGAAAGCCTTTTGTGTGCTGTCATTAGCAGAACATAGATCCATAATTCGTGTACAGCGCTTGTTTCGCCGTCAGTACAATCTTAGACCGAGGGAAGCTGTACCGACGTACGTCTCAATAATGAAATGGGATAGGCAGCTCAGAGAAACAGGAAGTTTGTTGTCTAATGCAGGTAAACATTCCAAGCGTAAAGTGTCTGACGAAAATGTCGAACGCATTCGCGAGGCATTTCAGAGAAGCCCGCGGAAATCCATTCGACAGGCTAGTGTGCAGTTGAACATCCCACCAACAACAGTGCATACAGTGCTCCATAAAAGATTGCGTTTGCGAGCGTACAAGCTGCAACTTCATCAGATGATTACGCCGAATGATAAACTGGAACGAAAACGCTTTGCAGAAACAATGTTGGATAAAGTGGACGATGACGACACATTTCTAACTCGAGTCTGTTTCTCAGATGAGGCAACCTTCCACGTCAGTGGAAAAGTAAACCGACACAATTGTCGCATCTGGGGGTCGGAAAATCCAAGTGTCGTAATTGAACACCAACGGGATTCCCCTAAATGGAATGTTTGGTGTGGGATCATGCGTGACAGAATCATTGGTCCCTATTTCTTTGCTGAAAAGACAGTCACTGCAAACACGTACCTGGATATGTTGCAACTGTATGCTGTGCCACAACTCCCAGCTGGAGCAATTTTCCAGCAAGATGGGGCTCCACCACACTTTGCCAACATGGTTCGCACATTCTTAGACGAACAATTCCCTGCAAGATGGATCGGAAGAGGATCACCGTACATCACATGGCCTGCCAGATCACCAGATCTAACACCACCTGATTTTTTCCTGTGGGGGTTTGTTAAGGACCAGGTCTACAGGACGCCAGTACGTGATTTGGCAGACTTACAAGAAAGAATTTATGCTGCTGTCAACAATGTTACACCATAGATGCTTCATAACACTTGGGTCGAGGTTGAATACCGGTTGGATATTTCCCGTGCCACCAATGGAAGCCATGTTGAGGTTTATGGAACATAAGGTAACAAAAATTCCCAGTTTTCATTCTTTGTAGCAGTTGGTTTCAACTATATACTTGTATTAATTCAGAAGTTATAGCTATTTCTTTTGTTATACTTATAAGCGGAACACTCTGTATTTCAATAAGGAATTGGTGATTTATATATGTAGGTCTAACATACAGTATACATGGTGAAAGATAACCTCTGCACCAAAATGAAATTGGTAATTGATCATGAGAAGAGGTTTGAAAATCTAAACAAGTATTTTTTCTATACTCACCACTGTTTTAGAGGAAATCCTTATGTTTCTATGAAGCATTTGGCAACATTACGGCTTCTGGCACAACTCTAGCAGGAGCGGCTACCCATCCTTTAGCTTCCCCCCCATCTGCTGTACTCCGTCTCACTGATCAGGAAGAGGGTTACTGGTTGAGAAGAAACTGTCTACTGAAGCATGCACTGGAAGGAATGGTGAACAGGAGAAGAGTTCGGGATATAAGAAGATAGGCCTATCAGATAATAATAATAATAATAATAATAATAATTTATTTTAATTGGCAGAGTTAAGGCCGTAAGGCGACATTAAGATATAAGATGGATCATATGAGGAAACAAAAAGGAAGGCAGAAAATAGTAAAGACTGAAGAAAGCTGGGTTTGCAGTAAACGACCTACCCTTGGGCGGAACACTAAATGCTGAATGAATGATGTTTATATTATATTTTTAAATTAAACAAATAATTACACAATTAAAAATATTGGTTTAAGAAGCATTTTCTTCGAAGTGAATGTAGCCATCAAATTTATTATTGACAAATAAAAAATGTATATTTTAAGTAATGGGGATGTGTAAATGTTATGCACACGTGAAAAAAATGGCTAAATGGAAAACGAAGGGATTGAATATAAAAGTCATCTTAGGTATTGTTTGGCTGTTCTATACACGCGAAACTTTCTTTATTGTGAAAAATCTTTGTCCATCGAAATGCAGTACGTCACCTAATTGAAGAAATTTGCTGAGATGTTGAAAATTTTTTCCTGAAGTCGAGTCTTCTTTTCAAACGCTGGCCTCTTTGTCCTTTCCTACCTCTTCATTAAAGTTAGTTAGTGGGGTTTAAAAAGGGCGCGTCAGCTACTATGGCTATTTACAGGACTGGTAACTGTGTCCGCGGTCTTGTTGGTGAGGAAAAGGTTTTCTGAGGGAAGCGAAGAGGAAGGGGGGAGTTGAACTTAGTGGTAAACATACTATTATGCGTGCAAGAAACATTTCCTCCATCTAAACTGCATGCTTTTCACGACTCTGTTTAGTGATTTTCTGCCCCAAAGAAAATTGATTTTTTCTTTAATTACCGTCAAAAGTTTAGGTATTGTCTCTTTTCTTGAATATAGAAGTCTTGTATTGTATTTCTTATAACACACTTGTCGAAGTCGTCTACATGCAGTATATTACGAGATATTATTAGTCTCTTCTTTCCTGGCGATTTCAGAAGTCTATCCGGACGATCTAATCTTCTTTATTATACTGTATCCCACACCAGTGTATTCGGCCGCTCTTTCAGTTGATGTATTTAAGGGAATCCTCAAATGTTTTTGCACTCTTTCCTCATCGCACTTCTCTATGATGTTAGCTATTATTTCTCTTGCTTCACTATGAATAGTTGTGTTTGCCTTTCTATTAGCCACACTAAACGAAAGTGTTTAAGACTATCGTTCTTGCTAATATCACTGCTCTATAATCTCGCACTATTATTTCTATACTATAGTTATACACATCCTATACTATTTTTACACTACACTACACTACTAATCCTATTCTAAATATACGCACTACACTGAATTGCACAGATTTACTGTAATTACTGTATAAGGAAGTTCTGAATTGAACAATGTAAAGAATACTGTAAACTCAAGTTGACTGCACTCTCGCAATATATATTCAGAACTGGTAGTTGCCTGTCAATGTCATAGCAAAGCCACCCCCATCCCGAACCTTTAGTACCTACCCTCTTCCCCGCGGTTGCGGCAGAACCCCTCTCACACGGACACAGTTACTAGTCCTCCACTATATCTAAAATTCTTCACAAAACACAGACACAATACAATAATCTCAATACTTAAAAGAACTAAAAAGCGTTACGGTTAAAACGGGGCAAACAAATGCAGTTTCAAAAGCCTGATGCATAAAAAACACAATAGTGAGCAGTTCACAGAACTTAGCCGGTATTTAAAAAGAAACAATAAAATAATAAAACATATGCCGCCAGAAATAAATTATCTAGCGCATTTCTAAAATGCTCGGATGTAAAAGGTCCAAATGTCAAGTGTGTTAAAATAGTACATTATGCAACGAGCCTATAATGATAGTAATTAAGAATCGAGTATGGATGTTTATGAAACGAGCGCAAGCGAGTTTCATAATTTTCATTCGAGCTTCTTAATTACCATTATAGGCGAGTTTCATACGACTTTTTATGCTCGACCCTATTTCTAACTTGAAATTACCGGTATTCAGATATATACATTTTATTTGTAACTGACAAGATCGGAAGTGACCTTGTTCTAGGTCGTGAATTGTGAGATATGCGCAGACGCGAAAGTATTGATTTTTTCCGAGGAACAATAATGTCATTGACCTTGACGTAGTCCCGTTAAACTTGATAATATATTATAATATTATAACCTTGATTATTGAATTCGACATTGAAAAACGAGATGACAAATTGAATTTATTTGAATATTATTTACAATTAACGCTAATTATTATAGTAACAGAACATAACCTTCTGCGACAGTATTGGATTTCCAGCCTCCGTGACTTTTCGCTAATTCTCTTTCGATTGCATATCCGAGAATAATCGATACTTGCGGTTTTATAACGGTACAAAGCTGACTTGTCATTGGCTGAACACATGTAAGCTGAGTTATCATTGGCTGAAGACCTGTACTTTAATGAGTAGGTGTACTTTAATGACATGCATTAAAGGACTGCTACCAGATATATAATTAGTACATTTCGGCATGGTCGAGCATAAACATATATAAAATATCGAATGTAACCTCCGGATGTAAAGGGTCCGGAGGATAAGTAAAACCAATCAATAAAAAAACTAAATCACCCTGTCAAGTCCTGTATTCAATAAAAATCTCAGAACTGCATTTGTACAATTAAAATCGTTTCCAAGAACGTCACGGAGAGTCGGCCGAATTCCATACTGCCGACGGACACAGTTATATTTCCTACACCACCATAAGTGGCTCGCCACATAGGAGATGGCCATGCGTGTGGAACATGGCACATATCACACTCCGGCTGAGGCTCGCCACGTAGGAGATGGCCATGCGTGTGGAACATGGCACATATCACACTCCGGCTGAGGCTCGCCACGTAGGAGACGGCCATGCGTGTGGAACATGGCACATATCACACTCCGGCTGAGGCTCGCCACGTAGGAGATGGCCATGCGTGTGGAACATGGCACATATCACACTCCGGCTGAGGCTCGCCAAGTAGGAGATGGCCATGCGTGTGGAACATGGCACATATCACACTCCGGCTGAGGCTCGCCACGTAGGAGATGGCCATGCGTGTGGAACATGGCACATATCACACTCCGGCTGAGGCTCGCCACGTAGGAGATGGCCATGCGTGTGGAACATGGCACATATCACACTCCGGCTGAGGCTCGCCACGTAGGAGATGGCCATGCGTGTGGAACATGGCACATATCACACTCCGGCTGAGGCTCGCCACGTAGGAGATGGCCATGCGTGTGGAACATGGCACATATCACACTCCGGCTGAGGCTCGCCAAGTAGGAGATGGCCATGCGTGTGGAACATGGCACATATCTCACTCCGGCTGAGGCTCGCCACGTAGGAGATGGCCATGCGTGTGGAACATGGCACATATCACACTCCGGCTGAGGCTCGCCACGTAGGAGATGGCCATGCGTGTGGAACATGGCACATATCACACTCCGGCTGAGGCTCGCCAAGTAGGAGATGGCCATGCGTGTGGAACGTGGCACATAATATGTGATATTATCACACTCCAGCTGAGGCTCGCCAAGTAGGAGATGGTCATGCGTGTGGAACATGGCACATATCACACTCCAGCTGAGGCTCGCCAAGTAGGAGATGGCCATGCGTGTGGAACATGGCACATATCACACTCCGGCTGAGGTTCGCCAAGTAGGAGATGGCCATGCGTGTGGAACATGGCACATATCACACTCCGGCTGAGGCTCGCCAAGTAGGAGATGGCCATGCGTGTGGAACATGGCACATATCACACTCCAGCTGAGGTTCGCCAAGTAGGAGATGGCCATGCGTGTGGAACATGGCACATATCACACTCCGGCTGAGGTTCGCCAAGTAGGAGATGGCCATGCGTGTGGAACATGGCACATATCACACTCCTGCTGAGGCTCGCCACGTAGGAGATGGCCATGCGTGTGGAACATGGCACATATCACACTCCGGCTGAGGCTCGCCACGTAGGAGATGGCCATGCGTGTGGAACATGGCACATATCACACTCCGGCTGAGGCTCGCCACGTAGGAGATGGCCATGCGTGTGGAACGTGGCACATAATATGTGATATTATCACACTCCAGCTGAGGCTCGCCAAGTAGGAGATGGTCATGCGTGTGGAACATGACACATATCACACTCCAGCTGAGGCTCGCCAAGTAGGAGATGGCCATGCGTGTGGAACATGGCACATATCACACTCCGGCTGAGGTTCGCCAAGTAGGAGATGGCCATGCTTGTGGAACATGGCACATATCACACTCCGGCTGAGGCTCGCCACGTAGGAGATGGCCATGCGTGTGGAACATGGCACATATCACACTCCGGCTGAGGTTCGCCACGTAGGAGATGGCCATGCGTGTGGAACATGGCACATATCACACTTCGGCTGAGGTTCGCCACGTAGGAGAGGGCCATGCGTGTGGAACATGGCACATATCACACTCCGGCTGAGGCTCGCCACGTAGGAGATGGCCATGCGTGTGGAACATGGCACATATCACACTCCGGCTGAGGCTCGCCACGTAGGAGATGGCCATGCGTCAGATGACAGTGGCCAATCCTCAACCGGGTGAGTAAAACTTCTTCGTGTCGTGACGCTCTTGTGGACGAATCCCAAACGCGAACAATATTCTTTATTCTTCGTAAATTATTTCCCTCTTGTGCAGACCATTGTCCTTCCCATTCCACAATATTGTATGTTTCACCTCTCACGCCAATACACCTCAGACCCATTCAAAGCACCGTCCTTTGTTGCAGTATCCGCTGCCTCGTTACCAAGAATGCCAACATGACCCGGAGTCCACACTACTCCAATCTCATAATCAGAGGTTAGGAGAGTGTGGATCTCTTCGTCAAAGAATCACTTCAATTTCAGCTAACTGTGTGGTCAACTTCACTCTGTTTCCTTCTTATTTCGACCTCTATCTTGTCTTATTTTGGCATACGATAAGCACAAATTTAATGGTAAAGAAACCATATTCTTTGAAAGGAAATTCACTTTAAAATTAATTCTTCAATGCTGAATCTTAATTTGTAATAGCTTATTGAACCTCACAAATTGCATTGTCTGAGGTTAGGTTCTTTACATTTAATAGTTCCGTCCTTGGAGTTGTTTCATTATCAGATGAAGTAGGAGGAGTGTATTCATCACGGAACATATCGTCAGAACTTTGATATCCCACTTTCATTATGCTGATAGCTGTTTCTTATAAAAAAAAAGTATCGGTATACTGATATTTGTTTTCAATTAATTATCAATAATCTAAACTCAAACTCGACGTATGAGGAAAAAACTGCGAGAAAAGGAATTAGAGGAGTGGGCTAAGCTACCTCAGAAAGGTCTTGGCGTAGAGCTATACAGCGAGTTTACTCCGGCGAATTCCTGGATACAACATCGTGAAGGCCTAACCTCTAGCGAGTGGCACGAAGCTATTAAAATGACTGCACATGTGTCTTCCGTACGTTCCCTTCCGGGCAGGACTCGGGACAACATCCTCTGTCGCCGATGCCACAGAGAGCCAGAAATACTTGCACATGTCCTGGGCTCTTGTCCGCATGGTGAAGTACTCCGTAACTCACGACACCATAGAATTCATTCGATGATCGCCGAACAGTTTAGATCAATAAATTTTCAAGTGTTCGAAGAAGTTCACGGACTGGCAGACAATGGCAGTACAAGAAGAATAGACATGATTGCCATCCCGCCAAATAACAACAATGGCTACATCATCGATCCCACCGTTAGATTTGAAAAAACAAAAGAGCCATCCTGAAGATGTAAATAGGGAAAAAAACGACATCTATGTACGTACCGTTCCATATTTCATGGACAAATACGGTCTACAACAAATTGAAGTAATAGGCCTTATGGTTGGAGCGCGCGGAACTATTCCCGGTTTCTTCTTCCAGACCTGGCAACGTTTCGGCCTACAGAGGAAGGCAATTGATGACATCGTTCTTGCAGCTCAGAGAGGATCAATATTTATACTCCGCAACCATCTCTACGGTCAACAATGATCTTCAACTAATTAATTAGTAGCTACTTATTTATTCAGTCATTTCTTGTCGTTGTTGTAAGACTCCCTTCAACATAAACATATGTATATTATTTATACTTCCAACTGCCTATTGCACAATATGCTCTGTCTCTGTATTTATCAATACGCCATGAAAATTACAAATAAAATGTGACATCATGCTTGTCTGTGCATAACACAAATTATATTCCTGGATCTTTGCGAGAGAATAGTACCAGCTTGCACTTAGAATTTTGTCAAAATAAATATTTTCAAAAGTTGTCATCAGATAGAACTCTGCCACATTGCTAGTTCGTTTATTTTTCAACAAATGGCACTGAAATGTATTTATAAGCTAGACAGTATTATGAAGAATGATTACAAATGGAAAACACATTTTTGCCAATTTTGTTAGTTAGAACCTTGTCAAACCAAGGCCACGAATGGCCAAAGTGGTTGTATCATGAACTCAGCATAACAGTTGCAAAGCAAACAAAAGTGGTCCTAACTCCTAAGCAGTAAGAGATGGATCAAAACGGATGGATTTTTTTTTTAATCTTGTATTTATTAACGTATGGCACTCGCAAATGTCCGCATCTGTCTTTACGTTTCAGCCGTAGCAAGCGGTTGAAAGTCTGTGAAATTAGAAAAAGTATTATATTTTATTGGGTTAATGTTTAAACAATGTATAATTATTTTACTTTGGAAATAAAACAAATATCATTTTTGGATGGATCATTTGCATATAAAAAGCATCCAAAGCGCCAGTGTTACGCGAAAATCTGTTCGTTTAATCCTACTGACCCACGAATATTAAAATTATTTAAGGTTAAAAAATTAATTCTTGGAAATAAAAGTCCATCTTTCAATTATTATTGTTTGAGATTTCTTACCAAACCATAAACGAAATAAAATTACCAGCCGTGAATTTAATATATACGTAAGAACTAACTAGAACTAGCTAAATTGTACAAATCATTTCCAACGAATGGGCAATATATGAAGAAATTGAAAGTAAATTGAAAGTAATTATAATGATTATTACACTTTCACTATGTCATACTATTTTTGACGCTTAAAACGGTACGGAACGACGTGTCTCAAACAATCATGGATGTCTATTTTTTTATTGAGTTATTTTACGACGCTGTATCAACATCTAGGTTATTTAGCTTCTGAATGAAATGAAGGTGATAATGCCGGTGAAATGAGTCCGGGGTCCAGCACCGAAAGTTACCCAGCATTTTCTCGTATTGGGTTGAGGGAAAACCCCGGAAAAAAACCTCAACCAGGTAACTTGCCCCGACCGGGATTCGAACCCGGGCCACCTGGTTTCGCGGCCAGACGCGCTGACCGTTACTCCACAGGTGTGGACTGGATGTCTATCTTACAATTTTTATTACCTCCCTAGCATTTGTTTGTTTTATCACTTCATTAGTATTTGTTTCTTTGTTTGCGAACATTGTACTTTCAATAAATATACCTTTTAACCCCTTTACTTCCACTGTTCCCAAATGGGAACATGCATTATTTACGGCGTAAATGATTTGAGAGGACCAATAATTATCTTATTTTGTTTCTTATGTGTCAATAAGTAGGAATATATAAGAAACACCAACATTTTTAATAAAAAATAATTTGGGCAATTCTGAAATATTTATATTCCAATCATTGAAAGTGTCTTGGGATCAAATGGGTTAAAATGATTTATGTTCGTAATCCTTAATTGAAACTTTTCTATCATTTTTCTTGTTTATATTATTTAGGTTATGTTACAGTTTCTGTTGTATGAGATCTTGGATAGTCACATATAAGAGATTTTTTAATATATATTGATAATTAACGTGGAATGCAATTGTTTTAATAAAAATGAAACTGAATCAACAAAGCCTTCTTGATTAGTAATCGTTCACAGATTTCAATGAAGGTTCTATATTTGACTCAACTAGCAAAAAGAGAACAGCTCATCATAACACATTCCTGCCATCTAGCGGAATATTTGTAGTGATGATATGGTACAATAATACTTTGAAGACAGTTTAGTATTTTCGTCAGTCAATTAATACTTTATTTCTCCTAATCTTTATATACTTTCTTCTAATCGTGTAATAGTCAATTAAATCCCACTCGAGTTTTGACTTTCTCGAGATTAATCAAAACCTCTAGTGAGATTACTGTAATTAATGAGAACGCACATGTAACTTATACTCAATCTTTGAATATCTCTAGAAAGACAATCTATATTTTTCATGAAAGTGAAATTTATCAAGTATTGACAACAAGTATTAAGTTACATTATTAAAGTTACAAAATAACAAGTCTTATGATTCTGTCATCATAAATAACTTCAAGGATGTCGTACATTATCCACACTGTTCAAAATGTACTTTTAAAACTGTTTTCAAGATAGGATGACTCATCTAATAGGATGGAAGTGCAGATGAAGGATAAGTTTATTCACTCTTTGATCTTCCCGGACGGCAAGGTTGTCACTGAACAGGATGGACATACTGTAATATAGAGCTCACGATGAAAACGTTAATTAAAGTTTATGAAGCAAGTGGCTCTTCGGGTAAAGACAGACTTCTCCAGCATTGGAGACCATGATTTGCAATATTACTCTGGCGCCATTAAGTCCAATCGTCAGACAGTAGTGAGGAATTGAAGCGTTGGACCAAATAAGTCTATGTTACAATTTTTCAAAATCGACTTTTATTGGAATAAATGCTCTACGAGTATATAGTCTTACACGGCTATCACACAAATTGTTTTTCAATATCTGTACCAGAGACGCTTCTACACGAGTTACAACCATGATTTTCTTGCTTGGATCAACGGTCTACGATGTAACATTTTTGTTCCTCCTGCACAAATAGCATTTTGAAACATAGACCGTTATTCGACCCAACGCTTCAATTATACTTGAATTTAAATGGCCACTATAGCCTAAATACAAGACAGCTTAATTATGTATAATGTTCAGGGACATAAATATAGTAATTATTATCCGTTTGGTTGTTATGTATAGCAATTAACGATGCTAAAAGATGTAAACTCAGAAGGAGCAAGAAAATTTTAGGGCCTAAGATGTTTTGAGAATGCGTCTTTCTCGACTACGATATGTTAGAAACTAATCGACTCTTCAGGGATATTTTTTAAGTTGGTTATTAAACGACGCTGTATCAAGTAGACTACTACGTTATTTAGCGTCGATGAGATGGTATTTGGCGAGATGAGACCAAGGATTCGCCATAGATTACCTGGCACTCACCTTACGGTTGGGGAAAACCTCGGAAAAAACCCAACCAGGTAATCAGCCCAAGCGGGGATCGAACCCGCGCCCGAGCGCAATTCATCTTAACCGACTGAGCCACGCCGGTGGCTTCAGGGAATTAGTGTGCAAGAATCTGTCATGGAACATATTCAAAGATAAGGACCACTTCGATGGTATGACTACAGTCAGTGTATTCCTCAAGAGATGTGACTGAAATGGGTTACATATACAATGGTTTCCGACCGGTATGTCCTACAAGGAGAGGAGGTGCTGCAAGATTAATGGAAGGGCATCGAGAAGATGGTATAAGATTGTAAATGGGGAGTAGTGAATTTCATTCAATCTACAACCTCTCCCACCTTATTCCCATCTTCACTTTCACGTGGTGCACTTTTGTTTTGGACAAACGAGGCTCTGGGGGCCGAGTAACAGCGATGTAGCTGTGAAAACTGTATGGAGGAAGTACCATAACGTGCCTGTAAGGTAGTAGTCCCGTCTCTGAAATTCTCTGGTGGTAGTCTTGTAAACTATTCTGGGGACTATTTTATTACAGTGGAGTCTCAAATAGTAGATAGTCAGATTAATAAAAATAATGACAAATGATACAGAAAAAGCATTATTTCATATAAAGAATGATCAATTACAAGACAATATGTTGAAAAACAGTAACTTATGTATCGAGAGAGAAATGAAGATGTTTATATGAGGGCCTCTGCCCGAGGTTTAAACATGAAATTTCACAGAAGATTTATACATTATTTTGTGGCGTAGTAGTTCGTAATTGAATAAATTAAAACTTTTTGATAAGAGTTTTAAGTTAGAAATTCGCTTTGTGTTTGTACTGTATGTCTTGTTTAGCGTGTTTTGTTTTGGTATCTTGGGACTGTGTATACTAGAAAGAAAAATACAGAAAATAAAAATGATTCGTTGAAGGAGGCCATGCATGAGTTTTTCTTTTAAGGTTTCGCTATGCTTAGAGAATATGTTACTGTTTCTATTTTAACTCGGTTATTTCCATGAGGAGCAGAATGGTAAAATCAGTATTTTCAATCAAAACGCGATAATTCCATATCATACTAATGCCAATACGTTCATTGTCTTTTTTGCATCAAAAACTAACATTTCCAACATTCTGTTATGCGTTACAATTACCATTCCATTAAAAGTGGTCATTTCCATTTCTTTGTGCAAGAGTGATAATATCTTCTTGCTAATTGAAATTATTATAAAAATTATAATATATTCATTTTTCCACGATACAGTAGATCCGGATCAGCAGACAACCGCGCCTGTCACTTGAGCTACGCCAGTGGCTTCGTCAGTATATTGTACAAATTTATTTTGTGTGCTCGTTACTATTAAACACAGAATAAATATGGGAAATGCGTGTTATAATTCGGTTGAAAAGCTTTTATCATCCAGTCTGCTGTCAAAAACTCTGAAAGTTAGAATTTATAAAACAGTTATATTACCGGTTGTTCTTTATGGTTGTGAAACTTGGACTCTCACTATGAGAGAGGAACATAGGTTAAGGGTGTTTGAGAATAAGGTGCTCAGGAAAATATTTGGGGCTAAAAGGGATGAAGTTACAGGAGAATGGAAAAAGTTACACAACACAGAACTGCACACATTGTATTCTTCACCTAACATTATTAGGAATATTAAATCCAGACGTATGAGATGGGCAGGGCATGTAGCACGTATGGGCGAATCCAGAAATGAATATAGAGTGTTAGTTGGGAGGCCGGAGGGAAAAAGACCTTTAGGGAGACCGAGACGTAGATGGGAAGGTAATATTAAAATGGATTTGAGGGAGGTGGGATATGATGATAGAGAATGGATTAATCTTGCTCAGGATAGGGACCAATGGCGGGCTTATGTGAGGGCGGCAATGAACCTCCGGGTTCCTTAAAAGCCAGTAAGTAAGTAAGTAAGTACTCGTTACTAGAACAATAATTGATTTCAGTTTGACGGTAGTGAAACTGATTGAAGAGAATGAAAGCGAGCAGGTGAGCTGGATGTTATCCGACCATAATTAAAGGATGAACTTGTCTCCTAATAGATGAGATCGATGCATCGAAGATTGTCTCGAGATAAGTTTTCCCCTTGAGTATCGTTATCGAGATTGATTACCATTAACGACCGGGAAGACGAGGAAACAATCGGCAAGAGTGGCGTGTCGCCGTCCACGTAGCCCTATCAGGAGCACGACTGCACGTTGCACGAGGAACAGCTACTGCCTTCCAATTAGGCAGAAAGTGGGGCCGGGCCGGGCGCAGAGGAGAACGGAGATTGAGAAGACAGCCGAGGAGAAACAGAGTAAGAAAACTAAAAGTCACCGGCGTAGCTCAATCGGCGAAGGCGCTTGCCTGCCGATCCGGAGTTGCGCTCGGACACGGGTTCGATCCCCACTTCAGTAGCGGCCGGTGATCAAAATCCTCGGTGAGGCCTGATGCAATTAGTTTAAGTGCCTCCGATAGGAAATATTTGTTTATGATATTAATTATTATTGTTGTTATATTATTAATATCATTATTACTGTATTATTATTGTCATTATTATTATTATTATTATTATTACTACTACTATTATTAGTCTATTCTTATTACTATCAATGAAAAATAATAATTTCACTCACCAAATAAGCTGTTATGCTCTGAGTTTCAGTGATTGTTTCAGCATCCCATATTATGTGTTGAAATTCCCCTTTCTTTCTTTTCTTTTTATTTTTTTCCTTTGACAGCAACAAACAAGGCCAAGAGAAGTTTATTTTGCATCACATTACCACATAACCATTTATGTTGCCCATACCAGGATGCAATAGAAACTCGCGTTTTAAGATTATGTGTGAGAAAAATTATCAGCGATGTCGTAGGTATCTCGGTAGTCTCTCTCTTTATTTAAAACTTCCTTTCTTTCAGTATTATTTCTTCTCGAAAAAGGACACTCTAACAATGAATTAACTGCACCAGCATTATTTCTCTCATTTGTTTCTGTTTATATTTTCCCAAAATGCATAACAACATTGGCCCAGATTCACTACTGTACTACCAAGTACAATAGTAGAATACCCTCGCTTATGTCATAAACTGAGACATAAGGGGAGAGAATCGAGTGGGTTTCTGCCTGCCAAAGAGGTGGAATTTTGTTATTTATGGCCTAGTTAGGAAGACAAATCACCACTGCTATTCCCACCCCACTCTACCCTTGAGGCCGGCCCATGGATGGGACGAGTGAAACCTGACCAGGCCAGACGAATTGTGCCTCAGCTACAACGTTTTAAGCGTAAACTCAAAGCCCGCGAAAGGACATGAAATGCATTAAGCCAGACCCGGCACGAACGACTCTGGCCTCAGGAAAAAATTTTACTGCAAAACAGGTCTATATAAATCACAAGCCAGACCCGGCACGAGCGATCCCGGCCTCAGGAACAAATTTTACTGCAAAACAGGTCTATATACATCAAAGTTTTCAAATGCTTCTACAGCGATATATGCTTCATTCAAATAACTAATACATTGTATAAAAACACAAAATTTGATTTCAGTTAAGCCAAGTGACTGAGGCCCGGCCTCACTTGCCTCAGTCAGTCAGCCGCCACTGCCCCACTTTGGATGATTACCTGGTTGGGGTTTTCCGAGGTTTTCCCCAACCGTAAGGCGAATACCACATAATCCATGGCGAGTACTCGGCCTCATCTCGCCAAATACCATCTCGCTATCACCAATCCCATCGACGCTAAATAACCTTGTAGTTGATACAGCGTCGTTAAATAATCAAGTAAAATATAAAGGAAAAGATTAAGATATAGTGAGAAAGACTGAGGGAAGGAGAAAATTAAGAATACCTGACTGACTGACTTTTATCATTTATCTGACTTGACTGAATTCATTGACTGCATTTCTAATTCACTAAAGGATGTACTCAACTTAGCTGAAGGACTGACTAAAGGACACTTTGACTGATGGGCCGATTCACGGAATGACTGAAGAAATGAATGTAGGGATGAATAAATTAAAGTTGGAGACGAAGAAAGAACAGCAAGAAAGAGACAAAATTCCAATTTGGAAATGAATAAATGAACGAATTAATTAATTAAGTAATATATCAGTTAAGAACTGAATGGCTATATGACTCAATTGACAGGCTGGGTGAAGAGTTTGGAAAGATGACTGATTAAATGAGTGAAGAAATGGATGCACATACTGATACAAATATAAAAGAATGAAAGATTGGTCGATTAAATAAAAGAAGTATGAAAGTAGCACTCAATGAATGAAGAAATAAATCATGAAATGAGTCAGTAATTGTTATATGTACCAATAAACAATAAGTGATTGAATAATTGAGTGCATTTATTATAACTGTGATAATGAAGTCATAAATAAGAAATATGTGAATTTATAGAAGAAATAATGAACTAATAAAATCAATGAATAAAATATGTGTAGATATGTGGAAGTTGCGAACAAAACCGGTCATTTCCGAAATAGTATTTTTTTTTTTCAGGAATTAGAAAAAGCTGTATCGAGTCTTCACATAATCCAAAAATGAAAGACAATTTCATATGTCGTTCAAGTTATGTTCGTTGTTCTAATGGTGTCAATAATCATGATATTAGTCATCTTCTGTATATTTTGTAGACAAAAATATTTTGGAAATGTCCGGTTTTCTTTGGAAATGTGAGGGAAATGTTCTCTTTTGTTCGAAGAAAAGCTATTTGACATTTATAACAGTAAAACATACACGCCACTTACAACAACTGTAAGATAAAATATTTACCGATTATGTTTGTGTGAACTAATTGGATGTCATGAGATTTGCATAGCTTTCACATGGACACTATAGGAATAAATCTCTTTTTGCTTGAGGCAGAGACCTGAGTTTTACTCTTTTTATAAGCTGAGAGGTCAGTTCACAAATCTTATAACATTCGTGATGGAAGCTTTTCTTTATTTTCTGCAATAATAATACATTTTATTCAACAACTCTTTTCTGTATAATGATGATTTTCTAAATTGATTATACCGTATTTACTCGCGTAATTCACGCACCCAAATTATTTACTATATAATTTAATAAATTAATTTCCTCGTATATTTCACGCATTTAATATTCGTGAAATACTGTAACAAGTACATGCTGAAACTTGAAGTAATGAGGTGTGTTATGTTGAGGAGCCCTGAATGTACGGTATCTTAAATGCCGTAACAAGAGAGTGCATACCGGTATTTCGGACCAGACAGCTACCTGTTACAGGCGCACCCTTCTCGTCTATGAAAGTCCTTTACATGGTGGAAGAATACTTCCACCATGGTCCTTTAAAGATACCGGTATAGGGTATTGACCTCCCCCTACCATTTGAATGGGGTGGTTTGAAAGCTTTGTGTTGGATCGCATCAGTTGAGTTTGAGACTCGAAAAGGGAGACCTGTCAAAAGCCGTCTGTTAAAAGTTTTAACAATGAATGGTAAATCCCGATATTCGAGTCATACTGCGTCCTTCAAATTAAAAGTTATTGCGTATGCAGAAACACATGGCAACAGAGCAGCTGGGCGTGAATTCACAGTTCCAGAATTTAATATTCGCTACTGGAGGAAAGAAAAACAAGCTCTTCAAGAAACCAGCTTGTGAAATTCCTCGCTTAATTCACGCACCCTTAATTTATAGATCGAAATTGCGGGAAAAAAGTGAGTGAAATATTCGAGTAAATACGGTAATAATAATAAAAAAAAGTTGACAAAAGTCATTTCATTTTCAACATACAAAGTACGAAAATACTAAAAATGTAACATCCGTGTCAATTGCAATGGCCTTATATTATTCACACATAAGGAGATATTTAATAATATTCCTTCCTCTACAGATTGAGCAATGCTGACATAAAATAAAAATAATATAAGGTACAGCTACTGAATTGCTTGAAAACTCATATACGATGTAATTTGTAGGTACTTTCAATTGTCAAATTATCTATGGCAACTATAAACGTAGTTACAATGTGACATGTCGTGTAAGATCGTAGACAGTGCTTGCTACTGCGTCATTTGCAACTTTATTGTCAGCCATATTTGTGTGACGTCATATCTTTGTATGTCCCTGTGTTGAGATCCTATCCTACGTGCAGCAAGCAAGTACTGTAAGTTTATTTGGGACACTTGTATCTGAATGGTGGAATTTACGAGCTTCGAAGCGACACTGATAGCAACTATGCCATGGCGTCACCAATGTCGAATAGCACAGAAAGTTCATCAGTAATGCAAATGTTAGACAATCCGAATATAGGCCTGGTGACCAGAACTTCAGTCCGAATCAAAAGAAATATAAAGCTATTAACAGATAGCGGCACAGATCTTGAAGTGGAGAGCTCGGTAGAAGACAATTACTGCAAATGATGTTGAGGATACTACAATGAATCATAAAAAACATAAATTAGCAAATTAATGAGTAGTGTTACAAAAGTGAGAGATAGTGTCATGAATCATAAGCGGCAAGACAAAACACTATCTGCAGGAAGTACTACACTCCAAGTGATAAATTGAAGTGATTGATAAAAAGATAATTTTATGGTAAGTATCTATCAAGATTTTTCTTGGGAATTGTATGCTGCAACTCTGTATAATAATAATAATAATAATAATAATAATAATAATAATAATAATAATAATAATAATAATAATAATAACATATCACGCTCATCCTAAAGGCAGTATAATACAAACATTATTGGAAAGTTTAGGCTATGTTTCGTGTGACATTTCAAACATCTGTATAAGTTCAGTCACAAATTCATTGTCCGTCAGTACCACTGTGTTTGTCACGTCAGTTTGTAAATATTTAGGGCTATAGTTTTCAGTATGAAAGTAGCGATTGCATGTGTGGGTAACAAATAAATTATTCTAACTTACTACCGCTTAGGCTGCTTCGATAGCTTAGTCGGTATAGCGCTGGCCTTCTGTGTTCGAGCTTGCGGGTTCGATCCCGGCTCAGGTCAATGCCATTTAAGTGTGCTTAAATGCGACAGGCTCGTGTCAGTAGATTTACTGGCAGATAAAAGAACTCCTGCGGGACAAAATTCCGGCACATCGGCGGCGCTGATATAACATCTGCAGTTGCGAGCGTCGTTAAAAAAACCGTAATATTTTTTTACTTACTACCAGTAACAGAAAAAGTTTAATAAGCTGTTCGCATGATTATGTTACAGATTTATAATGATAATGAAGGGGATCAGGATAATTATTGCCATGAGGAAATCATATCGTAAAGAAAGATTGTAGATGTTAAAAACGCAAGTATGTGCCCCGCCACATTGAGAATTAGAGTCCTTTTTTGCCTTTTGAACAGTACAAGGGAAAAACCTGGTAAGTAACGTTTCACTGCAAGTTAGAATGTTTCTAGATCATTTTACAATCTATTGTGTTTGGGTTACCATTCTTCACATTTCTTTCAACTAATGAGGGTCTTATTCTATACAATTAAACTACACAAATCTACACTGCCTGAGCTGTTAAATGACATCTAAAACAGAAAATAAATAATTTTGGAATTATCAAGTTTTCCCTCTTTGCTCTTCTTATGTAAATTGACGCAGTAAGAGAGGCTGGTCGCACATCATCTTCGTTCCAAGCTTTGATTAGACTATCAAGACAGTTCGACTTCACTTCTTGCCAGCTGTTCCTCTGTCTCGGCAGCCTGAGTGGCGCTAATTTAGTCTTTCATTCCTTCCATGTGGTTTACCCGATCACCTCGGTCTCGGATTGGGTTGTAAAAATCAGATGTACATTAATTCCGGGCAGCATGTAGTCTGAATTTTATTGTTTGAGTTCAAAATTGTTTAAGACTTCGGTTTCTTTTACGTCGCTAAGCCATAATGTTAACAAAAGCGGTTGTAGGAAGAAATTCGAATGTGCTTCTTAGATTAATATTGTTATATTTGTTGCGCATTTCAAGATATTGTCACTACATAGCTTCAGTGAAGATCTCAGAGCGTCTCTGGGAGCGTGTGCTTGCAATGCATAGATATTTAATATTTTTTCAGTAAATGTATCTAACATCTTAGCTCAAATGATTTTCTCATTGCATGCGTGAGCAAAATGTAGTGGCTCCCGAAAATAAAATGGATGGTTCCTAAAAATTTTTAGTTTTGTCTAACTGAGGTAAACAGATCTTTTGTTGCATATAAGCTACCTTCAAATAAATAATTCGTTATTATTGTTATTAAATTAAAAGTGCTATTTTGTATATGAGTACTATTCCTGTTGTTCACCGACTTTTAGACTTGGGGACACGAATGATATTTGATAGCCGTCTCAACCAGGGTTTAATAATCGGCCTTCTAATCAATTCTAAATGAATATTTATTACTTACTTACTTACAAATGGCTTTTAAGGAACCCGGAGGTTCATTACCGCCCTCACATAAGCCCGCCATCGGTCCCTATCCTGTGCAAGATTAACCCAGTCTCTATCATCATACCCCACCTCCCTCAAATCCATTTTAATATTATCCTCCCATCTACGTCTCAGCCTCCCTAAAGGTCTTTTTCCCTCCGGTCTCCCAACTAACACCCTATTTGCATTTCTGGATTCGCCCATACGTGCTACATGCCCTGCCCATCTCAAACGTCTGGATTTAAGGTTTCTAATTATGTCAGGTGAAGAATACAATGCGTGCAGTTCTGCGTTGTGTAACTTTCTCCATTCTCCTGTAACTTCATCCCGCTTAGCCCCAAATATTTTCCTAAGCACCTTATTCTCAAACACCCTTAACCTATGTTCCTCTCTCAGAGTGAGAGTCCAAGTTTCACAACCATACAGAACAACCGGTAATATAACTGTTTTATAAATTCTAACTTTCAGATTTTTGGACAGCAGACTGGATGATAAGAGCTTCTCAACCGAATAATAACAGGCATTTCCCATATTTATTCTGCGTTTAATCTCCTCCCGAGTGTCATTTATATTTGTTACTGTTGCTCCAAGATATTTGAATTTTTCCACCTCTTCGAAGGATAAATCTCCAATTTTTATATTTCCATTTCGTACAATATTCTGGCCACGAGACATAATCATATACTTTGTTTTTTCGGGATTTACTTCCAAACCGATCGCTTTACTTGCTTCAAGTAAAATTTCCGTGTTTTCCTTAATCGTTTGTGTATTTTCTCCTAACATATTCACGTCATCCGCATAGACAAGAAGCTGATGTAACCCGTTCAATTCCAAACCCTGCCTGTTATCCTGAACTTTCCTAATGGCATATTCTAAAGCGAAGTTAAAAAGTAGTGAATATTTATATTTAATTTAATTTTTTCTTTAACAGAAACCCTAGTTAGGTAAACTATCATTGCAAAATTTATTGGATGTGTAACAAACAATTTAGGCTACGAGACGAATTACATTTTTTAAGAATATAAATTATGATTAATTATGCTAATCGATGACTTCAGTGCAGTGGGGGATATCATGTCCAGGGTGCTGTCAGGAACTTGTAATTTTCGGAAGACTTCTAAGGACTCCCGTGGGATTGTGCCTCTAGCCCCAATCATAATTCCTATAACGTCCCATGTCTTGATGTTATATTTGGTCCCCAAATCGCTGCAGCATGGCAGATAAATTGCCCGTTTTTCTTTGCAGACTTCTCTAGGTTGTTCCTCGCTGTTCTCAAAACGGACTGTGGGATCGAGAATGAGTCCACAATTTTTTTTCCTGTCTATAATAATGCAAATACACAGTACCGGAGAGACCGCAGCGTGAAGCTAGTATGATCGAGATATACCTGACTTGTATTCAAAGTAACCAAACGCAGAACTCTAGTCATTATACTGAACTCACCTCACCGGTCCTGAGAAGAATGTAAAAGGAATGTAACAACTGTTACTCTAAAGCTACTTAAGTATAACCACGCCCTATTCAGGCCGGGTTTGTACTCGTCAACTTCCAATTCAACACAAGCTCTGTAATGACTAGACCGCCGAGAAACACGGTTGTTCTGCACGTGTCTCCTGTGAAAGGATTTTGGTTTCCAATATTTTTCTTGTAATTTAATTCTTTGGCCTTTTCAAGTTCTTAGCTCTGCGCTAAAGGAATTTTGTTTTTGCAGCATCATCTTGTTTATGGAATTTCATTTATTTTCAAATTAAGCATGCTACCGTAGGTAAGTCTTATTACATGAAATAAAAAGATACAAGATTTTCCCGTAATTACATATTCGGCATATTAACTGAACATAAATAAGAAATGGTAGGAAAGAAATGACATGAGAACACGCCCAACTAATCTCCTTTGATTACTTTCACGGTAAAATAAGAAATGGAATCGAAAACGTTACGAAATGGAAGGAATCGGTTATTGTTTCTGAAGTGATTTTGTCTCGAGCTTTCTCAGGATATTAAACACTGGTCGAGAAAAGAAGATTATGAGTTGAGATTTCCCCTACGCAACCGCAGCAACTTCTCGGCTGTGAAAAAAGAAAAACTTTCTTATTTCAGAGCTCACAGCGAATTCAAAAGAAACTCTGCTTTTATAAGATACTGATGAAGGATTTAATGAATTTTTATTGCATTATCCCGTACAAAATACCACAATAACACAAGAGAGGCATTAAATAAAATTGATGCAATTCAGATACAGGGACAACTCAAGATTCTTCTTTACTCAGTGAAGTCTCAAAGAGGGAACTTTATCAAACAAAAAGGGACAAGTTCAACAAGAACAGTCAGTCAGATGAGGCCATGATTGTGCTCTGTGGTCTAGTGGTTATAATATGTGCCAACATATCAGAAGCTACCGGTTGAAGTTCCATCGGAAAAACATCAATACTTATTACTTACAAATGTCTTTTAGAGAACCCGGAGTTTCTTTGCCGCCCTCACATAAGTCCGCCATCGGTCTCTATCCTGAGCAAGATTAATCCAATCCCTACCCTCATATCCCACCTCCCTCAAATCCATTTTACATTATCCTTCCACCTAAGTCTCTGTCTCACCGAAGGTTTTCTTTTCTCCGGCCCCCCAACTAACACTCTATATGCATTTATGGATTCGCCCATACGTGCTATATGCCCTACTCATCTCAAGCGTCTGGATTTAATGTTCCTAATTATATTAGGCGAAGAATACAATGCGTGCATTTTTGCGTTGTATAACTTTCGCCATTCTCCTGTAATTTCATTCCTCTTAACCCAAAATATTTTCCTAAGAACCTTATCCTCAAACACCCTTAATCTCTGTTTCTATCTCAAAGTGACAGTCCAAGTTTCACAACCATACAGAACAACCGGTAATATATCTATTTTATAATTTCTAACGTTTAAAATGTTCTGAACCGAATAATAACAGGCATTTCCCATATTTATTCTGTGTTTAATTTCCTCCCGAGTGTCATTTACATTTGTTACCGTTGCTCCAAGGTATTTGAATTTTTCAACCTCTTCAAAGGATAAATTTCCATTTCGTGCTATGTTCTAGTTACGAGACACATTCATATATTTAGTCTTTCCAGGATTTATTCCAAACCTATCTATTTACTTGCTTCAAGTAACATTCCCGTGTTTTCCTAATAGTTTATGGATGTCTCCTGACATATTCACGTCATCCGCATAGACAAGCAGCTAATGTAACTCGTTCAATTCCAAACCCTCCCTATCAATCTGGACTTTCCTAATGGCATACTCTAGACCAGTGGTCATCAGCACTCGCTGAAATGTGCAAAGGGTACGCGGTGCTGTCCCGTGTGCACCGTCGTGTAACAGGGAGGGAGAGAGAGCATACCCGCTAGCAGCTACGGAGTACACGGGTACGAACACGTTGGCGCCTAGCTTTAAAGCTAGCAGGCTCCGCTAGCAGTGTTTATGAAAGACAAGCGAGCTTGGTGTGCACAAATTGGAGCTTGTTTACAGGTCGCTTTAATCTCTCAGCTGACTCACAGCTGATTAGGTCATCTCCTTGGAATCTCTGTGTAGACTTGATATCGCAAGGGATTCAAGTAGTGAGGACGAATTTGATTTATTAGACAGTGCAGAATCAAAGTGGTTATTATTACAAGAATTCTTTTCTCGAGAGTGTTCCCTTCACCCTATAAATAATGAAAGGGTTGCGTTTGGTGAATATTATCTTTTTTAATATCTGCGGAACTTTCCAGAAAAATTCATTAGCTATCCGAGAGTGGGAATCGAAACTATCGATTATCTTCTCTATTTAACCAAAGATTTCATACAGAAGGCTTGGAAAAATTGCCAGGGAACCTATTTTGCAGGAAGAACGGCTTATACTCAACTGAGGTAAACTGTACAATTCTTACAAAATAGTGCCTAGTGAACATTCTCAATAATTTGATTGATATTAGTTATTATTTATTTGTTTATTATTTTTATTTTTTGTGGTATTAAGGCACATATAGAAGAAAGCGATTAAACTCTTGAAATGAGGTCGAAGACTCCAAATCAGGCCTATTGGTGAACGACGATGTCCATTCATCCGAATTCATTAGTAGTTTGTAATTAAAAAATTAATTAAATTCTACCTCCAGTTTTGAATCTATACGAAAAGTTAATGTCGTGGCAGGCCTTTCGAACACACGAGCAATAAGTTTTTCTACATCCAATGTGTGCAGTGTTTTAAAACTTTACAACCACTGACACAGGATTCCCGCCACGAGTGAAGCAAGAGGTATGCTCAAGGCGGAGCTTGACAGGCCGCTGGCTGATAGTCGGAGTAGCCAAGAATGATATTTCGCACTCCGTTTAACTTATCACGTCGTAGCATCTATGATATTCAAACAATCGTGCTGCAATTTTTTGTATTGATAGGTCAATGTCCAAGGGAAGCATAGAAAACAATTCGAAGTCAAAATATTGTTTTTAAAAGAGAGAAAAAAAATACTAACTTTGACACAGAAAAAAATTTACGATAAGCGGTAAACTTTTTTGTTTTTCACGTTAGGTGGGGGGGTCAAAGCGAGAAAAATGTTGAGTAAGACTGGAAATTCGTTTTAAAAGTTACCGCTGCTCAAAATCTTTACTTGTTACCGAGTTACGGCCAATTAACGTCAAAACTAAATCACACGCGCGTAGTTTAAAATAGAATACAAATTTGTGTAAATTAAAAAGCACGAATTACACAAATAATTGATAAAAGTCGTCTCTACTAATTACACAAGTCATCTTTGACATCTGGTCCACAGATCACCTCTCCAATGCCTCTCTGCTCCACGCCGAGACTTGCGCTGCAAGCTTGAAAGAATGACTGAAACCATTCTTGGAGCTTACAGCGTGCTGGAAAGCTAGCAGTAAAGCGACCATCCATGAGTCAACGTGTGCGGTGTCATATGATTCTAGCGATTCATTTCCCCCACTACCGCTACCAGCTACTCTACCAGCTAGTCTACCATCGTCAACGTGTTCGTACCCTAATGCACTGCGTTTTCCGCGGGTAAGAGAGGCTAGCCCCAGCGTGCTCTGTGCTGACGACCCCTGATATACGGCAATGTTAAAAAGTAAAGGTGATAGTGCATCTCCTTGCTTTAGCCCGCAGTGAATTGTAAAAGCATCCGATAGAAACTGACCTATACGGACTCTGCTGTACGTTTCACTGAGACACACTTTATGTAATCGAACTAGTTTCTAGAGAGTACCAAATTCAATAAGAATATTATATATAACTTCTCTCTTAATCAAGTCATATGGCTTTTAGAAATATAGGAATAACTGGTGTATTGTACCATCAATATTTATATTATTCTTAAAAACTGTTTTAATTTACATAATTTCTAAATAATTTAATTCTAAAAAGAATTTTAATAACACATTTGTACAGTAGACTTATTTTATCTCTCAAATACATAATGCACCTACTCAATTACAAAGTGCATTCTGATACGATTATATAATAATATTATAATATTAAAAGAAATCTATGAAAATGGGAACTAAACAGACGAGATATACAATTTGTTTAACATATTTTATGCTCGACCACGCCGAAATGTAGTAATTATACACCTGGTAGTAGCCCTTTAATGAACCTCATTAAAGTACACCTATTCATTATAGTTCAGTTGTTCAGCCAATGAGAAATCACCATTGTAGCATTATAAAAGCGCAAGTATCGTTTATTCTCGGATATGCAATCGAAAGACAATTAGCGAAACGTCACGGAGGCTGGAAATCCAATACTGTCGCAGAAGGTTATGTTCTGTTACTATAATAATTAGGGTTAATTGTAAATAATATTCAAATAAATTCAATCTGTCATCTCGTTTTTCAATTCTAAATTAATTTCCAGGTTATATCAAGATTAATGTTCATGTTATTCTCTAGATTATACCAAGGTCAATGACATTCGTTCCTCGGAAAAAATCAATACTTTCGCGTCTGCGCACATCTCACAATTTAGAAGGTCAGTTCCGCTCCTCACTTAGATAACCATAACATGAATACTTATGAATAATTTCAAGTTAGAAATATGGTCGAGTATAAAAAGTCGTATGAAACTTGCCTATAATGGTAAATAAGACGCTCGCTTGCGCACGTTTCATAAACAAACATACTCGCGTCTTTATTACCACCATTATAGGCTCGTTGTATAATGTACTATTACAGTATATGTGTGAGAGACTTACTTCGCATCCAACTATTGTTCCTTTTTTGACAACAAATTGACTTTAAGAAGAAAGTTAGATGTAGCTTTAGCATGTTTCAATTTAATCTGTGTTTGAGAAAAGTGTAAATGCCCACAATCTGTGCAATAACTTTCGTACAATTTAAGTGCGAATTGCGTAAATTTAGTTATCTAATAATGGATATGGAATGAAAAAAAAGTATTAACCTTAATAATACTTAATATGTAACATGTACTTGGACTCTTAGGCGTCACCGAAACAAAATTTTGTTTGCAGTGTATCAAAATCCTACTGAGACTTGGACAGGAAAGGATATTCATCTAAAAGCGAAACTCCCATTTCATTTTCACGCCTTTGTAAACACGTCCTTTTGGTTCAGCATCCAACCGTGAAGTAATCACTACTGCCTAAAATAGAACAAGGCCTCAGAAGTAGTACTATCTACCATGGTTAGGTATTATGTAGAAAACCTACACATGCCTAGGCCTGTACAGGGTGATTCAGATCACCAGTAACAGTAATATATTTCGGAAACTAATGCATTAAAATTTTCGAAAAAAAAGTTATCACTAAACCACATGTGAACTTTCACTTGAGCTTAATTTCATCAATCAGCTCTAACAGGAAGTAGGGTCAGTGGCGTATCACTTTAAAATTTCAAATGGGAGTATGGGTCAAATATGGTACCATTTGATAGAGCTCTTCAAAACAAACAACGTTCATAGAAAACGTTTTTATTCATTCCTATTCTTTCAATGAGAAAACGTACGAAAAGACAATGGGTGATTCGGACCACACGTAAGTCATCTATTTCGGAAACTAGTCCATTAAAATTTTCGAAAAAAAATATTTGTAACTAAACCACATGTGAACTTTCACTTGAGCTTGATTTCATTAATCAGCTCTAACAGGAAGTAGGGTCAGTGCCGTATTACTTTAAAATTTCAAATGGGAGCCGGATCAAATAAGGTACCATTAGATAGAGCTCTTCAAAACAAACAACTTTCATAGGAAACGTTTTTACCAATTCCTACTCTTTCAATGAGAAAACGTACAAAAAGATAATACCATCAATATTGAGAAATGTTAAAAGACGAAAATGCAAACAAGACAATTAATGTTGACACTTCCCTGAAAGACTGGACAATTCCATTAATTTTTATAAATGTTCAAACTGTCTGCCGTTCTGAGCAGCACACACCTGTACTCATCTTCTAACACTTCGTGACTCGTAACACTTCGGCGTGGTCAAGTGAAAGTTCACATGTGGTTTAGTGATAAATATTTTTTCTCGAAAATTTTAATGCATTAGTTTCCGAAATAAATTACTGTTACGGGTGGTCTGAATCACCCTGTATAGGCCTACACAAAAGAAACTTTGCTAACACAAACTCGCAAAATTAAAATTAGGTCCTAATTTGACACATATTTCTTCATTATGATCTCCTTACTGGTTAGCAATTAAAATAACGTCTATATTCAGACGGATGTAGAAAATGATGCCATATTACTTTTCCCCTCCCCCCTAGAAATCACTGTATTCCTATTACAGACTTCCCATTTGCTCTAATATCTACTTAGAGATTCAAAAGTCACGATGGCAATTAATAGTGTTATTCCTATTACAGACTCCCCATTTATTCCTACTTAGAGATTCAAAAGTCACGATGGCAATTAATAGTGTTATTCCTATTACATACTTCCCATTTACTCTAATATCTACTTAGAGATTCAAAAGTCACGATGGCAATTAATAGTGTTATTCCTATTACATATTTCCCATTTACTCTAATATCTACTTAGAGATTCAAAAGTCACGATGGCAATTAATAGTGTTATTCCTATTACAGACTTCCCATTTACTCTAATATCTACTTAGAGATTCAAAAGTCACGATGTCAATTAATAGTGTTATTCCTATTACAGACTCCCCATTTACTCCTACTTAGAGATTCAAAAGTCACGATGGCAATTAATAGTGTTATTCCTATTACATACTTCCCATTTACTCTAATATCTACTTAGAGATTCAAAAGTCACGATGGCAATTAATAGTGTTATTCCTATTACATACTTCCCATTTACTCTAATATCTACTTAGAGATTCAAAAGTCACGATGGCAATTAATAGTGTTATTCCTATTACAGACTTCCCCATTTACTCCTACTTAGAGATTCAAAAGTCACGATGGCAATTAATAGTGTTATTCCTATTATAGACTCCCCATTTACTCCTACTTAGAGATTCAAAAGTCACGATGGCAATTAATAGTGTTATTCCTATTACATACTTCCCATTTACTCTAATATCTACTTAGAGATTCAAAAGTCACGATGGCAATTAATAGTGTTATTCCTATTACAGACTTCCCATTTACTCTAATATCTACTTAGAGATTCAAAAGTCACGATGGCAATTAATAATGTTATTCCTATTACAGACTTCCCATTTACTCTAATATCTACTTAGAGATTCAAAAGTCACGATGGCAATTAATAGTGTTATTCCTATTACAGACTTCCCATTTACTCTAATATCTACTTAGAGATTCAAAAGTCACGATGGCAATTAATAGTGTTATTCCTATTACAGACTCCCCATTTACTCCTACTTAGAGATTCAAAAGTCACGATGGCAATTAATAGTGTTATTCCTATTACATACTTCCCATTTACTCTAATATCTACTTAGAGATTCAAAAGTCACGATGGCAATTAATAGTGTTATTCCTATTACATACTTCCCATTTACTCTAATATCTACTTAGAGATTCAAAAGTCACGATGGCAATTAATAGTGTTATTCCTATTACAGACTTCCCATTTACTCCTACTTAGAGATTCAAAAGTCACGATGGCAATTAATAGTGTTATTCCTATTACATACTTCCCATTTACTCTAATATCTACTTAGAGATTCAAAAGTCACGATGGCAATTAATAGTGTTATTCCTATTACATACTTCCCATTTACTCTAATATCTACTTAGAGATTCAAAAGTCACGATGGCAATTAATAGTGTTATTCCTATTACAGACTTCCCATTTACTCCTACTTAGAGATTCAAAAGTCACGATGGCAATTAATAGTGTTATTCCTATTATAGACTCCCCATTTACTCCTACTTAGAGATTCAAAAGTCACGATGGCAATTAATAGTGTTATTCCTATTACATACTTCCCATTTACTCTAATATCTACTTAGAGATTCAAAAGTCACGATGGCAATTAATAGTGTTATTCCTATTACAGACTTCCCATTTACTCTAATATCTACTTAGAGATTCAAAAGTCACGATGGCAATTAATAGTGTTATTCCTATTACAGACTTCCCATTTACTCTAATATCTACTTAGAGATTCAAAAGTCACGATGGCAATTAATAGTGTTATTCCTATTACATACTTCCCATTTACTCTAATATCTACTTAGAGATTCAAAAGTCACGATGGCAATTAATAGTGTTATTCCTATTACAGACTTCCCATTTACTCTAATATCTACTTAGAGATTCAAAAGTCACGATGGCAATTAATAGTGTTATTCCTATTACAGACTCCCCATTTACTCCTACTTAGAGATTCAAAAGTCACGATGGCAATTAATAGTGTTATTCCTATTACATACTTCCCATTTACTCTAATATCTACTTAGAGATTCAAAAGTCACGATGGCAATTAATAGTGTTATTCCTATTACATACTTCCCATTTACTCTAATATCTACTTAGAGATTTAAAAGTCACGATGGCAATTAATAGTGTTATTCCTATTACAGACTTCCCATTTACTCCTACTTAGAGATTCAAAAGTCACGATGGCAATTAATAGTGTTATTCCTATTACATACTTCCCATTTACTCTAATATCTACTTAGAGAATCAAAAGTCACGATGGAAATTAATAGTGTTATTCCTATTACAGACTTCCCATTTACTCTAATTTCTACTTAGAGATTCAAAAGTCACGATGGCAATTAATAGTGTTTCGATCATACGCTTTCTTACGCGGAGAAAATGAGACTTGAAGAAAACTTATCTACTAATCAGCAAAGAAGTAACAACTGTAAGTGGAATATAGCACAAAAATTATTTATTGTAAGCGCAAGTACTGCTCTTGCTTACTATCCAAAGCGACCAAGATTTATGACTTCAGCAATCAATGTATTGATAACCACTTATTTTTCATCGAGAAGTATACAATGTCAGTACTTACCATTGAAAACAATTTGGACTACAAAACACAGCAAAGAACTCTTCTTTTATCACAGGAAATCGGATGGTCTGTTCATTTCAAAATTCAAATTATAGATCTCACAACTCTTCGAGTTGTTTAAAAAAAAACCGCTCACGTAACTCCAAGAGTGCAGCAAACAAAATCTACTAGTGGCTTGTGCAGCAAATGCTACTGCAAACTAAGTACGTTAGACTTTCAAATAAAAGTTTTTCAGATTTATTTTCAATGACGAATACTTGTCTTTTTGATAGTTATTTGCTTCCATAATAATGAAACATACTCCCTCTGAATGGATTTTTTTAGGCCAAATACTTTTTCTTCAACCTATCCAACTTCAGTTTTTGAGTTTCAACGCGAAAACGCAAGTATCAATGTCAGGACGATAGCAGTAGCTATTTCAGGTCATTGTGGATTGTAGGCAAAATTAAAAAAAAAAAATGTCAGGTTTGCTAAGCTTTCGAACAATAGCATTTTCGTATAGCTGCTGCATGTAGAACTTGAAATGTAGAGCGTAAAATCATTTTATCCTACTAAGAGATCTTGCTGAAATGATCTGAAGACTACAAAATTTTCCAGGCCTCTTATTTCATCAGTAAGTAATACCTTTTGATCTTTCCTTAGGAACTGTAATTTTTGCGCTTTCTCGAGCCAATACTGAAGACAATGACACATATCAATATCTACACTACACCGCCATTAAGTATATGGAAAAAGACCCAACCCCACTGGGTTAATAAGTATAAAAATATTTGATTTTTAATAACAATATTATTATCTTAAGTTTTGTAGCAGCCACTCAGTAAATTATAGAAATGAAGATCTAAATTAAGATATTCTCTACATTTACTTACATAACCTCAAAACGTTTCACTTTCATGTCATCAATATAGCATCAATATTATGTACAATTAATGAAAAATAGACGAATCATGATATTAACTATAATAATATTTAATTTCTAATGGTAACAATGTCATCAAACCACCTCAAGTTTCGTAGATTTGAATATCCAATACACAGCTGTACTCAGAAAATTATACACTGCAGAATCAGTTTTTAATAACAAATTGAATTGAGCTCTAAATATGTCCGCAATCCTGCAGGTCATGGTCTTCGTGTAATAGCCTATTGTTTATTGTAGTGTGTGTTTTGTTCTGAAATTCAATCAAGTCGGCCGTGATTCAATAAAAGTAGTTCTCAAAACTGACAACAGATGGATTTTGGAAAATAGGAAAATTATGTGGGAAAATTGACATTTCACTGAAAACTACTACTTTTCCGGAAAACTTTGGGTTCCAAGCTTCAAAATGAGGGGCCATTTATTAAAATCCGTTCAGCCGTTTTCCCGTAATTTCCATTACCATTTCAAATTATATATATAGATGTTATAGTACATCTCCTGTTATTTATACTATGCGGTCAAAATTACATTTGTCGCTGGTATAATTTAGTGGCAAGTTTAAAAAGAAATATCACGAAATTATACAACTTTACCCCACATCCTTTCCAACAGGATGACCGAGTTCCTTGTGAGAAGGATGGAAACAATGTCCATCAACTTGTTTTTTGCTACGTGTATTGTAAATGGCAGTGGCTGCCACGCGGATACAGAGTCTCAAGTGAGCATTAATAAGTCGTTTTTGGCACTCGCTTATAACGAGCTTGATGGCAGAAAAACACTTGCACAGCGACAGTAGATTGAGAGTAAATGCTCTAGCCGCAAAGACACTCGTGTCAACTCATCCTGCCTAAGGTTTTTCCGTGGTTTTCCTAAGGCGCTAAGACAGATGTCGGGATGAGCCCTAAAAGAAATGGGCCACGGACCTGCACTCATATCCCCATGAATCCCCCTAATTACTCTAAATTAATTAATAATTATATCTCTCCCCTCTCTTCGTAATTGAGTCACCATAAAGCCAAATGGCTGGTCTCTAAATTGAGACGATTCAACAAGGCTCATGACAACAATCACCTCCTACATAATAGCCAAATTGGCTAGTCTCTTATATATGAGACAACTCATCCTGCCTAAGGTATTCTGTGATTTTCCTAAGGCGTAAGACAAATGTCGGGATGAGCCCTATGAGAAATGGGCCACGGACCCAAATGCCCTTCCCCATATATATTCCCCTTTTCTTGTAAACGACGTGTGCCCTAGTTCAGAACCTATAAATTGTCTATTAAATGTACGAGGTCACTCAATTAGTCGCAATTTGAAAGGACAGAGACCTCTCAAATTGCAGATTTAGATTTCACGGCGCTTCTTCGAACGGCCTTCACATGCCTTGTCATCGAACAACAGATGACAGCGTCTTGCCATCCTAACGGCAAACACCAGCCATCTCCTCCTCGCCCTGTTCTGTGATCACTTGATCAAATCTCAGTCCCCCTCGCGTATGTGGTACCTAAGAGGTTACATCCAATTTCGGCTTCCCCTTCAAAATTTTCTAGAGCTCCTTCAGTGGAGCAGCGTAACCCGGAGTGAGACTAGTGGCCAACAGGCTTGGAGCTCACATATTTAGTTTTGAACAGCTCCCAACCCCTTGCAAGGACGCGTTTTGCGTACCTTGTAAATTTGTCCTCCCAATTCTATTTCGATTTTTCGATTTCGACACTCGTATTAGAAGACGTTTTTCTTTTCGTGGAAGGGTCAAAAAAGATTATGGACATGGTATAGCCATACTCTTAAGCGACAAATTACTCTAAAATTTTGTCTCATTTCATGCCACCCATGCTAGAATTCTTCACCCAGAGTTAATTTTTTATGGCCTTGAATTGGTGAAAACAGTGAAACAATCTTAAAAAAAAAATGAAAATTAGGTTTGATGTTCCAAAAAATAATATGGTAATTCATCTTTCATAAACTATAGTTTGTTCACCCCTATATCAATTAAGCCCCATCACATGAAACTGGGCAGTTTTAAGGTTAAAACACATCGTGATGTCCATGGTTTTACTTATTAGTCGTTTTCTCAACTATCTGATTTTCGACACATTTTTAGACTCGAAAATATTATAATGAATAAATGTTTTCTTCACATGGCCTAAAAGTTTACACAAAAGGTCATAAACGTGCTATAAATAAATTGTTTATTGTTATAATTAAAATCTTATGACCATCAATTATTGAATTTGTAATTGTTAAAAAAAAATTAGACACTGTAAAGTTAAATATAAAAAAGACCTGCTTCCTAAATTAAAAAGGCATGTAGTTTCCTTATTCACGTCTTAGGACTAGAGACAATTGTTTAAAGAAAAATAATTTGAATTATGAAAACTAACGCAATGATTAATGTAATAAAGAATTAATTACTTAAAAATTATTTGAGTTATCAGAATGAAAATTTGTATGATGCATGCCCTTATGACAAGTAAGATGTGACAAAAATTTCGGTTTCCTAGAATTTAAAACATATAAGTTACAAATTTCAGAGATTCATCGGCTTAAACAGTGCTTTCAAATTAGTTACCTTCTTCTACGAGTAGGGCTACTTCTCTTTGTCCTAAATCTTAAGATTCAGTTCACAGAGTTTGTAATATCAATAAGCGATAATTTTATTATATAAATAATCTGCATAAATCCAAAGCTGTTGAAACTGACCTACGTCAGAAATATCGTCCTTAAAGAATGTGTCGTACCAAGTGAATTTAGACTAATGATCGGCGGTGCTCTGATCTGAATGCTGTTCTTTAGCCTTAGGTATAAAACACGTCAGAATATGAATGTGATATCATTGCCGGATTCGTCACCAGAAGTTGCGGTGACGGTGAAAAAGAAGATAAGGCGAATATGTGTGTATGACGATAAAGATATGTGAAAATGGAAAAAAAAAATGAAGATGGTCATGCAAATAAAATAAAATTATATTGGAAATTAACGCGGTATTATTGACGAACGTAATGAAAGAACAAAAAATATGATGATTTTGATGTTGTTGAAGTGTATAAAGAAAATTGTTTAGAAGATCATTATATATAAAATTATGAAAATATATTAAATAACAAGAAAACTAAGTCGACGAAGAAAATTGAGCTAACGAAAATTAAATCCATGAAGAAAATTACGTAGACGAAGAAAATGAAAGAAAATGAAGTCGACAAAGAAAACTAAATCAAAGAAGATAATTAAGTGGTCGAGATATTAAGTCTACTAGAAAATTAAGTCGACGACCAACATTAATTGGAACAAAATGTAACACAGGAGAAACTGGAAAATTGATAACTTATGATAAAAATGATGAAGATTATAAGGAGATGATCACGATAAAGAAAATATTGATGAAAACATGAGGATGCAGAAGTGGAAATGTTGAAGGTAAACATGAAGATGGTAGTGATTTAGAAGGAGATGACAACGACGATGATGACAATGATGAAGAATGTTGATTAAGATTATAACTACAATGGTTATGGTGATGATGATGATAATAACCTTATTACCAATCAAGAACCGTGAAAGTTAATTTCCGCATGTATATTATTCTTTTAAATACATAGAAATTACAAAATTACCGATAGTAACATACAAGACAACGACGGAAACCGAGAAGGTCCACGTATATGATACGATATCTCCGAGAGCCTTCCCAAATCGATGCGTAATCTAGCTTTAATGTGTACATTACCGTGATGCTCCACGTCACATCTGGAGGGTTGATGCCGGCGGCACAAAGACGGAACAACTCACCTGTAACAGCGCAAAGTACGACCAATATTAGCACTATCACTGTGTCTATTGACACAGGCACCTGCACTCCATTTACTGGCCCTCTCCACAGAAACGTTTGCACAGCTTCAGATTGTGGATTGAGAGGGATTAGATTTCATGCTATAAATACACAAGGGCCGCATCATATGCTCAAGAACACAACGATGCCATTCTATAATATACTGTTAAATAAAGCTCTCTAAACGGGAGAAAAGTTCAGGGCAGAAGAAGATATCAGATGATAGACGACATTAAGATATATGGATAACATGCGGAGACTAAGAGGAAGGCGGAAAATAGGAAAGGTTGGGTTTGCAGTGAAAAACCTTCTCTTGGACATAAAACTATGAATGAATAGGCCTACTTCATTCTATGAGGAAATGACAACTCCTAAAGATATCACTAATTGTAGGATTCTTCTGACTGATTATAATGGTCGCTCTAAGTTTAAAAATCCGAGGGTTTAAATCAAACCATAGAGCTATACGTACTTCAATCTGAAAATTAATATAGCCAAACTGACGGAGACCTTTGTCACATGAAAGAAATCTGTTCCTGAATGAAGGAACTCTAGACAAAAGTGAGCATAAAAGATTCTTGTTCTGTGGATAGATATCTCTGATACCGGAAACCTCTTCTGAGGCTGCAGAGGAAACAAAGTAGGAAATATTGTTGGTTATTTTATAACGTTTTATCAACAGCTGTGTGTTGTGAATGAGATGGTGATAATGCTAGCGAGAGGAGTCCGGAGTCCAGCGCGCGAAATTTACGCAGCATTTGCTCTTAATGAATTGAGGGAAAACTCCGGGAAAAACCTGAAACATGTAACTTGCCCTAACTAGGATTTGAACCCGCACCCGCTCGTTTCTCGGTCAGGCAAGTAGAAACTATACAGTGTTATAATAGAGATAGGGAGTGGCCCTCAAATCGATAGCGTAAGACTTCTCTGTTACCGGTGAATGCTTCACAGTAGGTATTTAGTTCTTAAGTTACTATCATCGCTGTAACATCATGCAAGTAATTTAGGGTTGCGGAAAACTCATCACAAAAAGTTGGTTACAGAGACAATTTGTCATACAATTGAAATTCGTAACAGTGTACAACTGTTATTATTGACCACAGGAACAGTTCTGTAACATTGGCGCCAAAAATAGACTACATAAATGTGTATGTTGTATTAAAACGTTAGTCCCTGTGTACAGGCACCTTTAGGACTACAGCTCAAGAGATTGTTTGTTTTTCAAACAATATACAATAACAAATAATACATTTCCATGGTTACCAGTAGGCCTACATCAAGCCAGCAGCCTGAATCTAATTTGGAACTATGACGGATGAAATCCGTTCCACAATTATCGATCCCAATAGAAATTACTTCCGAAGTCCTACAAAGGAGTAAATTATCTGCCAGTTAACATCTTGTTCAGGATTCGCTTTTTCGGGGATGATTGTATCGTATACAGGAAAATAAATAGTTATGAAGATACTACTCTTCTTCAGAATGGCTTCAATAGAATAAACGATTGGCCAATAGCGAATAAAATGAAAATAAATTCTCTAAAGAGCAAAGCCGTCAGTTTCACAAGAAAAAGAAATAAAACAATCGCATCGTATACGTTAGGGGGTGAAACCATCCCGGAAGTTAACAAATGTAAATAGGCCTACCTAGGAATAACATTTAGCAGCGATTTCGGCTGGGGGGAACACGTTACTGACACAGCGGTAAAAGCATGGAGAGCGTTACACTTTGTGATGAGGGTACTAAGAAAATGGCCTGATAAATCCAAAGAGATTGCATATAAGTCACTAGTTTATTAGTAGTAGTATTTATTTATTTAACCTGGTAGAGATAAGGCCGTCACTAGTTCGTCCAATAACGGAATATGGTGCTGCATGTTGGGATCCTTACAGATTAGAACATATTAAGACTTTGCAAAAGATTCAAAAACGGCCTCTCAAGCGTTGTCGTAATGATTCACTATTAAAATGGGACACACTCACGGACCGGAGAACGCGAATTCGATTATGTGCAATATTCAAAACATACAGAGGTGGCCCTGCCTGGGGAGACGTAAAAAGTAGGTTACAGCCGCCAAATTACTCCTCAAGGAACGACCACTCATATAAATTGAGGGAAAGAAGACAGAGGACGGACACTGGAAAATTTTCTTTTCTCAATCGTACTATCAGGGACTGGAATGCTTTACCTGCAGACTTACTAAAGGCTTTACCAATAACCAAAAATGTATTTAAAAATAGACTTAAGGACTTTACTAATAGATGGTA
Organism: Periplaneta americana; assembly: GCF_040183065.1. Classification (NCBI taxonomy): domain Eukaryota; kingdom Metazoa; phylum Arthropoda; class Insecta; order Blattodea; family Blattidae; genus Periplaneta; species Periplaneta americana. Next base: position 163,790,561 of record NC_091129.1, on the reverse strand, counting down.
GTATATTATACCAACTATTTAAAGGTTTTAATTGATATTAGATTTACTTTAAATATACAGTACATCTCGATTACACAACTTTTAACACTACTGGGTGTTCAGTTGAAAGTGTGTCATGGCTCGCTGTATGCCGTCATGTGGCTAGCCGATGAGCCTAGAGAATTCAATCTTCCTACACTTCCCCAGAGGTGTATAACCTATGAGGCAGAGAAGTTGCCTAGCAAGTACGGCGTTCATTCTGAAGAGTACCTACGTACCGATACGTACGGTAACGCCGGTAGTGGCAGGAATGTGAACTGTTTGGAAATACGTACTGTCGGGATATGGGGCGAGGGTTAAGACGATTACTTACGTATTTGTTGACATTAACTTCGACGGTCAACATGGACACGGAGCATTTGATTTGTGTTGTGGAATGTTACCGTACGCAACCGATGATAACAAATACCTTGCGTACGACTTGCCGGCGCAAAACACAGTTCGAAAGAGGTTATGGTAGCACACAGACCGTACAGACCGCCATCTGTTGCTACGACGTTCAACTTATACCGTACACGTTCTCAAGTTCAGATTGAAGAACGCCTTAAATAATAGGCAACTTCTCTAATATATAAGCTGAAACTCGCTTCAAATCGGTAACCCAACAACAGTGACGTCATGACACACTTTGAAATGAACACCCAGTATATCACTTCGGATTATGTATTATATATCTTTCGCGTGTTAAATACTTTAAATGTTATTTTAAGTGATCGTGTTTCGTTTAATTTAGGATGTTCCTTGTTAATATTATTATACTATTGTTATTATTCTTTTATTAATAGTGGTATCAGTATTATTATTATTAATTGTGTTTATTATTAATTGTCATTATTGAGTGTAGTACTTACCACTGCCACCGGTTATTTACCATTTTGCAGTGTGAATAAATACAGACAAAATCTTAAAGACACCATGACAGAGCAATGTGTATCAAGAATAGGCTATATGTTCACGAGACAGAAGAAATCAGCGAAGTGTGCCACAGTTCAAAATGAGTTGTAGCGGATTGCAAGTGAAGCCAATAAAACAGTTGAAGCTGAAGAAGTGGAAAGGAACACTGAGAGATTGGAAGGTCACTCTACTACCTAAAATAAGTGGAAGTACGTTGACATTGATAATAATAAATAAATTATGGTTTATTTAACGACGCTCGCAACTGCAGAGGTTATATCGGCGTCGACGGTGTGCCGGAATTTTGTCCCGCAGGAGTTCTTTCACATGCCAGTAAATCTACTGACATGAGCCTGTCACATTTAAACACACTTAAATGCCATCGACCTGGGCCGGGATCCAACCCTCAACCTCGGGCATAGTAGGCCAGCGCTATACCGAATACGCTACAGAGGTCGACACGCTGACATAGACAATACATGGCAATATAAGGTAGAAGGTACCATCGGCCGGTACCTAAGAGCTATAGCTCAACTGGACAAGACATTTTTAAAACCAATTGAAATTTACAGATTTTGAAACCAATTTAAATTCACATAATGAAGAGTTGTTCAGACAATCATGATTTATTTTTTTGCCTCTGTGTCGAATTATGACGAATTGTTTATCTATGACAAATTGAATTTTACGAATTGTCCCTGTGACCTATTTTGTGTGACGAATTGTCCGGAACCGCACAATCTATAATTATATAATACTGTTTACGTCTGCTTAACTTTACACTTTGCAAGTAAATTTAATTGCATTCTGTTTGTTTTTTCCATCTACTAGAAAAGTGTCTTTCAGTATTAAGTTCAACCGACTTTTACTAATACGAGTAGTATGGTTTATTTAACGACGCTCGCAACTGCCGAGGTTATATCAGCGTCGTCGGTGGATTAATCTTGCACAGGATAAGATTGCGGGCTTATGTGAGGGCGGCAATGAACCTGTGGGTTCCTTAAAAGCCATTTGTAAGTAAGTGAGGATTCCAACGTGTTACACTGTACACACAGGATGTAATAAAATAATTCAACATATTTCAGGATGCTCTTTCGAATGACATAAATTGTTTGGCAGTTTCCTTAACATTGAGTGATGTTCCCTTGTTAGAAAACAATTGTCTGAGTGATGGAACAAAGAAAATGATTAACAAAACATTTTCTCATATTTACTGAAGAAAATTTCTTCATAATTTCCATAGGATCTGTTCGAAATCCGATTTCGATCCTTAGGGAAAGCATTGCTGCTTTTTCGAACTTCCACCATATTTTCTATTTGCAATTTTGCTGTTAAAAAATAGTAAGGTGTAGATAAGAGTGTGCTCAGAATGATTGCAAAATCCAGAGTAGAAGCTTTAACAAGTTGCCATTGTGCGATTCAAACAAGGGCACACACAGCGCTGTCAGCACCGAGGAAGACAATGCTGGGCCCAGGGGAATAACAGCAGAGAACAAAGATAGCTACGCCATGGCGTACAAACTCGAATAATACGCCAACATTCAAAGGGTTGGGGGTGGGAATGTAAACGAAGAGAGAATTTCGGCACTAGTTCCCCTTTTGTAACACCAGCACGTTACTTCATGTTTCATGCCCATTGTCAAAGGAGATTATTAGATGCAACGGCCTGACCTGCACCGCTTATGAATAAGCAAACGGTTTGGTTGCGAGGCGACGCCATCTATAAAGTAAAGTTTCTTAGTCTCTCCACACATCAATTTTAATGTAATGTGATGTTTTGATTCAGCTTCTCTCAGACTCAGTTGGTGTTGCTACACAGAGTAATGCTAATGTCATTAATTGCTCGTTCTTGCTTTCTTTCAGAGATCAAAATTTTTCTATATCAAAATTTCATAGCGTATTTTGGGAAAGCTATTGAATTAGCTTCCAATATGCCCAATCAATTTAAGAGAGCAGTGTATTATGATAATAAATGATTTAAAGAATTTTAGTTTTGTCTTTTACATGTGCACAAATTTGAACCGGGGAATGTAAGTTTCGTTCTGAAAAGGAATTTTAAATTGTTACATTCGTTCAGATCAAATTTCTGCATATTTAATGGACAAAACTTAAATTATTTTAATAATTTATCATCATAATACACTGCTCTCTTAATTTTACTGAACATACTGAAAATTAAATCAATTGCTTTCCCAAAACACATTATGAAATGTTTCGTATAAAACAATTTTTATCTCGCAAAGGAGGGAAGAATGAGCAATATTTCATTCAACTTTTTTGTTTGAAATATCTGAAAGAATAATCCCCCGAAAATAATGACATTAATTACGGTTCATCGTATATAATAATAATAATAATAATAATAATAATAATAATAATAATAATAATAATAATAATAATAATAATAATACTTACTTACAAATGGCTTTTAAGGAACCCGAAGGTTCATTGCCGCCCTCACATAAGCCCGCCAGCGGTCCCTGTCCTGTGCAAAATTAATCCAGTCTCTATCATCATACCCCACCTCCCTCAAATGCATTTTAATATTATCCTCCCATCTACGTCTCGGCCTCCCCAAAGGTCTTTTTCCCTCCGGTCTCCCAACTAACACTCTATATGCATTTCTGGATTCGCCCATACGTGCTACATGCCCTGCCCATCTCAAACGTCTGGATTTAATGTTCCTAATTATGTCAGGTGAAGAATACAATGCGTGCAGTTCTGTGTTGTGTAACTTTCTCCATAATAATAATAATAATAATAATAATAATAATAATAATAATAATAATAATAATAACAACATTCAACCGTGCAAATAATAATAGGCCTTAATTGTTACGGTTTCCTATCATCTTTTAAAGATTTGATTCACGGATCTTCTTCCTCGAACGTATAGTGCAGCAATTTAATATTTGGTCTATTATGTTCAAATGTTCCATTTACAATGTAACTTGCAGGAAAGAACTTGCACTTTTCAAGATTTTATGCCGAAGTATAATTTGGTATAACAGTCACTTGAAAGCGTTTAAGGCGGGCAGCCCCTAACATCTGTAGGTAATGCATTCCAAGAACAGATAGTGTCTATTGTAAAAGACGAAGAATACGCGGAAGTTCTGTGGAGAGGGACTGACAATAGCGTGTCGTTTTGTGACCGGGTATACAGATTATGATGTGTGTATAGATTATGAAATCGTGATGGAAGGTATTCAGGGTTGATGTTGCAAAATCTGACAGAGAAGAGAAAGGCAATGCAAACTGAGTCTGTCAGCCAGCCGGAGCCAAAACAATTGATTGAAAGACGGTGAGATATGATCATAGACACGGATATTACAACCGAACACAGGCAATATGGACACGCTGTAATTTTTGGATCGGGTCATAGCTGATATATCTTTAATAAAAAATCAAGATTTCAGGGATGAATTCCTACGTTCGATCACTGATCACAAACGAAATTAGAATTTTTAGGGTGCTATTCATAGACATTTCGCAGCACGCGCTACGAGCGTACTAAGCTAGCCCCGGCTATTCACTGGTTACTAGTACAGAATTCAAATCATATCCTATCGCTAACACTGGTTTATGAATACGAAAAACGCTGATAATCCACCGAAAACCCGCGCTAAAAATGTCTATGAATACGGTCCTAAGAAAGGAACTGCAGATGAACTGATAAAAAATCCAAGGAAATAAAATTAACACTGGAATAATCATGAAGAAGAAATAGGTAAAGCAACGTTCCAGAGAATTACTTCTGATTACCACCCAGTTCAATGGATAGAAGTTTGTAGACTCAGAAGTCTTTGTCCCCATTAGATGAAATCATCCAATCGCGATTGCAGAGTCAAAAGCTTGAAATATCACGAAGCTGATGACTGCGACTTATCTTTATGTAAGTGACTTGTATCTTTGATTTAGACAAAATTCACTTGATTTTCCTTCATGATACAGGTTATCAGAAACAAAGAACTTGTGAATGTTCCAACAGTGGAAATAACTGTCAGAATCACGCAGTTACGTAAGATAGGGTGACATTTTAAATCATAATGTTTCCCACTTGATAATGTCGCCCTTTAAATTATCTTTCAATTTTGTTATCGCCTAAAAATAAAGCTTATATTGCAGATAATCTTACAGTAAACAGGATGAAAGTTGTTAAAATTTTCTACTTTCGTCAGAGATGATCTAATAGCACAATCAGATCACAATCAATCTTCATTAATAACCACTTGATATGATTCAGTTTCCAGAAAGATGAAATTCATTTCTACAGTAAAGTTTTAAAAAACATGCATTCCCTGGCTGGTGATTACAACATCGCAATTTTTACCTCCCTACTCTAAAGGAAAGTAGGAATTAACTTCTAGAATTTCGTAAATATCTAACAAAATCACTTCGTTTCTCTCATAATATAAATTAATACTACAGTAGAGCTTAAATTCTTTGAGAGATTTCACACCTCTGGCAGGTTTAATACAAGTTCTCGAACACAGAGAGAGAGAAATACTTAAATCTTTTCTTAACAGTAACTTACCATTTTTAACAACTATTTCTGCTAAAATTAAGCTTTTTTGGTACTAAGATGTTCTTGAGTAATATTTTATTCGGCACTTATACAGGGACATCACTTTATTTTTACCAACATTTTTAACAGTAACCTGGCTATACTCGGAAACACTGTTGCCCCCTTCCATTACAGGAGTTTGATGTTACTAGTGCAATATGTAAACAAATCATTTTACTAGGTATAGGAGGAGAGAAAAGTAGTGTATCCATTTATGTTGTAGGGAAATACGATATTACGATTTTCAGTTTGATCATCACTTTTACGGAATTTATCAAAATACAGTAGAGTAGTAACAATTTTTTTTTCAAAAACTCAAGTTTTCAAGCGGCTATGTTCGTTATGCAATGTCTACTTTATTTAGCATATTAATTATTGGTGTTAACATACAATATAGAGAGTGCATTTAAATTGAGGGGGTCATAAGTAAAGGGCTGTAAGTGCACTTAAGTTACTTTTGGGAAAATGGGTTTAAATATTTAAGCTTTCGTAAAATCGGTGAAATCTTTATTTAAATTTTAATGTGTGATGCGATTAAAATATCCCTTTGCCACTAAAATTTTAGATACTTTTTCTTACACTGGATGCACTTAACTCATGTTATTACAAATGTCACTAGCATTCCTTTGCTTCTAGCCACCTCAATTCAAAAAAAGCTAATCTGAATTTTTAAACAAGTTGCTGAAAATGGTTGCCGTTCATTACAATGCAGGCTTCAATTCAGTACGCATATTATTAAAAACGTTTTGAAGCATATTCTCTGAAATTGAATTTATCGTTTCTTGAATATAATTTTTAGTACGATATTATTAATATAGGTTCTTTCTACTACAGAAAACGCAATCATATTTATGAAACACACTATACACTGCAGTGTTTACTTCACTGCTTGAAGACTTCGAATGCGACAGCGGCCGTAAGTTTGTGTGTCTGACGGGAGCAAGTACATTCAGAAATGCAGGTACAATAAAAATGCAAGTAAAAATAAAATGATGTCCCTGTATAATCAATGTTTAAAGAATTTGTGAGAATACAAAAATTAATTCCAATTGAAATTCTATCTGCATATATGAAATATTATAATTATTTTGCAAGTATATTCATAAAATAAATGTTTAACTTGTGCTCGGTGCAAAATGTTGTAAAATCCAATACTGTTACATTACTAAAATACATTAAAGGTGATATTTTTCAGTTGTATGAACACTAATAACTACAATAAGATTATTGAAGATGCTAGTCAGACATGTTTCGGAGATGCTTCTCCATCTTCAGTGACTAATTACAACGACGACGTGGTTCAGTTGTTCGAACAGTGTTGTTGCTTGCCTTAAAGGGGACTAACTCACCTTTAATGTATTTTATAAAATCAATTAACACTGTATTATTGACCTAACATGTGTGTTTTATCTTTAAATACTATTACATTACGTTTTTAGGTATAGTTTCAAACTTTAATTACAGAAATGACGTTACGATTTTATTAAGATCATTTATACACGCTTTAACATCTATGGCCATATCGCGTATTTAGGATCTGTGGGTTTACCAGTACGCCATCGTTTCTATTGCTGAGTTCCTGTTTCCATTGTGTAGATGACTTGTGTTCATGTAACTGATCATAGATTTTGATTAATGTTTATGATATTGTGATTGAGGCAGTGATGAATCATGGTATGTAACTTTACAATCCGGCATTTTCCTTTGTGACTGAGAAACCATGAAAAACCCCAGCAGATTGGTCGGCCACTGGGTTTGAACTCGGGACCTCCCGAATGCGAGTCTCAAACACTATCATCTGAGCCAACTCGCTCATAACGATTGTCGTTACCGTTATAGTTATTATCCATTCATCGTGTTCAGCTTCCATAGTGAAAAGAGTTCTTTATTATTTTGAGATGTGTTTCTAATGACATTCTTATAAAATATCCATAATCGCCATTTTCATTATTTATATCCTCTCCATTGTGCCGTGAACTATGTTTAAACTAGTGCCGTGCACTACAGGCGCTATGTTTGGTTCGATACTCGTCGATGTTCGCTCCTGTCGTGTTTGTTCCACCTCGATTCGCTGTCCTACCAGAATTGCGCCCAAAGTTACCGATTTTCCGTAGACTATTACACTCTTACTACGTCATACTACTTTTGACCAATAAAACGGTACGAAAGGGCGTATTTCAACCAATCATGGCTGCTTATCGCACAATTTTATCGCGTCCCTAGCATTTGTTTAATTTTATCGCGTCCCTAGCATTTGTTTAATTTTATTGCGTCCCTAGCATTTGTTTAATTTTATCGCGTCCCTAGCATTTGTTTAATTTTATCGCGTCCCTAGCATTTGTTTAATTTTATCCCGTCCCTAGCATTTGTTTAATTTTATTGCGTCCCTAGCATTTGTTTAATTTTATCGCGTCCCTAGCATTTGTTTAATTTTATCGCGTCCCTAGCATTTGTTTAATTTTATCGCGTCCCTAGCATTTGTTTAATTTTATTGCGTCCCTAGCATTTGTTTCTTTGTTTGCCAACATTTGAAACTGCGCTGGTCTGGACGTCAAAAAAATATATATATATATAAAATTACATTTAGTAGTTGCGCAAAATAGTTTTTCCCTTTATACCCGAACCCACGCTTTCAGAAGTCGAAATTGCGATAGAAAATCTGAAAAAGTACAAGTCTCCAGCTATCGATCAAATTCCAGCAGAATTAATACAAGAGGGTGGGAGTGCATTATATAGCGAAATTTATAAACTTGTACTTGCTATTTGGGAGAAGGAAATTGTACCACAACAATGGAAGGAGTCCATAATCATACCTATTTTTAAAAAGGGGGACAAAACCAACTGTGGTAACTTTCGAGGAATATCACTTTTGTTGACGTCGTACAAAATTTTGTCCAATGTTCTTTTAAGAAGATTAACTCCGTACGTAGATGAAATTATTGGGGATCATCAGTGCGGTTTTCGGCGTAATAGATCGACTATTGATCAGATTTTTTGTATTCGACAGATAATGGAGAAAAAATGGGAGTATAAGGGTACAGTACATCAGTTATTCATAGATTTCAAAAAGGCTTATGACTCGGTTAAGAGGAAAGTATTATATGATATTCTTATTGAATTTGGTATTCCCAAGAAACTAGTTCGATTAATTAAAATGTGTCTCAGTGAAACATACAGCAGAGTCCGTATAGGTCAGTTTCTATCTGATGCTTTTCCAATTCACTGCGGGCTAAAGCAGGGAGATGCACTATCACCATTACTTTTTAACTTCGCGCTAGAATATGCCATTAGGAAAGTTCAGGATAACAGGCAGGGTTTGGAATTGAACGGGTTACATCAGCTTCTTGTCTATGCAAATGACGTGAATATGTTAGGAGAAAATACACAAACGATTAGGGAAAACACGGAAATTTTACTTGAAGCAAGTAGAGCGATCGGTTTGGAAGTAAATCCCGAAAAGACAAAGTATATGATTATGTCTCGTGACCAGAATATTGTACGAAATGGAAATATAAAAATTGGAGATTTATCCTTCGAAGAAGTGGAAAAATTCAAATATCTTGGAGCAACAGTAACAAATAAAAATGACACTCGGGAGGAAATTAAACGCAGAATAAATATGGGAAATGCGTGTTATTATTCGGTTGAGAAGCTCTTATCATCCAGTCTGCTGTCCAAAAATCTGAAAGTTAGAATTTATAAAACAGTTATATTACCGGTTATTCTGTATGCTTGTGAAACTTGGACTCTCACTCTGAGAGAGGAACATAGGTTCAGGGTGTTTGAGAATAAGGTGCTAAGGAAAATATTTGGGGCTAAGCGGGATGAAGTTACAGGAGAATGGAGAAAGTTACACAACACAGAACTGCACGCATTGTATTCTTCACCTGACATAATTAGGAACATTAAATCCAGACGTTTGAGATGGTCAGGGCATGTAGCACGTATGGGCGAATCCAGAAATGCATATAGAGTGTTAGTTGGGAGACCGGAGGGAAAAAGACCTTTAGGGAGGCCGAGACGTAGATGGGAGGATAATATTAAAATGGATTTGAGGGAGGTGGGTTATGATGATAGAGACTGGATTAATCTTGCACAGGATAGGGACCGCTGGCGGGCTTATGTGAGGGCGGCAATGAACCTTCGGGTTCCTTAAAAGCCATTTGTAAGTAAGTAAGTATAAAATTACAAACCACTCCAGTCGATGCACAGCAGTTTCAAATATGACTCGCATTGGCATTCAAGGACAAGAATTAATAAAAATCTCTGATCATACCTATGCATCTTCTGAAATCCGATTTACAAATAAATGAAGAGCACCATTCGGAAATCCTGAATAAGTTGAATACACCATGTAGGCCTAAATCAACGAGTTCCACTTCTATTACGCACACGTCCAATATTACATCAATTGAACCACCAACCACATTCAAATTTGAAAATTGTACATTCAATAATTATTCCTCTTAAAATTATTCATGTTTATTTTTTATGTCATCGTCGTTAATTAAAACTTTTCTAACACTTGTGTATATTAGTTAGGTTATGTTATAGCTTCTGCTATATGATATTATGGATAGTCACGTATCAGAGATTGTTTAATATTAAGATTTATTGAAAATCATCTGTCAAGTGACGTTGATTACTGGGATTCGGATAATTGAAGTGGAATGCAACTGTCTTAATAAAAATGAAACTGCATCAACAAAGCCTTCTTGACTAGTAACATTGCCATCGTGTATAATAGATCGAGAACTTCTCGACGAGAAGGCATTGCTCGCTACTGCCATCTAGCATGCATCTAGCGTAATATTTGTAATGTTAAGATGGTACAATAATACATTTGAAGACAGTTGTATTTTCGTAAGTCAATTAATATTTTATTGTATTGGAGTACTTCGTTACTTCTAATCTTTATATACTTTCTTCTAATCGTGTAATAGTCAATTAAATCCCACTCGAGTTTTGATTTTCTCTAGATAAATCAAAACGTCTAGTGAGATTACTGTTGATAAAGTTTCCTACTTTTTGTTTCTGCGTTTAATTCGGGGCTGTTTTCACACTAGATCATTTAAAATGCTTTTCACACGGACTTTTTCTTCTGTGTCGAAGTAGCCCCAAACCCGGGTTAATTTTGACATATACCTGTTTTAATCTTTTTTTTCTTAATTTACTTTAGAACAATTGGGAACGCACTGAATGATTCAGGATCCTAAGTTTGTTATATTAGTGTTTATTTGATGTATTTATGTTAATAATTTGGTGGTATAATGTAAAAAAATGCATAAAAAAGATACCAAAGTTAAAATATAAGCAATAATATATTTACTATTAATTCCATAACATAACTTTTAAAGTCACCTTCTAATTAATTTATTTTGCCGTCATGTATAAGAAGCTGAAATTTTATTAACATTGAAGTCATATGCTAAAGTGTAATGGATGTCCTTTGTAAATCAATTTCTGGTTCAATAGATTAAGTTCACCATTACCTAATAAGATAGTGCTATAATTTTCAGCAAATATTCTTATTTTCTTACTCATCTGCTGGAATGGTAAGCTGCACTTGAGTTCACAGAGGCTGGAACCTTTCAAGTGATATTTTTATCAGCCCGAGGAACAACAGGTGCAATGTAATAAAACGCAGTGTATCTCAGATGGATTTAAACTGCTATACAAACGAGACAATTCTCCGCCACAATTTACCCTGGATGTGCTGCTATTTTCTTTTCATTAGCAGGCAATGTATCTGCGTAGCCCGTGGTTATTTTACTATTGTTCGTGTTAAGAGTTCACTTTAGGGTTGAAACATTCTTCGTCTAAGGAAAATAGCTATTTGGATTAATACACATATGCACGTTAAACTCAGGTAATTTCCTTAAAGGAATAAATAAAAATACTTTGTAGCAAGGTATTTTATTTATTTATTTATTTATTTATTTATTTATTTATTTATTTATCATTTTTAAATTCTTAGTCACATATAGTAAAATGAGCTTGTCTTCATATATAGGATGATTTTGATGGAGAAATGGACACTGGAGGGACTTTCTTTTTGAGGTATCAGCTCAACGCCCGGACCACATGCTAAACACGACACGAACACAGATGCGAACAACAGAGAGAACGTTCGGGGTAGTAGGAAAGTAGAGTGCTGCATTGGAGTTAAATCGCTCGCTTGAACCCGGTCGAATGTCGCACCCTCGAGCGAGATAAGATCGGTCTTGATACGCTCGTAACAAATAGAAGCACAGTACAAGGTCATCTCACCGACATGTCTTATCTTGTATGGAAGGCGACAGATAAGATACACATGTTTTAATCACACGGTAAAAATAAGGCTTTATTTTCTGCGTTTATGACAAACGTTTAATGGAACGTACCAGAACAGTAATATGAAGTTATAAATAAAATAGTATGAAAAACTTCGATATACAGTTATTATTATAATAATTATTCAATATTTGATTTACCACATATATAATGTGATAGGTCCATATATAGTGTTCCGCCTATATACTGCGACAATGTAGAAACGTTTTACAAAATATTATTGATATAGCAATAGATTAATAACAATATTAGTACAGAGATAACGTCACAGAAAATATAGTAAAACGAGTAATCATGCTGCAAAACTGTTACAGACGCAAAGATTGATACACTAATTATTAGAGGTCATTATTATTATTATTATTATTATTATTATTATTATTATTATTAATACTCGAAAACTTGATACAGTTCTTGCATTATCGTGATTGTGTTCTCCGTTTATAATAATTACATTTACATCCAATAACATCTATCAGATGTGGCAAAAACAAAATCATTCCTGTGTGGGAGAAAAAAAACATTTACCTACAACATTTATATTACATTTTAAAGCAAGTTTTGTAGTTGTACTATGGACAGGTTAGTTAAACAGTGCAAAGTTTTGAAATGATAAACATCTATGATGTTACTACATCACTGTAACAAGAACGAATGTCCAACGCTCGGCTTATACCGTTCGAGGATTTATCGCTCGTGACAATTTTACCCATCATGCATGTGCGCTACATATCGGATTATGCTATGAACTACTTGGCGCTCGAACGAAAACGTCCGATGCAGAGCTCTGAAGGAAAGTAAATTCCAATCCGGCACTCACTTTGAGAATGGGGAAAACCCCGAATGTCCAGCATCGGAATAATTAGAGCCGGGGCTCCCGAATGCGACAGGACATAATGGAGAAGTAACAACTAATTCTATTGGAGTTTAAGATTATTTTCGGAACATTCATGATCATTCTATTGTTATCCGTCCAGTGTTTGTTCTTGTCACGTGACTCACTGGTGTATAACATTTACCTCTTCAATTCCTCCTTGATAAGTGTCTATTGTGCCTTCACAGATGTTACAAGAAAATCATCTTGACAGACAGATGTACATGATATCGAACAGGACGGGAGTAGTTAAATTCTGCTGTCATGATAAGATATTGTGTCTGTATTCTTGTCTCTCAGTGCAGAAACTTTTGCATGACGCACACAGATACGAATCTGCAGAAGGACGTACTTATCTCGATGGTAAAACGTTATATTCACACGGGTATCATTCAAATACATAATTACTCACAAATGGATTTCTGCCTACACATAAGCCCTCCATCGGTCCTTATCCTGAGCAAGATTAATCCAATCCCTACCATCAAATCTCACATCCCTCAAATCCATTTAATATTATCCTTCCATCTATATCTCGGCCTCCCCAAATGTATTTTTCCTCCGGCCTTCCAACTAACGCTCTATTTTCCTTTATAGATTCACTCATACGTGCTACACGCCCTGCCCATCTCAAACGACTGGATTTAACATTACCGGTACTAATTATGTCAGATGAAGAATACAATGCGTGGAGTTCCTACGTTGTGTAACTTTCTTCATTCTCCTGTAACTTCATCCCTCTTAGCTCCAAATATTTTCCTAAGCATCTTATTCTCGAACACTCTTAACCTCTGTTCCTCTCTCAAAGTGAGAGTCAAAGTTTCACAACCATACAGAACAACCGGTAATATAACTTTTACGAATTCTAACTTTCAGTGTTTGAGAGTAGACTAGATGACAAAATCTTGTCAACCGAATAATAGCAGACATTTTCCATATTTATTCTGCATTTAATTTCCTCCCTAGTGTCATTTATATTTGTTACTGTTGCTCCAAGATATTTTAACATTTCCACATTTTCAAAGAGTAAACTTCCAATTTTTACATATACAATTCGTACTATGTATGGTCTGGTCACGAGATATAATCATATACTCTGTTTTTCCGGGATTTACTTCTAAACCTATCTCTTTACTACTTCAAGTAAAATTTTCGTATTTTCCCTAATAGTTTGTGGCTTTTATCATAACATATTCACGCCATCCGCATAAACCAGCCTGTAGCTGATGTGATCCGTTCAATTCCAAACCCTCTATGTTTTCTTGGACTTCCCTAATGTCATATTCTAGAGAAAAGTTAAAAAGTAAAGGTGATAGAGCATCTTCTTGCTTTAGCCTGCAGTGATTTGGAAAAGCATAAATAGGTCTACTTTACAAATACAATATTCTTTTCCTCTATTACGTGCTAAGAAGAATATTCTTTTGCTTCATGAACTCAATTTTACACAACACGTTTTAGGTTTATATATTTATCATTTATCATTTTACAGAGTATAAAGTGAAAATACAGTGATCCTGTAAAACATTAGGCTATTTTAAAAATCTTAATAAAACAAAATGTTTTCAGAATTCCTGATACAAAATGGAAGTGTTTTTTGTCATGCAGACTGTCTTTCATATGTATAATTCCTAAAAAGTATATTGAATTCATACGTTTGCATTCATTATCTAAGTTTCAATTCAACTGGAAATGATATATGTTTCTAATTCATAACCTGTCACTTCTTTCAACCCGAAGTACAGATCTTAGAAACATTTTCGATTGTCTCTAATCTATTTGTATAGGCTACTATAGCACACATTTCATTTCCATATGGCGGAAAGGATCTGCGATCTTTTATAAAACTTTGATTCTGTGCGCCAACTGGGGAAGGCTTTGCAGTGCTGGGGAATATCTCTTCCAAAGAACATAAAAATGGAAAGACCGTGCTCGGGGAAACAACAGTGAAAACCTAAACGGCTAATCGATGGCGGAAGAGACGACTCCTTGCTTAGAAATAGAATGAGTCACAGCAGGACTGCCAACCCTATCACGGACTTTTCCAACTCTTGGCTAGGTACTTACACTGGATTATTGTATAATGCTCAACAGTTTCAATCAATAATAGCGATTAGTAGTAGTAGTAGTAGTAGTAGTAGTAGTAGTAGTAGTAGTAGTAGTAGTAGTAGTAGTAGTAGTAGTAGTAGTAGTAGTAGTAGTAGTAATAAATAATAATAATAATAATAATAATAATAATAATAATAATAATAATACTATTAAGAGTTACTTATGAATTAACCATTAAAATACAATTAACTATTGATTAAAGAATGAGATACAAACTGTGTAGCAAAATTAAACTAATAGCCTACACACAGAATGTTAATGCTTTCATGAAAATGTATGAATTCCTTTTTCGTTATAGGCTATATTATATTTATCATGATCAACTACAAAAATATCTTACAGAATTTGCTAGAGAACAACTCCCTCTCCTATTGGTGCCATGATTCAATGTAAAGAAACCGACGCCTTTGTCCTACTTTTTACTTGTTCTGTGATAATATTGTCTATTCTGATATGCATGCATTGTTTGGCCTTCTAACGCGCCTTTATCCATACGTAGTTGTCTTCGGGGTTGCATTCTATGTAAATGTTCACTCCGTTTGAATCCACATTCCTTTAATATCCAGCATAGTTAAAAAATACCCATGTCTGTCCTATTACTTCAGTTTTTAATTTCGCCTAATAGTTTGCTTTTCTGTTGTTCTATGAAATTATTCTTATTTTGTATCCAAATTAGTGCGTATATCTCACATAAAATAAGTAGAAAGAGTACATCTTCATAACATTTCGGTCATATATCTGTCCTTCCTTTATTCTGTTACTGCGGGTAATCATTTCGTAACGTGGGCAAGTTGTTAGCCCAAAGCACTACCTAGCAGCATGAAGGGCCAGGATTTATTCTTCAGAGTGTCTCCCTAGAACCTATAATGTATTGCTTCCAGCACAGCTGTCGAGTCACATCCGTTGTGGGTAACTCTTACCTTCTCCTCGCCTCATGGCGCTTAGCTAGTTAGATATAGACAACCCAGAAATGGTCGCTTGTCTACTAGACAGATCTACTGCCAACATGAATGAATGAATGAATGAATGAATGAATGAATGAATGAATGAATGAATGAATGAATGAATGAATGAATGGTAGAAGAACGCTTCCTTGCAAAGGAAATTAAGGCTATGAAGAAGTGTACATGAGAGCTCCAAGCCTGTTGGCCACTTGTCTCACTCCGATTTTTGCCGTCCATTTAAGGATCTTTAAATAATTAAAGCGTCGGCTGGAACAACGTTATAAGTTACATTTAGTAAAATTTACAGGAGCTGCAAAAATGTGTACACGTACATACAACGTTGTTCTTATAGGCTAGGGTAGCAAACTTTTGAGTGGGCAAATTTCACGTACTGCATTGATGGACAGTTGCAAGCTAAAGAGTATAGCAAGGTAACATGACATAGAACATTATTACACGGAAACACGCCGAATAAAAATTTTGTAACTTACAACGTTGTTCCAGCCGACGCTTCAATTTCTATGTGGAAAACTGAAAATAGACGTAAGCTAATAGCCACAACGTGAGGGTGTTATGAAGCAACCAGGAGAAAATAACGTCCTTAATTTTAAAATGGCATGCAACGGAATTTTATTAATAGCTACATTCATTTAATCCAATGGTTATTTGATATCCGAAAAATTCGTTACAAATTTTTCATTACATATTAAGAGTTTGTCACGTACCGTAGTAGTCATATAAATTCAGTTGACTGCGATTGGCCACGTGACTTATAAATGACTTTTGTTTTCAACAGTACTAAGGTTTGACTTCTATATTTTTAACAATTTCGCCTTTCTCAGCAGTGCTATGGTTTCTATTTTTTTAATATAAGATAAATAGTATAAATTTACCGTGGAATATTTTACTTAGTCGGCCTGAGTGGCGTAGTCGGTACAGTGCTGGCCTTCTGTGTTCGACGTAACGGGTTCGATCCCGGTCCAGATCGATGGCCAGATTTACTGGCATGTGAAAGAACTCCTGCGGTACAAAATTCCGGCACACCGGAGACACTGATGTAACCTCGGCAGTTGCGAGCGTCGTTAAATAAAACACATATTTTTTGTTTTATTTTATGTATGCACAAAGAAATAAGGTTCACTAAGACAGAGACGGGAAAATCTAAATTAATCTACACACGGTATATATATATAGGACCTATAACAAACACAGAGTCCAAGAAACGACATAGTTTGACATTGTATTCTGCGCCAGAGTGTAACTCCATTATCACTATAATCTGATTTGATGCGGGGGATGCAGAAATAACAAGTGAATTATTCATGCTTTTCTACAGACGCGTGAACATGTTTTTATTTAATACACGTAAATCCAATAGATAACAAACTAATGTCTTCGCATAGTGGACAGATACCTACGTAGGTGTTGCATGAGATGGGTGATAAGGCAAGAATATCATATAAAAGCTCTGGACTGTCAGGCTTCTGGACCAGAAAGGGAAGTCACTCTACAGAACAATGGCTTCGAAATATTCTTACTTCAACGCAAAAATATGGCTAATATTGGTAAGTTTAAAATTTCTTATAATAAAATAATTTAATTTTCTTAGAACTAATACAACGACCAATTAAGTTCAGTCTCTGTACTCTTAGATTGCCATGAAAGCACTGTTCTGAATATGAGTGAAATTTCGTAAGTTTCTTTCAGAAATTTTAAAATTTAATGATACATAATACCTCACAAATAATTAACCAATTCTTGTAAGTAAATTAATAAAGATATTATGATAATAATATTATTATTAAAATAATAACAATAACAATAATAATAATAATAATAATAATAATAATAATAATAATAATAATAAACATAATCCAAAACATCCGAAGTCTGATTTGTGTAATATGTAGTTAATCGGCGATGTATGCAAAGGAATGGAAAAGGAACTGCCCACCCTACTCCATTATCTCCTGGCCTAGTTGCCTCATAAGTGGTGCATTGTTAGTATCACTTGTGAGGTTCAGACCTGTCTTCAGACAGTTGACTAAACAACAACAATCCAAAACATGTATTAGATCAGGAGGTCTGTTACAGATTCACACCAGTCCATCTCTTAGCCGAGTGTCAAAGGGATTTTCTTGCAACGGGGAGGATAGTCATTTATTTATTTATTTATACTTGTGTGCTGGAAAACAGCAGTAGGCAAAATAATAATAATAATAATAATAATAATAATAATAATAATAATAATAATAATAATAACAACAATAACACAGAATTATAATATTAAATAAATATAAAGATAATTAGAAAACGAACACCTTGTTTCTTGAAATTTAAAAAATAAGTAGAAAAGAATTCAAATTTAATCAATAATTTGACCATTATAGTTTCAGGATATAAAAGCGTTAGAATCTTCCAAATACGGAAAACCATAAGAAACATAAGCACTGAAATATGCCTAACAGTGTGAATAAGCCTAATGAAAAACGTCATGATGTTGCCAACAAAATCACTCAAAACCTGCTACATAATTCTAAAGGTCTAGTCTTTTGTTGTGCTATAAAATTCCAGAGTGGTTGACGAAGACATTGAAAACAATTGTTAGGTAAAGTCCACGTGTGTATCTCACAAGTGAACGCCTAAATTCATAGTATTAGCAACTAAAAATGTAAACATTGCTAATTCGTTTCATAAATGGGAAAATTCAAGAGATTCTTTTCATAAATCAGGACGAAAATAAAAAAAGAACAGTTATATCTCGTAACGTAAATTTTATCCCAGAACTGTTTTACGGATTCACTGTCTCACCTCACTATACACTATTTAGTTAATAGCCTTCTCAGTAGGCCTAAACTAAATGGTTCAATTTTTTCTTAAGACATATTGAAAACTCGGCATTTGTTATAATAAGTGCAATATTTTGCCTACGTTTCAGATACGTAAATAAATATATTTATGCTCGACCATGCCGAAATGTAGTAATTATACACCTGGTAGCAGTCCTTTAATGCATGTCATTAAAGTACACCTACTCATTAAACTACAGGGGTTTTCAGCCAATGATAACTCAGCTTACAGATGTTCAGCCAATGACAAGTCAGCTTTGTACCGTTATAAAACCGCAAGTATCGATTATTCTCGGATGTGCAATCGAAAGAGAATTAGCGAAAAGTCACGGAGGCTGGAAATCCAATACTGTCGCAGAATGTTATGTTCTGTTACTATAATAATTAGCGTTAATTGTAAATACTATTCAAATAAATTCAATTTGTCATCTCGTTTTTCAATGTCGAATTCAATAATCAAGGTTACAATATTATAATATTATCAAGTTTAACGGGATTACATCAAGGTCAATGACATTATTGTTCCTTGGAAAAAATCAATACTTTCGCGTCTGCGCACATCTCACAATTCACGACAAGGTCACTTCCGATCTTGTCAGATACAAATAAAATGTATACATCTGAATACCGGTAATTTCAAGTTAGAAATATGGTCGAGCATAAAAAGTCGTATGAAACTCGCCTATAATGGTAATTAAGAAGCTCGTATGATAATTATGAAACTCGCTTGCGCTCGTTTCATAAACATCCATACTCGCTTCTTAATTACTATCATTATAGGCTCGTTGCTTAATGTACTATTATACAGCATAATACATAAATAAATAAAATCTTTAAAATATATAAACAAATAAATAAATAAATTAAATAAATAGGTAAATACATACATACATACATACATATTCCAAACCTATTCAACACTTCATATTAAATGAACGCAAAGTAGTTTATCACCAGTACCTAAAATAAAGAATGGATTAACTCAATGTTACAGGTGCTGACGATATCGACGTCACTTGCGTCGGACAACTCAAACAACAAATATGTGATTAAATTAAAGCACAGAACTAATGTTCCTTGGATAATTCGTTCAAGCAAGTCTAACTTAGGGCAACACACGATAACTAAACAACAATTCAAAGGAAACTACTCCACTACTGAAAATGGAACGTCGAATAACTACACTACTACTCAACCAACTCCTTGGGGAAACTACTCTACTACTGAAAATGGAACGTCGAATAACTACACTACTACTCAACCAACTCCTTGGGGAAACTACTCCACTACTGAAAATGGAACGTCGAATAACTACACTACTACTCAACCAACTCCTTGGGGAAACTACTCCACTACTGAAAATGGAACGTCGAATAACTTCACTACTACTCAACCAACTCCTTGGGGAAACTACTCCACTACTGAAAATGGAACGTCGAATAACTACACTACTACTCAACCAACTCCTTGGGGAAACTACTCCACTACTGAAAATGGAACGTCGAATAACTACACTACTACTCAACCAACTCCTTGGGGAAACTACTCCACTACTGAAAATGAAACCTCGAATAACTTCACTACTACTCAACCAACTCCTTGGGGAAACTACTCCACTACTGAAAATGGAACGTCGAATAACTACACTACTACTCAACCAACTCCTTGGGGAAACTACTCCACTACTGAAAATGGAACGTCGAATAACTACACTACTACTCAACCAACTCCTTGGGGAAACTACTCCACTACTGAAAATGGAACGTCGAATAACTACACTACTACTCAACCAACTCCTTGGGGAAACTACTCCACTACTGAAAATGAAACCTCGAATAACTTCACTACTACTCAACCAACTCCTTGGGGAAACTACTCCACTACTGAAAATGGAACGTCGAATAACTACACTACTACTCAACCAACTCCTTGGGGAAACTACTCCACTACTGAAAATGAAACCTCGAATAACTTCACTACTACTCAACCAACTCCCTGGGGAAACTACTCCACTACTGAAAATGGAACGTCGAATAACTTCACTACTACTCAACCAACTCCCTGGGGAAACTACTCCACTACTGAAAATGGAACGTCGAATAACTTCACTACTACTCAACCAACTCCCTGGGGAAACTACTCCACTACTGAAAATGGAACGTCGAATAACTTCACTACTACTCAACCAACTCCCTGGGGAAACTACTCCACTACTGAAAATGGAACGTCGAATAACTTCACTACTACTCAACCAACTCCCTTGGGAAACTACTCCACTACTGAAAATGGAACGTCGAATAACTTCACTACTACTCAACCAACTCCCTGGGGAAACTACTCCACTACTGAAAATGGAACGTCGAATAACTTCACTACTACTCAACCAACTCCCTTGGGAAACTACTCCACTACTGACAATGGAACGTCGAATAACTTCACTACTACTCAACCAACTCCCTGGGGAAACTACTCCACTACTGAAAATGGAACGTCAAATAACTTCACTACTACTCAACCAACTCCCTGGGGAAACTACTCCACTACTGAAAATGGAACGTCGAATAACTTCACTACTACTCAACCAACTCCCTGGGGAAACTACTCCACTACTGAAAATGGAACGTCGAATAACTTCACTACTACTCAACCAACTCCCTGGGGAAACTACTCCACTACTGAAAATGGAACGTCGAATAACTTCACTACTACTCAACCAACTCCCTGGGGAAACTACTCCACTACTGAAAATGGAACGTCGAATAACTTCACTACTACTCAACCAACTCCCTGGGGAAACTACTCCACTACTGAAAATGGAACGTCGAATAACTTCACTACTACTCAACCAACTCCCTGGGGAAACTACTCCACCACTGAAAATGGAACGTCGAATAACTTCACTACTACTCAACCAACTCCCTGGGGAAACTACTCCACTACTGAAAATGAAACGTCGAATAACTTCACTACTACACAACCAACTCCTTGGGGAAACTACTCCACTACTGAAAATGGAACGTCGAATAACTTCACTGCTACTCAACCAACTCCTTGGGGAAACTACTCCACTACTGAAAATGGAACGTGGAATAACTTCACTACTACTCAACCAACTCCTTGGGGAAACTACTCCACTACTGAAAATGGAACGTCGAATAACTTCACTACTACTCAACCAACTCCTTGGGGAAACTACTCCACTACTGAAAATGGAACGTGGAATAACTTCACTACTACTCAACCAACTCCTTGGGGAAACTACTCCACTACTGAAAATGGAACGTGGAATAACTTCACTACTACTCAACCAACTCCTTGGGGAAACTACTCCACTACTGAAAATGGAACGTCGAATAACTTCACTGCTACTCAACCAACTCCTTGGGGAAACTACTCCACTACTGAAAATGGAACGTGGAATAACTTCACTACTACTCAACCAACTCCTTGGGGAAACTACTCCACTACTGAAAATGGAACGTCGAATAACTTCACTACTACTCAACCAACTCCTTGGGGAAACTACTCCACTACTGAAAATGGAACGTGGAATAACTTCACTACTACTCAACCAACTCCTTGGGGAAACTACTCCACTACTGAAAATGGAACGTGGAATAACTTCACTACTACTCAACCAACTCCTTGGGGAAACTACTCCACTACTGAAAATGGAACGTCGAATAACTTCACTGCTACTCAACCAACTCCTTGGGGAAACTACTCCACTACTGAAAATGGAACGTGGAATAACTTCACTACTACTCAACCAACTCCTTGGGGAAACTACTCCACTACCGAAAATGCAACGAGGAACAATATTACTATTAAGAGAAGTTTATGGGAATACAGTTCTCAATCTGAAGCCAGATACTTGAGATATACTTCCACAAAAGAAAGACAGCATTTGAGAAACTACCCCTCCTCTTCACCGAAGCTTAATTATAAATCATTCAGAAATGATCGCAGCAGAAATTATGCGACACCGAAGAAAAACAGATTCTACAAATCTAATGATTTGAGAGATGATTAACTTTAAAGAACGACTTCTGTATCACCAGTAGACTTTCCGCACTAAGTGAATAAGATAATTATTTTCCATTGATTCGAATAGGCAAGAAACTTTCAAATATGTTGTAACAATTCTTGTGTTAAAGCTATTTTAAATAAATAGTAATCATGGATTGTAAGTTTCTATCGAAGAGAGAAACATATTGCTTCTTACTTATATGTTCACATTCCTTTGTGTAGGCTATACAATACCTGGGTTAGTATATTAGAAAGAGAAATTTTGTATAATTTTGTCCATAATATTTTACTCTATACAATTTTATGCTGAACTGTCATTATTACTAATTACTTACACCAAGAATAAAATTGTTAATTCATAAATCTTTTAAATACACACAAATTATGTGGCCAAAACTGAGAATTATTACTATATATTTGTCACGAATAACGAATGTAATTCAATGAACAATATCTAATAAAAATCAATGGCATATGAATATAACTATTTGTTTTTTTTTATATTTAATAATAATTTTTGCCAATTACAATCTAGAATATTATAATCTATGCATTTTTAAATTTTTTATTTCATTGGGTTATTTTACGACGCTGTATGAACATCTAGGTTATTTAGCGTCTAAATGAAATGAAGGTGATAATGCCGGTGAAATGAGTCCGGGGCCCAGCACCGAAAGTTACCCAGCATTTGCTCTTATTGGGTTGAGGGAAAACCCCAGAAAAAACCTCAACCAGGTAACTTGCCTCGAGCGGGATTCGAACCCGGGCCACCTGGTTTCACGGCCATACGCGCTGATCGTTACTCCACAGTTGTGGACTAATCTATGCAATATGTCTTCTTAAAGTTCCCAAAAAATTTAGAAATGTTTAGTAACAAGTTTAAGGCGCAAAGCCGGATTGTCGCGGGTTTGATTCCCGATAGGGTCACGGATTTTTCCATCGATCTAATCCTTCCAGCCGCACTATGTCACTGGAGTCTACTCAGCCTCTAACAGAAATGAGTATCAGGGACATTACATTTGCGAGTAAAGGCGGTGGACACGTAGGATTGACAACCCTACTGCCATTAACCTGCTGATTGACTGTAAAGGTAGGAGTCTTAATCTCTCGCCTCGCTGTCATGTGGTTGCCTTTACCTTTTTAGTAACAATTTCCTATGTATTGCTTGAACTTCAAGTCCTGAAACTTTCAAACTTTTCTTATTACGCTTCAAAATTGAACCCTTTGGTAGTATGTAGACTGTCCATTAGATACTCAAGCTCTTGTTTTGATTTGAGTAGTATGTAGACATATGAACTTTGCTCTAGAGTATGCCATTAGGAAAGTTCAGGATAACAGAGAGGGTTTGGAATTGAACGGGTTACATCAGCTGCTTGTCTATGCGGATGACGTGAATATGTTAGGAGAAAATACACAAACGATTAGGGAAAACACGGCAATTTTACTGGAAGTAAGTAAAGTGATAGGTTTGGAAGTAAATCCCGAAAAGACAAAGTATATGATTATGTCTCGTGACGAGAATATTGTACGAAATGGAAATATAAAAATTGGAAATTTATCTTTTGAAGAGGTGGAGAAGTTCAAATATCTGGGAGCAACAGTAACAAATATAAATGATACTCGGGAGGAAATTAAACACAGAATAAATATGGGAAATGCCTGTTATTATTCGGTTGAGAAACTTTTATCATCCAGTCTGCTGTCGAAAAATCTGAAAGTTAGAATTTATAAAACAGTTATATTACCGGTTGTTCTGTATGGTTGTGAAACTTGGACTCTCACTTTGAGAGAGGAACATAGGTTAAGGGTGTTTGAGAACAAGGTACTTAGGAAAATATTTGGGGCTAAGAGGGATGAAGTTACAGGAGAATGGAGAAAGTTACACAACATAGAACTGCACGCATTGTATTCTTCACCTAACATTATTAGGAACATTAAATCCAGACGTTTGAGATGGGCAGGGCACGTAGCACGTATGGGCGAATCTATAAATGCATATAGAGTGTTAGTTGGGAGGCCTGAGGAAAAAAGACCTTTAGGGAGGCCAAGACGTAGAGGGGAAGATAATATTAAAATGGATTTGAGGGAGGTGGGATATGATGATAGAGAATGGATTAATTTTGCTCAGGATAGGGACCAATGGCGGGCTTACGTGAGGGCGGCAATGAACCTCCGGGTTCCTTAAAAGCCATTAAGTAAGTAAGTAGACATATGAAACAGGTGATTACAACATAAGACACTGTGTATGTAAAGTCATGGTGCAGGTTTGAACGTTCACACAAAAACTATGAAACAAGATAGAAATTTGAAACCTTCACCAAATGAAAGAAACTCTTCTCAAGTTTTCATACCTGCTCAGTGCATTTCGATGTGGCTTTCGTTTGTTGCTCTACACATCTAAACGATATTCTAATTCATTCGACACACGACTAAGGACATCAGGTGTAACAAAGTGAATAGCATCTCTGATTCTCTCTTTTAAATGGTCAATGTCGTTGATACGAACACTGTACACACGTTGCTTGAAATAGGCCAATAAGTAAAAGTCTAAAGGCGTTAGGTCCGGCGATCGTGGTGGACATACCTTCCATTCACCCCTTCCTATCCACTGCTGGGGAAATGTATCCAGAAACTCGCAAACAATGTTGGCGTAGTGTGGAAGAGCACCAACTGGTTGAAAGATGACACCTTCGCCTTCATCTTAAATTTGTGGCAATGCATACAATTGCAACATGTCAAGGTAGTTGTGTGATGTCACAGTCTGCTCCGTAAAGAAATATGGGCCTATAATTTTATCATGCATGAGGGCACACCAGACCTTTACCTTAAGGGTGTTGCATTCATACTCAATGTAGACAGGATAATTTTCTGAAGTCCATATGATCACGTTATGTGCGATGAACATGACCACAGACGTGGAATGTGGCCTCATCACTAAACACAATCTACTACAACAATTGATCATAATTGTACATCTCATCAAACATCTGTACAGCAATCCTTTGGGTTTATCAGTTGGACGGATAGTGTGTAACAACTGCAGCTTGCAACCCGTAAAACGGAGAAGTTTCTTTAAAACTTTATGAACTATATAGTCTTCTTCAGGCCTAGATTTCGAGCACAGGTACGCACAGATTTGTTCGGGCTCCTTAGGTAGCTATCCCGTATAGCTTCAACAGACTCGTCACTAACAGAAGTCCTATCAAATAGTAATATGCGTTACAAGAGCGGTATGTTGAAGTTTTCATGTTCGAGGAAAAGTTTGAAAAAGCGAAACGTAGTTGAGCTTTTTTAATTTCCGAGAATTTAAAGAAAACATACCGTTCTTGTATCGTACATTATTTTGTGCGAAGATCATTTATTACATACCTGAAAGAGGAATTTCTAATTAGTTGCAATGAAATCTCTATCTTGGTTTCTGTTCAATGACGGCAGAATTTGCAAAACAAAAATATCTATCTTCAACATTGTTGCTTTAAAATGTTTTCTGTGTTTACTGTACTCCAGCAGGCCGTGATATACGTCTGTCTTTTTTTTCCCCAGTCTATAAATGCGAACTTAAAACAAACGCCTTCCTTAATGTTACATGCATCACGAATGCAGTAACTTTAGTGGAGTTGTAGAGTTTACTTAATTTTTGCAAATATTTAAAAACAATAATTAACAGTGCAGTGGTAAGTTTCCAATTTATAATTATTACTATATTGAACGTCTCTAAAAATAATAGGTATGTTAAAAGCCTAAAGCAGTAAAATCAATATGTCACTTAAGCGGTAAGAAGAGGGAAATTGTTATGTGTGTTAGGTTGGGAATACTGAATGTGGAATTTTAGACTTACCGCGGATTGGTTTTGTGCGGAAACCAAGCAAATACGCACGATCTCGCACAAACGTTTTTGGTCCAACAAGCTGCCCAGTTCCCTTCAACAGCTTATCCCACCGGTGAACGTTATTTCGAAGTGGCGACTCTTCATTGTACACGAGCGGATATTCACGACGAAGACGCGTCACGGATTCAAATTTTGCAAGCTAGGTACAAGACGCATTGAATTTTCCTTTCCACTGCTCACATCTTGATTAATGTTCCTAATTATGTCAGTTGAATATAATGCATGTAGTTCTCCTTTGTGGTAACCTGTAACTTCATCCCTCTTAGCCCCAAATATTTTCCTAAGCTACTTATTCTCAAACACTCTTAAACTCTGTTCCCCTCTCAAAGTGAGAGTCCAAGTTTCACAACAATTTTTTTAGCCTACTGTGTAAAATGCAATCACATTGACATTGTATATTCATTTCAGCCTTCTGGGTACAATACTTTCTGAGAAAAGTGCACAAATGTCACAAAAAATAAGAAAGTGCAGAAAAAAGGGTCTCGACAGTTTCCATATTTTACGAAGTTAACTACCTCAATTTTGGGTGAACTTTTCTCAGAAGTTATAAAAGACACAAATGTAGAAAATATAGGGTATATGTAACATACCTCTACGTATATAACCGGCTAAATAAATTTAAAATTCCACTGAGCGGTTGGCAAAAAAAAGTTCAGTGATAACATTCTTACCGTAAGAATTGCCACAAATTATATTTTTGTTTTTTCCTGAAGACAGGGCTAACAGAAGAAATATAATCATATTATTATTATTTTACACACATTAACTAAACTACCAAAAAACAATAAAAAATAAAATTTCATTTTTTGCCAAAATTCGGTATACTGACTCCGCTGACCACTGTTCACCATTAGCAAGTCATTAGCATTGATGATCTGAGGGCCTATTTACTGATGTGAGTGAGTGAGTGAGTGAGTGAGTGAGTGAGTGGCCTGACAACCCGTAAGGGCAAAGGCCTTCCATAATAGCGTAGGGCGAGTTCGAAAGTCTACTTCACTTTGAGAGTCATTCGATTCGGTTTCAATAAGTTTTCAAAGGCAATCATGCTTCCTACTAGATCACCGGTGACAACTACTTCAATTTCTCTATCGCCATCCCTCCAAGCAATTGTTGTTTGAATATTACCGGCCCATTACCAATTGTTCCCTGCTGTCAGTCAGTATAACACACATCCTCCGGCACACAGCTGGGGATATTTCATGATAATGCCAGTATTTAGCTCTGGTGAATATTTAACTAGAGACTGCACTGGTGAGAGAAGCTCAGAAAACAACACGCTGCGCCGTTGTCATGGAGACCGACGAAAGTAACGAGTTTAACACTAACAAATTATTGCAAATAATGCATTCAAATAGTAATATGCGTTACAAGAGCGGTATGTTGGAGTTTTCATGTTCGAGGAAAAGTTTGAAAAAGCGAAACGTAGTTAAGTTTTTTTAATTTCCGAGAATTGAAAGAAAACATACCGCTCGTGTATCGTACATTATTTTGTGCGAAGATCGTTTATTACATACCTGAAAGAGGAATTTATAATTAGTTGCAATGAAATCTCCATCTTGGTTTCTGTTCAATGACGGCAAATTTGCAAAACAAAAATCTCTATCTTCAACATTGTTGCTTTAAAATGTTTTCTGTGTTTACTATACTCCAGCAGACCGTGTTATACGTCTGTGTTTTTTTTTTTCCCCCCAGTCTATGGAATCTTGTTGATTTTTTCACGGCTTCCTTAATGTTACTTGCATCACGAATGCAGTAACTTTAGTGGAGTTGTAGAGTTTATTTAATTTTTGCAAATATTTAAAAACGATAATTAACAGTGCCATTTAGGTGAAATTGCAGTGGTAAGTTTCCAATTTATAATTATTACTATATTGAACGTCTCTAAAAATAATAGGTATGTTAAAAGCCTAAAGCAGTAAAATCAATATGTCACTTAAGCGGTAAGAAGAGGGAAATTGTTATGTGTGTTCGGTTGGGAATACTGAATGTGGAATTTTAGACTTTCCGCGGATTGGTTTTGTGCGGAAACCAAGCAAATACGCACGATCTCGCACAAATATATATTTTCTCGGAAACAAATGCACAGAAACATATCTTTACTGAACGCTGTGTTTTATTTCATTCTCTTTTATTGATTACTTTAGCTATTTCTAATCCAGAAGAACATAATGGTATAAAGTTCACTAAATGTGTCGTTTATAATAATAATAATAATAATAATAATAATAATAATAATAATAATAATAATAATAATAATAATAATAATAATAATGCAAATCTAGTCTTTCAGGTAAAACTTCCTGTAAAGCAGATTTGAATAATTTCAAGGGAAAAATTGTTCCGGGGCCGGGTATCGATCCCGGGACCTCTGGTTGAATAATACTTTACTTTTTCTGGCAGAATTAAAACCGTGAGGTCATCTCTTCAACTCAACCAGAGGACAAAAAGGAAATACATGATAATACAGAGTGAATCAAAAGTCTGAAACCATATACTTTACTCCAACCAGGAGAAAGCCTCAGGGGAAAGAGACGCAGCGGGGTAATGCAGTGAATGAATGTTGATGTCATAAGGTCACACGCGTAGGTACACGCATCTCTATTGGCTAATTCTCAAAGCACAAACGATAACATTGATACACACATTCTTATACTACCCTAGTTACAAAATTAGGTCAGGGTTAATCTCCTGGTCTTTTAATCCCTCCATACAGGAAATAACATATGCAGGAGAGAGCATGTTTTTTAAACTGACGTTAAAACTGTAATATTATCTATGTACTTCGCTCCAATAGATGACGCAATAGTAAACACATTCCTTTCACGGTTAATCTCCTGCTTGGAGAACAGTAAATATCTTCCATATTCTTGACTTTCGATTACTATAGGTGTTACCAGTATTTGTAAGACCAAATAATCTACCAGTGACACATTCGATTCTAGCCCTCAGCTATCTGAAAAGCCGCCATTTAGAATGCAACTTTCAAGTTTTAAATGAGAAGGGGGTTATGTAGGTACTGTACTCAAAATCATGCGACATTTTCTGAGAAAAACAATGGTGCAATCCGTTTTGAGATATCTCTAATTGTTTTCAAGTTATTTAAAGATAACTGTCATTTTTAAGCAATTTCGATAATTAACTTTTCCTGCTTTACTGTTTGGTTAAGCGGTGACAGTTTCCATGCATTATTGTGATTATTTGAAGCCTTCCTGTAACAAATTTCTTGATTTTCATAATGGCATTATCGAAAGAGAAAAGTTTTTTTTTTATATCATTCTTCATTCTGGTATGGTAAGTCACAGAAATATTGCAGCAGACTGGACGAACAGTTCCCTAGACAATGGATTGGTCGATGTGGATCAGTAGAATAGGCAGCCAGGTCTCCAGATTTTACTTACAAATAGCTTTTAAGGAACCCGAAGGTTCATTGCCGCCCTCATATAAGCCAGCGGTCCCTATCCTGTGCAAGATTAATTCAGTCTCTATCACCATACCCCACCTCCCTCAAATCCATTTTAATATTATCCTCCCATCTATGTCTCGGCCTCCCTGAAGGTCTTTTTCCCTCCGGTCTCCCAACTAACACTCTATATGCATTTCTGGATTCGCCCATACGTGCTACATCCCCTGCCCATCTCAAACGTCTGGATTTTAAGTTCCTAATTATGTCAGGTGAAGAATACAATGCGTTCAGTTTTCTGTGTTTTGTAACTTTCTCCATTCTCCTGTAACTTCATCCCGCTTAGCCCCAAATATTTTCCTAAGCACCTTATTCTCAAACACCCTTAACCTATGTTCGTCTCTCAGAGTGAGAGTCCAAGTTTCACAACCATAGAGAAGCTCCAGATTTAACACCCTTGATTTTTTTCTTTTGGGGTTACATAAAGAGCTTGGTAGGATGAAGAGAAAATTGAGAATGTGGAACGTCTAAAGAACCGTATCACTGAAGCCTGTGCTAAAGTCTCCCCGAAAATGCTACAAAATGTTCAATCCACATTCTCAATTTTCTCTTCATATATCAAGCTCTTTATGTAACCTCAAAAGAAAAAAATCAAGGAGTGTTAAATCTGGTGACCTGGTCAGCCGTTCTACTGGTACACGCCGACCAATCCAATGCCCAGAGAACTGTGCGTTCTTATAGGTGCATTGTACAGTTACAAACTTACATGAAGAAAAGAAGTAGGGCGTCATAGGAAATAATTGGAGGACAACTCTTACATGTAAAACATGATAACGATGATGATGATTGGAAAGAGATAATCAAAGTTTAATAAGAAAAAAAAAATACACTAAGAGAAGAGGAAACAAGATATACTTTAATTGACGAAATAGAAATTTCCGTTGTATTTTAAAAACAGCGCGCAAGGGGAGACAGATCGTAGTCGACTGAAAATAAGTGTATTGATAACACGTTTACCATTGTAATGTAGCTTCGTTTGGCGTAATTATTGCAAATAAAATTATTAAGAGAATAAGATAAATGCAGTGGAAGCATGTACGGAAAACCCGTAATTATGTAAGGACAGGACAAGTTGTCTCAAATCCTTGCTCTTATCAACCCGTCTTAGATAAGATCGGATTAACTTCAAAATGAACGCACCTCCACGCTTTTTCTTTATCTTAATTTAATTACGACATTGTTACTCAGAAAAATTACCTATCTTTCCATTCAAATATTTTTAACGACAATTTATCACTCACCGAACATCTTAAAGTTGGAAACTTTCTTGTGTTAGGAATTCAATTTTATTAACTTTCATAATCATTAATTAAACATTGAAAATTTTCACCTGTAACACCTACAGCTGGTCCATTTCACCTTTTTTAAGTCGTCTTACACTTCGTTTGTCGATCTATCTGTAACTTTAAAATTTACTTGCACTTTAAGTAGGGGTTTTTAGTTGTTTATTTAACGACAACGCATCAACTACTAGGTTATTTGGCGTCAATGAAATTGGTCACAGGGAGATGGTATTTCGCGTGATGAGGCCGAGGATTCGCCATATATTACCTGACATTTGCCTTACAATTTGGGAAAACCTCGCAAAAAACACAACCAGGTAATCAGTCCAGACGGGAATCGAGCCCACGCTCGAGCGCAACTCCAGATCAGCAGGCATTCACGCTACCGCCTGAGGTATGCCGGTGAACGGAATTCCTCACTCTCGGACTGCAAAAAAATTTCCTCTTCAGACTGCAATATTTCAGTATAGTGTGAACACTTTCCACTTTTTCTCAATTTTTCAACCACTTTGTTGCTAATGTAGCTGCCAATACTAAACAAAACCTTCAGATTCTGATTGGTAATTGAATATAAGCTAGCTCTTCTAAAGCAGGTTCTAATGTATCTACAATTTTCATTTATTTTCCCTTTAGTGTTGGAATTCACTTCCATCGCCAAATCACTTAAAGTAAATTAACCAAGTTTTCTGGAGTGAATATAATACAAATAATAATATACCGCATACATATAATGTAATAATAATAATAATAATAATAATAATAATAATAATAATAATAATAATAATAATAATCATAATAATGGCTTTATTTAACCTGGCAGAGTTAAGGCCGCAAGGCCTTCTCTTACACTCAACCAGGATTAAAACTTGCTTACACAGTTGAACATAAAACTGGATCGGAATTAAGTAATTACATGCTGATACAATTTAGGTACATAACGAGATCAAAAGAGGTAGTTACATAAAATTTACCTCATAAAATAAAAATAAACATAGTGAAATACATATTAATGTTGTTAGAATCAAATACGAATCACATAAAAACTGAAGCCGATAATTCAATAAAAAAATGTAGACAGTAAAAATAAAAATAAACACATTAGTATACATATTAGTATTAGATTACAATTAAGTAGGATTTACATAATTAAACCAGAAACCGACAATTGAATAAAATGTACACAAAACTAGATTAATAATAAAAAAACAACACAGTGGGATACATATTGGCGTTAAGTAGGTTAATGTAGGTAAAAATATAATTAAAGAGAATAACATTAATGAATACGCAGTAATCTGAATACATCTTTGATAATAGTGCTCTTACATTCTATGTTCTTGTATTGAAATCTCGCCTTGGGCACGACACTTTTCTATGAATGTTCCCTATTCTCTTATTTGGAGGACCAACACCGTGTTGACCTCACAACGTACAAATTTGGAGTTGAAATCGTCCAAAGACGATAAAAAAATGATAAAAAGAAAAACTTATACGATATAAACCGAAAAAGAAGCCTTCAAGATCTTAAAACGAATGGTGCTAACAACACCCTTTGAAGCATATCTTGATAATACATGTTAGTGATTTACGATTATTAATAAATTGTGACCTATGATTATTCCCAACTGATGACCAATTATTATTCGCGACTTATGACCTTTTGTTATTCGTCATTAATAGCAGAATTATTTATGGTTAGTAATTATAACCATTAAGGAATAATGACCACTGATTATTCACGAATACTGACTAAAAATTATTCAAGAATAGTGATCCATGATTATTAGCGAATAGTGAGAGACCTATACTTATTGGTAAATAGTGTGCTATTATTATTATTATTATTATTATTATTATTATTATTATTATTATCGAACAGCGACCTATGATTTTTGCGAATCACTGTGACATATGAATAGTTCGAATCACAGTGACCTATGAATATTCGAATCAGTGACCTATGGTTATTTGGAAATCATTATGACCTTTGATCACTCTCGAATAGTGAAGTATGATTACTCGCGATTAGTGATGTATGATTAATTCGCAATTAGTGACCTATGAACACAGCGAATAGTGACATCTGATTATTCGTGTTAAATAGAAATAAGAAAGCAGTTTCAGGCTACTACCAAATGAATAATACTATCATAGGAAAGTCAGACATCAGAAACAAAACAAAAATGCAGATTACAACTCGATAATAGCCACGACTACGTTGTATGGCATGGAGAGCCTTGCATTACAAGACAAACACATGAGTAAGATTACTGCTACGGAAATGAAATTTGTGAGGAGAGTAGTAGGAAAAACCAGAAGAGACAGAATCAGAAATGAAAGAATCCGAGAAGAGCATGGACAGAGGAAAGCTATGAGCATGGTAGTGGAGGAACGCCAATTGAAGTGGTATGACCATGTTAAAAGAAGGGGAGAGGAAAGGAAAGCAAAATAGGTTTTTGAATTGCGAGTGGAAGGAAGATATGGAAGAGGAAGATCACGTATAACGTGGGGGGATAGAATTGAGAGAATTGGACAAAACGTGGGAAGACAGTGGGAGAAATGAAGAGATTCAGTAGTAATAGACAGGAGTGGCAATGATGGATAGACCGAGGTTATCCCGACGCTCGACAGCATAAGGGATGGAAGAAGAAGAAGAAGAAGAAGAAGAAGAAGAAGAAGAAGAAGAAGAAGAAGAAGATTATTCATGAATTGTGGAGTCACGGTGACCTATGATTATTCGCGAATTACTGTATTCGCAATTATATTGACAAATCAAGGTGACCCATTATTATTCGCGAATGACGTTGACCTTAATTCGATGCTTTTCAGATAAATAAAAATTAAACTTCGAACCCTTGTTGCAAATAATTTTCTACACAAATAACACACATAAAATGCTAGTATTCTTTTGTTTTTTGCACACCCACTTGTAGAATTTAACTTGTGTATTCACCTGGGGAACAAAACTGCATTTGTAGAAAAAACGACACCCCCTTTATCCGAACACAATCAAATTATTCTTGAATAACGGTGACCATTATTAATTGCGAGTAATGATCATTATTATTCGTGATTAGTGACCTATAATTAATTGCGAACAGTGACCTCTAATTATTCTCGAATAATAAGTGAAGATATAGCTATCCCATAACGTAGTACGGGAGCTAGAGGCCTGCACAGTCACAAATGTTTAGCTCCGGCCCGGCCCAATCTAAACCTGAGATTAGCTTATAATTATCACCCGAGTCCGATCCAAAACTCGAGATTAGATTAGAAAAACCTGGAGAAATACAGAACGAAGACAGTGGGCATAGAAACAAAAACACGTATTTATTTTGCTACTGTCATCAGACTACAGTAGATAAAGCAGAGATCAGAGGCCACTGCTGCGAGATATTATCACTCCAGTGGGATCATGAGAAAGAGTAATCTCCCAGTCTCCCAGGTAAAACAAATATATAACCAATGCTTTGTGTCTATGACAGAGCAGAAACGAGACAAAAATGCTGTTATTACTCGACCAAGGCGAGTGGAGCCGCGGGCGTAATGTGAACTATCGCGATGACGTATTACGAACGCAGGACCAGTAGCGCTGAGACGAGATGTTATGGCACCAACATGCGCGAAGTTTTAAATTGCCGGCCAGCAGGGTAGAGGAGTGGGGGTTCTTTGGGTTAACGGTTCTCAAGCTCAGAGCTGCAGGCATATGCGTTTCATCTCTTTCCAAAAACATTCGTCTTACCTTAGTATCACCACTTTCCTACTGAAGAGTCCGAAGGTACCTAATGGAATTACGCCCGCTATTCCATCTTTACATTCTTATTCTCCGTCCAAATCAGACGACTGATCTGTGCTGGAATCAGATGTCCCTAAGTTTATGGAAATGTTCTAAAAATACTGTCCATCACGTACTCACTTTCAATGTAATTATTCTCTATTGTCCGCGCAACTTATCTAGGCACTTGGGTTCCCTAGTGCTCTCTCGCTGCCCCTCTCCTTCCCACTCCTGCCACGCTACCGCTACAAGCAACCTCGCTACACCCCGCTACCCCGCTCTTTTAGCTGCCCAGATAAGTTGCGCGAACAATACTTTCTTCACATAATCATACACTGATATCCATTTTTGGACGAAGCGATTGCAGAGTCGGCCTCTGCTTATGCGTAGCGTAGAAATTATAGATGAGACTTCTTATGTCTTCCTCATCAAAACTGTCTACAGCTGCAACAATCTTCTTCTTCGGCTGTGATTTTTCCGGACTGGAGAAAGAATCTGCTGTTCCTGCCTCATTATTTTTCCCATCTTTCCTGATTCTGCCAAGGTTCGCTTTGAAATACCAGTGGCAGCCAGTACTCTTGCACACACGCTTTTCAATGGAATTGGTATTCCGTTTACAGCCCCTTCTGACATGAATTTCCATACATTGTATGCTATTTCATGTCCTTGACTATGAACTACTCTATGATTTCACACCTTAGATAATGCCATAATGAGGGCGCTCAGAAGGACAATGTTTCCAGTATTAGCAATAGCGGTAGTAGCAGAACGATCTGAACACTCGGAATGCTAGTAACCAACTAACCCAACACCCCTCCAGTTCAGTGTGAGGGCGAGTCCAAGCGAACGAACTAAAATGCGTCCCTCGCGCCCGCCGGTGCCATAACTTCTCGTCCGGGCTCTACAAGTGGCGCTCACAGGTGCAGGACTCCACTGGCCTTGGTCAAGTAATACGAAATACAGAGTCAACAAAACAATAACTTACGATACCAGTAGTCTACTGTTCTGGATAGATGCCAGGTGGACATCTAACGTGTATGAATTAGAACCTTCGTATAGTTTTTTTAACCAGTACATTCAATTTATTTATTTATTTAATTCAAATATACAGAATAAAAAAATATAATTACAAAACAAACAAAGAGAAATACAAATAAAATAATACAAGCAATATAAAAAGAAGATACAGTAGTATTAACAAAATTTGAGACCGAATGAGCAGCGCTCGTGCTCGGTCGCAGTTCAGATATAATATTAAAATAAAAAATAATAATATAAATAAATAAGTAAAATAAAATAGGAACTAAAATGTAATTACAGCGGCAATGGAATTATATAATATAATATTAACACTAGAGAAGAATAATATCGCACGTGAAAAGTAGGACTAATATATATTTCAAAATTATAGAATACAAATATAATATAGGTTGATTAATTAATACACATAGGCTATAAATTTATTTAATCAAATTGAAGATATTAACACGTTTCTAATTTTCTTGTTATATGTTAGTGGGTTACATGTTAGAAGTTCTGGGTGTAATTTAGTTAAAGCATTGTACAACCGAGGGCCAAAATTTATGCTATGCTTTAGACCAGCAGATGTGAGACATTTAGGTTCTACTAATGTTAAATTAATATTTCGCCTTGTGTCATAATTGTGTGTCTGTAATACAAACTTATTACGATTTTTATGATAAAATTTTAACAGCGTATACTTATAAATTTGTTCAATATTAAATACATTAAATTCAGAATAAATTAATTTAGTTGGATAATCGAAACGTTTCTTTAAACAAATTTTAATTATTCGTTTTTGTAGTAAATTTAACGGACTAAGATTAATTTTTGTACTTCCACCCCAAACAATTATACCATATTGAATGATAGACTGAATAATGGCCAAATAAACATTTCGTAGAACTCTAATAGGTAAGTAGCATCGAAGATTAACGAATTTATAAAGTGTTTTACGAAGCCTCTTACAAAGATAAGTAATGTGATGAGGCCATTTTAAATTCTGATCAATAATGATACCCAGATATTTTACATACGTGGCTTCTTTCAAAGGTGGACATTTACAACTTTTGGGATCTAAACAATTTTCACTGTGTATTATTAGTCTATATTTATCGCTAAATTTTAAATTTTGAACACTGGCAGCTGTTAACGAAAAAGGAACTAAAGTTGATTTAGATATATTTAAAGAAAGGAAGTTGGAATTAAGCCATTTTTTAACAATGTTAGCACCTATATTAGCATTTCTATATGCTTCCTGCCAAGAAAAACCACTGAAAATAACTACTGTATGATCCGCATATGAATATATAGATCCATTAATACATACAGTACATAATCTAATTCATTAAAAAAAAAGATATTTGCGCAAGGCCCGACCCTATAAGCGTAAGTGAATTTCAACCCGAACCCGTCCACATCTGTAACGGTACAAGCCGATGCTTTGACCTCGGCCCGAGAAGGTGGTGTTGTGGTCATCACTTCTTGACCGCCTTTCAGTGTTGCCAACTGGACGGAAATTCCGTCAAAACTGACGTAGCGGACGGGAAAAGAATGGCTTTTGACGGGTGACGGATTTTCTGGCGGAAATTACGATTTACCTCACCTTTTGACTTTTTGAGCTACTGTCATTTTTAATTGTTTAATTTTTGGGGGATTTTACTTTTTCTTTTAACAGCCCTTCCCGTTCCGTGCCATGTCATTTTTATTTTAATCAAGATTATTAAGTAAGCTGTGTTAAAATTTGCTTTTTATTTGCATATAGATATATTGAGTGGGGTCTTATTATTTTTATTTAATTTTCACGCATTCCGACGGATTTATAGGTGTTGGACTGACGGGGATACAATTTATGTGCTGGCAACACTGCCGACTTTATACATTCAGAAAGAACCGACACTCATTGAGACAGGAGGCATTGTTAACCCTGGACCAGTCTTAGACGTTTTGCCGATCAGAATAATCCTGCCGCGAACCCGGGACTTTCTAGTCCTCAGTGCTTCTCTCTATTCGCGAATAGTGAATGGTGATTGTGATTACTCGTGGTATACGTATGACTGATTTCTTCTCGTGAGCAGCGACGGCTGATGCTTTCTCAGGGCCATTCCTGTTAATAGCGAACAGTGATTTGTGATTCTTCATGATTTCTTGTGACCTATGAGTCATGACTTTTGTGGCCAGAGACCGATGATTTCTCGAGACCAGTGATTGACGATTATTGATGAATCTTTCTTAGCATCTGAGTCCCAACAGGAAACAAAAGAACTATTGTCTTTTATCACGCGTGGGATAGTTCATTTTTGTCGGTGACCCTATAACACAATAGGTAACAGTATGATTATGGGTCTATTACGTACGGACTTCAATTTCACTTCAATTTAGTTTATACAAAAGTGAGAATTATGTGGGCTGAAAATCCAGTCATTCGCTATTCATAATAATTTGATAACAGTGATGACAATATATCTGCAGAGGACAAAACATTGAAACTTCCACAAGGATGAATTGCTTAAGAACGAAAATGTACCAGCACTCTGATACAATGCGTGTTACGACGATATTGTACGGAACCTCCGCCAAGTGTATCGCTAAGGGCCATTAATATTAAACACACTCGTTAGCGGCTTTGTATAATTTTAAAGAGGTCAAATGTAGATCGCAAATATGTGCATATAAAAAGGGAATAAGTTCGAATATAGATTATGTGGACTTTCATGATAAACAGACCGGTTACATAAGAAGTGTACAAAAATGTTGAACATGCATTTTAAAAGAGGTGTAGTCAATTACAGAAGCGAAAAGACCTTATTAAACGAACGGTAACATGTACCTTGAAGTTGTAACTATCTGCTTTTATTAGTGTAATCCAAATGCAATTAAAGTTTACAGAGTGATTCAAAAGTCCGGCAACATAAACTCCATTATTACTGCAGATAGAGTAAAATGAAAAGAAGGAAAAGTTGATAAAAATAGGTAGTTTTCAATGTAATATGCTTGAATTTTCAACGCAGAATACGCCGTTCAGACTGTACACTAGTACGACAACCCGCCAATCCCATTGCTGCCAAATTAGTGGGTTTTCCTCTAGTTCTACCGGATTTTAGAAACGTATTATCTAACGGAGAAAACAGTTGACATGCAGAGATCAACGATTATTTTACTTCTCACAGTGCAAAGAAAAATTTCTTTACGTTGATAATGTAATGAAGATGATAATGCCGGTGAAATGAGTCCGGGGTCCAGCACCGAAAGTTACCAGCATTTGCTCTTATTGAGTTGAGCGAAAACCCCGGATAAAACCTAAACCAAATAACTTTCCCCGACCGGGATTCGAAATCCGGCCACCTGGTTTCGCGGTCAGAATTTCCCAACACAACTCAATTTCAGAACACACGCACTCTTTGACTCTACATTACACTACACGAACAGACCCTCACAGGAAACAAAACAAGAGTCGCCAAGATCAACAACGACCAGTTCTGAGGATGACTCATAGAAGGTCAAAACATGTAAACAAGGTACGTTAGAATTTAACACAAGAAAGTCTTATCATACATATTCCGAAGTGATACAGTGTTAAAAGTTGTGTAATCAATATGTATGATTACTAGTCTAAGTTATATAATAGTACATTATGCAACGAGCCTATAATGATAGTAATTAAGAATCGAGTATGGACGTTTATGAAACGAGCGCAAGCGAGTTTCATAATTTTCATACGAGCTTCTTAATTGCCATTATAGGCGAGTTTCATACGACTTTTTATGCTCGACCATATTTCTAACTTGAAATTACCGGTATTCAGATGTATACATTTTATTTGTATCTGACAACATCGGAAGTGACCTTGTTCTAGGTCGTGAATTGTGAGATGTGCGCAGACGCGAAAGTATTGATTTTTTCCGAGGAACAATAATGTCATCGACCTTGACGTAGTCCCGTTAAACTTGATAATATTATAATATTATAACCTTGATTATTGAATTCGACATTGAAAAACGAGATGACAAATTGAATTGAATATTATTTACAATTAACACTAATTATTATAGTAACAGAACATAACCTTCTGCGACAGTATTGGATTTCCAGCCTCCGTGACTTTTCGCTAATTGTCTTTCGATTGCATATCCGAAAATAATCGATACTTGCGGTTTTATAACGGTACAAAGCTGACTTGTCATTGGCTGAACACATGTAAGCTGAGTTATCATTGGTTGAAGACCTGTACTTTAATGAGTAGGTGTACTTTAATGACATGCATTAAAGGACTGCTACCAGGTGTATAATTAGTACATTTCGGCATGGTCGAGCATAAACTATTTTAGTGGTCAGCTAAAATAAATTAGGAACTCCAAGAAATTCGTGATACTCTGAAGCAGTGGTCGTCAGCACTCGCTGAAATGGGTTACGGGTATGCAGTGCAGGAGGAAGCATACCCGCCAGCAGCCACAATGCACGCAGGTGCTGAAAGAGACACTAGCAGTATTCTGATGACCGCTGCTCTAAAGGTTGGGAACTACTGGGCTACCTATGACAGTAAAAATTTCACTTAAAATTAAAAGTGTGTGTGGAGGTTTATCAATGTATTATTTTGTTCCTCATATCCGTCAACTTCCTTCCCTACAATTTCACACACTTCAGCAAGGACCTCGTTAAAATCTTCCTTTCCATAAATGATTGTGATGTCATGGGGTAACACACATCTGCCAGAATAAGTGTGAATGAACAATGAAAATATAGCTCAATATTTCGAATATAATATAGACTATTATCTAAATAGAAAAATTATTATTAATTCTGTCACGTGTGTTGAGTTTACACAAGTAAGGTCAAATTCAACAGTGTTCATAAATGAGATATTAAGCATACAGAGAAATAATTTATTACAGTGTATGAATACTGAGTCAGTCTCCTTTAAGCCACGATACGCGGTCGAACATCTGAGCCAGCGTCGTGGTATTGCTACTGAAGATGGAGGAGCATTCCTCCGAAACATGTCTGGTTTTTAACTGATTATATTAATTTTAATTTAATTATCAAAAAGTGTTCATACAACTGTAATAAATTATTTCTCTGTATGCTTAATATCTGTCACGTATATTTTAGAGGGCATTTTTAGCTGCTTTTATCCTCGATCTACATTATTATTCCAAATATCATTGCTTTCAGACAACAGTAAAACAGGATTAATCATTGTCTTGAATAAGATTGTGCTTTTATCTATTTGTAATTAAATTAATGTATACTATCTCATATTAACAAAGTACTTGAGACAATGTGCGTCAACATTTCAAGGAAAAGTTTTTCAAACCTGATATCTTATTGCGCACCATTTACAAAAAAAGATAATATAATCCTTACATGGCAGATAAAGTGAGAGTATATAAATGGACGGAATAACTAATAGGTTCTGAAAGCAGTGGCAGTCTGCGACAATGATGTTCTATTCTGCAGTTGTACTTCGCCGTGCAGTCCTACTATTGGTAAGAAAGCAATTTGCAAATATAATATTTGATTTTATTCCTAGAGTAAAGACTAATTTAGCAATGTATTTCAAAATGCACGTAATTCTCAACCGACTGTCAGTTAATTTTTTATCACCAGGCTTCGAGACTTCGGACCCAATAGAGCAGTTCAGTGAGAAATCCGCATAACGGCGTACTGAGTATAGTGGTAAAGCGTACAGTGGGTGGGGGTACTGTTGAATGAATACTAACAAATACGCAAATGAAAAGCTCTGGATTTGAAGGTTCTGACGAATAATTTGGTTTTCATACAAACTGTGTCTGAAACTATTACACGGCTAGAAAAATCAGAGCAAAAGATGCCGGAAGCCCTCAAATTAATTGAGGAAATGACACAGAGAATTAATGAGACACCAAGTACACCGGTTACTGAACGTGTAAAACAGAAGTGAAAATCAATTTTATGTAAAAAATAACGGATATGGAACATTGTGTAACATAAACAGCAAATTAGTGGATATAGAGTCACCCGAGAATAAAGGACTGTCTCTTAGAGACTGCAATGATGTTAGGTTTTTTCGTTTTGCTCCTATCACGCCATGCGACGTAGAGCGCAGCTTTCCACAGTACAAACTGTGTTTGGCAGATAACCGAAAAAGATTTACGTTTGAGACACTGAGAATGTATCTTGTAGTAGGTACATTGCAATTCGGTACTGTAACTGCACTTCCTAAAGACGACCAATAGGATAAATGAAAAAAATTAAAATTGCTACATGCTTATTTCCACCATTAACACTGTGTATAATTAAACACAAATGCTTATAAAAGACAGGAAAATAAATGCTTTTCACATTCTTTTGACATTATCATTGTGTAATGTATATTTACTTTCAGAATGTACAAGTGTGTGTTTTCCCCATACTACCGTACTCTATTCTAAATAGCAACGTTGTTACCTCAACACATCTCTATCTACCTGCAGCGAGTCAACAACCTATAGTGCATGCACAATAAAATTATTGTATCTGGTCCAAAGTCTCGAAGCCTGTTTATCACTGAAAAAGCATTGTCCCCAATGTTTAG
The DNA here is from genome assembly GCF_040183065.1 of Periplaneta americana. Taxonomy (NCBI): domain Eukaryota; kingdom Metazoa; phylum Arthropoda; class Insecta; order Blattodea; family Blattidae; genus Periplaneta; species Periplaneta americana. Next base: position 163,747,949 of record NC_091129.1, on the reverse strand, counting down.
AGATGTAGTAAAATGTTGAAAGCAATTTCCGAATGTTTATTCCATCATCAATGTAAGAATAATTAACTTTCATAGCTGAAAAGACATAGAAATTAGTTCAAATGATGGTTTCATTACTCAAATTATCATTACTTACAGCAGTGGTTCCAAATTATATAGCAGTGGTCCCCGAAGATCATTCTAGGGGTCCTCCAATATACCGGAGAGAGATTTTTTCTTCCTTCAGAAGGAATATAATTTTTTATGTAGCAATAATATCAGAAGCGCATTGGCCTTGGTTATTGTTTTATTGTTCGAACAACCAGAGCCATCTTCAGTTACAAGCCGGAGCTTGAGTAGGTTTGGCAACGCTGAGTGGAGGCGGGCGGAGGCGAAATAAAGGCATGACGTTTGACGTTTTAGTGCTTTGATTTCGTTGTCACATGTACATTTTCGACATTAATTGATACAAAACTAAGTGCATATGATCAAGATTCAGTATATTGATGTACGTAATTTATTACGGAATCCAAAATGGTATTTTATTTGAGTTTCAGAATACCCCGTAAGTACTTGCATACAGCCACTTATAACTTAAAAAAATTAAAAGCATACGTTTTTTTATTGATGGTACAAGGAAAAATAAATAAATACTTAAAGAAATGTTACTTGTACCAAAAATAAATAAAATAACGACGTACTTTCGCAGTACCCTATTCCAATCAATTAACTACATTATGTGGATAGTAAATTGACAATGTTTTGCCGCTTTATGTTGTTTCACCTCTGACGTGAAACGTCTAGGATATCATATACATTTTAATTTCATGTGCTTATCTGTTGTGCTTTTCTATAATTATTTCAAATACCCAGGACGCCAGTTTTAGTTTGAACCTCGCCAGTCACCATAACAATACTATTTTCCTAAATTATTTGTTACAAATTTTCTAAAATATAATTTTAAATAGGCCAAGGCCAAGCACAAATATCTATGAAAAAATGAAGAAACATACCTTCAACATAATACATAACAAAACACATCATTATCTATTAAGTATATGTCAATTTGCATAAACTCTGTGAACTTTAAACCGTGTAAGTACGAAGTGAAAAGAAACATATTTATAACTAATTTATTACAAAATAGATAATATTAATAAACAGACCTTGAAAACCAACAAAGTGAGTGTATGCATCTACAAATATAGACAGTTCTGACGTATAGCAGGCATTCCGAATCTTCAACAAAACTGCAACATTTATGGGATCACAAAACAGCTGTTTGCAATGAACTTGAAAAATCAACGGCGTAACTTTATTGATATAGCAGGCGACACTCAACACTTTGGCTAGAATTCTGATACACCACAAATCACAAGTAAGACTATAAAAATGTAGTTCATGCAATATTTAATATTTAGAAGGATTGTTCCGTCATTTTGTCATTAATAATAACCGTAAAAATTGCCAAAGACTGCAGCTATATTTTCATTTATTGTCTTGTTTTTATTGCCAACACGCACCTAGTTTATAATACATCAACAATTAACGTTTGGTACGACCGCGAACATAATTCCATCGACACACACTTATATTGTAACAATAATTTGCATTGAAAATCGGCATTAGCACAAACACGTGTTCTGGATAGTAGGCCTCCGTTTGACAGTTAATTACAGTGTTGCCGACGTATGGCTCCGGCTTGTACCTGAGGAAGGCTCTGGTACAACTAATAGATTCGTTAAACTCTTCTCGACAGCCTCGTGTCTTAGTGAAGTTATTAAACAGTAGACCGTAAGTTTAAACACAATAACCACAAACACTTTATAAGCTTAGTCTATAACGAATCGCTAGCTTAAACGTCATCACAATTTGGATGAGGACGAATAAGAGATTATTGCAAAAGCATCACATTTAAATTACCTGGATTGCGATATAAGTAATGAACGGGGTAGCGTTGTAAGCTGGACAGTACGAGTAGTAACGAGGTTTCACTGTATGTAACAACGAAATAGTAATATACGTTACAAGAGCGGTATGTTGACGTTTTCATGTTCGAGGAAAAGATTGAAAAAGCGAAACGTAGTTGAGCTTTTTTAATTTCCGAGAACATGAAAACAAACATACCGCTCGTGTATCGTACATTATTTTGTGCGAAGATCGTTTATTACACAACCTGAAAGACGAATTTCTAATTAGTTGCAATGAAATCTCCATCTTGGTTTCTGGCAACTTCGGAAAACCAAAATATCTTTCTTCAACATTGTTGCTATAAAATGTTTTCTGTGTTTACTATACTCCAGCAGGCCGTGATATACGTCTGTCTTTTTTTTTCCCCAGTCTATAAATGCGAACTTAAAACAAACGGTAAGGTTATGTAATGATTTATTTTTCATTTTAATATTTTAACAATATTATTTATATAACATATTGCAATAATAACATCGGCATCTGGAATCGCGTTGATTTTTTCACGGCTTCCTTAATGTTACTTGTATCAGGAATGCAATAAGTTTCGTGGAGTAGTAGACTTTACTTAATTTTTTGCAAATATTTAAAAACAATAATTAACATTGCAATTTAGGTGAAATTGCAGTGGTAAGTTTCCAATTTATAATTATTACTATGTTAAACGTCTCTCAAAATAATGTTAAAAGCCTAAAGCAGTAAAATGAATGTCGCGCTTAAGCGGTAAGAAGAGGGAAATTGTTATGTGTGTTACGTTGGGAATACTGAATCTGGTATTTCACACTTAGGCCGCGTATTGGTTCTGTGCGGAAAACAAGCAAATACGCACGATCTCGCACAAAAACTGCTTTCTTAATAAGTAACGTCCATTCGTCTCTGAAGATTTTTGCTGCTGAAAAACTTGCCTTCAGTGACTTTATCGGTTTTTGTACTGGACTCCTCACCATAGTAAAATATAAATTAAGAAATACTATAGTGCTCCATGTTGATGTGGACTTAAACCGTTTTTCAATAAATGTAGTCCACGGTAAAATACAAATTTTTACACAATCGTCATTGTATTTTAGCTCCAGGTAAAACTCTTCCTTTAGTCACTGATTTATAGCACTACTAGACATAATTTAGTCTAAAAACTTAATATAAATTCATTTACCGTCTCTTTTACAACAAAGAAACCGTGAATGACAACTTTTATTCGCACCGCGTTGTTTATGTTTTACAAACATAAAATAAGTTTATAAAACTGAATTTAAATATTATTTTTTAGTTGAAATTAAATATTATTTCAATTATTTTTACATAAGCAATAAACTTAAACCGAACTCCGATCTCGTCGTGGACTTGACAACCACGACATGACACACTAACATTATCGTTATAATAGAACCTAAATTATCACTGAACATTAGAATCGCTTTTCTATTTAAACATGACACTTTGGTAATATATCCTCAGTTAAAATTAAACAAGTATCCGATATAAGACCCGCGTAATTCCTGAACCAAAATCAGAAACAAGAAATTGTCACCTGTCCATGTCTTTAAAATTTTCACTCACAGCTGAAGTAAATTTTAATGTAAGTTATAATTTTTAATAATTATTTCTTTGATTGTAGGTGGTCTGCAACTTGGCGGGTTTAAATGCGACTTATCAGCACCCAGGAGATCAAAATGAAAAGCCTAAAAAAATGTCCAATTCTCAATGGCAGAAGTATAGGCTGAAACCATCTGGAGAAAAATACCCTACAAACTGGCAGGAGCATAGAGTGCCATATCGAACAACAAGCTGGCCGGAATATACAACTGGATATCCACGAACAAGCTGGCCAGATTATACAACTGGATATCCAACAGCAAGCTGGCCAGATTATACAACTGGATATCCACCAACAAGCTGGCCAGATTATACAACTGGATATCCACCAACAAACTGGCCAGATTATACAACTGGATATCCAACAACAAGATGGCCAGAGTACCCAACTCGATACCCAACAACAAGCTGGCCAGAGTACACAACTCGATACCCAACAACAAGCTGGCCAGATTATACAACTGGATATCCAACAACAAGCTGGCCAGAGTACACAACTCGATATCCAACAACAAGCTGGCCAGATTATACAACTGGATATCCAACAACAAGCTGGCCAGAGTACACAACTCGATATCCAACAACAAGTTGGCCAGATTATACAACTGGATACCCAACAACAAGCTGGCCGGAGTACACAACCGGATATCCAACAACAAGCTGGCCAGAGTACACAACCGGATATCCAACAACAAGCTGGCCAGAATACACAACTCGATATCCAGATTCCACCACGCCTGAACCATGTACAACTAGGCCTTCGCAACCACCTACAGACTCAACATGGCCGTGGGAAACTACTACAGATTCACCAACGGAAACCACCACCTATCCACCAACGGAAACCACCACCTATCCACCAATGGATATCACAGAAGATACTACAACCATTGAGCCTCCATCTCCTCCTACTCCTCCTGCAGCTACAACATTGACGAAGATAGTGAGAACCACTTCAGTATCAACTGTTACAATAATACCAAAGGATTTGGATGAATTTTCACTGGCCGAACTGGAAAATGAAATAAAGGTCGCGGAAGAGGCAGAATGAACCACAAAGAGTTCAGTTAGTTGTGTCATTTCATATTAAGAGAGACTGAAATATATACATTTTCATGTCATGTAAATGTGAAACAAATTATTATATTTCTTTTATTGATAATAGTAACTTTCTTAGGCCTACTTGAAATGTAAATTATAACCACTGTAATTATTTCATTTACATTACATTGTTCTCAAATAATATGTAAAAATTTATAAATATGCAGAAATTGTGAACATGTTCAGAATGTAGGACATACAGCAGTGATGACTTGTATTAGGTTTAATTGGTATCAGAACAGCTTTGGAAGGTATAATCGCATGTGTAGGTTATGATAAATATTTCGCATACTAAGGATAAAGAATAAAAAATTTAAATTATACCGCATTGAGTTTTATTTACACATGAGTTTGTTAGTTTTGTACTGAAATAGTGTCATCTTATTACGGGTGGATGTACGCATATAGGCCTAGTGCGTGGAAGGGGAATTGATATTGTCCTTTCGAGAGACGAATCAGAGAGTGGAATTATTAAACATCCATATATATAATTTGAACTGGTAATGGAAATTACGGGGAAACGGCTGAACGGATTTTAATGAGTGACCCCTCATTTTCATGCCTGGCATCCAAAGTTATTCGGAAAAGTAGTAGTTTTCAGTGAAATGTCAATTTTCCTACATAATTTTCCTATTTTCCAAAATCCATCTGTTGTCAGTTTTAAGAACTAATTTTATTGAATCACGGCCGACTTGATTGAATTTCAGAACAAAACACACACTACAATAAACAATAGGCTATTACACGAAGGCCATGACCTGCAGGATTGCAGACATATTTAGAGCTCAATTCAATTTGTTATTAAAAACTGATTCTGCAGTGTATAATTTTCTGAGTACAGCTGTGTATTGGATATTCAAATCTACGAAACTTGAGGTGGTTTGATGACATTATTACCATTAGAAATTAAATATTATTATAGTTGATATCATGATGCGTCTATTCTTCATTAATTGTACATAATATTGATGCTATATTGATGACATGAAAGAGAAACGTTTTGAGGTTATGTAAGTAAATGTAGAGAATATCTTAATTTAGATCTTCATCTCTATAATTTACTGAGTGACTGCTATATATAACTACAAAACTTAAGTAAGATAATACTGTTTTTAAAAATCAAACATTTTTATACTTATTAAACCAGTGGGGTTGGGTCTTTTTCATATACTTAATGGCGGTGTAGTGTAGATATTGATATGTGTCATTGTCTTCAGTATTGGCTCGAGAGAGAGCGCAAAAATTACAGTTCTTAAGGAAAGATAAAAAGGTATTACTTACTGATAAAATAAGAGGCCTAGAAAATTTTGTAGTCTCCGGATCATTTCAGCAAGATCTCTTAGTAGGATAAAATGATTTTACGCTCTACATTTCAAGTTCTACATGCAGCAGCTATACGAAAATGCTATTGTTCGAAAGCTGAGCAAACCTGATATTTTTTTAACTTTTGCCTACAATCCACAATGACCTGAAATAGCTACTGCTATCGTCCTGACATTGATACTTGCGTTTTCGCGTTGAAACTCAAAAACTGAAGTTGGATAGGTTCAAGAAAAAGTATTTGGCCTAAAGAAATCCATCGAGAGGGAGTATGTTTCATTATTATGGAAGCAAATAACTATCAAAAAGACAAGTATTCTTCATTGAAAATAAATCTGAAAAATGTTTATTTGAACGTCTAACGAACTTAGTTTGCAGCAGCATTTGCTGCACAAGCCAGTAGTAAAAATATAATATCGTTGCGGTTGTTTATGAATGGTTTTTGATATACTTATTTATACATATAAATATGAACAAATGGAACAATGCAACACGTGTAGGTACACAAAACACAAGCAATTCAGTCGCAAAATTATGTATTTAACGGTTTGCACGAAAGCTTCAGTAACTTAACGCGTCAGAGAGGGATATTGGCTTGAAAGTGATGGATAGCACTGTAGCCATTAGACCACCGAGAACCATTAGAAAAACCTCGAGGACAACTTCTATATGTAACTTCAACATCGTTTAGACATGTTCTGTAGGAAATATGCAACTTTAAACGTGCAAAATGCTGCAGTACAAAATAAAGTATTCCGTTGTAGCCATCAGCTTGTACTCATTACTATTCCCTCTGTAATGACTTGGGTAGAGTGCACGTTTATCTCTGCGACTGCTGCGCCGTGCTCTGTCTCTCTTTTCACTTGTCGAATGTTTTAGTTATATCTATCACAACGGTTCAAGTTGAGATCTGTATCATATCTTCACTGCTCATGGTTCAAGTATTTTTTTTTTTTTTTGCAGAACAAATGAGCATTCTTTATATTATTAGTGTTAACAAGATGACACTTGCTTTCCCGTAATACGTTTTACTTGTTTCGCAACTATTAAAATTCCTTTATCATGCTGAGATTGTTTTCTCTAACTAATATCACTTTTCTTGACGTCGCACAAAATTTTGTCCAATATTCTACTGAGACGATTAACTTCATACGTAGACGAAATTATTGGGGATCATTAGTGTGATTTATGGCGTAACAGACTGAATACTGATCAGATTTTTTGTATTCGACAGATATGAGAAAAAAATGCGAATATAAGGGTACAGTACATCAGTTTTACGTAGATCTCAAAAAGGCATAGGACTCCGTTAAGAAAGAAGTTTTATGTAATATTCTTATTCAATTTGGTATTCCCAAGAAACTAGTTCGATTATTTAAAATGTGTCACAGTGAAATATTCAGCAGTTTCTGTCCGAAGCATTTCCAATTCACTGCGGCAAACGCAAGCGGATGAACTGTCACCTTTACTTTTTCCATTTTGGTCTAGAATATGTCATTAGGAAAGGTCAGGATAACAGAGGTTTGGAATTGAATGGGTTACATCTGCTGCTTGTTTATGCGGATCACGTGAATAAGTTAGTAGAAAATCCACAAACTATTTGGGAAAACACTGCAATTTTAGTTGAAGCAAGTAAAGAGATAGCTTTGGAAATAAATCCCGAAAAAGGAAAAGTATGATTATGTCTCGTGACCAGAACATATTACGAAATAAAGGTCGGATATTTATCGTTTGAAAAGGTGAAAAAATTCAAATATCTTGGGGGAAGAGTAACAAATCTAAATGACACTCGGGACGAAATTAAAGCAGAATAAATGTGGGAAATGCCAGTTATTATTTGGCTGAGAAACTTTTGTCAACCAGTCTGTTTTGAAAAACCTCAAAGAATTTATAAAACAGTTGTATTACCAGTTATTCTGCATTGTTGTGAAACTTGGTCTCTCACTTTTAGAGAGGAACAGAGGTTAAATGTGTTTGAGAATAAGGTGCTAGGAAATTGTTTAGGGCTAAGAGGGATGAAGTTACAGGAGAATGGGAAACGTAACGCAGAACTGCACGCATTGTATTCTTCACCTGACATAATTAGGAACATTAAATCCAGACGTGTGTAATGAGAATGGCATGTAGCACGTATGGATGAATCCAGAAATGCATATATAGTGTTAGTTGGAAGGCCGGAAGGAGGATAATATTAAAATGGATTTGAGGGAGATGGGATATGGTGGTAGAGATTGGATTAATCTTACTCAGAATAGGGACCGATGGCGGGCTTATGTGAAAGCGACAATGAACCTCCGGGTTCTTTAAAAGGCATTTGTAAGTAAGTAATATTAGAAAGTTAAAAGAATAACAAACAATCTAATATGCACCCGAATAAGACGAACTTGAATTTTCTAGACTGTATTAAAAATCATCATGTTTGTAATCTATAAGTTTAATAGCTTCATTTTATTTATAGATTGTAGTTAAAACCTGCAATTAATTTCGCAGAAGTTACATGAAATTTCGGCCATTGTATGGGACCGGTGCCCACCTAGCATCGTGATGCACTACGATAGGTCGCGAAAATCCGGTTCAGCAAACCAGCTATAACGGCTGGGGGGATCATCGTTCTAAGCACACGATACCTCCATTCTAGTTGGATGATTGTCCACCTCTGCTTCTGCATGTGAACGTGAGGCCAGCAGCCGGCTGGTCGGACTTGGCCCTTCAGGGCTGTAGCGCCATGGATTTAGTTTTTTATTTTACATGAAATATAGCATGAATACTGCAACCATTTCTGATATTAATTTTGTATTTATGAAAATCGCCATTTTTAAGTAACATAACGTTAAAGGTAATAAATCTTACTTGCGTCATCCATTAACGCGTAAATTGTGATCATGAAAATGTATGTTCAATAAGGACGATAACCACATGGCCTCGCATGGTGAGACTTGAAGGAAACTTTGACAAAATTGAAACGAATTGTACAAATATTTCTCAATGTCATAATTAATTTTGCCCAAACATAGCAGTGAACGTATACTGGTACTTCTCAATTCATTTCACTTAGTTTTACATATTATTACAGACAAAATTTAAAAAAGTGACTTTTTTTTTTTTGAGGAAATCTCTGTGATTGCATGTAACATCAATATGAGAATAGGGGTAAATATAATTTGCTATAAGATATAAGTGTATCTAATAGAATGAAATAAGTTATGAATTACAGTCAATCCAGCAATATTGAAATAATAATAGTAATAGTAGTAGTAGTAGTAGTAGTAGTAATAATAATAATAATAATAATAATAATAATAATAATAATAATAATAATAATAATAATAATAATAATTCATTGTACGAAATGGAAATATACCCTTTGAAGAGGTGGAAAAATTCAAATATCTTAGAGCAACAGAAAAATATATAAATGACACTCGGGAGGAAATTAAACGCAGAATAAATACGAGAAATACTTACTTATGGGTTTTAAGGAACCCGGAGGTTCATTGCCGCCCTCACATAAGCCCGCCATCGGTCCCTATCATGTGCAAGATTAATCCAGTCTCTACTATCATATCCCACCTCCCTCAAGTCTATTTTAATATTATCCTCCCATCTATGCTTTGGCCTCCCCAAAGTTCTTTTTCCCTCAGGTCTTTCAACTAACACTCTATTATGCATTTCTAGAGCCCTCCCTACGTGCTACATGCCCTGCCCATCTCAAACGTCTGGATTTAATGTTTCTCATTATGTCAGGTGAAGAATACAATGCGTGCAGTTCTGTGTTGTGTAACTTTCTCCATTCTCCTGTAACATCATCCCTCTTAGCCACAAATATTTTCCTAAGAACCTTATTCTCGTACACCCTTCTGGCTGTTATTATTCGGTTGAGAAGCTTTTGTTCTCCAGTCTGATTTCAAAAAATCTGAAAGTTAGAATTTATAAAACAGTTATATTACCGGTTGTTCTGTATGGTTGTGAAACTTGGAGTCTCACTTTGAGAGAGGAACAGAGGTTAAGGGTGTTAGCTGTTTTGAAATCAGTTGCCACTACCCCTTCAAAAAAAAAAGTGTACGATATTATTTAAATCTCGATGAAACAACAACAACAACAACAACAACAACAATAATAATAATAATAATAATAATAATAATAATAATAATAATCCGTGGCGCTACAGCCCGTGAAGGGCCTAGACCGACCAGCCGGCTGCCGGCTTCACGCCCACATGCCGAAGCAGAGGTGGACGATCATCCAACCAGAATGGAGGTATCGTGTGGTTAGCACGATGATCCCCCCCCCCCCAGCCGTCATGGCTGGTATTCGCAACCGAATTTCGCTACCTATCGCAGCTCCCCAAGTGCATCACGATGCTGGGTTGGCACCGGTCCCATACACTGGCCGAAATTTCATGAGAAAATTTCTTCTCCCTTGAGGACTCGAACCAGCGCGCATTCCGTAACGCGAGTCCTAGGCGGGATGCCTTAGACCGCGACGCCACGGCGCGGGACGGGGTAGGCCTATACTTAATAATAATACTTATTTACAAATGACTTTTAAGAAACCCGCAGGTTCATTGCCGCCCTCACATAAGCCCGCCATCGGTCCCTATCCTGTGGAAGATTAGTCCAGTCTCTATCATCATATCCCACCTCTCTCAAATCCATTTTAATATTACCCTCCATCCCGATGAAACAACTACATTTTATACAGCTAGAACGATCACCTAGACATCTCGTACACCATTTGCAAGCACAGTAGGCATCCAGCATTCATGTTCTTATTTTGTTTGCGGACGTCCATTTTATTTAATGCTTTCGAGTGTAAAGTAGGAACAACACGAGACCGCAAATGAAGCAGAACAGAAAACACTGCGCTATCTGAAAGACGATATCTGACGAAACTGTGTAATGTAACTCGCTCACGTTTTCAGTAATGAGGAAAAATATTAAGTTCTCTTGAATTGCTGGAAAATACGTTGACGAAAACTAGGACCATATTCGTAGAACCTTATTTATCTTCACTTCATGTAGTAGGCTTGCAGACACTTTTCCTGGATCTTCCTCTCTTTCACTGACCCTGCGTTTCTTTTATATTGGTTTCACTGTTTGACATTCATAACCTTCATACATTACAAAAAAGGATTTTGATAAAGTTAATAGAATTTAGTTATGGAATATACTAAAACAGAAAGGCAGTCCATATTAATGTGACCACAATAAAACGTAATTTATACTTTGACACAAAAACCTAAGTGACATCGTTTTAACGAGGGACGAAACAAAACCACAACGATAATTCAAACAACTACATAATTGTGTAAGTGTCGTCCATCACTGTCAATTTTTAATATATACATAGGTCTATTGAAGCCTGAAGTGTCCTTCTGTAGGTGAATTCACAAATACATTTTAAAATCAGAAATGGACTTTTGTAATTGACACTTTCCGCTGAAAATGAGGTAACGATCTCTAGTATTGAATATTAGATACGGCTCATTGCAAACGAAGTCAAATACTTTTTATTTTAGTAGGTTATTTTATGACGCTTTATCAACATCTCAGGTTATTTAGCGCCTGAATGAGATGGTGATAATGCCGGTGAAATGAGTCCGGGGTCCAACACCTAAATTTACCCAGCATTTGCTCATTTAGGGTTGAGGGAAAACCCCGGAAGAAACTTCAACCAAGTAACATGCGCCGACCGGGAATCGAACCCGGGCCACCTGGTTTCGCGGCTAGACGCTCTAACCGTTACTCCACAAGTGTGGACGAAGTCAAATAAATAAAAGAGTATAATCCAATTATTATTTGTATGCATCTGAAGTCTGACTAGAGCAATATGCAGCTACTAGCTAGTCGGCGATGTATGCAATGAAGGGAGAAAGAAACTGGCCACCCTACTTCATTATCTCCCGGCCTAGTTGCCTGATAAATGGTGCCTTCTTGGCATCACTTGTGAGATTCAGACCTGACTTCGAGAGTTGACTAAACAACAATCTAATAGTGTCAATAATTGTAGGGGAAAAGAAACATATAGCTAAAGTTGTGAAAGATTAGAAAGAATTAAAGTAAGGTACACGTACCAAATAACGCCACCTTAACACTTCAGTCACTTTTGCTCTGGAAATAAGTTATGTACAAACACGAAAATTATGAAATAGAAACTGTAATCTTATCTTTACAAAATAGCACAATGAAAATGGATATATTATATACCGAACAAGAATTAGAACTCAAATAGGAAAGCTTTGTAAACTGGCGTTATTAGGAACAGGTTGTCCAATTAACGCCATCTATTTTCTAGTAATCTATACACTTATAATTGTTAATGAATTATTCTTCCTAAGCAACACAAATTGAACTAAGCGACTAAATTTGAGTTTGTGTTAATAAAAGATACAAAATCACTCAACACTAATGAAAGATTTTTGATCTGAAACTGAAACACCAGATGGATTAGGAAAACATGTTTTCCAGTGACTCCTTACTTAAAAAAAAGAGACAATGTGACACAGTAGAAAGTTATTAAACACAAAAGCATTTACCTTAGTTTAATATGAATATTTTCCAATAAGTAAAACAAAAAAACTAAGTTATGTAAAATAAAAAAAAAGAGTGCGATAAGCAATTGAACCAATATCATCACTGCACATTCTGAACATTTGTAAGTTGAAAGCTTAGTGATTTTCCTGATTTTTTCACACTGATGCCGTACTGTCAGCCTTAGTACTAACATAACCTAAAATTTTGTCTGTAGACCTTTAAAGCCACATGGCGTTAAAGCGCTACTGAGTACTTGATAACATGACATGCCCGTTTCTCTGACATTTTCAAATTTTATAGATTGCAAATACTTTCTATACGTAGAAGAATGTTTAAAGATCACGAAAATATATAGTTTAATATAGTTATTATTTGCTCAACACACAAAATAAAATATTGCCTCTTACCTTGATATAAGAACAGCCATTCACTATCAACACACAACAGGAAAATGATGGAATATAATGTCACTCGTAAATGTCAGCGGACAGCTAGCAACTCATTTCATCACTAGATTGCAAGCGAATGCAGGCTACAGTAGTGCACTACCGAAAACTTGTGTCGTGAACAAATTTTAATAGGGTGACGTTAAAGGTATACATGGCGTTATTTGGCTCAGGGACCTTATATATAAAAGGAAAGTGATTAAACGAATAAACAGCTTTAATTGCAAAGGCTATCCAATATGTTATTCAACAATGAAGATATAACTAAAACTAAAGTCATAATTATTTGGAAAAATGAAAGTAACTTTAAAAAGAAGGAAAGAAAGAAATTTAGTATTTTTGTAAAGTTATACCAGATCCCATACTGAAATATGAATTATGAATCTTGACAATAAGTGACCAAAATGAAATGAAGTAATGTAAATTAGATTTTATTTTGTTAAAAGAGACAGAGATATGAAGGTATAAAAAGAGATAACATGTAAATATTCAGGAAGTAAATGCAAACAATACAAGGGAATAATGACAGAAGATTATGTACCAAAAATTCTGATTAAATACAAACCTGTGAGAAACAGATTCAGGCATAACAAGCAACCATTCCAGGAAACTGAGAATTCCAATGAAAAAGTATTTTTCGTAACTATTTGCTTATTATTAGTGCAAGCCCTAAATTAAAAATTCTGATGTTTATTTTTCAAAAGGAAAAATAATTTTGCAAGTTTTATGGGCATTGCATCTAAGTGATCTTGGCTAGGTAATGGGTACTTTTAATTCCCTAAAGTTTACAACACTTACTCATACAGAGATCAGCTGCTAATGTATGTTTTTCAAGGAGCCACTGTTGAAGAAATATTTTGACAGCCAACTCTGTCAATTCCAGAGATCCAGGATCAAGGAACTTGTTACTCTGTGATATGTCCTTTCCGCCATTTATTTTCAGTAGTTTGGGTTAATAACAATAGCAATCTTACAGTTCAAGTGAATATTTTGACTTAGAAATGTCACAGTTGTTTTGAAACTGGAAAAATGAAGGACATTAACTCCTCTGTAACATCCGTGAAAAAATGTAACATCAGTGATATGGAAGAAACTGCTATAAAATATTTACCGATTATGTTTTTGTGAACAAATTGGATGCCATGAGATTTGCATAGCTTTCACATGTACACTATGAGAATGAATCTCCTTTTGCTTGAGACAGGGACCTGTGTTTTACACTTTTTATTAATAAGATGTAAAGTGAGTTCACAAATTTTGTAACATCCGTGACGGAATCTTTTCTTTATTTTCTGTAATAATACATTTTATTCAAACAATTTTTTTTCTGTAAAATGATACTGATCTTCTAAACTGCTTTAATAATAAACGTTGACGAGATTCATTTCATTTTCTATATACAGAATTTAAAAATAGTAAAAATGTAACATCCGTGACAACTGGAATGGCTGCAAGGTAAAGATGACCGGAAAAGTTCCAAAAGACAATCACTTCATGAACTTGGATTAGCTTAATCCATGATGTAGATAATTATGATTATGATTCTGGATGAAAATAATAATTTTCGACATCGTTCATATTGCTTAAAATAGAAACACTTCATATTTCTTATAAACAGACATTAGTTTATGTTATTTCCAATAACATAATAAAGAGAATCTACTTATTTCTGTTATTTTAAATACGTTACAAAATACGTAAATACAGATCTCATATTTCATCTCTGCCTCTGTGCAACGTCACATAGGGTAAAGGTGTCATACGAGTAATATTGTGATAGTTCTTTTGAGAATTTATTACAATTTTACTGAGCGAGAGAAGGACCGATTTTGTGCAGCAACTTGTCCACGAACATTTCCATAATACGTTGACGCAAAAAAACCGGTCTTCTTCTCGCTCAGTAAAATTGTAATATATTCTCAAAAAGAACTATCACAATATTACCAATTTTTACCCTCTATGCGATGAGGAGCCAAGGAGATGGGAGGAAAGTTGTAATACGCCACTTGAAATTTAACGGTCACTGACCGGCAGAGATATAATAAGAGATCTGTAACTTATTTTATGCTCGACCATGCCGAAATGTAGTAATTATACATCTGGTAGCAGTCCTTTAATGCATGTCATTAAAGTACACCTATTCATTAAAGTACAGGTGCTCAGCCAATGACAACTCAGCTTACAGGTGTTCAGCCAATGACAAGTCAGCTTTGTACCGTTATAAAACCGCAAGTATCGATTATTCTCGGATATGCAATCGAAAGACAATTAGCGAAAAGTCACGGAGGTTGGAAATCCAGCAGAAGGTTATGTTCTGTTACTATAATACAGTAATTAGCGTTAATTGTAAATAATATTCAAATAAATTCAATTTGTCATCTCGTTTTTCAATGTCGAATTCAATAATCAAGGTTATATCAAGTTTAACGGGATTACATCAAGGTCAATGACATTGTTCCTCGGAAAAAATCAATACTTTCGTGTCTGCGCACATCTCACAATTCACGACCTAGAACAAGGTCACTTCCGATCTTGTCAGATACTGTACAAATAAAATGTATACATCTGAATAATTTCATGTTAGAAATATGGTCGAGCATAAAAAGTCGTATGAAACTTACCTATAATGGTAATTAAGACGCTCGTGTGAATATTATGAAACTCGCTTGCGCTCGTTTCATAAAAAACCATACTTGCGTCTTAATTACTATCATTATAGGCTCGTTGCATAATGTACTATTAGATCTTCACTAAGAAGACGTCTATACAGGGTGTATGATAATCACTGCATCAAAATGAAACTTATAATAGATCATGGAGAGAGATTTGAAAAAAATCTAAGTAAGTTTTTTCTCTAACTTTCACCATTTTAGAGGAAATCGTTATGTTTCTATGACGCATTTTGCAAAATCACGGCTGCTGCAATAATTCCAAGCAAGCGGGGCCTGCACTCCTTACCTTCCTCTCCCCCTCTGCTGTACTCAGTCGGTAACACGCGACGTGCGCTGCGTTGCAAGATTTACTTCAACGATTTTTGCTATCAGGGCTATCAATTTAAATTCATGGCTAAACGGTTTAATTTACAACAAAACTAGCGGCTTACGCTGCAAACTAAGTTCGATAGACGTTCAAATAAAAATTGTTTTGATTTATTTTCAATAAAAAATACCAGACATTTTGAAAGTTATTTGCTTCCGTAATAATGAAACATACTCCCTCTCTGAATGTTATTTTTATGCCAAATACTTTTCTTGTACCTATCCACCTTCAGTTTTTGAGTTTCAACGCTAAAACGCAAGTATCAATGTCAGGATGATCAGTGGGTTTTTCATGTGGGAGTAAACCAATAGCTATTTCAGGTTATTGTGGATTCTAGGTGAAAGTTAAAGAAAGTCAGGTTTGCTATGCTTTCGAACAATAGACATAGCATCTTGGTATAGCTGCTGCATGTAGAGCTTGAAATGTAGAGGGTAAAATCATTTTATCCTGCTGAGATCTTGCTGAAATGATCGGGATGCTATAAAATTTTCTAGGCCTCTTATTTTATCAGTAAGTAATACCGTCTTTCCTTAGGAACTGTAATTTTTGCGCTCTCTCGAGCCAATACTGAATCTACACCACACCGCCATTAAATATATGAAAAAGACCCAACTCACTTGATTAATAACTATAAAATATTTGATTTTTAATAATGATATTATTATCTTACGCAAGTTTTGTAATTTATATATTAACATCATGGCATTAACCATAATTATAATTAATTTCTAATGGTAATAATGTCATCAAACCACCTCAAGTTTTGTAGATTTTAATATCCAATACACCACAGCTGTACTCAGAAAATTACACACCGCAGAATCAGACCTGTAAATTATTTTATTTAAGTCTTGAAGTTTATAATAACCAATTGAATTTGAGCTCTAAATATGTCAGCAATCCTGCAGGTCATGGCCTTCGTGTAATATCCTATTGTTTATTGTAGTGTGTGTTTTGTTTTATACTGAAATTCTAGTTCTCAAAACTGACGAAAGATGGATTTTGGAAAATAGGAAAGTTATGTAGGAAAGCTAACCTTCACTGAAAGTTACTATTTTTCTGAAAAACTTCGGGTTCCAACTTCAAAATGAGGGGTCATTTATTAAAATCCGTTCAGCCGTTTTCCTGTAATTTTCATTATCATTTCAAATTATATATATAGATATTCACGACATTAACTGTTCAGATTCTTTTTACCTCTCAGCTTTTATAGCAATCAGCCATTTCTCACGGGCCATTAGCGCAATAGAGCGCTGCAAACATTGGGCAAAGACTATTTTTTTCTGCTTAACGGTGCTTTATCGAAGGAAAAGTGTAATACAAGTTTTGTTAATTCAACATGTTAAATCACCTCTTAAAACTTGATGCGGAGGTTACCATCCACCCTATATACCCAACTGTATTTTCTGAACTTCAGGATTTCTATAGTCTACCTACCAAGTAATTCAAAAGTCCGGCGACATAGACGAGTTCTGTTATTAATGCAGACAGCTAAAAATGAAAAAAAAAAAAAGAACCAAGTTGTCGGAAATATATAGTTTTGAATCTAACGTGCTTGAATTTTCAACGTTGAGATAGTACACTGGTACGAGTCTCAATCAGAAAGGAAAATTCCCTGTTGCTACATGATTCGTCCTCAAAGGCACATTTGTGTTATCGCAATCACCATAGAGTAGCCCGGTAAACTACGAAATGATGATAATTAGCACTGTTGTCAATACAAGTTCAGGGAAAACCACCAGGCAAGAATAAATTTCCCCTGAATTCTTAAGCTATCAATATTGATTGATTTTATTGATATAGTTCACAAGTACAAAACTTAATAATATAACAAAAGATCTATAAACAAATGTAGTTCTACATACTAAATATACAATTTCCTAGACTCATTATTTTATCGCAAATCTCAATAATTTTTTGGTTCAAACTTGCACTTACGTCTAGTTTTAGTGCATGTTTAAACCAATCGTGATAACCATTAAGACATTAAACCTTATTTTATCTGCTCCTTTTCACAATTTAATTGTAATTATTTAGGTCTTACTTTAATAATAACTTATTATTCCAATTTGGTGATCAGATGTCGACATACTGTAAGTCATGAACGTGAATTAGCTGACTCGATACATTCTATATGTAGGTTGTCTTTATTTCTTACTATATTTCCTTGTCAGCAGAAACGTTTGCGCAACTTCAATGAAGACTACCGCATACCTGCTTAAAAACAAACTTGACAAGTTGCTTACATAATCAACCTCAATTTAGTTTCATTATTGTGTCGCATGTACTCATTATCAATTCATTACTATTATAATGCCTACTGAATTTATTATAAATGCATTATTATTGAAATTAAGACATATTAGTAAAGCAATTTGTAATCTCAAAATTATCTTCTGAACCTTTACTAAATAATATAGTTATCTGAATACATTAATAACTACCTTAATTCTCTATTTTCAATTTTTATTATTTTAAAACCTTGACGTAATTCTATCTTCTTTTCAAAACCTGTCTGCTTATCTAATTTAATTAATAATAAGTGTTTCTAATTTTAGGAAAATTTAGTCTTTGCTATCAATATAAAGAAGTGTTTCCATGCACTGTAAGAAGTAAAATAATCGCTGATCTCTGCCTGTCAACTGTTTTTCTCCGTTAAATAACACTTATCTAACATCCGGTAATAGAGGAAAAGCCACTAATTTGGCAGCATTAGGACTAGAGTATTAGTGTATAGCCTCAACGATGTATTCTAAATTGAAAATTCAAGCACATTAGTTCGAAAAATACGTATTTCTAACATGTTTCGTTATCTGCACTAACAACAGAATTTGGCTATGTCGCAGGGTTTTTTAATACCTGTATAGTACGGGAGAGAGCCCTTCCGCCCTCTGAGGTCAGATTGCACACTGTTGCTTAGCTTAAAAACTGTGTAATACAGAAATTGGACTACACTAGTGGAGTTTGATTCATACGCAGTGTTTATTAAGATTCCGGAGTCATACGCGTTCAGATAAACATTAATCATGATCGTTACTCTTTAGAATTCATAATGCTCCATAATTTACTACTGCTAATCCGATTGAAGGTTTTACAAGGACTTAATAACGTTTTGTGTGCTTGAAGCCTATAGGCCTAGTCTCGTCTTATCTTTATTGGTGTGTTTGCCACCATATGTTCATCTTTTCGCGAAACTAATCTTATCCAAGACATTCATTATTTAAACTCATGAAATAAATTTTTTCGGATTAATTCTTCACGTTCAGATGCGATAAATTACGTATACCGGCGCATGTCCTCACCAAACAGCCGCAGTCGGTGCAACTACGATGACGTCACAGTTACAATCATCCTACGCATACGATGCGCAGAAGTACACTTCCGTTTATGTATCCAATCACGACCACACCCACTTCTTGCATAGAGAGCATGATCTCATGGGACACCTTTCAATCCGATCTGGTTCTGACCCCTGCTTCGATTTTTAACGTCTTCATGTCATATTAGTACATTATGCAACCAGCCTATAATGATAGTAATTAAAAAGCGAGTATGGATGTTTATGAAACGAGCGCAAGCGAGTTTCATAATTTTCATACGAGCTTCTTAATTACCATTATAGGCTAGTTTCATACGACTTTTTATGCTCGACCATATTTCTAACTTGAAATTATTCATTTTATTTGTATCTAACTGATCTTGAGCAATACCTCGTAAATTCTGAGATGTGCGCAGACGCGAAAGTATTGATTTTTTCCGAGGAACAGATGTCCACATTGACCTTGATAGCCTATAAGAACCTACAGAGTAAACTAAATATTAACTTTGATATAACATTGAAATTAAATTAGACATTGAAAAACGAGATGACAAATTGAATTTATTTGAATATTATTTACAATTAACGCTAATTATTATAGTAACAGAACATAACCTTCTGCGACAGTATTGGATTTCCAGCCTCCGTGACTTTTCGCTAATTCTCTTTCGATTGCATATCCGAGAATAATCGATACTTGCGGTTTTATAACGGTACAAAGCTGACTTGTCATTGGCTGAACACATGTAAGCTGAGTTGTCATTGGCTGAACACCTGTACTTTAATGAGTAGGTGTACTTTAATGACATGCATTAAAGGACTGCTACCAGGTGTATAATTACATTTCTGCATGGTCGAGCTTAAAAACAATTTTGTCATCTCCCTCGCAATCATACGTTTGTGATCTTTTTCAGTAACATGCTTGCGGTTTCAATAATAACCACAATGAACCCATAACAAAAGCAACATTAGCTTATTTTTATTTCTGGAATGTTTCGTGACTGCATAAAACTGATGCACAATGTCACTCCTTCCTTGTTACTCCATTAATTTGGTGTTTTTAATCGGTTTATTTTTCGACGCTTTATCAGCTTCTATGGTTAGCTATCTAGCGTTCGAATGAAACAAGGGTGATAATGACTGAGAAACGAGTCCACTTAACTCGCGCCCGAGCGCAACCTCAGATAGGCAGGCAAACTCTTTAGCCGACTGAGCTACGCCGGTAGCTCCCCCTTTTTTATCATAAGGATTTACTCTATGACTGAACATATTCCACTTCGTATAATAAAACCTTGTATCGTCAGTAATATTATAAAATGTTTTAGAAAATTATCCACTTCGAGTTTACTTCAGAGGAAGCTTGAAAAACCTCACCGAATCTTCGATTCACTACCGATTATATTACATTTGCACTTAAGAATAAAAAGAAACAGTACGTTCTAAACGTTTTATGATGACTATTACACTCTTACTACGTCATACTACTTTTGACCAATAAAACGGTACGAAAGGGCGTATTTCAACCAATCATGGCTGCTTATTGCACAATTTCATCGCGTCCCTAGCATTTGTTTAATTTTATCGCGTCCCTAGCATTTGTTTAATTTTAGCGCGTCCCTAGCATTTGTTTCTTTGTTTGCCAACATTTGAAACTGCGCTGGTCTGGACGTCAAAAAAGAATATATATATATATATATATATATATATATATATATATAATTACAAACCACTCAGTCGATGCACAGCAGTTTCAAATATGACTCGCATTGGCATTCAAGAACAAGAATTAATAAAAATCACTGATCGTACCTATGCACCTTCTGAAATCCTATTTACAAATAAATGAAGAGCATCATTCGGAAATCCTGAATAACTTGAATACATCATGTAGGCCTAAATCAACGAGTTCCACTTCTATTACGCACACGTCCAATATAACATCAATTGAACCACCAACCACATTCAAATTTGAAAATTTTACATTCAATAATCATTCCTTTTAAAATTATTCATTCGGAAATCCTGAATAAGTTGAATACACCATGTAGGCCTAAATCAACGAGTTCCACTTCTATTACGCACAGTCCAATATAACATCAATTGAACCACCAACCACATTCAAATTTAAAAATTGTACATTCAATAATTATTCCTTTTAAAATTATGTATGATTATTTTTTATGTCATCGTCGTTAATTAAAACTTTTCTAACACTTGTGTATATTAGTTAGGTTATGTTATAGCTTGTGCTATATGATATTATGGATAGTCACGTATCAGGGATTGTTTAATATTAAGATTTATTGAAAATCATCTGTCAAGTGACGTTGATTACTGGGATTCGGATAATTGAAGTGGGATGTTGCATTTTAATAAAAATGTAACTCAATCAACAAAGCCTTCTTGACTAGTAACATTGCCATCGTGTATAATAGATCGAGAACTTCTCGACGAGAAGGCATTGCTCACTACTGCCATCTAGCATGCATCTAGCGTAATATTTGTAATGTTGAGATGGTACAATAATACATTTGAAGACAGTTGTATTTTCGTAAGTCAATTAATATTTTATTGTATTGGAGTACTTCGTTACTTCTAATCTTTATATACTTTCTTCTATCGTGTAATAGTCAATTAAATCCCACTCGAGTTTTGATTTTCTCTAGATAAATCAAAACCTCTAGTGAGATTACTGTTGATATAACTTGCTTACTTCAAAGAAGGGGAAATCTAATATAAAAGTAAGTCTGCGCGTAAAAATACTTGTAAGAAAATGCTTCGAAAAGAAATGAAAAGAATAATAGCATTGTGCGAGAAATACACGATGCAAAGCAGGATCATCTCGAACATAGTTTTGTAAATGCTATCGTATATCAAATTACCAAACAATTGTGAAACGTGAGAAGAAGATTAAGTTCCCAAGAAGGAGATTTCGAGATATCAAGATATTAGTAAAGCGATCAGCGATATGAAGGACTGTACAGAGAAGTGGGAAAATACCTGTTACACAACTTTGTGATATTTGTACTTTCTGTACGTCTATTAATCTATAGAAGGAAATACTGTGTTACTTATTACAAACAAGACATTTTTGTCGATGGGGAGATAATATTTTGTTCCAAGATTAAAGAGAGATAAACTAAAGAAATAATTGCTATAACATTCCAAGACAGGAATATGGGAAGAACAACGAACGCTGGAATGCCGAAAGAGATTCGTCTGTTTCATGACGGGGCATGGTTATGGTGGTTGTGATCATGATGGTGATGGTACCGATGTTTTTGGAGATATATCTGGGATCTCAGTATTTTTACTGTGGATAGCGCATGCGTTTGCCAACCAAGAGATCCGTGGTTGCATTTCGGGCGTAGGCGAAGATTTACCTTCATTCAAATGGACTGGCTGTTTGTTCCTTGTGCTGTACTTGCCATGTGACAGGGTGTTGGCCCTGCATCGTGCTGACCACACAGTCAGTGAGGCCCGCAATGTAGGAGAGTATAACATTTGTCTAAAAATGTACAGTGATTCAAAAGTCACTGTCAATAAGTAAAAATGAAGTTAAAGCCAAACTCCAAACGTTCATTATCTCCTATAATAAAACTGTCCTTCCCAAAAAATTCACAGCTTTCTGCGGAACTGGTACTCTCATAGTCAGTGGTTTATCTTAACAGAAAATATGTTTTATCTCGAAAACTACTCATTTGCGGACCAATGATTACTGAACGTTTTCTGCTTTAGTTTATAATTTTCCTTTTAAATTACACTAGTCAACAAATGTTAACTTTTTGTCTGTCACAGAAATGAAAACAGCTGATTTTTACTAAATCGATCCTGCTGATTACGAAAATCGCACTGAAAAATCTGTAACACGTAACATTTTTGTGTGACAGAAGGGGAAGTATTTTGATTTAAAAAAATGTTTTCGTGCATTTCAAAATGCGTAATTACAACAGTGATAGTAAATAAATTCCTAAGATACAAAATTTATATACAAAATACACTGACGTTTCACAGAAAAATAATAACGCTGCATAAATAATAATTACAACAAGAAAAAGTAGCATTATATTCCTTTTTTTCCCTTCAAAATAAGCTTTTACTTTATTAATTTAAAACTGGATCAAATGAACTATATTTTTGTTAAGATTTATAAATTAAATTAAAGTAAACAACTATATACAGACTTCAAGCTAGTTTTTTTTAAATATATTTAGTTATTTAGAATTATTTTTTCCTCTTGTAGTTTGAGTCACCTTCTCTGAACAAAAACCAACAGTAGTCCCCCATCATACTAGAATCCCACCTTCCTTGATGTCGTTGTTCCATTCTGTGTATATCTTGATGGAATTTTTCCCCTTGTTCATCGCTTACAGCTCCTAAGTTCTTTGGGAAAAAGTCGAGATGGGAAAGAAGGAAATGTATTTTCAAAGACATTTGACAACGAAGGTTCTGGTAACTATGCAGGAGTTCTTGCACAAGCTGTTGGTAATTGTCAACTTTATTATTACCTAAAAGCCCACTAAAACACTTCAAAAGGCATTCCAAGCTTCTAGTTCCTCAACACTTTTTTTTTTCGAAGCTCTTATCTACCAAAAGTTTCCTAATTTGAGGGCCAACAAAAATTTCCTCTTTCACTTTAGCTTCACTGAGTTTCGGAAACATATTCCCTACATATGCAAAACCTTCTCTATTTTTATCCATAGCTTTAACGAAATTCTTCATTAAACTAAGCTTGATATGTAAAGGAGGAAGCAGTACTTTTTCCGGTTTTACTAAAGAGACATACTTGATATTATGTTCTCCTGGGACATAGCTTTCTCTGAGAGGCCAGACTTTCACTATATAGGGTTTTTCAGTCGCTCTACTATCCCATAAATAGAGAAAGCAACAGTATTTTGTGAATCCACCCTGAAGTCCGAGCAATAAGGCGACAATTTTCAAATCTCAGCGGAGTTTCCAGCAGTATTTTTTATATTGGACTGCATCTAGTAACACTGACAAATTTGTATAAGTTTCCTTCATATCCACTGAATACCCCACTGGAATTGATGGTTTAGTGTTTCCATTGTGCATTATCACTGCTTTTAACCTTATTTTGGAAGAATCTATGAATAACCTCCATTCCTCTGGGATGTGTTGAAATCCTAGTTCTTCCATTAAGCCGTCTATATTTACATACGCGCACATAGAATTTTTCATTATAAATTACTTCGAAAACCGTTCATGTCTCTTCCCGTACAATGAAATTCTAGTATCTGGTGCTAGCAGGTTCTATTGTTGCAGTCTACACCCTAAAATCTCAGCTTGTTGTTTAGTGAGATTAAGATCTCTTGTTAAGTCGTTCAGTTCACTTTGTTGGATTAAATGGGGTTCTTTATGATGTTCTGGACTATAGGACGGATCAGATTCTGTTGATGGTTGAGCCAAGTCATCTGTTTGTTCTATTAGAAGAAACTATTCCTCCAATTGCGAAGGTGGATTAGGAATAGGGAGTTTTGGTCCATGTGGTACAGGTCTTATTGCTGATTGAACATTAGGATATTCAATTTTAGATCTTGTTTTCTTTGAAAATCCCGTAATTTTTGTAAAACAGAAATAACAGTCTTCTGCATGGCTTGTCGGTTCACGCCAGATCACTGGAACTGCAAACGGCATACTTCGATTCTTCTCTCCATTCATCCATTTTATCAGTTTTGAGCAACATGTTGTGCAGCACATATGGGGAGCCCATGATTTGACCTCGTCACACACATTATATTCAAAATAGCAATAATATGCTTGTTTCAACTTATCTGATAAAGGCCGACGCTGCGATTTTGCCGTAAATTCTCCACATACGTAACAAAAGCTGTCCGGCGAAGTTACACACGCACGACGAGACTTTTTCATTCTCAGAAAGCGTAAATGAAAGCGAAGATAAACACTTAAAACCAGCGATACAACTTGTCACAAGCTCAAACAATATTCAATTAATCCTAAAATGCAATCTATGTCGCTCTAAAGCCCACCCTCTTTCTCTTGGTCTAGCTCCATAAAGCAATAACTTTATATAGATATATATCGCCCACTACGCGCCTTATTAATGCAGACTCACATATTTGAGAGAACCTATTCCTTAAAATACACTTCTAGTATATTCTGAGCAACAATAAGTTATAAAACGTATGAATATACTGTGTAACCATTTAAATAAAGTCAATAGTTCGATACCCGAGTTCTTTAGTAAATTCATTCTTCTTTTTTTACAATTTCCAATTTTCTTCTTAAATGGTGCGTGATGGAAAATTTTCAAGTTTAGATCCACTATCAGCACACAAAAATTGATCTAAAATGACCATTTTCACCCTTGTGACAAAAACCTTGTTGACTAGTGTTATTAGTCATCACTTTTGAATCGCCCTAATATCCTTCTCTACTTAAAATTTGTGTATAAGTCAATATAAAAGTAGAGGTGAGTAAGACGAAGCAAGAAGGAAGTTCTTTTGATGCGCAAATTTTAATAATCGTTGGAAGTTGCAATGAGCGATTGGAGAGTAATAAGTATAGCACTGTTATAATAACTAGTAATTACATTCAATTGTTAATTAGAGTCCTGAATTTTTGTAGCAAGATAAGAAGATCCATTAAGCGGTTTCCTGTGTGGATAGAATCAGTAAATTAAAACAAAATAATTGATCACATTTCCTCTGTCATATATTTTATGTTTGATGGGAAATGACAAAATTAAAGAGAATGTATTGTACAATAAAAACAACACTAAGATAAATTTCAGAAACATTCTATCATGAAATTGTATAATTCAAGAGTGTTACCACAAAACGCGTTCAGTCCATTTTTATGAAAGGACTGAGCTAGTTTTTTTTATAAACTACTCTACGAACTGAGCGAGTTTTCAAGTGACGTGCACAATAACACAAACTTTTAGACAAGGACTGGCGATGTTTGGGAAGAAAAGAAGCTTACGGGTATACTAAAATCTATATACACATTTGGAACTTTGCACATCATTGTAACTATATTATGCCACTCTACACACAAAATTGGGAGGCTAAATGTTAAGATATTCACGTTTTGTACTTTTATAAACAAGAATCTGAAACGAATAGTAGTCAACGTTGTTCCTCGCACAAGAGCTTTTAAGATAGACACTTCAAATTTTATTTACAAGTTCATAGACGGTTTTTAAAGTTATGCTTACGCATAATGCGATGTTAATTTTTTAAGATGGTTTGCTTATTTTCTTCAACAAAGAGTCAAAGCTCTTATATACAAATATACTGAATATCCTGAAAATATTCTGTATCTTCATAAGCTATCAAGGAATGTATGTGCAAATTTTCAAGGCAACTGTACAAAATTATTGTG
Source organism: Periplaneta americana (assembly GCF_040183065.1). Lineage (NCBI taxonomy): Eukaryota > Metazoa > Arthropoda > Insecta > Blattodea > Blattidae > Periplaneta > Periplaneta americana. The sequence continues at coordinate 163,721,286 of NC_091129.1, read as the reverse complement.
CAAGAAGCAATTTGAATATGAAAAAAATATACAAAATCGAAATAATCCTTCTTAAAGCATCAGATCAATACAAGTTGAATAAAAGTCTTCTGAACCATATGTAAGATCCCTCCCAATATCAAAAATAGCCATATCCTATGATGGACAAATGTCAGCAGATTCCTTGATTGAAATTGTTTTTAAATTTTTCATCATTTTATCCCATTTTTCACCACGCTATCCCCTTTAAATATAGCCTAATGATAGAGGTCTCAAAAATCATATATGAAGAGTACAGAGAAAAAACGAGCAAAATCACAATTCTCGTAAGGATGATGTCATAATCTAATTGAGTATAATATTGCAAAATTTATTACAGCTTTTTTAAAGAAAAAGTAGGAAAGAATGACTGCAGCCGTGGTGATAATTCTCCTGTACCAGTTCTTATAGTAAAAATACATACATTTTGCAGTAATATACTGAATGAGATGATGTCATCACACTTAGAACAATTGTGACTGATCCTTTTTTCTCTGTACCTTTCCATGTATAGATAATAAAAATGGTCAAATGGACTGAGCGAATTTTGGCATCACACTCTTCAATTTCATGGTGATCTTAGATTTTGTGTAGATTTTCAAAACATAGATGTCAAAGTAACACCTTCCATATAAGGAAAGAAGATTACTATCTTCAGAAATAAATAAAGGATAAGTATGACAGAATCGATAATAAATTGTGAAAAATAATTGATTATATACTTACTTACTTACAAATGGCTTTTAAGGAACCCGAAAGTTCATTGCCGCCCTCACATAAGCCCGCCAGCGGTCCCTATCCTGTGCAAGATTAATCCAGTCTCTATCATCATACCCCACCTCCCTCAAATCCATTTTAATATTATCCTTCCATCTACGTCTCGGTCTCCCTATAGGTCTTTTTCCCTCCGGTCTCCCAACTAACACTCTATATGCATTTCTGGATTCGCCCATACGTGCTACATGCCCTGCCCATCTCAAACGTCTGGATTTAATGTTCTTAATTATGTCAGGTGAACAATACAATGCGTGCAGTTCTGTGTTGTGTAACTTTCTCCATTCTCCTGTAACTTCATCCCGCTTAGCCCCAAATATTTTCCTAAGCACCTTATTTTCAATCACCCTTAACCTATGTTCCTCTCTCAGAGTGAGAGTCCAAGTTTCACAACCATACAGAACAACCGGTAATATAACTGTTTTATAAATTCTGTCAGATTTTTTGACAGCAGACTGGATGATAAGAGCTTCTCAACCGAATAATAACAGGCAATTCCCATATTTATTCTGCGTTTAATTTCCTCCCGAGTGTCATTTATATTTGTTACTGTTGCTCCAAGATATTTGAATTTTTCCACCTCTTCGAAGGATAAATCTCCAATTTCTATATTTCCACTTCGTACAATATTCTGGTCACGAGACATAATTATATACTTCGTCTTTTCGGGGTTTACTTCCAAACCGATCACTTTACTTGCTTCAAGTAAAATTTCCGTGTTTTCCCTAATCGTTTTCCCTACAATTGATTATATAGCCTACACTAATAGAAAATACAGGGATACCAATGAGATGTTCAAAGCAGAGCTTCCGAGTTTGGCACGGGCTAAGGAAAAGGTCTATTTTGATGTTTTTCGTGTGCTACTGATTTTGTCCGAGAGGGCAAAACGAGAAGAAATTATTTAATCCGTCGTTTTACTCTACTTTGCACAAAAGAAAACCGTTCCTGTAACTCAGATAATTTTACACGGCCCCGAAGGTATAATCTCGTCGTGGGAATTATGTTTGACACGCGAGCACGGAAACTAGCCAAGGTCGCTGACAAGCATCTTCCTTGAAGCAGACACACCCAGACATTAAAGAGTTCATCGCTGAGTGATATACGTAGCCGCGTGACGTCTAGTTCACATCAAAGTGTTACACTGAAACTTCCACCTGCAGCTTTCTAAGTAAATGATATGTTTAGCCGATCCAATCAATATTTTATATGGATGCTTCTCAGAGCTAAAAGAAGGAGAACATATTTTGTGAGTGACTGAATTTTGGGGATTCTATTTCAGATGGAATTTAATGATGTACACTAAACTACAGAAAAGTCGATTTATACTGCAAATCAAGATTTCAGGTATAACTCCCTGTAAAGTTGATTTGAATAATTTCGAGGGAAAAATTGTTCCGGAGCCGGGTATCGAACCCGGGACCTTTGGTTTAACGTACCAACGCTCTACCACTGAGCTACCCGGGAACTCTAATAAAATTGTTCCGGAGCCGGGTATCGAACCCGGGACCTTTGGTTTAACGTACCAACGCTCTACCACTGAGCTACCCGGGAACTCTAACCGACACCGATCCAATTTTTCCCTCTATATCCACAGACCTCAAAGTGGGCTGACAACCGTCAAGCAACCAACTTCGAGTGCACACTAACTCCGTGTGACTTAAATTGTGGTTTTCTGTTAACGAACAGTGATGTGTATTATGCAACTCAAGATTTCAGGTATAACTCCCTGTAAAGTTGATTTGAATAATTTCGAGGGAAAAATTGTTCCGGAGCCGGGTATCGAACCCGGGACCTTTGGTTTAACGTACCAACGCTCTACCACTGAGCTACCCGGCTCCGGAACAATTTTTCCCTCGAAATTATTCGATTTATACTGTCCTCAAATGTTTTCGAGTTATTGATAGCTAATGCTGTAGTCATGGGTGTCCAAACGACTATAGAACCAGGAGATATTGCATGTCAAGCATTCTCTGCTAAGGTCAACAACTTTCCATATAAAAATAGGAAAAGCGACCTTAAAGAATATGCGCTGCGGGTTGCTTATGCTGTAGTGAGTCGCCTTTCAACTAGATTACAATAATGTATTGTTATATTTCTATTATTAATTATTGTTAGTTGTTCAAGGCCATGTGATGTTAATGAAAATGGTATTAAATTTGTTTTCGAAACGTTCAAAGAAAGTAAGTGAGCATCCCGCCATTCTTTACTTACTTACTTACTGGCTTTTAAGGAACCCTTAGGTTCATTGCCGCCCTCACATAAGCCCGCCATTGGTCCCTATCCTGAGCAAGATTAATCCAGTCTCTATCATCATATCCCACCTCCCTCAAATCCATTTTAATATTATCTTCCTATCTACTTCTCGGCCTCCCCAAAGGTCTTTTTCCCTCCGGCCTCCAAATTAACTCTCTATATGCATTTCTGGATTATTCGCCCATACGTGCTACATGCCCTGCCCATCTGAAACGTCTGGATTTAATGTTCCTAATTATGTCAGGTGAAGAATACAATGCGTGTAGGTCTGTGTTGTGTAACTTTCTCCATTCTCCTGTAACTTCATCCCTCTTAGCCCCAAATATTTTCCTAAGAACCTTATTCTCAGACATCCTTAATCTCTGTTCCTCTCTCAAAGTGAGAGTCCAAGTTTCACAACCATAAAGAACAACCGGTAATAGGCCTATAACTGTTTTATAAATTCTAACTTTTAGATTCCAGCCATTCTTTAATAATGTTAATACCATTGTTAGAATTTTTGTAAGTTTCATTCCAGCTCGAACCGTTAAATATAACCACAGTATCATCAACATAAGAATACAGAGTACCAGAATATTTCTCAATGTTAATTTTAAGTAAATCATTGATATAAATATTAAAAACAAAACTCGACCTAAATTCGTCCTCTGAGGTAGACCTATATCAACGTGACGTGATTCGCTAAAGTGATCATTGATTTTTGTTTATTGAATTCTGTTACGTAATTAAGTTTTAAATAATTTAAATAATTGGGTAAATGATGCGGGTAACTTTCGGCGCTGGACCCTGAATTCATTTCGCAGACATTATCACCATCTCACTCAGACGTTATATAAACATAGCAGTTGATAAAGCGACTTAAAATCAATTAAAACACTACAAGTGAACGGCTACTGACACCGCGTGATCCAAGGTTGCGCTCAGGCTTGTATTCGATTCCCGCTTCGGAGTATTACGATTATTACCTATTAAGGACAATAAATTAAAATAATAACAATTTGTGAATGTATCATCTGTTTGACTGAAACTGAGCCAGAAATGTACGATATTTTTTGCGAGATCGTGCGTATTTGCTTGCTTTCCGCACAGAACCAATACGCGGTAAGTGTGAAATACCACATTCAGTATTCCCAACGTAACACACATAACAATTTCCCTCTTCTTACCGCTTAAGCGCGACATTCATTTTACTGCTTTAGGCTTTTAACATATTATTTTAGAGACGTTTAACATAGTAATAATTATAAATTGGAAGCTTACCACTGCAATTTCACCTAAATTGCACTGTTAATTATTGTTTTTAAATATTTGCAAAAATTAAGTAAACTCTACAACTCCACTAAAGTTACCGCATTTGTAATGCAAGTAACATTAAGGAAGCCGTGAAAAAATCAACAAGATTCCAGATGCCGATGTTATTACTGCAATATGTTATATAAATAATACTGTTAAAATATTAAAATGAAAAATAAATCATTACATAACCTTACCGTTTGTTTTAAGTTCGCATTTATAGACTGGGGGAAAAAAAGACAGACGTGTATCACGGCCTGCTGGAATATAGTAAACACGGAAAACATTTTATAGCAACAATGTTGAAGATAGATATTTTTGTTTTTAAAAGTTGCCGTCATTGAAGAGAAACCAAGATGGAGATTTCATTGCAACTAATTAGAAATTCCTCCTTCAGGTATGTAATAAAAGATCTTAGCACAAAATAATGTACGATACACGAGCGGTATATTTGTTTTCATGTTCTCGGAAATTAAAAGAGCTCAAATACGTTTCGCTTTTTCAATCTTTTCCTCGAACATGAAAACATCAACATACCGCTCTTGTAACGCATATTACTATTACAGGTGTGTCTATGCTGCATATGGGAAAATGAGAATAAGAGGTACGATGTTAACTAAAGAAAAACAATATTAGCATAAGAGGTGAAAGTATCTGATTAGGAAAAGTAAGGCAAAATGAATACGTTTATTTTTGCCATAAAACATATAATATTCTAGAACTGGGTGGAGAATCAATACGTCAAACATTGAAAACTATCGCTGAAACTGGATGTCAAAGATTCAAGCACGGTTTCAACACAGCGATCTCTTCAGAGAGAGTGGGAGTGACCACTGGCGACTGAGAGATTCTTGTGGAAGGGAGTCCCATTGTTAGTCCGTTAGAATAGCTTAAGAGCCAATGGAAGTACCAGAAGTGGTGGGTGGAAACGGGTTAACAAATCCCCTATCAAAAAGAGTCTTTTATGTAGATACGGGGGAAATTTCAGGATGTGTCTGAAATACAAAATGTTCTCGAAGTGAAATCGTATTGCAAAGTCGACTCCTATAGTACAGATCTAAGTATCAAGGTAGCACTACCTCCTTGTGTGAAGAATGAAAGGAAAATAGCAGTAGTACACAGAAGTTGCTCTAGTACCGGGTTTACAGTGTTTGACTAGCATAACGTGAAGCGCAGTTGATAAAGAAAAGAAAAAATTACTTTATTAATTTTATTTGAAATAACTGTTCATAAAAATTTAATTGGATATGTCTGGAGAAGAATGCAGTAAGTTCTAAAAAAATCAATTTACACGCATAAATAGTAACATGCGTTACAAGAGCGGTATATTGAAGTTTTCATGTTCCAGGAAAAGTTTGAAAAAGCGAAATGTAGTTGAGCTTTTTTAATTTCCGAGAATTGAAAGAAAACATACCGCTCGTGTATCGTACATTATTTTGTGCGAAGATCGTTTATTACATACCTGAAAGACGAATTTCTAATTAGTTGCAATGAAATCTCCATCTTGGTTTCTGTTCAATGACGGCAAATTTGCAAAACAAAATATCTATCTTCAACATTGTTGCTTTAAAATGTTTTCTGTGTTTACTATACTCCAGCAGGCCGTGATATACGTCTGTCTTTTTTTCCCCCAGTCTATAAATGCGAACTTAAAACAAACGGTAAGGTTATGTAATGATTTATTTTTCATTTTAATATTTTAACAATATTATTTATATAACATATTGCAGTAATAACATCGGCATCTGGAATCGCGTTGATTTTTTCACGGCTTCCTTAATGTTACTTGTATCAGGAATGCAATAAGTTTCGTGGAGTAGTAGACTTTACTTAATTTTTGCAAATATATAATAACAATAATAAACATTGCAATTTAGGTGAAATTGAAGTAGTAAGTTTCCAATTTATAATTATTACTATGTTAAACGTCTCGAAAATAATATGTTAAAAGCCTAAAGCAGTAAAATGAAAGTCGCGCTTAAGTGGTAAGAAGAGGGAAATTGTTATGTATGTTACATTGGGAATACTGAATGTGGTATTTCACACTTTCCGCGGATTGGTTTTGTGCGGAAACCAAGCAAATATGCACGATCTCGCACAAAAGTAATTTCACCTAAAAATAAGTAGTTTCCAACACATGTGTCAAACTATTCACAGAACAATAAGAAATAAGATCAGAAAAGAAACAATGAAAAAATTTTATACCTGAAGTATTAGCAGTACCGCTCTTAACGTATGGATGCGAAAACTGGACTAGGTATAGGAACAGATAGAAGAGGAAATGAATTATGTGAAATGTGCTTCTTAAGACATATTGGGACACTCTTTAAGAGATCATATACAGAGAATGAATCGTTAGTAATGTCATTAATTTCAAGGGGTTATTCTTTGAGATATTTAAGCAAGAACTTTTAATACAATTTTGCTCGTTTTTGCTTCCTTTTCGAGATAAGAAGTGTTTTATATTAAACATTTCATAGCGTATTTTGGAGAGCCATTGATTTAATTCCCAATACGCTCAATAAATTTAAGATAGCAGTGTATCATGATAATAAGTGACTGAAAAAACAGTTTTATCCTTTAAATGTGCAGAAATTTTATCCGAAGAAATGTAATATTTTAAAATTTCTTTTCAGAGCAGTGAAACCCGAAGCGAGACAAGTGGCCAATAGGCTTGGAGCTCGTATATTCTGTTTTTCTCAGCCCCGAACTCCCTTATAAGGACGCGTTCAAGTGCACCTTTTAAAGTTTCTCCTCCCAATTTCCCTCTCATTCAGTGCTGCTCATCGGAGTGACTACTGCCGCGGAGGAATCGGAGATTACGAATAAAGCTCTCCACCGGTGATCTCCGGTATTACCGTTGGTGGAACAGGGGACATACGGAGGGATGCGGGGGTTCGGAGCGAGGCGACAGCTCAAGGACGACCGGCGCGTACGGACTGACGGTAGTTGTGAGGGGAATAAAATGGCACGAAATCGGATATCCGTCGCATGGAAATTCTTTAATTTAGTTGAAGGTAATAATAAAGTCGCACACTGTAAACTTTGTGGGCGAATTTACTCTAAGGGTGGTGGAACTTCGAATTTGTTAGACCATTTGAAGCGATCGCACAATCGCGAACTTGATGAAAACAATTACGCAAAACATTTGATACGATTTATTTTTAAATTGTTTTAGTGCTATTGTTCCCAAAGGCTCACAGTCTAGGAAAGTCTTGAAATTTTTCTAAAACTTAACTTTCGAGGCAATAAAAAACATATGAAATATTTACAAGACGACTTGAGTTATATTTTGTTGTTTAGACAACTTGAGTTATATTTTACTGTTTGGATTAAAATACTTCTGAATGAAACTAAAGAAACATGTGGTAATAAGGTCTAATATAATTACAATTATTCTTAAGTTGATATCCGCTTATATTTTTATTACAGAGAAAGAGTGGCGCGTTTTAGAAGAGGCAGTTCAAATACTGACACCCTTTATCACAATGATCACAATCCTGTCCGGTGAAGAATCTGAATAAATTATGTTCGACAATAAAATTTATCCCATTGATAGCCCACGTTTCTTTCGTTCCATTCTGAAGCTCCCTTAATATATTTTACGTTAAACTAAACCGATTAGAATAATAATTGACAAACCCTGTTTGCGATTAAACGAGAGTTTCTAGGAGAATTAAAGTATAACGGTCTTACTAATAAAAACTCTATATACAGACGTTTAACTGTCTTATACTTATACAATGAGTAGCTCGTTTATAAGTCGTGTGTAAATTCCTTACTAATAATCACTACATACGTCGTGTATAACAGTATGACTGTTACACAGCTACGTCATTACTTCGTTACGAAAGATAATAGAATATCTGAGGTTCTCTACTGGATCCGGTAGAGCGCTCTAGTGTGGCGTGTTAAATATCGATAGTACAACTGGCTCTAATCGATTACCACACTATATTTTGGTCAAAGAGTACAAGCTACAGCAATATTATTCTAATAGTTCTATGATCTTTGGTTTGTTCTTCTGTGGTTACAAGGTAAACATCATCATAAAATGACAGTCGATACGAACAGCTGTTAAAGGGGCGGCCATTTTTTCCCTATATACAACGCTTAAATAAGGGGTTTCGTGTATATAACTACCGCAAAGCAATTCCCATTGTATAGTTACAGCCTGTTTATACGTCCATAGCTTATTCACGGTTTATTAGTAACGTTTTCTGTCTCAACTCTTCATAAGTCTCGTATAAAAACTATACACGGTTTATTAGTAAGACTGTAAATCTTTACAGTAGCTACTGAAAAGCTTTACTTCTGCGTTAGTTTTGCAGTTGGATTGAATGTTATTAATTTGATCAATGACATAAAACTAATACGTCTTTCCACATATACTATGAATTTCAAAACTAGAAAAAAAATCTGTCAGCTAACGTAGCACTTTAAGCAACACAAAAAAGAGCCGAAGAAAGAGAGAGAGAATATACAATAACAAATTACAACTTATTCTAAAAGATACGCGGACGTCAGCGGACTCGAATCACAACCTGATCCGATTAAAGGAATGCTCAGCGGAAAATGTATGTCTGCGCCGCAGCACATAATATACAACCTGTCCGGAGGTAACCGGAGGTCTCCGATTGAAAGCGCGCAAACAACCGCTCCGGAGAAAACCTAATCATAAGCAGCACTACTCTCATTCAATTCAATCCAAACATTCACCCAAGTGCCAACCACTGCCCACTAAACACCGACACAATGACGTGCACGTTTACATTCCTCTCCTCGCCTAATAAATCCGTCCGACTTTAGACAACGCTTTTCTCTCATTCTTCTGTTAATGCTTTCCCAATGTGAATTTTGTCCTCAAATTAAAAGTATAATCATTAGTAACGTTACTGAAGTCTTACACTTCAGAACTGAACACCCTTCTCACAAACGCGTAATGGCGCTGTCTCATGTAACAGTCCAACCTTTGTGATCATTAAGATGAGTTCATAGAAACAACAGTCTGCGGCGTTTTGAGTTGGAGATTTAATCTCTGCGGAGACCGCGAGTGGTACTTTCATCCCCCGTTATGCAAATCGTGGCAAAAGAACTTCATTATCTTTCTAGCACCCCGCATTATTCCAAGTGATTCCGCATCATTTTTCTCAGCCATTAGTACAACTTTCAAGCCTTGCATCACTTCTGAGGGGGTGGGCACAGTTATTTTATTACGCTTCCCATTCCTAAGTCCTCCAGGTTTGGCAAATGGATTCAACGACCCATTTTCTCAGATTTCCTTCAGATTCACTTCATATTATTTTTTTATATTGTACACGTTATGTAAGAACAAAAATGAAAGTGCTCAATCTAATAGTTTAGGACTGTTGCCATTAACTTTAATGGAATATATGGAAGAAAATTTACACGTTTCGCAGACCTCGTCTAAAATTTAGCAAGCGGAGCCCTTGTTCTCACAGTAATTATTATCATTATTATTATTATTATTATTATTATTATTATTATTATTATTATTATTATTATGAATATGATATATATTATACGAGTATATTATATTTTGTATTCGACAGATAATGGAGAAAAAATGGGAGTATAAGGGTACAGTGCATCAGTTATTCATAGATTTCAAAAAGGCATATGACTCGGTTAAGAGAGAAGTTTTATATGATATTCTTATTGAATTTGGTATTCCCAAGAAACTAGTTCGATTAATTAAAATGTGTCTCAGTGAAACTTACAGCAGAGTTCGTATAGGTCAGTTTCTGTCAGATGCGTTTCCAATTCACTGCGGGCTAAAGCAAGGAGATGCACTATCACCTTTACTTTTTAACTTTGCTCTAGAGTATGCCATTAGGAAAGTCCAGGATAACAGAGAGGGCTTGGAATTGAACGGGTTACATCAGCTGCTTGTCTATGCGGATGACGTGAATATGTTAGGAGAAAATCCACAAACAATTAGAGAAAACACGGGAATTTTACTGGAAGCAAGTAAAGAGATAGGTTTGGAAGTAAATCCCGAAAAGACAAAGTACTATATGATTATGTCTCGTGACCAGAATATTGTACGAAATGGAAATATAAAAATTGGAAATTTATCTTTTGAAGAGGTGGAGAAGTTCAAATATCTTCGACCAACAGTAACAAATATAAATGATATTCGGGAGGAAATTAAACACAGAAAAAATATGGGAAATGCCTGTTATTATTCGGTTGAGAAGCTTTTATCATCCAGTCTGCTGTCGAAAAATCTGAAAGTTAGAATTTATAAAACAGCTATATTACCGGTTGTTCTTTATGGTTGTGAAACTTGGGCTCTCACTTTGAGAGAGGAACATAGGTTAAGGGTGTTTGAGAATAAGGTGCTTAGGAAAATATTTGGGGCTAAGAGGGATGAAGTTACAGGAGAATGGAGAAAGTTACACAACGCAGAACTGCACGCATTGTATTCTTCACCTGACATAATTAGGAACATTAAATCCAGACGTTTGAGATGGGCAGGGCATGTAGCACATATGGGCAAATCCAGAAATGCATATAGAGTGTTAGTTGGGAGGCCGGAGGGAAAAAGACCTTTGGGAAGGCCGAGACGTAGATGGGAAGATAATATTAAAATGGATTTGAGGGAGGTGGGATATGATGATAGAGACTGGATTAATCTTGCTCATGATAGGGACCAATGGCGGGCTTATGTGAGGGCGGCAATGAACCTCCGGGTTCCTTAAAAGCCAATAAGTAACTAAGTATTAATATTATTATTAATATAAATATAATGAAAATTATCTGTGAAGTAATTTTCATTATACGTAAACACTCCAGGTAAATGAACACATATATAGTTTTGAATGATCATGCTCCTGTTTCGTATATTCTGAAGAACCATTCTCATCCAAACAGATCTAGTTTTGAATACCGAAAAGTTCACTGGCGTAACTCAGTTGGCTGTCCACTGCTATGGTCTCGTGGTAGCGTGTTAGTTCTTGAACCTAGCAGGCCGCTTGGGACGAGTGCCTGGGTGAGGTTTTTTCGGGGTTTTTCCCCCCTCACTCCTATGGATGAATATCAGTTAACTTTATCAGGAGTATGGAACCCAGCTCATTCTCGCCACTTCCTTCCCTCCCTTCATCATCCTTTCCTTATCATTCCGATTAGCTTTCTTGGTTTTCAGATCGCGCCTGCGGCGGCCCTCCGAAGCTCCTGGTGCTCTCGGCCGGCCTCCATGGTTACGCCAAAGCATGGTAGTTGGTGACCCAGCAGCGGAACCTACTCCCCTCCCGACGGGAGAGGTGGCCAACACCTCAGACCGTTTGCCAGACGGAAGGAGTGGCGTACATCTCAGACCGTTTGAGAGGGGAATGTGGGGGTGTTGGGGTGGAATGGTACACGGACTTAGAGGGATGGCGGGACTAGTCGTTAGCGTGCTGGGGGTTAGGTCGGATCGGCGTGGGTGCGGTCTTTGGGCTAGGACTCATCCCAGGAGCGCACAACAGACTCAGGTCGCGGTGCATAGGGATGTTCCCCTCTCGACCTCATAGAGGAAAAAAAAACTCAGTCGGCTAAGATGCTTGCTTGTCGATCGGGAGTTGCGCTCAATTCGATTCCCGCTTGGGCTGATTATCTGGTTGAGTTTTTTCCGAGGTTTTCCGCAACCGTAAGGCGGTTGTGAAGTAATCTATGGCAAATCCTTGGTCTCATCTCGCCAAATACCATCTCGCATTCACCAATTCCATCGACGCTAAATAGTCTAGTAATTGATACAGAGTTGTTAAATAACCAAGTAAAAAAATACCGAAAGAACAATCACTCTTTGATGTTTAAGCAAGTGCAAATATTCTATCAGAGAACTTTTGTTTCCATTTGGCCTATAATGTGGACCTTGAATTGTCTTCTTGTAAAGTAGTCTACCAGACGTAACCTGATCAGGTGATGAGATATAAACGTAGACCTACTTCACGATCATCTGTTTGCCCGAGCAATTGCATCGCACTGCATTGGAGTGAAATCTGAAATTTCTCAATATCACACAAGAATTCTACGGAGGATATAAACTATTACCTGATAAAAACGCATTAATGATGTATTGATTATTTTATGCTCTAGTAAATAAAATTCCAATGAAGATTAATTTAATATACTAAAATAAAAACAAAAACGCTGTGAGGCTTCGAGATATTAGCGGGAAAGTGGCGTATTCTAAGTAGTTCTGGGAACACCTACTTCAGCTATAGTATGAATCACACTTGCCGAATCCTATTTTGAAATATGTGCCGCTTGTTTACCTACTGGTTTTTTGCGTCCTATAGGCGAAGTCACGGTATTACTGCTACAAACACCTGGCTAATAGTTGAATAATTTAAAGGGAAAAATGGTTCCGGGATCAATACTCGGTCCCGAAACAATTTTTTTCCTTTAAATTATTCAAATCTGCTTCACAGGGAGCTTTACCTGAAAGCCAGATTTGGCTAATAGTTGTTTCTCCATGGCCGCCACAATTATTTCATTATTAGATAATATTACTTCATTATCAATAATAGTAAGTATTCATATGCGATAGTGATTACTTATCTGTACTATGAGGGTCGGTCAGAAAGTAATGCTCCTATTTATTTCTCATCAAATAAGTTGATAATGTGAAAAATTTGAATTTGACAGAACAAACGGTAATATAACTGTTTTATAAATCCTAACTTTTGAGATTCTTTGGCAGCAGACTAGATGACAAACGTTTCTCAACAAAATAGTAACACGCATTTCCCATATTTAACGAAATACACGAGTTTTAAAATAACAATGCTTTTTATGTCATTGCCGCCTCAGATTAACATACGAGTAATAAAGATAAAACAAATGATGACTGCATTTATTTAAGTCGGCCTTGCACAACAATCGGGTCGATATTCATTTAACAACTATTTTTATACGGATGATATTCATATGTGTTTATAAAATATTAAATATTAATATAAAGAAAGTGTAGTTCCTTTAGATGGAAATAGTCTCTATGTCACTACAGAAGCAGGATAAACAGAAACTTCCCCCTAGAAAACTTTATATATTGTCGAAAGTAAATCTGAATTAGGAATATATAGTTACATCTAATGCTATCTGAAGGTACTGAAATTTCAGGTCTGATTTGCGTTGCGTTTTTTATGAGCGAATAAAAGTCAGAGATGGAATAATTTTACAAACATACACGCTGCAAAATATTACTATGTGTTTGCGCATTACATATTTCCACTGTTTCATTGTTTTGTTTTTTAATGTTATAGTATATGTACTGTCTCTTCCTGTATTGTTTCAGTGGAAGCAAGTCCATTATGTTAGACAGTTTTTTTTTTGCTATCATGTGCTACAACGTCTATATTGTACTATTTTTTCACAATCATTGATTATCAATTATAAGTACCACATCACCAGTGGATCTCTGTGTATCAACAAGAAGCTCCAAGACGGCTACTGATTAAACAAAAATGAAGATAACCTTGTGCTAATTTTATTCGTTAGGGTTTAAGCCCCTACATTAAGGCCGGTATTCATAGTGGGTGACTTATTTTTTCAATAAGTATGACTTTGTTAAGTTATACTTATTGGAACATCTTAACTTACATGATTATGGTATTCATAGCCGGCTATTAAGTCGTACTCTGCTAAGTTTGATTTAATAAGTGTGACTTATGTACCCCGTATACACAAATTGCATGGCCACTGTCACGGCAATGTAAATCAGGCAGTCGTCTTTCTTGTGTCTCTAAATTTGTGTGCATAGCTTCTGTAGGATAATAGTACATTATGCAACGAGCCTATAATGAAGGTAATTAAGAAGTGAGTATGGATATTTATGAAACGAGCGCAAGCGAGTTTCATAATTTTCATACGATCTTCTTAATTACCATTATAGGCGAGTTTCATACGACTTTTTATGCTCGACCATATTTCTAACTTGATATTATTAATTTTATTGTATCTGACCTGGAGCAATGTCCCGTATGTTGTGAGATGTGCGCAGATGCGAAAGTATTGATTTTTTCCGAGGAACATGTCCACATTGACCTTGCTAGGCCATAAGAACCTACAGAGATAACATTGAAATAAAATTAGACATTGAAAAACGAGATGACAAATTGAATTTATTTGAATATTATTTACAATTAACGCTAATTATTATAGTAACAGAACATAACCTTCTGCGACAGTATTGGATTTCCAGCCTCCGTGACTTTTCGCTAATTCTCTTTCGATTGCATATCCGAGAATAATCGATACTTGCGTTTTTATAACGGTAGAAAGCTGACCTGTCATTGGCTGAACAGTTGTAACCTGAGTCGTCATTGGCTGAAAGACCTGACCTTTAATGAGTAGGTGTACTTTAATGACATGCATTAAAGGACTGCTACCAGGTGTATAATTACTACATTTCGGCATGGTCGAGCATAAAATAAAATAATTGGTGTAGTGTACGGAAAGAAGAAAAGCAAATATTTTACTTATGTAGAGAAAGACGTATTGAAGGAGATGATTCTAATATATTCAAAGATTTAGAGAATAAGAAAACAGAAGCAGTTTCTTCAAGACAGAAGTTTATCCTTTTTCTGAAATCTCGCACTTGTTCCAATCTACTCTTTTCGTTTTGGCTTAAATTTCACTTCAAAAAGATATTGAGAAAGTTTTTGGCATTTGTAATTCCTAAATGTAATGATTTCGGGTGTGCTTAGAAGGATAGTTGGTGTAAGTAAAGTAACATTTTATTCTCGAAAAGCTCTTTCACCGTACGCCACATTTTAGGAAATGAATATATTACACAAAACATTTAAACACAGTTATTAACACAACTCGTGAATAACTCCACCATTTGTGTTTATACTCTCATCCCGCATAAAGAACCCATAACTGCTTTCCTGAAATGTTTATGTCCAAATGCGTAAGCGAAGAAAGCTTTGATCTAGCCGTATCCTAAACAGTCCCACAGAGCATAAGCCAGAGTTTACTTCTATTCTGTGGCCTCTTTTGTGTGATGCGCTGCCGACTCATTCCCGTAGTTAAACCCAAAAATAGACGTCAGAGAACTGCACCTCTTTGTGAAAGTAACTGATTAAACTGACCGTCTGATTTTGTGTTAGTCCAGCAACCGTTAACTGTACAGTCATTAAGGTCAACAGTACGTTTGCTAATGATTCACAGAGCCCGAAGTTTCGTTCGTTCTGTTTCATGTATTTTAATTAGTTTTATAACTCACAAGACACGGAGAGAATTGCAGGAAGGGACTTCCAATTTTAGTTTTACCTTACTTTACGCTTATCAAGGGAGAGGAATGGTAAAATGTATTGGAAAAATTCGAATACAGATAAGTATAAAAATTAAAAATTGAATTTGTGTTCCAACTTCAAATAGGCCTATTTGATGTAATGAGCAAAATTGAAAAAGAAAGGGAAGAAAATAATAATAATAATAATAATAATAATAATAATAATAATAATAATAATAATAATTGTATATAAATGACAATAAATGTCTGGCGCGGAACGGGATAAACCCCAATCCTTGGAAAGGCAGAAGAAGAAGAAGAAGAAGAAGAAGAAGAAGAAGAAGAAGAAGAAGAAGAAGAAGAAGAAGAAGAAGTATATAAATGACAGTACGGTTCACTAAGATTTCCAAGTCGACCTGGTTGGCGAGTTGGTATAGCGCTGGCCTTCTATGCCAGCGGGTTCGATCCCGGGCCAGGTCGATTTACTGGCATGTAAAAGAACTCCTGCGGGACAAAATTCCGGCACATCCGGGGACGCTGATATAACCTCTGCTGTTGCGAGCGTCGTTAAATAAAACATAATATTTTATTTTTAAAAAGATTTCCAACACTTACGAGCTCATTCTTTAATTCATTTTGCCTAAAAGGAGTTCTTGTGAATTTCGATTAATTGATACCAACAATTACAGTACTTGTATTAATTAAAGCAACGCCATATTAAGCACATCTGTATCATTGCATCACAAGTATTTGGCACAGAGTCTGGTTACAGCGTGCTATTGTCGAGTTGGAAATACTTAAAAATACTTCATTATTCTTTCACTAACGATTAGGGTCCTGTGTTTGATCATCTAGAGTCACCAAGCAACCCGTCTAAGTGTAGCTATGTATAGGGGATAGATCAGTGACATTGAACCCCAGACATACAGTCCGGGTCTGCCTTCAGTGAGTAAGACATTCAACAAGCCGAAACAAAACAAGCAGTAGTAGTCAGTGTAAATAATTTTTCTTTTTCTGAGATTAATTGCATCATTTTAATTTCTACCATTTATTTACTTCAATTATTTCCTTATTTATTTATTTATTTTATTTTATTTTATTTATACATGTGTATATACATATGCCTGTTCGCGTGAAAACAAGTATTCATAATTAGTTTCTACAATCTGGTAATACAAGGAGTAAAAAGAAAATCTACAAATATTTCTAAATGAAAGCAAGTTAAAACATCAAAGTCGAAGTACGAATATATTTAATATATTTCAATATTAACTCTTTTCTATTTTGGATATTCCAATTTCAGTTCCGTTTATAAACTGTCATATTATTTACTTCTAAAAAAACACACACACGCACGCACGCACACACACGCGCACACACACACAGATATATTAAAAGGTGCAGTAATTATTCAGGAACTCTGTAAATAAAAGAAAAATAATGAGCATTGGTTTCTACTTTTTGGATGAAAAAAATATTATGAAACAGAAAGTATCTACAACGTAGATGCGTTTTACGATTGTGAGAATAATCTTCTGTTGTTCATAAGGTGACTTTATTTAAATATTTAGTTTGCTATTAAATTCACGTGACAGTTATTTTGTATGCGAGTACTATTCTCCAATGCTGTACAGGCAAACACACGAATAAACAGATGCAGACGCAAGAAACGGAGCTGGGAGACGGCCTGAACAGGTTGATTCGCAGAGCGAAGCTAGTGTATTAGCCATATAATGTACAACTAGCTTGTATTCAAAGTAACCAAACGCAGGACTTCACTAATGATATAGTAGGGATCAAGAAAATAATTGTTGGTAAGGTGACAGCATAGACATCAATTATCCCAAAAAATCTTACGAGAAGTTATAATTTCACATGTATGAGGTGAGGAATTACCAGTGTCTTTCTTTTTCTTCTTCATTGTTCACATTGTTTAGTATTATATATCTCCAATCACATTTATAAATTCAAATATAGTCTTCACAACAGGATTAGGTAACATATAACAATAATTGGTTGAAATTCGCAAAAAATATATATATTTGTTGCAATACGTGTAGCTTGTTACGAACTTGATTTCCCATGGATTTCTTTGTGTAGCCAATAGTTTCTTTTTGAGAGATTAATTGAAATTGTTAATAGGTAGGGAGGCAAAGAGAATAGTTAAATTCAATTTCGTACCCTACAAAATCTATATATCGTTTTGGAGCGGAAGTCTGAGGTTGAAAATAGCACCAGCGAGACAGAGAGCATGTAACGCATTGTATTATGTCACATGAAAGTCATGTTTCAAAGGACAAGATGTTAAGTGGAATCGCATAGAACATGAAACGTAGACTGCAACTTTCATTCTGACACGTTGATATGTTTGGAACCCTTGGGACACTGCTGCCAGGGACAGTTTGATTTCGAAACAGTTTTAATTTGTGTAACAATTTCAAAGTAACCGTTCCAGGATTTTTGTCCCATCTCTAGTGTCGCATATCGGAATGCTTGTAAAAAAAAAAAAAACAAAACAAATCAGCCAGTGTTGCAAGCTTTAGTTCCTTACTTATTTCGTTAAAGTATACGGGGGTCGTTTAGAAAGTAATACCTCCTATTTTTTTTTCTCTTTAAATTTACAATACAATTAAATGAAATTTACATAGCATAACAGCCCCGACATTCACGATTAATTTGTCACTTTTATATAATATATAGGATGAACAGTAAGTAATGTCATTAATTTCAGGGTATTATTCTTTTAGATATTTCAAACGAAAATGTTTCATACAGTTATGCTCATTTTTGCTTCCTTTTCGAGATAAAAATTGTTTTATATGAAACATTTCATAGCGTGTTTTGGGAAAGTTATTAGTTTAGTTCCCATTATGCTCAGTCAATTTCAGACAGCAGTGTATTATGATAATAAATTATTGAAAGAATTTTAGTTTTGTCCTTTAAATGTGCAGACATTTTATCCGAACAAATGTAGCATTTTAAAATTCCTTTTCAGAACGAAAAGTTACATTTGTTCGGATCAAATTTCTGCACATTTAAAGGAAAAAATTAAAACACGCTATATGTTTCATATAAAATAGTAATATGCGTTACAAGAGCGGTATGTTGACGTTTTCATGTTCGAGGAAAAGATTGAAAAAGCGAAACGTAGTTGAGCTTTTTTAATATCCGAGAACATGAAAACAAACATACCGCTCGTGTATCGTACATTATTTTGTGCGAAGATCGTTTATTACATACCTGAAAGACGAATTTCTAATTAGTTGCAATGAAATCTCCATGTTGGTTTCTATTTAATGACGATAACTTCGGAAAACCAAAATAACTTTCTTCAACATTGTTGCTATAAAATGTTTTCTGTGTTTACTATACTCCAGCAGGCCGTGATATACGTCTGTCTTTTTTTCTCCCAGTCTATAAATGCGAACTTAAAACAAACGGTAAGGTTATGTAATGATTTATTTTTCATTTTAATATTTTAACAATATTATTTATATAACATATTGCAGTAATAACATCGGCATCTGGAATCTTGTTGATTTTTTGACGGCTTCCTTAATGTTACTTGTATCAGGAATGCAATAGGTTTCCTGGAGTAGTAGACTTTACTTAATTTTTGCAAATATTTAAAAACAATAATTAACATTGCAATGTAGGTGAAATTGCAGTGGTAAGTTTCCAATTTATAATTATTACTATGTTAAAAGTCTCTAAAGATAATATGTTAAAAGCCTAAAGCAGTAAAATGAATGTCGCGCTTAAGCGGTAAGAAGAGGGAAATTGTTATGTGTGTTACGTTGGGAATACTGAATGTGGTATTTCACACTTACCGCATATTGGTTCTGTGCGGAAAACAAGCAAATACGCACGATCTCGCACAAAATATTTTTTCTCGAAAAGGAAACAAAAACGAGCAAAATTGTATTAAGCTTCTTTTGTTTGAAATATCACAGAGAATAACTCCTTAAAATTAATGACATTACTTATGGTTTAGCCTGTATATATCTAAGGTAGGGCAGTACAAAATGTACAATAACCAAAACTCATCTCGTGTTTAGTTTTGGCTGCCATGGTAGTATGCAGTCTGTTTCTACTACTGTTAATGGGAGTCAAATTACTAGACAATAAGCAATATTTGTATAGGATACGTCTTTGTAGTATGCAATTTAGAGATGTCAAAGAAAATTTCACAGAAATTATTCGATGTACAAAATTGCAAATAAACACAATATTTACGAAAGAAATGCAAAGAGTTCTCTTAAACGATGTGTAAATGTGAGCATGGTTTGCGATAAATGGCCATAGATTAATCGAGGCGATATGGTGAAGTTCAAGGTACGGTAAGTGGAGATTTATCTGCTTTCCGATGAGTTTGGACGTGTCTTCCTCTACTGTTTATCCTTCATTTATGTTCCACGTCATGCCATTAGTGGAGGTCACATGTTGGCTCTCTAACTTCATATGAATAAAAATAAAATATGCGAAATGTCCATGCTTCAGCAGCTAAAACATGGATATAATATCGAGAGTAATATAACATTTTGACATAAAACGACTGGGATACCTTCAGAAGAACAAATTGTGACATCCATGTATTTGATCAAACTTGAAGTTTTAGCTATTCATAGACATTTCGCAGCACGCGCTACGAGCGTACTAAGCTAGCCCCGGCTATCCACTGGTTACTAGTACAGAATTCAAATCATATCCTATCGCTAACACTGGTTTATGAATACGACAAACGCTGATCATCCACCGAAAGCCCGCGCTAAAAATGTCTATGAATACAGCCCTTATTTTCTAAAACCATTACATCGTGCCCTTGACTTCATAAATCTACTTAAGCAACACATTCTGAGCGCTTTAAACCAGCGAAAACGTATCTTGGACTTTATCACACCGTTATCAACGACTTGCTCAATAAAACAAGAAACGTATATTAAATATTTATTCCCAGTACAGGGGCATGGCTAAGCATGCCAGTTCTCTATGTTAATTCAAGCAGATATTGGAGTCGTTCAGTCACTCGCTGTAAGTTGGATTGAGAATCGACAGTGTGTATTACTATAAAACTTAAGACATGGAATTCAAACTACTGAGTTAAAAAACAGAAGAAAACTACTCTGAAAGGTACGATATATAATTTTACAATGCAAAATGTACTCGTGTCTAAATTGTTTCTTTCAGTTACAGAATTATCATCATCTGGTAATTTTTAATTTACTGTTAGCTTGATCGTAGCATTAGAAGAATGAAAATTCTTTCAAAATAATTATTGAGGAACCGCACACAAATCTTCACCTGAGTGAATATACGATCGCGCGGTAAATAAAATATTTGTATACAATCATTCCTAAAAGTAGATCTTTTAGAGCTAGGCAAGCGTGTTAAAAAGTGACTAGTTGGTTATCATATAAGACATGCAGAAACCCAAATTATAGTATAATATACCTGCATTTGTGCCCTAACTGTAACCTGCAGAATTGTTTCACCATTTTCCCTCATGTCAGTGACTTTTCTTTTAAGTGTAGAGTTATACTGAACTTTAAAAATGAAACAACAAATGTCGCGGGACTCAGAGGAGGATAGCTAAATTTTGCATGAGTTCTTTAATAAACCGAAAGGAATGTGGCTGAGGACACCCAACGAATATAGACATAAGAGCTTAGTAAAAAAAAAAAAAAAAAAGTTGCGCATCGTGTTTGCATGTTAGTCATCAATAGACTTCGTTGAATTGCACACGCAGCATGCAATCAGGTTGCCGATGTACGGTAGTATAGAAGAGGTGAGCGACCTGCCTGTCTCGTAGTATAAGCAGTTCATGTTAAGAGTTGTGACCGGTCCAAATAGATAGAGCAGCTACAGCTAATGTATACCTATGTAAGCGCTTGTTTTTGCATTACTGTGGTTGGAATAGTCAAAGCTTAACATTTGTTCAGTGCAGACAAGAATTCAATCAAACATACTACAATGAGAGTGTTGCTGTTCCAAACACTTTCTCCTGGAATACCCTTACCCCCGCAGCCAGTTTGACCCATTGGGAAACGTGGTTGGATGCTGTTAATTATTATGCAGAACATTACGGCAAAATAATGGACGTAATTGATGCATTGGATAGCACAGACAGTTCCGCCGTTGCAGCTGTAAAATCATTGCCTTCTGAACAGCTATTGGAAGATATTCTGTTCATTGATTCTGATTTTAAAATCGTGTCCAAAAGCATCACCCTGTTAGAATCGTCTAAACTACAACTCTCAGAAGCCCTTAATATAGTGGATAAAGTATCACAAACCGTTATCCAAAATAACAATTCAGTAATTTCAGAAAAAGTGAACTGTAAGTGAGAAACATTATTGCTAAAAATTCTGCCTATTCACAATTTCGTATTATAAACGATGTACTATCAGGTCACGACAAGACGTTTGAAGTTGGTGAACTAAAAAGTAGTCACTTTTCGTTCTTAAAATATGCACCTATTACATCGTGTGATGTCGAATGTACATTTCCCCAATAAAAAACTGTTTAAGTGACCATCGGAGGAGATTCACTTTGCAGTCGCTCAAAATGTATGCAACTCTTTACTGCAACGCACATATTCAAGGATGATGTGAGTATATTACATTAAATTTTAAGATTTAATATATCTCACTAAAAAATAATTGTGTATTTAAATGTTTAGACATTTCCTACTTCAATGATCATTCATTATATTTCTTGAATGCAGGATACAGGTTTTATTGTAACCGGAGTATACTGCTCAGTGTTTACATCAGAGGCATACTCCATCCGTTGCACGCCCCCTTCTCATACAGTCTATACCGCGTGCGCAGTAAATCTTGCGATTCTCGTGGCAATTCCACGAAGTCTAGTAATCAATAATTCCACGGAATACGCAACATCCGTACTTGCGCAACTTGGAAATTGGCACGACTATTAAAACCTGCAATTACTGTTTAGTAATACAACACGCCATTTATGTGGCTTAACTCCATTAACACTGTTAGTACGCACACGCAACTTTATCTTTCAAATCTGTCTGGTACGAAGGCACTACGCGTTGTACGAGAAAGGCCAAACATACTCTAAAAATTACTGCTTTCTATTATTAGCGAACTGTACAACCGAAAACAATCTTTTAGTTCTATATGTTTGTCTTCTTTACAACTTCCTCACTGTATGCCATTTCTTTCTTCGTTTGTGACCTGAGACTTTAACTTACGATTTTTTTTATTGTACTTGTATGTTATGGAGACTTAGAAAACTTAGTCTTTCCACGTACTAGCGAGTGTCATGTTGCCCCCCAAGATCACTAATTGGGACTCACGTGATAGCTGATTTAACCCCAGATAATAATGCCTGATATTGACCCTATCTGTCTCTCGATTACATGTCCTGGTCGTCCCCCTTTTCTGGTAAGCTTTCATATGTAAATGCGCCAATCATTTCGGCCGAGATAAAATACACATACACAGATTATCACTAACCTACCGTGTTCTGCGATTTTTCATTTTTAAAGTTTAATATAACTCTACATTTAAAAAGAAAGTGAATGACACGAGAGAAAATGTTGAAAAAAATTCTGCAAGTTAAAGTTAGGCCACAAATGCAGATATACTATACTTCGGGTCTATGCATATATATTTTATATCATTTATGAAGTATAGTATAGTACACTATACTCTTAGAACTCAGGTGGCTATCACTGCTCTATTCCCTTTCTACACCAATCTATGATGCCGATGATAAAGGACTAATGGAAAGCACACAGCACGGACACTGGATCGCAGTTGAGCTTGAAGAAAATGACTTCCAGCGATTTTTCGTGCGATATGAGTTGTCACTGGTGCTCGAGTTGGACCAGCTATTGCTCCACAGTCCATAAGTTTCGTCTGAAGAATTCGTCGATCCATGCTCTCTGTTGTCAATGTGCACAGTCCTGTGCTAGGTGTACCAATGTATGCCTTCATTTAACCGTTGCTGTCACACACGTTGAAATGTTGATATATATGTCCAACAAGTTTGGCCACATAACAGAAAGCCCGGTCTCACGCAAACCTATGATTTGATCTTCCTGGAACTGTTGATACCGTGTTGTTCTTCGTATCTTGGGCAAGTCTGATACATAACATTTCCGTTCCCTCTCCAAACATCAAGCTTGTGTCACTAAATCTGTACCTTCTGAAGATGATTTCCCTGCTACAGTCTATGTTAGACCAGCTAGGTAAGCGATCCTATTGGGTTCGAACTTGATTCGTTCCATTCCCTAGCATGTACAGTACAGTCTTAGAAGAAAGTTTTAGTCACACATACTTTATAAGCCCCAGAAAGGAGGCAGTGAGCGTGATCAGGCATACAACGAAACAAAACTAATTTTATTTCCTCAACTAGTCCTTCTCCTTTGAACCAGGTCGATCATACTCTGATCATGCGCACTGTTTCCTTTCTCGTACTCATGAAGTATCTGTGCGACAAAACTGTACGTATTCAAGAGTTCAAGTAAAAAGATAAAGGTATCCCCGTAACATGCCATGAAGGCACTTGGGGGGCATGGAGGTAGAGCCCCATACTTTCCATGACCTCGGCACTAGAATGAGGTGGTGTGGTCGGCACCACGCTCTGACCGCCTTTTACCCCCGGGAAAGACCCGGTACTCAATTTTATAGGAGGCTGAGTGAACCTCGGGGCCGTTCAAATATGAAATAAAAATGTTTATCCGATAATGCAATTTACATTTTAAGTAGCTCACAGTCTACTTGAATTTTTTACATATAATTTTTTAATTGATGTTTATTGTCATACCGTTTTCTGTAGCATGGGCTACGAATTAAAATTTTGCTAAGGATAGATATATTTTAAATTTAATGTCCCGGTATTATTTTCATTACTTTCCTGAATGTGTGCTACCTCAAAATACTTGCCACTAGACCCTACATATCGACTTACGAAACTGTTTTCTTTCTGGGTATTCCGATGTTGTTAGATTCCAAATGTCGGACAACAATGAATCAAAGCAGATCGGAAGATTAAAATTAACTTGCGGTACGTTCACTGTATGCTCCACTAACTTCAATGTTTATTTTGTTACTTACTTACTTATTGGCTGTTAAGGAACCCGGAGGTTCATTGCCGCCCTCACATAAGCCCGCCATTGATCCCTATCCTGAGCAAGATTAATCCAGTCTCTACCATCATATCCCACCTCCCTCAAATCCATTTTAATATTATCTTCCCATCTACGTCTCGGCCTCCCTAAAGGTCTTTTTCCTTCCGGCCTCCCAACTAACACAGTATATGCATTTCTGGATTCGCCCATACGTGCTACATGCCCTGCCCATCTCAAGCGTCTGGATTTAATGTTCCTAATTATATCAGGTGAAGAATACAATGCGTGCAGGTTTCTTTTATAAGCAATTCAAATTCTGTGATTGTAAAAATGCATCCTCTATGCAACAAAGTATAAATAATAATAATACGACGTAGAGAGAAATAGGAGAAAGAAAAATATGAGCATTCAGAATTATACATTTATTGTAAGAAATAACACATTATAATATAAGCTTTGGAGTGTTATAGCACTACACACGCTCAAACGGCCTGTCCAGTCCAGGCCTGTAGTTCAACTGTACATAGAGCAGGAAATCGCTCGCCTGACGGGATTGAATTCTAGGACTCGGCCTGCGCAGGCCTGCGTAGGCTCATTCAGGCCATTCTTTCAGTCCGAGCGTGTTTCTACTCGAGTCAACATGGAGATCAATAGGAACAGTGACTCTTTCTTAGAAGATATATGTGAGCTATTCCATCTCAAATCGACCGAAATATAGAGAAAATTGACCTTACAATTTCTAAATACAATGAAACTTTTTTGTACGTAGAGAACTGTGATACAATGCTTTGTGCAAAGTTTGAGGCATCAGAACTTCATAGTGTTTAAATAAAAAATATTTAAATTTATCGTATTTTCATAAAATTAGCAACTTTAAAGTGTTGTAGCTTCGAAACCCTTTCACCCAATGATCAAAATCATGGTTTATTTTGATGCTGAGAAATTAAAGTTTATATTGACATATAAACAGATTCTTACTTTTTATGGAAATGGAGAAATTTAGATTTTTCCTCATTAAGACGCCTTTGGCCAGGAAAAAATATTTTTAAAGTATATAGTCAGATTCCGCATTGAAAGTACAAATAAACATATTTTTTACTGATGGTATGTTGATAAGAAAGTATTGAAAATATCAAATAAAGAAAATAAATAGTACGCGCGTGAAGTAACCAGCTGACTGTGAGACGGGAGCTAGCCAGAGACAAGCAAGGCCAGGAGACAAACACGTAATGTGTCGTCTAGCAGTCATGGCTGGGCTAGCTTTATCATAGGTTTTCATAAACACAGGAGTAAAATGACGCTCAATGCTCGCTTATTTTCAGCTCTTGGCCAGTGCGTGCGGTATAAGCGCCGTTCAAGTCTAGGCATGTGAACATAATCTATTTAAAACCCTCGAAACTTATTGCCGAGCCACTAAGCAAACAATGTCGAATCCCTCTTAATAATGCAAGGTTTTTTCTCGATATTTTTTTTACATTTTTACAAATTACCAAAAAGCCTAAAAGCAAGTAAAATGAGATTATCTGTCTCTCTGTGTACAATAAAAATAAGGATTACTTCTTAACATAACCTACCAAATGTCAGCTTCAAAATAACCTCTCGTTCAATGTATTGCAGTAAATGGCTCCAGAGTTCTGAGCGCTGAAAGAGGCTTGTTTTTATAAAATACGGTAAATTTGTCACTCAATAATACGAAAACCTTTGAATTTCGAAAGTATATTTTTGAAAATGCACTCCCCTCAGCACTTTGTATAAGTAGGCAAAAAATTAGAGTATAAAAAATGCGAGGTTTTTTACTGATCGATTTCATATGGAATAGCCCATGTACAGTACAAAGTAAATCCGTGTTTACGGAAAGTATAGTGGAAGGAGTACTCTGATAAAAATGAAAATATATTGGCTTATGAGAAATTGCCTGAAAAGTTACAGGAAAAGATCCTGCAGCTAACAACGAAAGCGTAGGAAAAAAAATCAATATCATTCTAATTACTTTTCGAAAATAACTGAAAAAAGTTAAAGCTTCTTTACAATCAGAAGCAGTAGAAGATGAAGTGTATAAGCTCCATTTATAGTAGGCCTACTACGATCTGTTATTTTTAACGGATGAGGAAACTCCACGACATACAGTGACAAACACAAATGACAGTGACAGATGGAATAGAATCAGACAACTACATTCAGTAATATTTCGTCGGTATTCATTTTCCCGACATGATGTGAACGGCAACTACATTCCAAATGAGGAAATCGTATTTTTGGCCTTACGTGTGGATGGCTTGGACTGTTCAGGTCAATCGGACAGGCCATCTGAGCGTTTGTAGGGCCCTTTACAGTCCAGACGTGACAAAAAGTGGAATTGCGTTGATGGTTAGTAGTAGTCTGCAGTGGCGTAGCATGAAATTTTGAGTAGGGGAAGCTAACTCAAGTTGTCTTTCATGCAATATGAGAAAACGTATTACAAAAATACAGTCTTAAAATAAATAGTAGTCAATTTCAAGTCAGCAGTCGAAGATTGGTTGGAACATCGTAAGTAACACCAATAAGGCATGACCTCAAATGATACGTAGTAAAATATGATTTCACGGTTTACACATATCTCTAACAAATAGACACGTATACGTATAACATTAGCTCACTCCCTGTCATACTTAGAGAAATCACAATATTAGTATCATTACGTAAGTATGCGTCTGTCTTTTGGTTGTGTCCTTCATTCACAGCAAGGGAGTCGGTCATTTGTTTTTTAAATCACACTTTTGTTCGTAAGTCAGGTTTGATAATACAATTGTCCTAAAAGAATTCAAGTAAATTAGTGTCAGGAACTGTTATTTCGCTCATTATTTATTATATCAGCCACAATGCACACTAACACTTCAACTGAACACAACTGACGAAAAGGGATAATGCGGAAACTACTTATTTTAAATGTTAAAGCTAGCTTCTTTGCGAGCCTTGCGACTAGGGTAGCTTAGGAAGGGATGGAAAATCTGCGGGGTGGATTACACAGAAGAAACCGGCCTGCTTGGAAGCTGGTGTGTGCAGGCTTCTTGTTTACTGCTGCATCACAAATCATCCTGAGCTGCCGCATCACAATATTTAACGCGTAATTATAAATTCTATTAAAATTAATAAATAATTTTCTTCATAAACTGCAGGTTTATTATGAAATTATTATTAACTGGGGAAGCTAAGCTTTTTAGCTTACATTGACGCTACGCCACTGGGAGTCTGTAGTTCGTTTTTCCCTCATCAACTTCCATCGGTTGGTTTGTATCTATCTAAGATCTAATTGTATGGTCTAGTAAATATGTCTTGAATGGAGTCTTGGAGCCTATATGCAGATCCGAAACATTGTAGATGTTTAGGTTTTGGCATATGATGCGTTACCCAAAACTCCACTCGTCGACACAATCACCGTGAATGCCTAGAATTGCATAGGCTAATATTTTGTCTAATTATGTTCTTTAGTCCTAGTATTTGTATAATTCTGTTCCTTATTAAGTATTGAAACCATTTAAAATTAGTATCACAATGATGTTTCGAATAATTCAAAATTTATCACACAACTTTTATCCAGAAGACAATGTTTACATTCGAATACTAAATTGGTTATGAAAGTCTCGAAATAAATTGGGTAAACCAACCATCATCCGTCAAAGAAGTTGTGTTCCAAAATAACGAAATTTGTAATCATGTTGAACGGTTCAGAAAAGTTACGGCAAGCATTCCTTCGATTCAGGACGATAAGACACGTGCAAAGCGTATAATCAATCGTGGCCGAATATTTATGAAAAGATAAAAAATAAGATACTTAAAACAACATAATTCAATCACACTGTAAAGATCAATTCTAAACGTCTCTTAAGAAAAACTTCTTTATAGCCAACGGAGTCTATTTCTCTCTTTGCCCTTCAGAAATTTATTTTACAATAATTGATATAATTAATGTTAGCTCCATATTGAAGAAAAAAATAAGCGCTCTTAATTTTAACAAGTACAATATCTGAATTTTATATCTTTTGTGTCCCAATAATAAATAACGAAACAAGCATGGACAAGGTATAATGAAAACCCAATGCAATCTATCCCAATGAATTCAATGGAATATATAAATTCGGTTGGACAACACAAACAAGTGTTTATGGAGAAATAAATCTATTTTTGTAGTTAATTAAAATTATCAATGAAATAAATCTTAAAAAGATTTTGTAACTGAATGGTTTAAAGAAAGAACAATAATTAAGTTGAAAAAAATGCTAAACTATAAAAGATATTCAGTACATTATATATATTATTATGCGTTGTAAACCTTTTTTTCTCACAAATCAAATTCGATAACAAAAACAATAAAGAAAATGCGCCTTACACTGCGTGTATATTTTGAACTAGATTAAGTTCTCTGAGATACAGCTAAAAACCAGAGTTCATTTGGTCATTTTAACAGCAGTTGAAAGACTCACTGCAAAAAGGAGCTGGTTCCATTTTACACAAGTTGTGGAACACAATAAAATATTCTAAAACAATTCAAATTTAACTGAACTTTCCTCTTTCAGATCGTGTCCTAGGCATCTGTTACAGTAACAACACTGTTACAACACTGTTACAGTATTTAATCATAGTAGTAATTTAGGCCCAAGAATATATAACAAATTCATATTTAAATATCCTAATCTTGTCAATTCGAATAGTTCTAGTATTAAATTTAAAAAGTTATGTATGGATTTTATAAAAATTGAAAAATTGTAAATTTAAATTTATATAGTATAATTGCAAATTGTATTGTATAATTATTAATTATAATTGTATTGTATAATTATTAATTTCAATTCAGGAATCCGCCCCTGAGCACGAGTTCTACTCTTTCAGGGGCGATCTAAAGTTTCTCCGTACATTTTATATTTTATGTTACGATTATTAGCAAAATGAATGAATGAATGAATAAATGAATGAATAAATAAATAAATAAATCTAGGGGTTTTATTTCATCACTCACTCATTTATTACAATTAGCAATTTAGGGGATGAAATATATAGCCTACAAATAATGGAGCTACCCCATTTTTGCAATAAGATTGGAAATAACTATTAGCTACATTTTGCGCTGAACACACATTTACTGTGCGAATATCATTTTAAATTGGTTATTTTACGACGATTTATCAACTGCTATGGTTATCTAGCATCTGAGTGAGATGAAGGTAATAGTTCCAGTGAAATGAGTTCGGGGTCCAGCGCCGAAAGTTACCCAGCATTTGCTCTTGATTGAGGGAAAACCTCGGAAAAAGCCTCAACCAGGTAACTTGTCCTAACCAGGATTTAAACCCGGGCCCTCTCGTTTCACGGTCGGACATGCTAACCATTACTCCACAGTGGTGGATGCGAATATCGTGAACTACAACGCAGGATACAAGATACTGTATAACTCCAAGAGCTATACCCTTGTGTATCTACTTAGTTGTAAGACGATGAGCAAGGCCCCTGTAATCGGCAAGCATCATGTTTAGGTAGAACACGAAAGTCAAGGAGTATTATGGATAATAAAACATCGATCATACGGGAATGGGTATTTAAGAATTATTAATTCATTATAAAAAGGGAATCTGATACAACGTTAATACAAATTAATTTTATATCTATAAAATACAATAATACATATAAATAAATAAAATATAAGTAAATAAATACCACAAATATAAGTAGGGGAGACTCGTCCAATTTAGCAATATTTGTATTTTGACACAGTTTGTAGTTACATAGTCTGAAATTATATATTCCTCTATTATGGAATGTGTTTAAACATTAAATCCCAATAAACCTCTGAAAGAAAATTCTACAAATCTAAATTACTTTACACATAACACACTAATAAATAACAAATGCCATGTTTCCACATTTAGTACTTCGCCAGGATAAATTGGCAATAGTACAGGGGTAATTTGGCAATAGGATTAAAAAGTAAATTTTTCAAAATAAAACAGTGGTACAAGGTTTATAAGACTTAATTTACTGGGACAAGAAGTCACTAAACATCATAAATACAAAACAAAAGCAAAAATAAATAAATAAATAAATAAAGAATTGAATGGATTTTTCCGGCCCAAACCCAAGTTCTTGCATTTTGATTACATATGTCACCAGTTTTTGATCTTCCTCAACGGTTAGAGCTATGGGTCTTCCATTCTTGGGAATGACAACGTCATCGGGTCCTGAGGATGCATAGAGAAACCTCTTTAAGTTGTTAAAGGGCACATTGTACTTCTTAGAAGCCTTATAAGTCGACGATCTATTTTTCAAAACATTCCCAACCGCAGCCCGCAAATCATCTTTGGAATATTTTTCAGAATAATGTCCTCGTTCCCTTGGCATATCTGCAACACCCCACACACAGTGCTGCATTGAAGACTAAAAATCCCTCACACGTCCCTACTCTTAAATTTTACCATCGAGCACACATTCGTGTTCAAAGAGAGCAGCAATATATCACTATAAAGGAAAATGGCTAATTCACACTACTCTGTAGAAGACTTTTTTGCTAAGAAGAACATAAAACGAGCTAAGGTCTGATGAGTTATTAACAGAGAATATTAATTATATTGTGAACTTTATTTCCACTCAACAATAGGATTTTATTCTTCCAACAATAATTCCTTTCTACAATTCACTTTAAACGCTCTCGTCAACAATAGGTTTTTCACTCAACACAGGATTCGTTATAGCAATCCACTGACGGCAATGACAATTTACTTGGACTATTACGAACAACAATGAACTGTCAATCTTAACTAATATTTACAAAGCACTATTTACAAATCAGAACTATCAGTTCTCAGTTCACAGTTCTTCTATCTCAGGCACTCGAGTTCACAGTATCTCGAACCACAGACCTTCAGAGACAGTTCACTGTACTCGAACTCAGGTCCCTCCAACTGCGGTCCACTGCACTCGAACTCAGGTCCCTCCAACTGCGGTCCACTGCACTCGAA
The DNA here is from genome assembly GCF_040183065.1 of Periplaneta americana. Classification (NCBI taxonomy): domain Eukaryota; kingdom Metazoa; phylum Arthropoda; class Insecta; order Blattodea; family Blattidae; genus Periplaneta; species Periplaneta americana. The sequence continues at coordinate 163,689,620 of NC_091129.1, read as the reverse complement.
CTCAGGCCTTCGGATGCTGGCACAGTTGCGGACGCACACTCGATACACCAGACTGGCTTGCTTGCTCTGGCTTATTCACTGACTGAATAACTGAAAACTGCTCGAGTTCCCTGGCGTTTCTTCTTTTATAGCGAAATCATAGTTGCGAGAAATTTCTACAGGTGTGCAGAGAATTATCTGGATATCTCCACTTCGACAGACTTCTCGAAGAGTCGGGAGGGTCCGTTCCCCCTTTTCTCCGTACGCAGCAGTTGCGCGCGCACTCTCTCTCCACTCTCTCGCCGCGTAGGCCCTTTCCCCTTTCCCCGCCGCGCGCCGTCCCTCAGTGCTCCGTGAAGCCCGCGCGGTCTGCTCTCTTGCGGGACGCTGGTCGTGAGTTCGAATCTCACGTCGCTGTCACAATATAAATGTGTATGTGTATGTACGTATTTATTCACACTGCAATGGGTATATACCCGGTGGCAGTGGTAACCAATAACACTCAGTAAAGACAATAATAAACACAATTAATAAAAAATACAATTAATAATACTAATAATTAATAATAATAATAATAACAACAGGGAACATCCTAAATTAAATGAAGCACGATCGGTTAAAATAACAGTAAAGTAAATCTAATTTGTACCTTAAACCTATGTTCGAACTAAAACCCAGGAGTATGATATGTTCAGCTTACCTTAAATGGCTCACCTTATAATATGGAATCTCAGCTTTTGATAAATAATGCACAAACATACGTAGGTAATGAACAGCACTTTCTTTCCGTCTTTGTATACACACGTCCACACAATCACCACGTTCACAGGGAGTATTCAACACTTCTTTCTATTAGTAACAATATCTGCCACTATAATGCGCGGATTCGAATGAAACGAAAACTAAAAGTACAGTCAGATGTTGCACTCTATGAAGGTGTCATTGAACTTCTGGAGGAAATTTGGCAATAAAAGAAATACAAGAATACTGCCAAATTTCCCATATTGCTAAATTTGCGGAGTTTCCCCTAAATAAATAATACAAATATAAGTAAATAAATAATACAAAAATAAGTAAATAAATCAGTGATTAAATAAAGGAAGAAATAAATAGATAAAGAAATAAAGAATAATAATCCAATAATAAATATAAATGTAATGCATCTCCACCAATATTACCTTAAACTCTGCAGCAATATTCTTAATATTTGCGCCGTTTTCAAGGCGTTGAATACTATTTACTTTGTCATAAATACTCAGACGTGAACGTGTTTGTGACATGATGCCTTACCGGTGTGCGGGGGCTTGGATTCTCGTCACAACAGACCACGTTGTACTGTTTCGCTCAGATGCATTCTACTAAATCGGTGGACCAGTGTACTTGTAGAAGTTCCTTTCGCCGAGCTTGTCTCTTTCGATGGTATGGGGGAATTATATAAACTTGCAGGAATTATTTCCTTCTCTGCTGTTATTTTCTAAAATGGGTACAACGTTTCACGCTGCCGCGGACATACACAGTGGAATGAAGTTATAAAGAAAGTGAAACTTACTGAAGAAGCATATCTATTAAACGTGGTAATTAAGCTCTTAGAATTCCTGCAAGAATTTTTCAGTTTTCCGAGCGTCTGCCGTCAAAGGATATAAGATAGAAGTTCATTATAGAACATTATGATGCGCTGGCGGATTCAGTTAATTACTAACAATTAAAGCAACTCACTGAATTTACTACAATATTAGAGGAGTGTATCACAAAATGTGCAAGTAATTCACCGAACGTAAATTATGGATGATATACAAATTTACTTCAGCCTTCGAAAATCTCGATAAAAGTGACTTATAATAGGGAAAAGAGATAGGGAGGTATATTTAACTGAAGAAGAATAATAGTTGATAACAAGATCTAATTAGGTCTATGTATTTTTTTCTTCAAATTGGTCAAATTAAATTGGAATACTTTCCCTAAGGAACAACTACATTTTCTGTAGTGATGGCGAAAGAGACAAAGGAAAAATTAAAATCCACAATTTGAAAGTCATCACAATTGCAAAATTGTCCGCCGAGATAGCTTTGTGGTAGCGCGCCTGCCTCCAGACTAGCCGGCCCGGGTTTGATTCTCGGCGGAGTCAGAAATTGTCATCTAAAATTGCTATCTCGGATATAGGAGAGAGATGATGCACAATTTCTAATCACTAAACTATGCACCAATATGCTGGGTTAAATCCCAAATCTCTCCACAGTGCATATAAAGAGAAGGCATATGTCACTCTTGATAGTGATTCTTCCGTCGGACGGGGACGTTAAGCCTGGAGATTCCGTTCGTTCTATTCAACAAGAGTAGGCTAAGTGCAGGCACCGGATTTCTCCTTCTCCCTTCCTTACCACCATTCTCACCCATTCCCTACAATACACTTACACTCACACCTACAAATACACTCACACTGGTAAACGATATAACTTTTCACAAATACACATCATGCATAACGTAGCCCGCCGAAGTGGTGTGAAACTTGAAAATGGGTCATAGTCCTGCCATCTATCCGCAATACGCGGAACCCGAATCACGCAAGAGAAGTGGGTAGGCATTAGACAAACACAACTGTAAAATTATCTGTAGTAATTGCACGAGTGCTGTTTCATCTTATTGATAATTTCGGGCTTGTGAAATTATGCTCATAAGATGAAACCACGATTGAAATTTAATAAGATTATTCAATGAATAAAATTAAGTAACTTGCAAAACCGAATTACTTAAGTAAATGGTAATAATTATATTATAAAACACACCAATAATACATTAGTAGTCCACACCTGTGGAGTAACGGTTAGATCGTCTGGCCGCGAAACTAGGTGGTCCGGGTTCGATTCCCGATCGGGGCAAGTTACCTGGTTGAGGTTTTTCCGGGGTTTTCCCTCAACCCAATATGAGCAAATGCTAGGTAACTTTCGGTGTTGGACCCCGGACTCATTTCACCGGCATTATCACCTTCATCTCATTCAGACGCTAAATAACCTAGATGTTGATAAAGCGTCGTAAAATAACCTACTAAAATAAAAAAAAATACATTAGTATGTTTCTTTGTAATGAAGTTCAAAACAAATTGCTATCTATCACGGCACACTACAGACATTTATTAACTTTATTACTTGAAGTACAGGTATTGAAAACCCAATTTTCAAAGTTAAATTTTATTGCCATTTCTGTGATTGGCACTGAAGTATCGTACGAAAATCTTATGAAGAAACACAACTGTGTTTGGTTGATATTAAGGCGGTTCTGAAACGTTATTGGCCAATATCGCAAATTCATCCTAAGTTGAAGAGTCAATTCAAGACCTCAAGAGAGGAAGGATGTAACATCAAATTAATGAAATACGTAGGCCTATGTGACTTAGATGGAAAAATATTATTTTAGCATTCATTTGTAATAATAAACTGTTGCATCCTATTGCACAATAAACTTGTATCCTTTATTACTCAAATGAATGTGCCAGTAAATATAGGCCTAATAGAATATGTCCCTGAAATTATTTTATTTTCTCCTGAAACTTATATTATAGATTTGCTTATTACGAGAAGATCTTCAATTAACTAACCCTGAAACTATTCTGAATTTATACTTGTTTGCTATTTAGTAGCGGCATCATTAATGTTGGATACTGTGATAAAACGGTGACCAACAGCTGATTCTGGTGACTGTGTTTGTGATGGTGATGCTGCTACGGCGGTGGAAAATGTGACAGTAGAAATATGATAACGACAGTGGAGAAGCTGATGTTGGTGATAATCAGGGAAAGGATTTATATGTAAATACATATTTACTTATAAAGCTAATATAATTTATATTTTGCATTATCTTTATGTTTCACAATGTGTAGGGTTGAAAAATCCTACTTTTATTTTCCATATTTTAGAGTTTAGTACATATTTTCGTTAATTTCCATATATTTTCCATATTTCATATAAAACAGTCCATATTATATTAGGTTTAACAATAAAACAAAACAAAATTCCATTAACTTTTAAAAATACATTTCAACAATAGAGATTTAAACACATGTTCAGTAATCCCTTTAACATCAGAGTTATTTGAAAATTAGCAGTCCTATCAACAATGGGAAAGTAAGTTACAAAACTGTATTAATTTAATTTAAAATTTTTAACAGACTTCAGTTGTGCAGCTCAACAGTTAAATGCCAGTCAGAGTACACATAGGTTCAGTTTTGTAAATCATACTATAAAGACGGTAAATATGCCAAAAGTACGTCATTCAGTCAATTTAAAATCAAAACTAACAAGTTACATTTCAGAATTTAAAGAAGATGGTTTATCAACTGACAATAAAATATTATTTTGTAATTTGTGTCAGTGTGCAGTATCATCTACACAAAAGTTCCTGGTGCAACAACACATTACAACTAGTAAACATCAGGCCAACAAACAACTAAATTCCAAGCAGAGACAATTGTTTTTAACACAACCAACAACATCGAATGTAAGATCTGAGTTTAACATCGACCTGTGCCGTTCTCTCATCTCTGCTGATATTCCTCTCTACAAACTAAAGAATAAGGTCTTCAGGGAATTCCTTGAAAAATATACTCAACATACAATCCCGGATGAGTCAACACTTAGGAAGACGTATGCTCCATCCATCTACGATGAGACAATACAGAAGATAAGAGATGAAATTAAAGATAGTTCAATTTGGGTTTCCATTGATGAGACTCCCGACAAAGAAGGTAGACTTGTTGGTAATGTAGTTATCGGTTTGTTAAGTGAACAATATTCTGAACGAATTCTTTTACATTGTGATGTTCTAGAAAAGTGCAATAACAAAACTATAGTTAAACTGTTCAACGAAGCTATGGGTATCCTGTGGCCAAAGGGTATTATGTACGATAATGTGTTATTCTTTATTAGCGATGCTGCCCCTTATATGGTCAAAGCTGGACAAGCATTATCTGTTGTATATCCTAAATTGACTCATTTTACTTGTGTGGCGCATGCATTTCATCGTGTGGCAGAAGTGGTCAGAGACAATTTCCCTAAAGTAGATTTGTTGATTTCATCAGTGAAAAAAGTATTTCTCAAAGCTCCCAGTAGAGTTAACGTGTTGAAAGAAATGTACCCTGAAATTCCATTGCCACCAAAGCCAATTTTAACTAGATGGGGTACATGGCTAGAAGCAGTTGAATATTATGCCGAACATATAGACTCTATTAACAATGTTCTCCTTGCATTGGACTCTGAAGATGCAGTCTCAATTGATACTGCGAAAACAGTTACCTGTGACATAAGTGTGAAGAATGACTTAGCTCACATTCAGCATACATTTTCATGCATCATAAAAACGCTCAAAAGTCTCCAAAATAGGCACCTTTCACTATCTGAAAGTTTTGAAATTATAAATAGTACTGTGGAACAACTGAATCGTGGTAGAGGTAAAGTTGCAGATGCAGTAAGAGCTAAGGTGGACACTGTACTTTCAAAAAACCCTGGATATGAAGAACTACAAAAGGTTGTTGCTGTGATGAGTGGTGAATCAACAGTGAAGATTAACTTGGACTTATCCCCAGCAGACATTGTGAAATTGAATTATGTACCAGTTACTTCTTGTGACGTCGAACGCTCTTTTAGTCAGTATAAATCTATCCTCAGAGACAATAGAAGAAGATTCACTTTTCAGCACTTGAAAGAAATGTTTGTAACCTATTGTTATGGTAACAGACAATAAAAATTGTGTTTTGTTGAAACTACATTGGAAGATAAGGTACGTCCATTATATTTTTTGTTTAGTTTGATTAAAATGTACCAATATTTAACGTACATAGTCATTTTTTTATAATTTTAAGTCCATATTTAATTCCATATTTTGGTAAAAATCCATATTTAATTCCATATTTTGGTAAAAATAACTACATATATATTTACATATTTCATATATTTTTAGTCCATATAAATCCGTTCCCTGGTGATAATACTTGTAGTAGTAGTTGAATGCTGGTAATGGTGACACTGGTGGTGATGACGATGAAATTGTTGGTGGTGGTAACGACGGCAGATGTGCAGATGATGATGATGATGATGATGATGATGATAATGATAGTGGTGGTGGCCGCGGCGGCGATGATCCTGACAGTGGATGAGGTATTGATGTCAGTGTTCATTTTATTCTTATCATTGAACAAATATAATGGATTGCCTGATTGCTATTTAGAACGAAATGTTGAATGTTGACATTTTTCCTATTTCATCCTAACGGCGAATAGATCAAGACAAATCGAAATCCTCCATTTTTTGTAGATCGATTCAATTCGCATCTTATTAAAGAGTAATTACTAGACTTCGTTGAATTGCCACACGCAGCATGCTATCAGGTTGCCGATGTACGGTAGTATAGAAGAGGTGAGCGACCTGCCTGTCTCGTAATATAAGCAGTTCATGTTAAGAGATGTGACCGGTCCAAATAGATAGAGCAACTACAGCTAATGTATATCTATATAAGCACTTGTTTTTGCATTACTGTGATTGGAATAGTCAAAGCTAACATTTGTTCAGTGCAGACAAGAATTCAATCAAACATACTACAATGAGTGTGTTGCTGTTCCAAACAATTGCCCCTGGAATACCCTTACCCCCGCAGCCAGTCTTGACCCGTTGGAAAACGTGGTTGGATGCTGTTAATTATTATGCAGAACATTACGGCAAAATAATGGAGGTAATTGATGCATTGGATAGCACAGACAGTTCCGCTGTTGCAGCTGTAAAATCATTGCCTTCTGAACAGCTATTGGAAGATATTCTGTTCATTGATTCTGATTTAAAATCGTGTCCAAAAGCATCACCCTGTTAGAATCGTCTAAACTACAACTCTCAGAAGCCCTTAATATAGTGGATAAAGTATCACAAACCGTTATCCAAAATAACAATTCACTAATTTCAGAAAAAGTGAAATGTAAGTGAGAAACATTATTGCTAAAAATTCTGCCTATTCACAATTTCGTATTATAAACGATGTACTATCCGGTCACGACAAGACGTTTGAAGTTGGTGTACTAAAAAGTAGTGACTTTCCGTTCTTCAAATATGCACCTATTACATCGTGTGATGTCGAATGTACATTTCCCCAATAAAAAACTGTTTAAGTGACCATCGGAGGAGGTTCACTTTGCAGTCGCTCAAAATGTACGTAACTCTTTACTGCAATGCACATATTCAAGGACGACGTGAGTATATTACATTAAATTTTAAGAGTTAATATATCTCACTACAAAATAATTGTGTATTTACATGTTTAGACATTTCCTACTTCAATGATCATTCATTATATTTCTTGAATGCAGGATACAGGTTTTATTGTAACCGGAGTATACTGCTCAGTGTTTACATCAGAGGCATACTCCACCCGTTGCACGCCCCCTTCTCATACAGTCTATACCGCGTGCGCAGTAAACCTTGCGATTCTCGTGGCAATTCCACGAAGTCTAGTAATTACATTATGCAGACGTAATATATAATTCACGTATATACCATTGTTTATTTATAACTTCTCGTTTATTTATGTAGGCTACTTTCACTTTCTTTTTAAAAAATCAGGTGTTAATTATAGATACATTACATCCTTAGTTCTCGCGAATTACTAATACTAATATCCACGTCTATTTTTTAACGTGGCCGCCTACTGGAGCAAAATACATGTTACCGTTTCTGTAGTGCTGTACGCGCATCTTGCTCCTTAGCCGATGCAAACCGCAACGTATCATTACTCCTTAGCGGCAGCGGGCCGATGGACCCCGCACCATAGTAAGAAGAATATAAATAAATTAGCTCTTAGTAATGCAATGTGCATAATGATCTTCAATGTACAACATAACCTACAAACATCCAAATCCATACAACACCAACCACTTCAGCGCCTCACGCACTATATGGAGTCTACTTATCCATTGTCATCCTTTTCTACAGAGATATGAAGCTCTTATTACAACATTCAATATTAGTTTTCTTTGATATATCGTACTTCTTCAAAAATATTTTTAAATGTTCCATTTAATTTATCACATTTTACCTTCTGTTTCAGTTGGTAAATCTGGTGGAGAAGAGACATCCATCTTGATGAAGGCAACAATACCTCGAGAAAGAATACAGATACATAAAACGTATTCAAGGAAAAACAAGAAGGAATGTCTCTTCTGGCGACTGTTCTAGTAAGTATATACTGTAGTTACTCAAAGGTCAAAACGCATTTTAAATCCCATCTTTGTTAAAAGTATGGTTTCATAAAAATCACAATACTTCCATTCCAAAATGCTCTTTGAACACTGATTTAGAAAAGTAAAATGTCGAAGTTATTTAACCTATTTTTATTTGGATTATTTATTGCGTTCGTCTATAAAAAATATATTCTTAAATAATGGTTTCATCTCTGCGAATGAAAATGTCTTGTTCTGTGCTTTTTATAAATACAATAACTTTCCAAGCCTTGGGATCTCCTTCGCAGCCAGTTTTATCACACTGGAAATTGTGCCCAGAAAGTGTGTCTTGTTGCTGTCCAAACAGATGATAGAATCCCTGCATGATAGTCCTGCGAATAAGATGGGTATGCAAGTACCTGTCTATTAAATCCGAAATTTTCTAAAGTGTGGCAGCAACAGTCAAGTAAAGCGATCGGTTTGGAAGTAAATCCCGAGAAGACAAAGTATATGATTATGTCTCGTGACCAGGATATTGTACGAAATGGAAATATAAAAACTGGAGATTTATCCTTCGAAGAGGTGGAAAAATTCAAATATCTTGGAGCAACAGTAACAAATATAAATGACACTCGGGAGGAACGCAGAATAAATATGGGAAATGCGTGTTATTATTCGGTTGAGAAGCTCTTATCATCCAGTCTGCTGTCCAAAAATCTGAAAGTTAGAATTTATAAAACAGTTATATTACCGGTTCTTCTGTATGGTTGTGAAACGTGGACTCTCAGTTTGAGAGAGGAACATAGGTTAAGGGTGTTTGAGAATAAGGTGCTGAGGAAAATATTTGGGGCTAAGCGGGATGAAGTTACAGGAGAATGGAGAAAGTTACACAACACAGAACTGCATGCATTGTATTCTTCACCTGACATAATTAGGAACATTGAATCCAGACGTTTGAGATGGGCAGGGCATGTAGGACGTATGGGCGAATCCAGAAATGCATATAGAGTGTTAGTTGGGAGACCGGAGGGAAAAAGACCTTTAGGGAGGCCGAGACGTAGATGGGAGGATAATATTAAAATGGATTTGAGGGAGGTGGGGTATGATGATAGAGACTGGATTAATCTTGCACAGGATAGGGACTGCTGGCGGGCTTATGTGAGGGTGGCAATGAACCTTCGGGTTCCTTAAAAGCCATTTGTAAGTAAGTAAGTAAGTGGCAGCAACAGTATAAGACCTGACATCATGTTACAATAAGAATCCGCTCTTGGCCAATCCTGCACTTTTTTTGTCAAATTGAAGGTTTCAGATTCTTCTGCAATAAATTGTATGTAATATTATTGATTATTCACCGCCCCACCTCCATTCAAGAAGTGCTCAACAACTACTGTAAACGTTGCTTGTCCCAAAACACAGTAAACATTAATTTGATGCCTGCTTGCTGACGATGGACTTCCTTAGGTTTTGGTGAACTTGGTGACCATATTCCATGCTGGCTCTTGCTTCCAGGGCTATGGTAACGCCCCCATGACTTATCCCCTTTGATAATTCTGTTAAAAAACGATCATCTTCATCCTGATAACGTTGCAGGAGTCGATTGGCACGCAGAGTTACCATTTCATGGATTCAGTTACGTGGATTATTCGCTGGACTGATACTCCTGTTTGTGCTTATTTCATGAATGTGACGTGGCGGTCCTCACTTATGCAGCTTCAATTACATTCACAATTTCCTGTCACAACACTCAGAGGAGAACCCAGTCATTTAGCAACAACGCCTCCTGGGACCACAAAGGTCTCAGAGTAGTTCAAAACTTAAAGTGTTATTACAGTAAACAAACTGGATCTGATGTAGACCTACAATCAGCAAGATAAATTATAATAGAAATGACTGCGTATATAAACCGTAACATTCAGTCAACACAAGCTAGTGAAGTAGAGTAAATAAACTAGAAACCCGCTAGGAAATTAAGCTCATGTTGAAATTTAAAGATTTGAACTACAAGCATGATTTCACAGTTTGGAATGGAAAAATACTAAACGTAGCAACACCTGATCTGAATTTTTTAGAGGTTCGGGCACTTCAAACCGCTCATATTGTAAGAATATTTTTGTATGAAAAAATGAACACTATACAGGGTGATTCAGAACACCCGTAACAGCCATTTATTTCGGAAACTAGTGCATGAAAATTTCCGAGAAAAAAATATTAATAACTAAACCACATGTGAACTTTCACTTGAGCTTGATTTCATCAATCAGCTCTAACAGGAAGTAGGTTCAGTGGCGTATCACTTTAAAATTTTAAATTGGAGTCGGGGTCAAATAAGGTAACATTTGATAGAGCTCTTCAAAACAAACAACTTTCATACGAAACGTTTTTATTAATTCCTACTCTTTCAACGAGAAAACGTACGAAAAGACAATGGGTGATTCCTACTCGTAAGTCATTTATTTCGGAAACCAATGCATGAAAATTTTCGAGACAAAAAATATTTATAACTAAACCACATGTGAACTTTCACTAGAACTTTATTTCATCAATCAGCTCTAATGATTTAAGGGTCAGTGGCGTATCACTTTAAAATTTCAAATGAGAGTCGGGTCAAATAGGGTACCATTTGATAGAGCTTTTCAAAACAAACAACTTTCATAGGAAACGTTTTTATTAATTCCTACTCTGCCAGTCACTTGACCACGCCGAAGTATTAGGAGTCACTGACAATGTTAGAAGAAGAGTACAGGTGTGTGCTGCTCAGAACGGCAGATAGTTTGAAAATTTATGAAAAATTAATAGAATTGTCAAGCCTTTCAGTAACATGTCAACATTAATTGTCTTGTTTACATTTTCGTCTTGTAACATTTCTCAATACTGATGACATTGCTTTTCGTACGTTTTCTCATTCAAGGAGTAGGAATTGATGAAAACATCTCCTATGAAAGTTGTTTGTTTTGAAGAGCTCTATAAAATGGTACCTTATTTGACCCTGACTCCCATTTGAAATTTCAAAGTGATACGCCACTGACCCTATTTCCTGTTATAGCTGATTGATGAAATCAAGCTCAAGTGAAAGTTCACATGTGGTTTAGTTATAAATATTTTTTGTCTCGAAAATTTTCATGCTCTAGTTTCCGAAATAAATTACTGTTACGTGTGGTCTGGATCACCCTGTACAGTAAATAATATCTAAAGTAAAGTCAATCCCTTGACAGGACAAATCGACTCAGAGTGTGTTGAGAGGTTGAGACTCTCAACTTTACAGACAATAGGTATTTAATAGTAGTAGGGACGACAGTTCTACTCCCAAGGAAATGCCCCTGGTACTCATTTCTGTTAGAGGTTGAGTAAACCCATGGCCATAATGCGGCTGGAAGAATTAGACCAATGGAAAAATCCATGACCCCATCGGACATCGCACTCGCGACCTTCCGGCTTCCAGCGTTACGCCCAAAACGCGAAGCTACCGCACGCCCCATGTAAATATGCATGAAAAATTTTTTTGTGCGAGATCGTGCGTATTTGCTTGCTTTCCGCACAGAACCAATACGCGGTAAGTGTGAAATACCACATTCAGTATTCCCAACGTAACACACATAACAATTTCCCTCTTCTTACCGCTTAAGCGCCACATTCATTTTACTGCTTTAGGCTTTTAACACTTTATTTTTAGAGACGTTTAACATAGTAATAATTATAAATTGGAAACTTACCACTGCAATTTCACCTAAATTGCAATGTTAATTATTGTTTTTAAATATTTGCAAAAATTAAGTAAAATCTACTACTCCACGAAACTTATTGCATTCCTGATACAAGTAACATTAAGGAAGCCGTGAAAAAAATCAACAAGATTCCAGATGCCGATGTTATTACTGCAATATGTTATATAAATAATATTGTTAAAATATTAAAATGAAAAATAAATCATTACATAACCTTACCGTTTGTTTTAAGTTCGCATTTATAGACTGGGGGAAAAAGACAGACGTATATCACGGCCTGCTGGAATATAGTAAACACAGCAAACATTTTATAGCAACAATTTGAAGATAGATATTTTTGTTTTTAAAAGTTGCCGTCATTGAAGAGAAACCAAGATGGAGATTTCATTGCAACTAATTAGAAATTCGTCTTTCAGGTATGCAATAAACGATCTTCGCACAAAATAATGTACGATACACGAGCGGTATGTTTGTTTTCATGTTCTCGGAAATTAAAAAAGCTCAACTGCGTTTCGCTTTTTCAATCTTTTCCTCGAACATGAAAATATCAACATACCGCTCTTGTAACGCATATTACTATTTTCTCCACATTTTTCGAAAAGGGGTATACTTCACTGTAAGCTTTATACGACGTCTCTCATCCCTATATTGATCTTCCTTTATCTCTTATAACTCTGCAATGCTTGAGAAAATTGGCATAAGTCAGTTTCCACAAACATTTTTATTAATTTATTGACAACTGTGATATTCTAAGACAGACTAGGAGAGCCATGTTGTTAAATTTCCCTTCTTATACTCTTATTTCAACATTGTGCCATATGTTCTTTATCTGCCGTTAATAATGCCAGAGATATAACGTTGTCATATAATTCAGAAAAATCAAAATAGTTTACTAATAACAAAGCTTAATTAAAATTAATTAACACTCCATATTCATAATATTATATTCGAACCATCAAATTGTTAGCTTAGTACTTTATTAATTAAGTAATATAAAACGTCAGATACAGTGCAATGTTTGCAAATTAATTACATTTGATAATTAAAATTTGTAAGGACAAATGGTGTAGCAAAGCTCAAGTTATATAATACTACACACGTGATATATTAAAACCACAGTCTACTATAGCCTTTACAGTCACGAAGCTCAATATGTAGTAAAAATGAAAACATGGGTAGTTGCCCACCACTAGGATCGCTACTATCGCCTCATCATTGCAGATCTCTCTCCTAGCAGACGACAAAATATGTTACACTTTCGTTGTGTTCTTTTAGAAATATTAACACCTTCCTTCCATTATTGAAATATTAAATGCATAAAGTTAATTTATTATTTTAATGAAGTATATTAAATTGCACCATAAACTCGAAGATACCTGCAAGAAATAGGTTAATATTATTTTTGTTTGTGCAAAACGAATTGAAATTTACTATAATCGCTTCACTCATTCAAGATTATAACGATAATGAACTATGAAACAATAAATATTAATTTGCATTTCCCTTTAAAACAATAATATAATAACAATAATAATGGAAATGTGATTTAATGGGAGTAACTTACGTGTACCGGTACTTGTAGTGTAAGCTTACGTAGTTAACAAAGTGGGATGAGGTTAAGCAATAACAATCACAATAAATGTTATTGTAACAGACTTACTTTTTCTACGTCTCTAGTAAAGTAACAAATAAAAATAGCAACAAAATTAACAGCTATAATTAAGAACATATCCTTTGAAAAAAAAAAGTAGGCCTAAGTTGTCTGAAAATGTACACTTATTCAAGGAATCAGCTGATACACACGTAGAATTTGTGCAAAGCTTTTGTTTCTCAGCTGCAGGTAATAACAGAACAGGTTTATTTGAAACATCAAATAAAGTTCCAACTGCATTCCAGATTAATTTATTTTTGTTTTCATTCATACAGTGTGTGTTTTCGAAATGAAGAGAGCAAAACTTTATATTATTATAAAAATATGCTTCATTCTTTGTCATTAGATCTTCCCTCCTGCTGTTTATTAACCACTCTTTGCATCTAGAAGTAAAATAAGAAATAGATGTTAGGATTTTTCTTCACAAGCATCAATGCGAAATACGCAACGACCTAGCACTCGATGAAAATACTACACAGTCGATTCTAAATCCAAAGTCGACAGTGGATAGTCTATTGTTTCTAGTTGCTAACCGCGTGGAGCGCTTTATCGCGAGATTTGCAAAAACTCACCTCAAGCTTCGCGACTGTATATAGTAGACTGTGTTAAAACATTATATATTTTTCAGGTGGAGTCCATAGTATTGCACTATAGGGTTGTTTAATTTAGAAAACAACTGAAGACCAGAGTTGACAAACATCCAAAGTAAAAAATTTACGGAATTTGACTTTTTACCTGACATTAAGTTGTGTTTTGCATAGGCTAATAACCTGTAAAAAATTCCAAATCCAACTCTAAGGCCCGTATTCACCAACGTCGGTAAAGTTTAGCTAAAAATTACTTAGATAACACTTACCCTTGTATTCACCAACAAAATTATCTCCGTTAGTTGGGATTATCTGAGATTAAATTTTACCGCAGAAATGTTGACAGATAAAGTACGAAAAACTAAGATAATCAGAATAACAATATACGAGTGTGATGTGTAGGAGACTGGAATATTCAATTAATGAAAGAGAAAATGATAGTGACGAGAAATATGTCCAAGAGTGTAAAAGAAGATGTCCTAGGTTATCTAAAACTTAACCCTCACCTTTGTCAGTCATATATATTTGTTCACTTTTCATTTGAGTTGTCACACCATGTATTTATGGTCAGGATTCAATTTTCAATTTCAATTTCAATTTTATTTATTTCAAATATACAGAATAAAGAAATATAATTACAAAACAAACAAAGAGAAATACAAATAAAATAATACAAGCAATATAAAAAGAAGATACAGTAGTATTAACAAAATTTGAGACCGAATGAGCAGCGCTCGTGCAATATTTCGTATGCAATATTTTTACAGTCTCTGATGACAAATATGTAAGGTCAAATGTTTTTGCATATTACAGGCGTTCCTAGCATACTATTGTGCATTTATTGTATCATATTTTCAGGATTTTGTTGCACAAACCCCCAAATTTTCTTTTTTTTTTTAATAAAAAACAAATATTGTGAATTCTCACATATATTTTCTGCCATCAAAACCAATAATAATTCCTTTACTTGTTAATATGTCGTATTAGGTTTCTTTCTGCGTTTCTGGTCAACAATGGTCCTAACTTAACGGTAGGTAAACTATTTTCACGCATCTAACGTACATACAACCGTGAATATTGTAGATTTATTTCAACTCAACAATAGGATTTGCTCTCCACACAGTAACACAGTGCTCGTTGGTGCACTTCACAGACGACAATGTCAATTTACTTGGACTATTACGAACAACAACGAACTGTTAATCTTAACTAATGTTCACAGAGCACTATTTACAAATCAGAACTGTCAGTTCTCAGTTCACAGTTCTTCTAGCTCAGTCACTCGAGTTCACAGTATCTCGAACCACAGACTTCCAGAGACAGTCCACTGTACTCGAACTTAGGTCCCTCCAACTGCGGTCCACTGTACTCGAACTCAGGCCTTCGGATGTTGACACAGTTGCGGACGCACACTCGAGTCGAACTCCGGTACACAAGACTGACTGGCTTGTTCTGTTCACTGGCTTACTGACTGAACTAATCATGAATGAATCTGTCGTTCCTTCGCGTCCGTAATTTATAACCACAGCGACGTAACCGAGAAAGTTCGAATTCGCGATTTTTCCACTTCGACGGATTTCTCGGCCTCTCTAGGCAAGCAGAAAATGCGCGCGCAAACTCCCTCGCCGCGTAGGCCCTTTCCCCTCTCGTCTCTCCTCCGCGCGCCGTCCCTCAGTGCTCCGTGGGGCCCGTGTCGACTCGCGCGATCTGCTCTCTTGCGGGACGCTGGTCGTGAGTTCGAATCTCACGTCGCTGTCACAATATGTTTATTTTCATAACGAATTTTATTGATATTTTACAAGGTGCTTTATTATTTCCAATCATTATTTCCGTGATTCCGTATGAAAAAATTAATGACCAAATTCAATCTGAAATGAAAACTCAGTTTCAGAAAACCAGGATAAAAAATCCTGTGGTGAATATAGAACTGAGCATTATCCGACATAATGACATTATCAAAGTTTTAAAAATCTATGATAACAGCAAATATTAAAGTTGTCCCAATGTGGAATAAGTTCCTAATGTGAAATACCGAAATAAAATATCCGTAAATTGCTATCTCTTGTGAAACCCATGAAGAACTACTGGAAAGGGAGCCCTGAACGAGCTTAACTGGTTCTAGTTGAGACAAAGCTCGTCGGCGAAATGGAAGTGCGTGTTTTTCATCTGAGCGTCAAGAAAATATTTTAGTAATTAACACTGAAATATTTGCTGCAATTGCAATGTAAGCATTACCATAATAATTTTTTGGTATTTTATATTATGTATAGATGGACTAATATCACAACAAATGTCCAGAGAATTTATTCAGTTGTTACGTGTGAAAAAGCTTGAAAGTAAAATGGCCGAGATGAGCCTGATGCGAAATATTAGCATGTGTCTCAATGTGGAATATTTCATATTGCGATCACGAAAGAAATATTTCTTAATTTAGAAAGCGTGATACTTAACCATGACGTAAGAAATATTTCATAGTCTATAATAATAATAATAATAATAATAATAATAATAATAATAATAATAATAATAATAATAATAATAATAATAATGACAAATTACTACCATTATTCATATGGCATTCATGTATCCTTTGAAAACTTGCTATGGCCAGGGAATTCGGACATGGTAGCTAATCACAGGGATCCTGTAAGGTCAGTGACTCACTATCAAGTTTCAGAACTCTTCGGAAGAGTTTATGCTACAGCAGCTACAGCGGAAACTACTATTAATGGGTTCCAAAAAAACTGACATTTATCATTTGATAAAGAGAAATTTCACGACTATGATTTCCCAATTGAAGTGACAGACACTGTCTTTGTAGCAAGAAACAGAACATCTGAAGTAAGTGTTGATAAATTAGATTCCCTTTCCCCAATATCCACTCAGGCACCAAGTAATCGTGGTTCAAAACGGGGAACTGCAGTAGTTCTAACAAGTTCTCCCTACAAAAATGAACTTCAAACAAATTATGGATGATGGAAAAGACAAAGGAGTTTCAAAAGCACCCAAATGAAGTGCCAGACGTGGTCTTTGGGGAACTAAGAAGACATCTAAAGGCATTGAATCTGAAGATTCGTCAGTTGATGAACTAATATCCGAAACTGAAGACTAAGATTCTAGTTCCAGCGATGAAAAGTGATGCAGAATGTTATACTGTGCAGGCTTATGGTCGGCGAGCAAAACTGATTGGGTGCAGTGTCAGATATATAAGAACTGGGCTCACATAGGCATAATCTGTGATGGAAATAAAAAAAAAAACCTCTTCTGTACGAAATGTAAATATCACGCGTTAAAATGGGACCTTCAAAGTATATAGTTTGAGGAGGAAGGTATCGTAATAAAAGTATTTTTAGTGTCTTACAAAATAAGGACGAACATATTACATTTGCAAAAAAATTTCCATATATTTGCATGAAATAAATGTTCTTTACTAATTAAACGTGTTTCTTGTTTTATAGAAAATATAAATTCACTATACCAATTTAGGAACAGGGTATGCCTAATATGGAACACTGCTCGGTATGTTGCACTTATTAAATGTAATGTATTTCCAATGCAGATGAAACAATATTGCTCTCTACATATGAAGGATCAATCAATATCATAATCAACCTTAATGGAGTTAATGACAAAAATGTAAAAAGTATTCCATATTAGGGCACATTACTTTACTCGTTGGTGAATATGGGCCTAAGTCTGTATTTTTTAATCATAGGGATATTGATTGCAATACTTCTATATTGTAAGCATATTCACTTTCTTTGCTCTCCTAAAAATCTACTTCAATGGACTTTGGATGTTTGTCAATTCAGGTCTTCAATCATAGAACGACAGAGAAACTTTATAGACACACAATCTGATCATTTAAATTCTGTCAGTCTATTGACATTAACAGTATAATTGGTTATTTTATGACATCCGTAACCAAATTATACAACGCAATGTATACTGTATTTACATGTATGTTTGTTACACAGGTTACCGGTCTAGTATCAGCTCTACTGGTTTGCTGCACGACCACACAATTGATTCCACGATATTTACGACGTTCGAATAGCGTACAAATTCCTTGGGATCCACGCATTATTACGCAAGCAGATTACTATCCGGAAAATGAGGGCTTCATACGAGTCAACGGAGAGGCAGAAAATCCAGGATTTCAACAACATTGGGCTGAGGACAATATGCATCTGTCTAATAATGTTTATAATCCTCCATATCAACTTGATGTACAAATGAGTAACGGAAACGAAGTTGATCACTGGAGAGGGGGGGACAGAAATATTTTGAAGTGGGAAAGAAACACATTTAATCCACATCATCAACCACTTACAAAATACACAAATATGGATGAACATTCAAAGAGATATAATGATATGCATCAATCATCATTATATGCCGAGGAAACACCTAAGGAAAATGATTGTGAGGAAACTAGAGCGAAACAAAAAGTACCGAATATATATGCTCCAATACTCAAATCAGGAATAGATCAACGTGAGAAAAATTATGAAAGGTTTTCAGTTCCTGAAAATGAAAAAGAAATGAGAAACACAAATGGAGACGCGAATGTATTTCAACCTACCTTCCGACCAAAAATTGCGATAGGAAATGTAAATTCGAACAGAAATCCCATTTACAGAAACTTAGGATCAGATTCAGCAAACGTTAAGATTTCAGCCCGAGAAAATGTTGGTCAAGGTTTCCCATCTCCAACTAATAAAAACAACCTAAACTTGAGAAATAATATGTATAACCAAAGATATTCTAATAGTGGAAACAATCGTGTTTACGCTCAAAGAACAGGACAAACGAATCGGTATCGAAATTCTTATTATCAACCATATCAACCACAGTACGGAATGAGTAACTTTTACGGGAACCAAAATTATTTAAGTCAAAAACAGCAGCAATACAATGGCCAAAATTACTACAACCAGTTGGGTCAAAACAATTACAATCAGGTGGGTCAACTAGGTCAAAATAACTACAATCAGTTGGGTCAAAACACTTATAATCAGCTGGGTCAACTGGGTCAAAATAACTACAATCAGCTGGGTCAAAATTACTACAATCAGTTGGGTCAAAATTACTATAACAACTTAGGTCAAAATTATCATAATAACTTGGGTCAAAATTATTATAATAAACTGGGTCAAAATTATTACAACCAGTATGGCCAAAACTACTATAATCCCACAACAAACTTGCTATGGTCTGACAGAGACAATTCTTACAAATTTCCAAACACTTACCAACCTTGGAAGACGGGTGCTGACGTCTACAATAACAGATATTGGAACCAGAATCAGTTACTAGAAAGTAACACAGAATACAACGGGATATCTAAAAAACCACAGTATTACCCGTCTCTAGACTACGCAAGTGATCATTTCCACCAGCCCGATGACTATGGCAACCAACTCGACCCTTACTTATCTCCATCAAACCAACAAATGCAACAGTTCTTCGATACTCCTGAAGAGAATGATGAATCATCAGTACAGCACGTAACTCCAAAGCCCCAGAATAAAGACCAAAATAAGAAGAAAGATAAAAATTTGAAGGATAAAATTAAACCAATAAATAGTCAATTAAACTACAACCAAAGTCATCATGTGAAAACAAGACCAGATAAGGATCATCACAATAAGAAACAAAATAAACACGAAGAAAAAGAAAACGTCACTCAGCAACATGAAGCTGCAGAAAGTCCATGTACTGGGCCAGATTACTCAAAAGGAAATAAGACTGCTCATGAAACTCCTGTACATGGTCATAACATGGATGTATCAATGAATGTATCAACAACTAATAATAAATCTAAAGGAACATATAATGCTGTTGATACAACTACCACACGACCAGAACAAAAAATACCCACCCCTCTAGCTAAAGAGACTAAAACAAAAATAAATTCAAATCAATCAAAAATACAGAAATCTATAATATTGACAGAAAAAGAAAACACTTCAAAATCACCTACGATTTTAGACGTAACAACTTTTGAAACAATAATACCAACAAATACAGACACAGAATATAATGTAACACAATATGGAGAAACGAGCACAGAACAACAATCTACAGAGGATCAAGTTAATAATTCCATAGATTATTCAGAAAAAGACTATAATATAATGTTCGATGAATTATTTAATAATACAGAGGAAACTCAATCTCTTTCTAACTCTACTGAATTGAAAACTACCGAATATAAGCAAAACGCATCGGATACACTTGCAGCTGGACTAAGTAAGCATACAAATAATTAGTTCAATGTCGAATAGGGAAACGTGGACTCCTAAGTGACTTCAACTGTTAAAGGTACGTTTTCCTCGGTGCGACTATTGCGATGATCGTTCGACGATGATCGTGCAACGATAATCGTTGAGCACTATTTCTTTGTATTTTCGAGGCAGTCGCTCGGAGGAAAACGGCTCCATAGAAAATACAAAGAAATAGTGCTCAACGATTATCGTTGCACGATCACCGTTGAACGATCATCGCAATAGTCGCACCGAAGAAAACGTACCTTAAGTAGTATGTCTTAGGGTAGGTACACGTTGGAGCAACGATAAACGATAAAAAAATGACCTAGCGACGCTTTAGTACTATCAAAGAATCAAGTGTTCATATCGGAGCAACGAGGACGCGGGAAGCGAACATTTTGATTTATCAGTA
Source organism: Periplaneta americana (assembly GCF_040183065.1). Lineage (NCBI taxonomy): Eukaryota > Metazoa > Arthropoda > Insecta > Blattodea > Blattidae > Periplaneta > Periplaneta americana. The sequence goes on along the minus strand of NC_091129.1, from coordinate 163,668,806 downwards.
GAAGATATTCTATACATCCACTTAATGAAAGAAGAGACATAGGAAATATCAGCTTCTAGGTTCAAGTTTAATATAACTTATGTAAATACGTACAAAATTGAACCCGTTTCTCATCCCAAAGGTAGTATAAATTCGTTGTGCTGTGATTGGTTATTGTGATCACATAATTTATCACGAATAAATACACAACTGATCAATTTGCCAATATCTACAACAATTAATTTAATATGCCGAAATAATAATAAATCTATTAATATTAGGATATATTCTTAACCACCGGTCATTATACAGATCAAAATTATCTTAATCAGAGATTATATGAACGACAAGAGCAAAGAAAATGGAACTTTTCTTTTTCGTCGCTTTTATCGTGTCTCTTCGCTTTTATCGTTACTCCAATATGCACACCTCAATAAAAATGCATGCTTCAATTCTCTCTGATATAGCATCGCTGCTTCTTTTATCGTGTATCTTCGCTTTTATCGTTACTCCGATATGCACACCTCAATAACAATGCATGCTTCAATTCTCTCTGATATAGCATCGCTGCTTCTTTTATCGTGTATCTTCGATTTTATCGTTACTCCAATATGCACACCTCAATAACAATGCATGCTTCAATTCTCTCTGATATAGCATCGCTGCTTCTTTTATCGTGTATCTTCGATTTTATCGTTACTCCAATATGCACACCTCAATAACAATGCATGCTTCAATTCTCTCTGATATAGCATCGCTGCTTCTTTTATCGTGTATCTTCGCTTTTATCGTTACTCCAATATGCACACCTCAATAACAATGCATGCTTCAATTCTCTCTGATATAGCATCGCTGCTTCTTTTATCGTGTATCTTCGATTTTATCGTTACTCCAATATGCACACCTCAATGACAATGCATGCTTCAATTCTCTCTGATATAGCATCGCTGCTTCTTTTATCGTGTATCTTCGCTTTTATCGTTACTCCAATATGCACACCTCAATGACAATGCATGCTTCAATTCTCTCTGATGTAGCATCGCTGCTTCTTTTATCGTTTATCTTCGCTTTTATCGTTACTCCAATATGCACACCTCAATAACAATGCATGCTTCAATTCTCTCTGATATAGCATCGCTGCTTCTTTTATCGTGTATCTTCGCTTTTATCGTTACTCCAATATGCACACCTCAATAACAATGCATGCTTCAATTCTCTCTGATATAGCATCGCTGCTTCTTTTATCGTGTATCTTCGCTTTTATCGTTACTCCAATATGCACACCTCAATAACAATGCATGCTTCAATTCTCTCTGATATAGCATCGCTGCTTCTTTTATCGTGTATCTTCGCTTTTATCGTTACTCCAATATGCACACCTCAATGACAATGCATGCTTCAATTCTCTCTGATATAGCATCGCTGCTTCTTTTATCGTTTATCGTCGCTCCAACTTGTATGTACCCTTATACTAATACTAGAGAGCAATATTTTAAGAACCATCGCTCCAGTAACCTTGAAAGTAGAGACGCAAAATTCAAAATCTATACGAACACACACTGTGTAATTTAGCACGTTTCATTTTATATTCTTGGCGTTATATTGTGAGTTTATTTTTAAAAAAACTCTTTCAATAGCATACAAATTGTTATTAATTAATTCGTGAGAAATATAAATGGTTTTCAATAGCAACAATTAATTCTTGAATATTGATTAATATAAAATTATTTAACATTGCCTTTCGAAAATAAATTAATATGAAATTATATTAGATTACTAAAAATGGTAAAGGTTTTTCATTATTTTATTTTGTTTATGAAAATAATTTTCTTTTATGATTATTTCACTCGAGCAGTTTATTTTTGAATCAACGCAGGTAACGGCAATAAATGATATATTCTATTCTTATTACAAACTATTTTTAAGAGCAACAATATAAAATATATTATTTCGAAACAAATATTACTCTTGATAGTTCAACAAAAGCTACTGTTCGCCCGAGAGTGGTTATGTCGCATCCCGATCCCCCCCCACCCGTTCCTGCTGACGTCTCTGTAAAGGCTAGTGCCTGGGGTGTTAGGCCCTTTCCTGAAAACATTTGCTGTTCGAAATTGGAGGAAGTTTATAATTTGTTTAAAATAATTTAAAGAAATGGGTCTCATAAAGTAATTGTCACATGACTTCCCCCGTTTCGCCGAACCTGAGACATAACCATCCGGTGGGACAGGATATAAAGAGCGGCGGGAAAACTGGAATATCAATAACGATATTTGCGCAAAAACATCAGCGAGCGTAGAAGAGCCGAAAATGTAGTCGATAAAAATTGTAAAATTACACTATTGAAGATTTTGAATTATAACTCTGGATTTATATAATATACTACAGTAATATCCCCGTGTTATGAATGTGCCTTGCCAATGTTATGTGTAACACAATAAAAAGTCTCCAAGTTATGCGGACTAGTTTTCTTCTGGCACACTATATATTCAATATTCAATATGCAATTAATTAGACATCTCATTTCTTGCTGTGAAAGGAAACTACATAATTTAAGGAATCAAGTAACTCCGATTGTATAGAATAGTGATGATTATTAAAAAAATTATTATTATAGTAAATAATACGATATTTTAAAAACATTTTAAACACAAACCAACACTTAAAAAAATGTAGTGGATTGTAAAACATACAATTATGACAATTTTAGAAGTTTCAAGAACTTGGTATTGTTTAATAGCAATTTAGTTTTAATGTTCTTCAAAATAAAAACTGATATTTTGTTCTTTCATTTTGTGATAGTTATGGGTACAATATCATATACGTTAATTTGTTACCTTATTGATGTTGAAATTGCTTCTCTCGCTTTGTTATAAATTTTCAATCGTTAATCATAAGTGTTTTGGAAAAGATACACGATTTACTGAAAAGTGGATAAACAACAAAGTTGTGGAAAAGTTCACATTGCAGCAAGAGTAAAGTTAAACTATTTATTAGATAATTAATATCAGCATGAATTTAATTCAAATTTTGTTTATTTTATATATATTATTTATTTTAAAGAACAAACATAGCCTAAAACTGCAGATGCCACAAGAACCCTGAATCCTTCTAACAAACAATTTATTATATTTCTTCATCTGGTTTAATTAAAGTTATACGGTATGGTATTCAAATAATAGAAATAATCAGTAAATTAGTAACATTCTAACACAGTACTTGGCTACTGAACCAGTGTACATTTTTGTACTGATAACCTGCCGCTACTCTGGTTCGAGTCCTCATGGGGAAGAATCTTCTCAAGAAATTTCGGCCAGTGTATGGGACTGGTGCCCACCAGCATCGTCATGGATTTGGACAGCGAAATCCGGTTCCTAAAACCAGCTATAACGGCTTCTGGGGATCACAGCCTTGACAGAACGATACCTGCTTGGATGATCGTTCACCTCTGCTTAGGCATGTGGGCGTGAGACCACCAGTCGACCTTAGTTTTTTATGCGCTGTCACGCCACGGACAGACAGAACCTGAAGCTACTAACCAAAATATTATACTGAAAATCCTTTTTCTTTCTTTTACCGTACAAATCTCTCGCTTGTTAGTTCAAAGTGGGGATGACATCAATGTCTCCTTCATTCTCAGTTCTCCTCGTCTTTACGTAGAGAATGAAGCTATATCCACCAAACTGGAAGACCAGCCACTCGCCAGTAACTGTGAATTGTCAGTAAGAATTAATGTTTCGAAGGCCACTGTCTGTCGGTATCTCCACAAGTTTATTTATTAGAACTGTGTCTAAGCGGGGATGATTAGATCTGTATGAATTGGCCGAAGCACAGTTATAGGAAAAAAATTTTGAAACGACTTCATATTATTATGTACTGATAATAGACTGTACAAATTTCATGATTCAATTATAGCTATATAACAATCATATTTAAGCTACATTTAACATAATATGGAATAACACTAAGAATTTCAGTGATTACATCGCGGTAAGTTTACTTTGAGAACAAATAGCCTATAATCAAGTTGGTAATAAGTTTAGAAGAGTATATTTGATAACGTACTGATGTATTTCTTCCATTAACAAATATTCCTTCAAGCAAAAATAATCATGTTAATTAATTTTTTACAGTTTCACTAAAATACAAATTATAAACAGAATATTGAACTGATTGAATTGCAAACTTCTTTACCGTTTTAATATTTAGGATTTGCCTTGCTTGACTGGTTTGGAAGTCTTGTGCTTCATTGTCCAAAACCTAATGGAGATCCCGCGCTAATCTGGACTTAAGGCTTTGGACAATGAAGGACAAGACTTCCAAACTAGTCAAGCAAGGTAAATCCTAAATATTAACACGGTAAAGAAGTTAGAAATTTAATCAGTGATATATGTGTTAAAAGTTCACATAGAAAAATGAAGAATATTGAAACTATTAAATTAGTAACCTCGTTTACCGATTTACAACGTAATTGCAACCAAAGAATTTAATTTATATCTTGAAGGGGATAAATTTTATTAGTTTTAAATTACTACAATTCATACTATATTTACAATGAGATCTAGTATCAGAAATAAGCTCTTACATAATAATGTGAATTACTGTGCATTAACGATAAAATTAATAAATCGAATTTGTTTCATAAAATTAACTACAGCAGTTGAACTCCATAATGCATTACTCAACTAGTAATACATTTGTACGATTTAAAAGTATTTATTACGAACGTATAGTTCTTAAATTGTATTAATATTATTCTTTTGCATTTGTCAACGAAATATGAAATTCTTCTTAGTAATTAATAAGTATAACTCTTGAGCAAACAAAAAATTAAAATTCTAAAAGAACTGGGATGCTTTGGAATAAACACATTTGTTAAAATAAACTGCACCTGTTAATTTTCAATCTCTGCCTAGATGGCATAAGCAGATATACTGTACAGTTTTCTTTATAAAACTGAGTTTCTTATACAAGATATGTTGGAATATGTACGAAAACTCAAAATCTACTTTAATTAATTCTGTGCTGTTATAGCAGAAGCTGATATGTTCAATATCAGCAAAAATATTTTGTCTAAATATGTTGAAAGTATTGTTTTTAACGTTATTGCAAAACATAGAATGTCTACTTCCATTACTAGCCAATACTGATACTAATAAAAAAAAATAATCCTTCCAATTTTTCCCTCATTTTTCCTGAAAGAAACAACTTTAAAATTGCTCTCCTGTAAAATAGGGAAAATGTACATATCTGCGTATGCCATAACAGCACATAATTATTTATGCTCGACCATGCCGAAATGTAGTAATTATACACCTGGTAGTATCCTTTAATGCATGTCATTAAAGTACAGATCTTCAGCCAATCACAAATCAGCTTTGTACCGTTATATCGATTATTCTCGGATATGCAATCGACAGACAATTAGCGAAAAGTCACGGAGGCTGGAAATCCAATACTGTCGCAGAAGGTTATGTTCTGTTACTATAATAATTAGCGTTAACTGTAAATAATATTCAAATAAATTCAATTTGTCATCTCGTTTTTCAATTCTAAATCAATTTCCAGGTTATATCAAGATTAATGTTCATTCTTATTCTGTGCCAAGGTCAATGACATTCGGCCTCGGAAAAAAATCAATACTTTCGCGTCTGCGCACATCTCACAATTCAAGTCAGTTCGCACATAACCATAAAAAGACCTAATTTTCAATACTTTCAAGTTAGGAATATGGTCGAGCATAAAAAGTCGTATGAAACTTGCCTATAATGGTAATTAAGACGCTTGTATGAAAATTATGAAACGAGCGCAAGCGAGTTTTATAAACAATCATACTTGCGTCTTAATTACTACCATTATAGGCTCGTTGCATAATGTGGGGCCCACTATTATTCCATGACTCACGTTATATTATAATGAAACAATGTTGACATACATATCAATAAAACATGTTTTTAACAATCTCCCAAACTTACTTTTTCCAAGAATTAAGTATATTTTAGTAGTTTGTAGGGGAGTATCTGTGAAACGTCGGGTTTTGAAGCGAAAACAATGCATTATTAATTTACGGGGATTGGGTAAATACAATATAAAAGCTGAAGGCAAATCCCTGTATGCTCTTATTTCAAATTAATTACTTTCTTTACATTTTACAACTTGGTTTACATAACTGAATCCATTCGTAAACAGAAACGCTGAAGTTTGAACCACATCGACGACATTACAAATATCAAATTTAGAACGTTTATGTTTCTGACCATGCGTAATGAAAATTTTAACGTTTTAGCCTCCTTTACAATCACTCAAGGGTCGGTGAAACTCTTACCTAGGCTACTTGTTCAGTTTGTCTTGCAGCCGACACCAAACCTCATACAGCTTTCTGATGCTTGCACTTCCATTTTTTTATTACTCTCAACAGACATTTTAAACTTGGACCCTTTCCTGCACTTCCCTCCAGATGAGCATGGAGTTGGTCTCCTTATGGGAACCTCAATTGGATAGGGATATGGCTCTGGTACTGGCACTGGATAAGGCCTTTCCACAGGTATTTCGAATGGATATGGTATTTTACTCTCGACTGGAACTGCGACTTGTTTCTCGATGGGATAAGGCACTCGTTTTTCAACTGGATATGGGTAAGGTCTAGGGTACGGCACAGGAACGGGCCGATCTACTGGTACCTGGACGGGATACGGCACTCGTCTCTCAACAGGGAATGGAACACGTTTCTCCACCGGTACGGGGTATGGTTGAGGTACCGGAACTGGATAAGGTCGGTCTACTGGAACTTTAACCGGGTACCTGTGGACAACAGGCACTTTTACAGGGACTCTGACTGTCACAGGATAAGGCTGGGGTTGCGGTACACGAACAGGAACGAGAACTTTCTTCTCGACGTAAACAGGATAAGGTTTTTCGACTGGATAAGGGCGTGGCACCGGTACCTTAACCTCTACAGGAACAGGAACTTCCTTTTCTATTGGAATGTGAACGGGATATGGTCTGTCGATTGGTACTCTGACAGGAAAAGGCACCGGTTTTTCTATAGGGTATGGAACTGGTCTCTCCACCTCAACAGCATAAGGACGGTTCACTTCCACGGGATATGGTACTGGTTTCGGAACCTCTATAGGAATTGGTACAGATTTTTCCACTTGAATTGGAAACGGCACAGCTTTCTCTATGTGTACAGGAACCGGTACACGTTTCTCTACTTGTATCGGATACGGCTGAGGCACGGGAACTTCTTTTTTGAGGGTTATGGTCTTCACGCGATTCGTTTCTTTGTGCGTCTCGACCGCTGTACTGACAGCGGCAGCAGCTGCTGAACCAACGGCTACTTCGCTTCCAACGCCACTCGATGTTGCACTAGCGCCACCTGCTGTTAATCCGAAGTCATTCTTGGAGCCACCTAATGCCCATCCTGCAGCACTACTGGCGGCACCTGATACCAATCCAACGGAATTACCCGCACTACCTGCAGACAATGCAACTGCATCTCCTTCCACGACTTCAAGTCCACTGCCCGAAAAACTGACTTCGCCATAATCTGCTAAGTAGTCCGAAGCGCTTAATCTCAGTCGTTCTTCAGGAATATCATAGCTTTCTTCAATATAGTCGTATTCCTCAGATTCCTCGGATGAAACAAATGACAATATAGCGAACTGAAGTAGTAAAATCTGTGAAAAAGAGACAGATCGAGCTCGTACAAACTTCTGTACTTGATAATGTAAATAGTCTATTTTATAATTTACTACGCCATATTACTTTTGACCAATAAAACGGTACGGAACGACGTATTTCAACCAATTATGACTGCTTACCTTACAATTTTATCACCTCCCTAGCATTTATATTAGTATTTTAATGTACCGGAGTACATATGATATTTCCATGCAGATATTCTGCGTCATCATACGATGAAAGAGTAATGGAACGGAGAAAAATCCCCTCCGGCGCCGGGATTTGAACCCGGGTTTTCAGCTCTACGTGCTGATGCTTTATCCACTAAGCCACACCGGATACCACCCCGGCGCCGGACAGAATCGTCTCAGATTAAGCTCCAACTCTTTGGTTCCCTCTAGTGGCCGCCCTCTGCACTACGTCATAGATGTCTATGAACGTAGGACCGAAGTCCACACATGTGCTGAGGTGCACTCGTTATGAGTGACTGGTTGGCCGGGATCCGACGGAATAAGCGCCGTTCCATTACTCTTTCATCGTATGATGACGCAGAATATCTGCATGGAAATATCATATGTACTTCGGTACATTAAAGTAATAATATATATGATATGCGTAAATCACTTCGTGATTTAAGACGGCGAACAACATGAATTATTATTGAAATTATATCAAAAGATTAATTTCTACTTCTTCACATAATATTATATTTAAGTAACAAGATATACAGTCATTTTCAAATTAAGATTTCTCAGCTGTCATTGGCTTAGTATACATAAAGATATTCACAATAAATTTACTTACCCGGATTAACATTTTGAGTGGTCAGAATTTAAAGAATGATGTTTACGTGAACCGAAAAATCTAATCACTTTATATATTCATGCTGATGGATGAGGCATGTTCGATGATCTGCAGAGTGAGTCCACAAGGCAACGTACTTCGTAACGGGTACGGAAAGTTAACTTTATGTCTCTTGATAATAATTAATTCAAGTCTCTTCTCTTATCACCAATTGTAATCTCAAACTTCATTAATTACTGCCTCCTATAATAGAAGCGTAATATTCTAATTCTTCTTATCACATTCTTAATGATCCTTGCTGCATAAATATAATGGCAAATTTAAACTATATGAAGTCTAGGTCGACAATATGTGGCATTTAATGTAACTTATATGCATTATGGAAGGATATAAGCAAGATAAATTAATTATAATTTGTCTGTGATCATTTAAACATATCTGTCAACACAGAATATGTGTTATTAAGCTATGAAACTTCACTTTATAACAATTATTTACATTGGAATATGTATTATATGACTTTCTCGTGTTAAATTCTATCGTACCTGTTTATATGTTTCGACCTGTTATTGGTCTTCTTCAGAAGAAGACCAATAACAGGTCGAAACATGTAAACCAGGTACGATAGAATTTAACACGAGAAAGTCATATAATACATATTCCGAAGTGATACAGTGTTAAAAGTTGTGTAATCAAGATGTATAATTATTTACAATTCATGTTTATTGTTTGAGATGAGTATAAGTGCAATGCTATAAGTTTTAAAGTATATTTTTCAGTCTTATAACTTATCTTATTCTGATTACATTAACACGTAAAACTTTTCACATTATTGTATCACTCTAACATCTGTATTAATATTTTCGCCTGGTTTGACATCTTCGGATACATGGCAATATCTATTTCATCATAATAGTTTTATCTATAGTGTAATTGTGTTCATGTATCTGTTTTCTTCTATTGCTGTGTACAAATATATAAATACAGGCCTAGGTGTGTCAAATACATTGAAATACATTAAATGCATTAATAAATAAATTAGTGATATGTTACTTACAAAATGATTGTATGAGTTTTATTCATGTTATTTTAATGTTATCTGTAATCATTTCATATTTTATCATTATGATTACTCATGTGTAATTGTATGAGTTTACTTAGCCTATACACATTAAATGACTCTAGTGATGTCGTTAAAACTTTAAAATTAATATAAAATCTAAAAGCACGTTTATAAAACTCACGTTGCATGCATATTATACGAGTATTTTGTACTGTGTTCACGGTATTTCTCATAGTTGTATGCTTTTCTTCTTAACATTTACTTCTAATAATTATTTTGTAAGTTTGGTATTTTTGAAGTAGTTGTCAAACGTCTTCTATGCTAAGTTATGATGTGAAGAAGTTCAGTTAGTTCATCTAACAATTCTCTTAGTTATACATTTTGTATGTCGAATTCTATTTTATCTCCTTCTTTGTCCTAACTTGTCGAGACGATATTGTTCATAATATAATGTAATGTAAAGAAAATAATAGTACATTATGCAATGAGCCTATAATGACAGTAATTAAGAAGCGAGTATGGATGTTTATGAAACGAGCGCAAGCGAGTTTCATAATTTTCATACGTGCTTCTTAATTACCATTATAGGCAAGTTTCATACGACTTTTTATGTTCGACCATATTTCTAACTTCAAATTATTCATTTTATTTGTATTTAATTGACCTTGAGCAATACCTCTTAAATTGTGAGATGTGCGCAGACGCGAAAGTATTGATTTTTTCCGAGGAACAGATGTCCACATTGACCTTGACAGCCTATAAGAACCTACAGAGTAAACTAAATATTAACTTTGATATAACATTGAAATTAAATTAGACATTGAAAAACGAGATGACAAATTGAATTTATTTGAATATTATTTACAATTAACGCTAATTATTATAGTAACAGAACATAACCTACTGCGACAGTATTGGATTTCCAGCCTCCGTGACTTTTCGCTAATTCTCTTTCGATTGCATATCCGAGAATAATCGATACTTGCGGTTTTATAACGGCACAAAGCTGACTTGTCATTGGCTGAGTTTTTATAACGGTACAAAGCTGACTGGTCATTGGCTGAATACCTGTACTTTAATGAGTAGGTGTACTTTAATAGCATGCATTAAAGGACTGCTACCAGGTGTATAATTACTACATTTCGGTATGGTCGAGCATAAAATAAGTTATAAGACTGAAAAAAAAAACTTCATATATCATTTCTAACAATGTGCCAAGAATACTCTGTATTTCTCGAAATGTTGTCCTCAGTGATTCAGTTGTGAAATATTAGATAAGTATAACGAAACCCATGAGGTGGCCACAAACATTTAAGGAAAATGAAAGTAAATCTGGGAAGAACTTCGGATTCATCTTAGTGTAAAGAACACAGTTCCTAAATAGAAAATCTTCAGAAAAAAATGATCTAAAATGTAGTCTCCATCGAATTAATTATTACTGTCAATCATACATTTAATTTGTCGCTTTGTTATCTGGATTTATGCATTTTATGCAGCAAATATGCCTCAGAAATGGAAATCTCCACATAGCAGATACCAGGAATAGGCCTATTAATAATAATAATAATAATAATAATAATAATACTAATAATAATAATAATAATAATAATAATAATAATAATAATACGACGAATACTGGTAGTCTATTCCAAATTGACAAAATTAATAACAACTATGTGAGGAAATGGAAACAACTAAATAGAATACTATGGCAGATGAGGAACTACAGATCAGAAGACATTGGAAAGGGGTGGGAAGAGCTGGAAGACATACACGAATGGAAAGGAAGAATATAAGAAGGATTTATTAATGTAAATTTCCTTCAAATTTTTGCCACTGGACTAATGGTCACTATGTTGCCCAGCAAATTTTTAAGGGAAATAAAACTCCTTAGTTTGACTTCCTTCAGAAAAGCAGTGAAACTAGAGATCCCATGCTGTAGATTGTCACTTATAACAATGTTTATTGTCATCAAAATATATACAAGTTAAATAGTAAAACCTGTCATATTTCTGTTTTCTAGGCACTATCATTAACTGTTAACATTTTTTTTAACTAGTATCATCTACTGGGTAGTTTAGCGTCGAAGGAGTTGGTGATGGCGAAATGGTATTTGGCACTATTGTAAGTTTGTTAAATTTCACCTGGAATGAAAGCTCTTCAAATTATATGTTATACGAATATGTCTGTCTAAATACCTATTCTTGTCGCGTTGGAATGTAAGACGTTGCACTGCAAACTGAAATGTCGCGGGTTCGATGTCCGATAGTCACGGATTTTCTTCATTGCATTATAGCCCTGGAGTTCTCTCAGGCTTAACAGAAATTACCACTATGGTTATTTTCTTGGGGGTAAAGGCAGAAAACATGTAGAGCTGACATCCTTGCTGCTACTGGTGAAAACGGTGTCGTGAAATTGGAGCTTTTACCTCCATCTACCTTATGGGCCACCTTGTGCTGTAATATGAATAATTACTTTAACGTTATCTATTCTCATTACTGGCTTTCCATTCTAATTCTTCACTTACGCCATTGATGTGGAACATTACGATTCATTTGCAGTACTGAAACTAATTTATGGAATATAAAGCTGTGAAGTGTACGTAGTAGTCATTATCTCTGCAATAAAAGTATTGGTATATATTCCCTTGAGTCAATAATTACTGTACCGAATAAAGAAAAAGACAAATAAAAATTAAAACATAATAACGAAATTAAAGAAATAGAAAGGAAAAGTAACAAAAATAAAGGAGAGAAAAGTATTATAGAAATTTGTAAGTAAATACACGACATAAATTTAAGAAAGAAAAAGTGGATAAATAAAAATAAAGCAAGAGGAGAGGGAATGAAGGAAACAAAAGTAAAACAGATGAAGAAAATTAATGTAAATAAAAACATAATAAAATGGCAGTAAACAGAGAAAGAATAAAATAAATAAGTATATATATATATATATATATATATGAAATAAAACAGAAAAACGAAAATAAACAGTATTAAAGAAGTAAAAATTGAATAGAAATAAAATTACAAAGTAAACAGAAAAAATAAGAAACAGAGGGAAAGAGAGAAAAAAGATAGTTGCAATTTTTCAAGAAAATAAACATAAACACAAAATACTGCCAGAGGATTAGTAGAATCCCCGTAAAGTTAGTAAAGTGTTAATTGCTTTCAGTTGGATATTATTGTGGTATTTAGATTTGTAAGGATTTATTTCTTATTTATAGGCTAAAAATTGTGAATATAATTGAAAGTACATAAAATAATTTAAGTCAATTTGTGTGTTAAATTAGTAATGATAATTTTTCTTTACCCTTTATTAAATATATAGGTTACCATATAATATGTACAATTATTTGCAATGGAATTTCTATATTTAATATGATTTTCGGAAAGTCGTTAGTGTTGTTTATTTTAATTTAAAAAGCCATACAAAATTATAACAACCTTAGTGAAAATTAAAACTATTTACATAATATACATTAATCAAAATTCCATTCAATATATTCCTGTACTGTGTAAAACTTTTTGCTGAAGGGCACATCTTTTAATTTAATTTTAGAAACTCTAACATTTTTAATATTTCTAATGTTAAGAGGAATTTTATTAATAAGATTCACGCCCACAACAAAATGGCTATTACAAACCTTACCTAATCTATAATATTGGGAATAGTTGTTTCTAGGTCCATGATAATGTACAGCATTTCCAGAATCATACGGGGCCATACAATAGAAATTTCCTCATTGCCTTTATTAACCAAGTGACGTCGAATGTTGCAATTTTCGTAACGTTTAATGCAATTAAACCACATGCATAAACGTTTGACGTTAAAATAAATTAGAGTACAGGAAATAAAGAGTTAAAAGAAAGAACATAAAATTACGATGGATGAATGTCTGGGTAGACAGACGAAGGTACCCACGAGAAATCCCTATCGTACTAAGATTCCAGAGTGTAGAGACGTCAAGCGAAGCTATTGAATCTGAATTAGAACAGGTCAAAAACTCCGTTGAAGGGGGAACATAATATAGAGTCGGTAGAACGTCGCAGCGCACGTCGGACCATTAAAAGCAAGATAAATCACGTCCTCGCAAGAGTCCGTGGATCGGAGCAGTAACGTATTCTTTCCTTCTGTCACTGAATGGCGAGAATTATTACTGGCGTGTGGGAAGGGAGGGTAATTGAATTTTTAAATGCTGCTCATGAGTGGTATATTATCGGAATTGGGGGGAGGGAACCCCAATTAGTCCTCTCCTGTCTCTGTGCAGTGGTACATCGGTCAAATGAGGTGTAAAATGGGCATTTTGCCTTTGCTGGTGAAGTACACGAAGACTCACAAAACTTGAATTTACCTAAGTAATTCATGTAAAAGAAAGATTAAGAAAGGTATTACATTCGTTAGTTATTTTGAGCTTCTGCAGTTCAAGTGCTAGCGTGCTGGTCTTCCATCCAGGCGTCCCGGATTCGATCCCCGGCTAGGTCGTTATGGAATTTGTGTTGGACAAAGACGTTGCTGAGGGGCCTATACCGTTTCCCTCTAAGATTCCATTAACACTCTTCATTTCCTCTCTTTCATCATCACCTTAATTTCTTTCCCCTATTTCGGGCTTGTGACCGAGGTAGAGTTGACAGCGGACGGCCACCGAATTTGGACCCCATAGTATGTGGTCATTAGTTGCTGGTGGCAGTGTTATATCACAGTCTACTATATACAGTCGCGAAGCTTGAGGTGATTTTTTGCAAATCTCGTGATAAAGCGCTCCAAGCGGTTAGCAACTAGAAACAATAGACTGTCCACGGTCGACTTTGGACTGTGTCGTATTTCCATCGAGTGCTAGCTCGTTGCGTATTTCACATTGATGCTTGTGAAATGTTTGTTATTGGTTGTAATGAAAATGTTAATAGCTAAAATACAATAATTGGAATAATAATATTTTACTAGAGACGTAGAAAAATTAAGTTTGTTTTAACGAAATTTATTGATCACGTTTTATTTTCAATTCTGGTGGGATTATTATTGCTTAGGCCTACTTTTTTTTTCAAAGGATTTGTTTTTAATTATAGCTGTTAATTTTGTTGTTAGTTTTATTTGTTGCTTTACTAGAGACGTAGAAAAAGTATGTTACAATAAAACTTATTGATCACGTTTTATTTCCAATTCTGGTGTGATTATTATTGCTTAACCTCATCCCACTTTGTTAACTACGTAAGCCTACACTACAAGTACCGGTACACGTAAGTTACTCCCATTAATTCATATTTCCATTATTATTGTTATTATATTATTGTTGTAAAGGGAAATGCAAATTAATATTTATTGGTTTCATAGTTAATTATCGCTATAATCTTGAATGAGTGAAGCGATTATAGTAAATTTCAGTTCGTTTTGCACAAACCAAAATAATATTAACCTATTTCTTGCAGGTATCTTCGAGTTTATGGTGGAATTTAATATACTTCATTAAAATAATAAATCAACTCTATGTATTTAATATTTCAATAATGGAAGGAAGGTGTTAATATTTCTAAAAGAACACAACGAAAGTGTAACATATTTTGTCGTCTACTAAGAGAGAGATCTGCGATGATGAGGCGATAGTAGCGATCCTAGTGGTGGGCAACTACCCATGTTTGCATTTTTAGTACGTATTGAGCTTCGCGACTGTATATAGTAGACTGTGGTTATATTTCGTGGGCGCTCTCCTGGGCTCATGGTATCTCAAGGGTCCGGGTTGAGCACCTGCGGTGATGATCACTGTCTTCGAAATTTAAAAGAATTCTGCAGACTTTAGCGAGAGTTCGAGGGCGTTTCGTAAAGACCTATAGAGCAGGACAGCCTTAGGAAATGCACATCGTTCCATTTTAGATAGCACAATTGGCCCACCGACGCGGCCAACGTGAGGGTAGTCCCAGCACGTGTCCCTTTCCTTAAAAATAACCAACACAGTATAGTTCCAGTTATTACAAATTCTCAGACAAACGTCAATGAGAAGAACTTACAGGCGAGGTATAAGTTATAATAGTAAGTTATACAACGACCCTATAATGGTAGTAATTAAGACCCCAATATACAAGTGTCTTAAGCCTAACTACCTTTATGGACAAGACTCATACGACTGTTCTAGCTCGACCATAATGAAATGCCTAACTCTGAGTTTTTACAAAAATGAAGAGTCCACTGTAAGAATAATGGATGTAATAATAATAATAATTATTATTTATTTATTTAATTTGGCAGAGCTAAGGCCAGTAGGCCTTCTCTTCCGCCCAGCAAGACTCTAATTCTAATTAAATACATTTGCTTACATAGTTATTACATTAATATCTAGATCATAAAACAACATGAAAGTAAATAATGAAAATTGGATAACTAATGTTAGTGTGACAATAATAAACATTGGTAAGACATAGTTATAATAATAATAATAATAATAATAATAATAATAATAATAATAATAATAATAATAAAATAATAATAATAATAGCAATAATAATAGTAATAATAATAGTAATAGTAATAATAATAATAGTAATAATAATAATAATAATAATAATAATGAGATGATTTAGATATTTATCTGTGATATATATAACCATTAAACACTGAGAAACCTGAAACAGCTATTATTGTTAACAAGAATTGTTAGAAAAATATTTCGTTAGCCTATTCTTAAATTGGTTTGATGTCTGACAGTCCCTGACATTACTCGGTAGGGAATTCCAAGCCGAGGAACAGCCACAGTGAAAGAAGATGAATATGAGGATGTTCGGTGGGAGGGAATGGATAATATTGAGGAGTGTTGTGATCGTGTGTCTAGGTTATGATGGGTGGATAAATTTTGAAAACGAGACGCAAGATAGACAGGAGTGGAGAAATGCAATATGTGAAAGAGAAGGGAAAGACAGTGGATTTTCCTACGATCTTCTAGACGGAGCCAGGACAACATTTCGAGGGATGGTGTTACGTGATCAGCCCGGCGAATATTGCAGACGAAACGGACGCACATATTATGAACACGCTGTAGTCTCTGCGCCGAAGTAACGCTTAGGTCAGTAAGCGGAATATCACAGTAATCGAAGTGGGGCATCACGAGTGTTTGCACTAACATTTTTTTCATTGCAAAGGATAGAAAATTCTTCAATCGTCTAAACGAGTGGATTAATGAGAATACTTTTTTGCAGGTTTCTGCAACTTGAATGTCCCAATTTAAACTTTTATCCATATAAATACCTAGATTCTTTACTGATTCATTGAACGGAATTTCGGTGCCGTGTATTTTAATCGGGGACAAATTTGGTATGGTAATAGTGCTTAACAAACGTGAATGGCCCACAATGATTGACTGTGATTTTTCTGGATTTAGTTTAAGTCGGAATTTCCGTGTCCATGTCCAGATGCCACTTTCTTGTCGAAAATGAACCAAGACTGTCAATGCATAGCAAGATATAAAATGTACATATAGAATTTATGGCATTAACACTGATAGTCATTGTCCAGTAATGATCGGAAAATCACAGTTAAGCTTTGAGCGCTAAGTATTTCTAACTTTCAATTGCTTCTTCTGCAAAATGTATTCCAAATGACATCCATCATTCTTGCAGTGGACTCTTCAAATATGTTACCTTGTTACTTTAATGATAATGAAAAGTTGAACATGCGTGTAGGGTCAGCGTGTTCTGACTATTGAAACAGATGACACGAGTGTTTTTTCAGCGTCTTCCCGAGTAGCGCAACAAAAATTGTCTCTCAAATGAAGAACATGAAATAAAAATCAATGTAACGTATAACGATTAAATATCATTCTACACAATTGTTCATAATTTGGCAGACATCATTTATGGTGAGGAAATTTTAAATGTCTCTTTAATATATCGTGATTTGAGAAGGCAGCAAATAATTAAAAAGGGAATCTTGCATAAAAGACGCACCTGTGCCTATGTTCTAGTCAAGTCTCTATAAAATTAAAGAAACAAATCGAAATGATGCAAACTCTTAAAATATATTTTAACAATCAGTTGCTGGTAGACTTCGTGGAATTGCCACGAGAATCACAAGGTTTACTGCGCACGCGGTATAGACTGTATAAGA
Source organism: Periplaneta americana (assembly GCF_040183065.1). Lineage (NCBI taxonomy): Eukaryota > Metazoa > Arthropoda > Insecta > Blattodea > Blattidae > Periplaneta > Periplaneta americana. The sequence goes on along the minus strand of NC_091129.1, from coordinate 163,651,189 downwards.
AGGGGGCGTGCAAAGGATGGAGTATGCCTCTGATGTAAACACTGAGCAGTATACTGCGGTTACAATAAAATTTGTATCCTGCATGCAAGAAATATAATGAATGATCATTGAAGTAGGAAATGTCTAAACATGTAAGTACACAATTATTTTGTAGTGAGAAATATTAACTCTTAAAATGCAATGTAAGATACTCACATCATCCTTGAATATGTGTATTGCAGTGAAGAGTTACGTACATTTTGAGCGACTGCAAAGTAACCTCCTCCGATGGTCACTTAAACAATTTTATTTTGGGAAAATGTACGTTCAACATTACACGATGTAATACGTACATATTTGAAGAACGTAAATCACTACTTTTTAGTACACCAACTTCAAATGTCTTGTCGTGACCTGATGGTACATCATTTATAATACGAAGTTGTGAATAGGCAGAATTTTTTTAGCAATAATGTTTCTCAACTTACATTTCACTTTTTCTGAAATTAGTGAATTTTTATTTTGGATATCGGTTTGTGATACTTTATCCACTATATTAAGAGCTTATGAGAGTTGTAGCTTAGACGATTCTAACAAGATGATGCTTTTGGACACGATTTTAAAATTAGAATCAAAGAACACAATATCTTCCAATAGCTGTTCTGAAGGCAATGGTTTTACAGCTGCAACAGCGGAACTGTCTGTACTACCCATTGCATCAATTACCTCCATTATTTTGCCATAATGTTCTGCATAATAATTAACAGCATCCAACCACGTTCCCCAACGTGTCAAGAATGGCTGCGGGAGTAAGGGTATTCCAGGGGCAATTATTTGGAACAGCGACACTCTCATTGTAGTATGTTTGATTGAATTCTTGTCTGCACTGAACACATGTTAAGCTTTGACTATTCCAACCACAGTAATGCAAAAACAAGTGCTTACATAGGTATACATTAGCTGTAGCTGCTCTATCTATTTGGACCGGTCACAACTCTTAACATGAACTGCTATACTACGGGACCGGGCGGTCACTCACCTTCTCTATACTACCGTACGTCGGCAACCTGATTGCATGCTGCGTGTGGTAATACAACGAAGTCTAGTCGCTGGAATAACTTGAAATCGGCGTTGCTCTTTTCTTCCTCAGATCACCGGTCGTACTTTCCTTTTTGTCGTATTGTGAATTGCTTCGCTTCGAATAATAACTCTGTGCACTCTAAAGTTATCGACTTCTGGTGTATAACAAGCGAGAAAGATATTTAAATTTATTCCTGTCACTCGCTAAAGTTATGTATGTCTTCTCTCTGTGCTCTTAATCCCGGAGGAAACGTCTTATGAATTGCTATTGTCCAAACATTCACTAAAAAGTGCCAGTTGAAGTTTGACGAGGACTGGTGAAGAGTACAAATGACACAATTGGATATGTTGGAAGTCCCACCCAAGTGTCGATAACCAATAAAGACGTCGGCTTCACGCCACTCTTCCCCCGAGGCTGACGGTGACATCCAGGTTCATCTCATCACAGAAGAGTGTGGCCCTTCTTTCTGATTGGATCGTCGTGAGCTTAAAATGGGATTACGTTTAAAGCCCAAGTGGGCTATTATCTCGAATTTAGATCCTTTGTCACACGTGACGAGTGGTGGCGCCCTGTACAGGCTGTCACTTCTATCGCTGCTGACACAGTTATGGGTCGAACATTCTACTGATTATTCCGTCTTCTTGTATGACTAAATAAGCAAACGTTTACGATTAGAAAAATAAATCCAAATTCCGCAAAAAATATATATACTAGAACAAAATCATCATCAAGTGGAGTAGCTACTGTATGTTGCTCAGCAAGCTTTTATTCCCGGTCGGGGAACGTTGCCTGATTGAGGTATTTTCCGGGGTTTTCCCTCAACCCAATATGAGCAAATGTTGGGTAACTTTCGGTGCTGGACCCCAGACTTATTTCACCGGTATTATCACCTTCATTTCGTTCAGACGCTAAATAACCTAAGATGTTGATAAAGCGTCGTAAAATAATCTACTAAAAATTAATGGTGGAGTTTATACGCGCAATTGGGGTTCATTTTCCGACCAAAGTCTTCAGTAGGCACTTTCCAACAATGTGGCCTCCGCGATCTCCAGATTTCAATCCGGCCGACTTTTGGTTTTGGGGTTACCTTACATAACTAGTTTTCCTGACACATCCAACAATCCTACTGCTGTGCATGGTGTCGCAGACAGAATGCTGTACATTGAACAACAGAACGGCGGACATATTCCCAATGTTTTGTAAACCCCATTGTTAGTCCAGCACTGTGTTTTTGTTTTTTCCTTATCTCAAATATTATAATGTTTATAGCGGTTTAATGTTTGAACTGTCTTTTGAAATACCCTATATTTCAAAACATGAGTTTCACTCTTTTCACATGTATTTTCATAGGTATAGTTATTGTAAGAGGATGGGTTGCAAAGCAATGCAATATTATGTAACGCAGTGCATAAGAGCTATGTGTAAAAATTGTTAACATAACACTAGAGGTAGGGATGTATTCTCTAGGCAGCATGACGAACGACAAATTATTATCGGTCTCTTATAGTTCATTATCTGATTACGAATCAACCATTAATGAATTTATTCTATTTCGCGCACTATCATTTTAGAAAAAAAAAATTACAACTTACGGTATAGTTTAAAAGAATAATTGCATTATCTCTTTTTATGTAATTAAAAAAATTACTGAAATTAAAGAGAGACTTTATAGAAACGCTGTGTAAACTATTAAATTTGCATCCATTTTCGCATAATATTATTACTTAATAGTAAACGATACAGGAGTTAAGCATGGGGATAGTTTGAGTCCATTGCTATTTATTACAGTATTTTTATGGATTAAATAATTGAAATATACAAAATGATGACAGCAAAGTTAAGAGTTCGTTATTGGAATATGAGGTCAGTATGTAGCCGGGTGTTGGTGTATGCAGACAACATATTATTAGTAGCAGAAACAGAGCAAAAATTACAAGAATCAGTGGTTGAATGGACAGAAATATTAAGAAGTAAGGGAATGATAGTAATACCAAAAAGAGTAAAGTAATGCGAATAGATAGAACGGAAGAAATAACAGGTACAATCCATATTAATTGTGACAGAGAAGAACTTGATTATCTTGGATCTTTAATACAGTACACCAAAATGGAAAAATAAAAGAAGAAATATTAAATCCAACCAAGAAAGCCTGTAATATTTACTATCAATTAAGTATGTTCATATTTGAGGAAAAAGAAATACTGCCTAAAACAAAATTACAGATATACAAATTCGTTATAGAACCAACCCTGCTGTATGGAGGGGAAAGTTGGCCAGGGACGAATGAGAGAATATGTAATATAACAGCAATTCTAATGGAATGCTACCGAAAAATAGTAGGAAAAACAAAGAGGAACAGAGTATGAAATGAGAGAATTAGAGAGGAATTAAAACAGAAATCAGAGGAAAAGAAGTTAAGAAGAAAACAACTGAAGTGGTATGGACACATGGTGCGAATGGAAGAAGAAAGAAAACCAAAGTAAGTAAAGGAGGCAATGACACAAGGGTGAAGAGGGAAGGGAAGACCAAGGACGATGTATATGGATAATAGTGAGATAATGGCAAGGGAAAGATGGAAAGGAATTGGGGTACTGAGAATAATGGCGAGGGATAGAGAGGAATGGAAGAGATGGATCGAGGCAGACCTTATGCCGTGTGGCAAAAGGGAAAGAAGAAGAAGAAGAAGAAGAAGAAGAAGAAGAAGAAGACGAAGAATATCATTGCAAAAAGTAATGGTTGGAGTTTTATGCATAATATTAAAACGTAACTACCACCTCACACTTTAAAATATCAATGGAATTAAAAACGAGACGTGAGACGAACATGCAAAAGTATACTTTGAAACCAGCTATCTTCTCATACCTTGTTAATGTAGTCACGCGCTCTGCTGACCGTACGTATGAGATATTGAACAGACCTCGAAGTCTAATAACACACGTATTGGCCATTAATTTCACGTTCATAGCACTGTTTAATTAAAACCTGAGGATTATGACAGATGGTCTTATATCGCCAAGTTGCAAGTCGTTATGGAAGATTCGAAATTACGAATTCTATTACGCTGCGGTGAATGGAATGATCTAATAATAAAATTAATCACGTTTCCGTCTACATGTGATGACATTTCGTTCGCATTTCGGTCATTAACACTAAAATATGATTGTTTAAGAAAAAACTGACACGTACATACATTGAGAGAGAAACGGCTTGTACACACTTCACATTGTTGTTTTAGTACCAGTTAAAATCAAAATTGATAGAGCACTGAGTTACCGTTACGATAATACCGTCGTAATAATAATAATAATAATAATAATAATAATAATAATAATAATAATAATAATAATAAACACTAGCAATTTGTTACAGGTTACGAGTTCGCTGAAAGGAAATGTCATGCCACTACATCAGTCGGTATCGAGATAGCATTCTAAACGTGTAAATAATATTCAAAAATCCATCCAGAATCCATATATGATGTATAAAAACCTAAGAACTGACGTGAAGTATGCCATTGGTTTTATTATTACTATTAATACCTCTCATTACTTAAAGAATATTATACAATATGCAGATTCAAGATTAATCTTGATTAGGTCTAATATAATACCCATATGAGAAAGAGTACAGAAGTTGGGATTTTGACATTCCGACGTCTAAGAACTATTTACAAGTTTCTATTGGTCACTACTACCATGAGAGTTAAGTCGTCAAGTACTTTTGAAATATCTGGCATGAGATACCACAACACACCTTACAAATAGAAAATTTCCTTTCTGCCTTTGATCTCTGTTCCTCTCTCAAAGTGAGAGTCCAAGATTCACAACTGTAAAGAACAACTAGTAATAAAACTGTTTTATAAATTCTAACTTTCAGAATTTTCGACAGCAGACTGTATGACAAAAGCTTCTCAACCGAAAAATAACAGGCATTTCCCATATTTATTCTGCGTTTAATTTCCTATCCTATTCTAATCTACTGTACTGCTCTATTTTAATCTACTGTATTACTCTATTCTAATCTACTCTACCCATCCTATTTTACTGTACTACCCTATTCTAATCTACTCTACCCACCCTATTCTAATTTACTGTACTACTCTACTATAATCTAATGTACTGTCTTATTCTAATCTACTGTACAGCTGTCAAAAAAAAAAGTGGCAGCACTCGTGAACAGCGAATATTTTCAAAGTCTACTTCGGGTCGCGGCGATGTGACACGATGCATGTGCTTGTACAAGCAGTTCCGGAACTATGAAAGTGTTCCATATCTGCTCCTCGCAGACCAGCGGTAAAGTGCTTGTTTAATGACTCAAAGGTTCTGGGTTCGGGCCTTCTTCAAGTTTTCATTTTATTTTTTAATCGTTCTTTAGCGATGTAAATGATATTCAAATTATCATTTATATCCAGTTATCGTTCTTGATGGATATCACGTTATTTATATTTTGTTATCGTTCTTTAGAGATATGAATAAAATTCAAGTCATTTGAATTCTGTTATCGTTTTATAACGATATAAATAATAATTATTACTATTGTAGCTACAGTATCTCCAATGGGGGTTAGCCCTATTTTACATATGTATGTTAGGGCTATAGTTTTATACACAAAAAAGATAAGCATAAAGAGAAATGGAAAAGAAAATTAAATTAGCTTACGCGATGTAAACAAAAACATAAACAATCCGTAAATTAGGCATTGCGATTGCAAAACAAATATCAGTTATCAATTTGAAACATACAAAAACATTAACAACACACATACGTAACACTTCTATAACACAAATATGCAGATTTCCGTACCATACATCATAAATTAATACACAATAGTCACACAGACACAATCAAACTACAATTACGACATTGCGACGACATCAAGCATCCCATAACTGACTCACATACATAACAAATCAAGCATCCGTTGCAACACATACACTTCAACATAGTAACAGTTTTAAAAGTTACAAATTTGGCTCCAAGAAGAATAAATAGGACACTGTTACTAATTACTATTCTTCTACAATTTCTTAAATACATCTGTAATAAATCTGTGAAATTCCGATATGAATAATATTCACGCTTTTTATATTGTTATCGTTCTTTAGCGATATAAAAAATATTCAAGTTATCATTTATATTGTTTTCCTTCATTAGCATTATAAAATAATAATTACTTACAAATGGCTTTTAAGGAACCCGAAGGTTCATTGCCGCCCTCACATAAGCCCGCCAGCGGTCCCTATCCTGTGCAAGATTAATCCAGTCTCTATCATCATACCCCACCTCCCTCAAATCCATTTTAATATTATCCTCCCATCTACGTCTCGGCCTCCCTAAAGGTCTTTTTTCCTCCGGTCTCCCAACTAACACTCTATATGCATTTCTGGATTCGCCCATACGTGCTACATGCCCTGCCCATCTCAAACGTCTGGATTTAATGTTCCTAATTATGTCAGGTGAAGAATACAATGCGTGCAGTTCTGTGTTGTGTAACTTTCTCCATCCAAATATTTTCCTAAGCACCTTATTCTCAAACACCCTGAACCTATGTTCCTCTCTCAGAGTGAGAGTCCAAGTTTCACAACCATACAGAACAACCGGTAATACAACTGTTTTATAAATTCTAACTTTCAGATTTTTGGACAGCAGACTGGATGATAAGAGCTTCTCAACCGAATAATAACACGCATTTCCCATATTTATTCTGCGTTTAATTTCCTCCCGAGTGTCGTTTATATTTGTTACTGTTGCTCCAAGATATTTGAATTTTTCCACCTCTTCGAAGGATAAATCTCCAGTTTTTATATTTCCATTTCGTACAATATTCTGGTCATGAGACACAATCATATACTTTGTCTTTTCGGGATTTACTTCCAAACCGATCGCTCTACTTGCTTCAAGTAAAATTTCCGTGTTTTCCCTAATCGTTTGTGTATTTTCTCCTAACATATTCACGTCATCCGCATAGACAAGAAGCTGATGTAACCCGTTCAAAAAATAATATTCAAGTTATTTATATTGTTATTGTTCTTTCGCAATATAAATAATCTGTATTTTATGTAAGTAATTATTATAACACAAATAAACATCTTTCTTTGTAAAATAGGTTATTTTATTTAGATAATTAAATACGTATTATATAATATCTTATATTAATTAAACAAACCGATATTTATCATTTATATTGTGTTATCGTTCTTTAGTGATACTGTATAAATAATATTCAAGTTATTTATATTGTAATCGTTCTTTAGCGATATAAATAACATACATTTAATATTAGGTTTGGAAAAAATCCAGTTGCATAATACTGCTATTAGTTTTTCTTTTTGTATTATTACATTATACTGTCTTGAACCACAATAAAATGAAAAGGAGTAACGAGGAATTGAGCCTGAGACGTTGACATCTAAATTCCGACGTTCGTCCGCTGAGCTACGAGGGCAAAAGTGTGGAAATATTTTCGGAAAAATTGGCCCAATCACACTCTAAGATTTTCTGATGATTCGTAGAAGCTAGTCCAGGATGCGGGGGGGCAAAGGCTAATTGAGATTTCCCGATCTCTGATAGGGTCAAACATCCTGATAGAATTAATATTTAACCCTTGCCGTGACTTTCGGTGAAGTCCGGAGGGCCCAATTAGTCAAATCCACTCTCCTCATCTCCACGCTTGGGCCCCCTGGAATTTAATAAGATGCGAAAGAGATAGTGGTGTGCGGAAAGCAACGGGATGTTACCGCATTTAGGCCTAGCCTTCCCAAGAAAAACTCCAAACATGAACAAAGGAAGCTTTTAATAGAAGAAGAAGGATCTTCTGCGGACCTCTGGAAAAAGAACTAAGGAAGAGACTAGTGAAGTGCTTTGTGTGGAGTGTGGCATTTTATGGGGAAGGAACATGGACATTACGACAAAATGAAGAGAAACGAATTGAAGCATTTGAAATGTGGATGTGGAGAAGAACGGTGCGTGTGAAGTGGACAGATAGAATAAGAAATAAAATTGTGTTTGAAAAAGTGAGTGAAGAAAGAATGATGCTGAAACTGATTAGAAAGATAAAAAGTAACTGGTTGGGTCTCTGGTTGAAAAGAATAATAGACGACATTAGGATATGTGGATCATATGCGGAGACTAAGAGGAAGGCAGAAAATAGGAAAGATTGGAGATTGCTGCTGTGTTTGCAATGAAAGACCTGCCCATGGACAGAACACTTATGTATGTATGTTCAGAATGCCTGGCATATCGTGTCTAAAAACAGTCGCTATTTGCAAAGACTAGTCAATTCCATGCCCACTCGACTGCAAGATGATCGAGATAAGAGGAAGATAGACTAAATATTGAATTGTGGCTTTTTGTTTTGTTTTTTGAACGCTTAATTGTTGGAAGTTTTAAGGCCGACGCCAGTAAATTTGTTTTGTTTATGCCACGAAAGATATTTTAATTGAGAATAAAATCTTTTTTCTTTCCATTTGCAGCCACAATATCATAATGATAAAGTCATGGCATAATATATTAATGAACCTGATGTTAATTACTAAAATAATCGTAAAAGAGAAAGGAGCCATTATGTATGTATAGTTTGTCTCTCTCAAAAACAGAAATAAAAGAACATAAAAAGCACGTGGTTGTAGTCGAACGCAGGACCTCATGAATAAGAGGCCTGAACGCTACCATTATGCTATCGATAACACACAGAATACTTCAATTATAACTGTAGATATCAGGCAACGTGGTCCAACAATATGTAACATCGCCTGTCTCCGAGTTGTAGCGAAGATACCCGAAGGGAACTTTGTTTCAGGAGAGCGGCCACTTTTTCTTTTGACAGCTGTACCTACCATATTCTAATCTATTGTACCTACCATATTCTAATCTACTGTACCTACCATATTCTAATCTACTGTACCTACCATATTCTAATTTACTGTACCTACCATATTCTAATCTACTGTACTACCCTACTCTAATCTACTCAACCCACCCTATTCTAATTTACTGTACTACTCTATTATAATCTATTTTTTATTTTTTTTTTATTTTCGTAGGTTATTTTACGACGCTTCATCAACATCTTAGGCTATTTAGCGTCTGAATCCGGGTCCAACATCGAAAGTTGGTTGAGGGAAAAGCTCGGAAAAAACCTCAACCAGGTAACTTGCCTCGACCGGGAATCGAACCCGGGCCACCTGGTTTCGCGGCTAGACGCGCTAACCGTTACTCCACAGGTGTGAACATTATAATCTACTGTACTACCTTATTCTAATCTAGTGTACCTACCACATTCTAATCTACTGTACCTACCATATTCTAATCTGCTGTACCTACCATATTCTAATCTCCTGTACCTTTCATATTCCTTTTAATTGGATATTTTACCACGCTTTTACCAATTGCTTTGGTTTCCTAACATCTGAATGGGATGAATGTGATATTGCCAGCGAAATGAATTCAGAGTTCAGAACCGAAAGTTGCCAAGCATTTCCTCTTAATGCGTTTAGGAAAAACCCGAAAAAAAACCGCAACTGGGTTAGGTAAGTTGCCCCAACCAGGATTTGAACCCAGGCCAGCTCGTTCCACGGTCATGCATGCTAACCGTTACTCCATAGTGAACTACTCCATTCTAATCTACTGTACCTACCCTATTCTAATATACTCTACCCCTATTATATTTTAGTCCATTCTACCTACACTAATCTACTCCACTGTATCCACTCTATTCTTGTCCACATTAGCTACTCTACTCATTCCATTTACACTAGTCTATTCTATATAGTCTGTTCTACGGTAGCTAAGCAATCCTCTCTAAGCTAGGCTTGCACGTCTCCTTTAGTTCCGTCTACCTACTCCATGTATAGGCCTAGTTTAATCTGGCAGGGCTCTGGACAACAAATTAAATACACACAAATGCAGTGAATTAATTTATAGACTATAATAATGTTATTTGCGTAGTACTCAATACAACATTTAAAACTGTCACGTACTGCCCGTAAATATTCAGTTTATAGATTTGGCCTTTTGTTAGCATGTGAAGTCATGGACTTATGGCGGAGGTTTTATCTTGCTGCTAAGTCCTTTTGCGTATGCTAAACGCCGCACATGTAACATTATGCATATTAAATACACGCGGCCGGCGTCCGGTAGCCAGAGCGAGCAAGAAGTCACGACTCATGGACAGGAGTTATTTGTTAACAAAGCGAGGAACACGCCCGTCAAACCGCAGATCACACAGCAAAGAGTGCCAGACCGCTGCACCCTACTGCTCGTATTCATTCCCGCTTTACTTCGGGAGAAGAAGTGAATTACATAGTTTACATTAAGTTGGTCGTTAACAGTCCACGGAAATTAATGCATGCAAATATGTCGTAAAAACTGTTGAAATATGCGCTCAAAATGGAAATATTATGCAGTAAAAGATACATTTTAGAGGTTTAATAACACGATACAAATGGAAATAATTTGAAGTAATACTTATTTACTTACTTACTGGCTTTTAAGGAACCCGGAGAATCATTGACGCTCTCACATAAGCCCGCCATTGGTCCCTATCCTGAGCAAGATTAATCCATTCTCTATCATCATATCCCACCTCCCTCAAATCCATTTTAATATTATCTTCCCATTTACGTCTCGGCCTCCCTAAAGGTCTTTTTCCCTCCGGCCTCCCAACTAACACTCTATATGCATTTCTGGATTCGCCCATACGTGCTACATGCCCTGCCCATCTCAAACGTCTGGATTTAATGTTCCTAATTATGTCAGGTGAAGAATACAATGCGTGCAGTTCTGTGTTGTGTAACTTCCTCCATTCTCTTGTAACTTCATCCCTCTTAGCCCCAAATATTTTCCTAAGCACCTTATTCTCAAACACCCTTAACCTGTGTTCCTCTCTCAAAGTGAGAGTCCAAGTTTCACAACCATAAAGAACAACCGGTTATATAACTGTTTTATAAATTCTAACTTCAGATTTTTCGACAGCAGACTAGATGATACAAGCTTCTCAATCGAATAATAACAGGCATTTCCCATATTTATGCTGTGTTTAATTTCCTCCCCAGTATCATTTATATTTGTTACTGTTGCTCTCAGATATTTGAACTTCTCCACCTCTTCTAAAGATAAATTTCCAATTTTTATATTTCCATTTCGTACAATATTCTCGTCACGAGACATAATCATATACTTTGTCTTTTCGGGATTTACTTTCAAACCTATCTCTTACTTGCTTCCAGTAAAATTCCTGTGTTTTCCCTAATCGTTTGTGGATTTTGTCCTAACATATTCACGTCATCCGCATAGATAAGCAGCTGATGTAACCCGTTCAATTCCAAACCCTCTCTGTTATCCTGGACTTTCCTAATTGCATACTCTAGAGCAAAGTTAAAAAGTAAAGGTGATAATCCATCTCCTTGCTTTAGCCACAGTGAATTGGAAACGTATCTGACAGAAACTGACCTGTACGAACTCTGCTGTAAGTTTCACTGACATACATTTTAATTAATTGAACTAGTTTCTTGGGAATACCAAATTCAATAAGAATATCATATAAAACTTCTCTAATTTGAAGTAATAAGTGTCAAAAAGTCATATTGCACAGAAGACGATTTTCCTGTCAGTAGAGAAACGTTTGTCTTCAGAAGTCCAGTTCTTCAATAAATTTTTGTGCTACTTTTTTCTTTCGGTATGTCGGCGGTTAAATTTGTAAGCAGTCCACCGCTGTGGAGTAATGGCTAGCGTGCTTGACCGTGAGATAGCGGGTCCGGATTCAAATCATGGTTAGGACAAGTTACCTGGTTGAGAGTTTTCTGGAGTTTTCCCTCAACCCATTAAAAGCAAATGCTGGGTAACTTTCGGGGCTGATGATGGATGACTAATACGATGGATTCTTAATGCTTTTACAAATAAGACTTCAATAGTCACAATTTATAATCTTTCTCCCATCATAGCAGCATTGAACGACTTTTAACACATTTTAATTAATCAATGTTCACTGACAATTCAATACAATATCATCACACATAGGCAAGTCAGTCTTAAAATATAATTGAGGATATGATGGCAACAACCCACTCTTAAGTTTATCTTCGAATTCGCAATTGTATAATACACATTTTCATATGTACAATAATGATAATATTTTATATTTGATATTGTTATGTATTGCCTGATGACGCCCCAAGAGGGCGAAATCATTTGTGTCTATAAATAAATTTTGAACAAATGTTATAAAATATAACTAGTTTTTATGTTTACTGTATGGCAAGTCATAAAATTGATATTTTAATTCATTTTATCTCTCTCTCTCTCTCTGTCCTTCTCCACTCCTTGCTCTTTCCCCATTACGTCTCCTATTGCTCTTCTTAACCGTTTCTCTACTTCCACTCTTTTTAAGTCCTTTTTTCGTCTCTTTCATTTTCTCTTTTTAATTTCATCTATCCTCATCTTATTTTCTTCCATTTCTTTTTTCCTGTACCTTTTTCCTCCCCAGTTGTTTTATCCTTGACTTCTCTGTTTTATTATTTCCCCGCCTTCTGCTTTCCTTCTTCTTCTCCAATACCTTCATTCCTTTTTCTTTTTCTTCTTCAAAGTACAAAAGTATAGTACTGTTAATCTAGCCATATCATTTGCCCATATTTGGCAGTGAATCGTGTTTACATTTCAGTTTCAGAATGAACCATAAGTAAAGTCATTAATTTTAAGGGGTTATTCTTTGAGATACTTCAAACAAAAAAATGTAATACTATTTTTCCCGTTCTTGCTTACTTTTCAGGATAAACACTGTTTTATATATGAAATATTTCGTAGTATTTTTTTGGAAAGTCATTAATTTAATTCCCAATATGTTAAGTCAATTTAAGAGAGCAGTGTATTATGATGTATGTATGTATGTATGTATGTATGTATGTATGTATGTATGTATGTATGTATGTATGTATGTATGTATGTATGTATGTATTTATTCACACTGCAATGGGTATATACCCGGTGGCAGTGGTAACTAATTACACTCAATAATGACAATAATAAACTTATTAATTAAAATTACACTTAATAATAATACCAATAATTAATACAAATAATTAATACTAACAATAATTTATAATAATAATAATAATAATAATAATAATAACAACAACAATAGGGAATACGAGTATACTAAATTAAATGAAACGATCACTTAAAATAACATTTAAAATAAATCTAATTTGTATCTTAAATTTAAGTTCGAACTAAAACCCACGAGTATGATATGTTCATATCTGCACAAGTACCTTTCAACATTACACTCATTTCGCTGTCAACTCACTCACTGGACTGGAACTACGATACATTTCACTGATTCTATCCTGATTTCATTAACACTTCAAAAACATTTCACTGTTCAAATACTTTGCACTGCCACTATAAACTATAAAGCTTCCCTGACAGGAACACGTTTCACTGACACAACACACTTCACTGACACAACATAATTCTTCACTGATACAACACTTCAATAACAAAATATCATTTACATCCTTTACATACTGTGTATAATTATCGTCTATTAGTAAACTCCTTAAGCCTATTTTTAAATATGTTTTTGGTTGTTGGTAAAGCCTTTAGTAAGTCTGCAGGTAAAGCATTCCAGACCCTGATAGTACGTTTGAGAAAAGAAAACTTTCCAGTGTCCGTCCTCTGTCTTCTTTCCCTCAATTTATATGAGTGGTCGTTCCTTGAAGAGTAATTTGGCGGCTGCAGCCTATTTTTTATTTCTCTCCAGGCAGGCTCACCTCTGTATGATTTGAACAGTGCGCATAATCGAATTCGCGTTCTCCTGTCCGTGAGTGTGTCCCATTTTAATGGTGAATTTTTCCGACAACACCTAAGCGCCCGTTTTTTAATCTTTTCCAGTGTCTTAATATGTTCTAATCTGTAAGGATCCCAACATGCAGCACCATATTCCATTACTGGACGTACTAGTGATTTATATGCAATCTCTTTGGATTTAGCAGAGCCTTTTCTTAGTACCCTCATCACAAAGTGTAACGCTCTCCATGCTTTTCCCGCTGTGTCCGTAACGTGTTCCCCCCAGCGGAGATCGCTGCTAAATGTTATTACGAGGTATTTACATTTGTTAACTTCCGGAATGGTTTCACCCCCTAACGTATACGATGCGACTATTTTATTTCTTTTCCTTGTAAAGCTGATGGCTTTGCTCTTTAGAGAATTTATTTTCATTTTGTTGGCTATTGCCCAATCGTTTATTCTATTTAGGTCAGTCTGAAGAAGAGTAGTATCTTCATAACTTTTTATTTCCCTGTATACCATACAATCATCCGCGAATAAGCGAACCCTAGACAAGATATTAACTGGCAGATCATTTACAAAAGCCAGGAATAGAAGAGGCCCCAAGACACTCCCCTGTGGGCCTCCGGAAGTAATTTCAATTGGGTTCGATAATTCCTCCCCTACCCGTACTCTCTGAGTGCGTCAAGTTAAAAGCTCCTTGATCCACTGGAGTACTCTGAAGTCAATCCCCGTTGATTGTAGTTTAACCAACAATATATCGTGTGAGACTACATCGAATGCGCGTGAAAAGTCAAATTACTGAGTCTACTTGGCTACTGGAATCTATTCCGTCTTCTAAATCCTGACATACAGTTACTAATTGACTCTCACATGAATAGCCCCCCCGAAATCCATGCTGACAGTTATGTAACCAATTTGAGTTATCCCAATGCTGCCTTAGATAAGCTGAAATCAAGTGTTCCATCTGTTTGCAAACCATAGAGGTGAGGCTGACCGGTCTGTAATTTTTTGTATCTGAGCGAGACCCTGACTTATAAATTGGAACCACTATTGCATCTTTCCAATCTCGCAGGACAGTGATAATAAGTGATTAAAAGAATTTTAGTTTTTTTCCTTTAAATCAGCAGGAATTTGATGTGAACAAATGTAACCTTTCTTTCTGAAAAGGAATTTTAAAACGTTACATTTATCCGGATCAAATTTCTGTATATCTAAATGACAAAACTAAAAGTATTTCAATAATTTATTATCATAGTACACTGCTCTCTTAAACTGACTGAGCATATTGGGAATTAAATCAATGGCTTTTCCAAAACACTCTTTGAAATATTTCATAAGAAACATTTTTTTTCTCTCGAAGAGAAAGCAGAAACGAGCAAAACTGTAGCTTATTTAACTTTTTTGTTTGAAATATCAAAAAGAATAACCACTTAAAATTAATGATATTACTTAGGTTTCACCCTGTATACAACGTTGAAACTGCAACAATTATTGTAATACAAATTATTTGATTTCTTTACATTCAGTTCTATTACTGCAATCACAGACGATAATCTTACTGCCAGAGTCCTCTAATTGCACTAATCGCTACTGCGCATACACAAAATATGCTATCACAATAAACATAGGCCTACTGTGCGGCCAATGATCAGCCGTATCGGAAGCAGGTCTCTGCTGTAGGTTTGTTGCCATCAGTTTTTGGTTAAATTACAGACGTATCAACTTTCACATTTAATGCGCAAGTCACCCGCAATTAGCCCAGGACTTCCGTTCTTTCGCATTTACACAATATTCTCAGGGATTTGAAGGTGATTATGTAACTTCCGTGTATAATGTTATGTTTTCGTCCCATTATTATTATTATTATTATTATTATTATTATTATTATTATTATTATTATTATTATTATTACTATTATTATTAAAAGGGATATCCCCAACTAAGTTTCCATCTCCCGCATTTCATCGTTGCCCTAACAAGGAGTAGACTTTTGAAAATTCTTATCTATTCGTTATTTCTAGCAACATTTTCATGAGTATAAAGCATAACTTGAAGCATTATGAACTTTGATTATAATATTTTATTAGGTATTGTTGGCTAAAGTTGTAAATCAGATTCTTAACACACATATTTACAAAATTTATCCTTTGAAGAGGTGGAAAAATTAAAATATCTTGGAGCAAGAGTAACAAATATAAATGACACTCGAGAAGAAACTAAACGCACAATAAATATGAAGAATGCCTGCTATTATTCGGTTCAAAAACTTTTGTCATCTAGTCTGCTCTCAAAAAACCTGAAAGTTAGACTTTATAAAACAGTTATATTACCGGTTGTTCTGTATGGTTGTGAAACTTGGACTCTCACTTTGAGGAATAGAAATTAAGGGTGTTTGAGAATAAGGTTCTTAGGAAAATATTTGGGACTAAGAGGGATTAAGTTACAGGAGAATGGAGAAAGTTACAGAACACAGAACTGCACGCATTGTATTCTTCACCTGACATAATTAGGAACATTAAATCCAGACGTTTGAGATGGGCAGGGCATTTAGCACGTATGGATGAATGTAGAAATGCATATAAAGTGTTAGTTGGGAGACCCGAGAGGAAAAAGACTTTTGGGGAGGCCAAGACGTAGATGGGAGGATAGTATAAAATGGATTTGAGGGAGGTGGGATATGACGGTAAAGACTGGATTAATCTTGCTCTGGATAGGGACCAATGGCGGACTTATGTGAGGGCGGTAATGAACCTCCGAGTTTCTTAAAATTCATCTGTAGGTAATAAGTTTATTTTTACACGTCATAACATGTGGTCATATCGCATGTGCAGGATTGTTGAGTATCAGGAAGCCGTTTTTAATATTATTGAGTCTCTCTTTCTATTCTCGTGCATTATTAAATAGCTTGTGTTCATGTAACTTATTTTTGGTTTTGATTGATGTTTATAATATTGGTGATTGAGGCGGTGATGAATCGTTCTATGTAACTTTACAATCCAGCACTTGACTTTGTGGCTGAGGTAAACAATGAAAAATCCCAGTAAGATTGGCCGGTCAACGGGTTTGAACCCGGGATCTCCCGAATGCGAGTCTCTAACATTACCATATGAGCCAACTCGCTCGATTAACATTTCTTTGCATGTTTGTTCGATAAGGATTAACTGTTACTGCCTATGTTGACAAACCAGTAACACTTCTTATAGTTGATTAAGTCGTTTTCTTACCTCATTAATATTCTCCTCCAAATCTGTAAGAAAGAAAAAAATAAGCATTAGTATTTCCAGTGGCAAGTCTTTAATCACAGGTAGGTAGGTAGGTAGACAGACAGACAGACAGACAGACAGACAGACAGACAGACAGACAGACAGACAGACAGACAGACAGACAGACAGACAGACAGACAGACAGACAGACAGACAGACAGACAGACAGACAGACAGACAGACAGACAGACAGACAGATAGATAGATAGATAGATAGATAGATAGATAGATAGATAGATAGATAGATAGATTTATTCGTTCCATAATATTCTTACATTTGCTTTATAGCACAGAATAAAGAACATGTCCAATTCTTACGTTTAACAATAAAATGCAATAATAACTTACATATAAAATGCAAATATGAAATATGTACAGAATTAATACCTTAATAACAATAATATTTTATACAATGTAATATGTGTACCATTTAATAGTATTATAATATTTACACAGTACTGTGAAATGTCAAGAATTCATCTACAGAATAGAAAGTGTGAGATATTAAGTAATTTTTTAGTTTTGCCTTAAATAATGCAGGGTTTTGGCTATGATTCTTAATGTCTTCAGGAAGACTATTGAACATTTTTATCGCCATGTAACGTACTCCCCTTTCAAAGCATGAAGTGAGTAATAAAATTACAAGTTTTTTCTCTTTCAATATCATAAGTTAAGTTTGTCTCAGTTGCAGAGTTGCGTTACTCTTTACAGAAGTTACGAAGACTACAATTCTTAATAAGTTGATTTCTCAATAAATTGACGTACTCTTCAATAATATTGCCTTTTATGGTGAAGTTTTAGCAAGAGTCAGACCCATTTCGAAGTTGAAAATTATATTACATGTAAATAAACTTTAACATTATGTTATAATATTCTCTCAGTCGGTATAAACCGGAGAGATGTTTGAGTTCAAAGAAACTTGCCAAGATGTCTTAAAATTACTGATCATACGAATAATGTGGTAGTGTATACACAAACGCAACAACGCTAGTTTATATTTTACTTTATAATAATAATAATAATAATAATAATAATAATAATAATAATAACAATAATAATAAAGCACAACTTTTAACATACCGATAATGTAAATTGTAATCAATTTTAACAATAACCCACCCCTTGACAACATTCTACGTACGCCACTGATTAGACTCGATCTCAGCCTATTCTCAATTACTGCTGATGATAGATGATTTGAGGGGAAAGGGGAGATGGACTGTGTTGGTGACGAATTTATTTAGAGAAAATAGGCATTTTCTTAAAATTTCCGGAAAAGGTTTCAGATATAGATGAGGCGGTTATTGTCTTACCGATTCTAAGAAAGGTACTGAAGTTTCAGAAGTACAGACTTACTCAGTATGTAGTTAACAACTCCTTATATGTCACTGGAGCGTTCGAAACAACCCGTGCGATTGCTTAAGGATTAATACAAATTAATTTTATTTTCTATAATACATCTATTTATAAAATATAATAATAAATAAATAAATAAATAAATAAATATTCTTAATATTTGCAGCGTTTTCAAGATGTTGATTAATATTTACTTTGTCAGAAATTATCAGACGTGAACGTGTTTGTGACATTATGCCTTACCAGTGTGCGGGGTCTTGGATTCTCCTCACAACAGACCACGTTGTACTGTTTTGATGCTTTCTTTAGACTCAAATGCATTCTACTAAAGAAACTGTAACATCTACCACCAGAATAGTCTCATAGGTTGTTTAATGGTTGTCATGGTAACTCTTTTCTTTCGGAACTGAGGAAAATGGGTTTCTAAGAGCGATCAAATTGTTAGGATTGCTTCTTTAGAGACGGTTGTACAACGTTGTGCGTGCTGTGGGTTGAGTGCTGTATATTTATGGCACATTAACGAACTCTGCCCTGATAGAGGCTCCAGGAAGAGTATTTTATCCATTTCTCACTCACGTTGAATTTCTACGATGACTGCAGTTGAATGCGTCGTTAATTAAGCTCATACTCGAACATCCCCTGCTCTCTCACCCCTTTAGACGACCTAGAATTAGATGTCGTGACCAATATCATCTTAAACGGTGATGGAACAGCTCACAGCACATCGAGGTGGTCCGTTGATTTAAAACGTACATAAATGAAATGTAATTCGTGAGATCTACAAAGTTCCCAGCACATTTAGACCTATATATTTAATGATCAGTTTTAATTATGAGAATCGAATATAATTTTGAAAATCAAATTCATTTGAGGTCGAAGATGTAGTAAAAATACGAGACTCTCCATTTACCATTTAATAATGCGAACAAAGTAAACCGTTTGAAAAAAAAAAAACAGACTTCAAAGTAGAATGCCATTTAGCTATCTTCTTCACTTCCCGAATATAAGTTGGGTTAAATGTATTCAATTACAATTTAAAAATTTGTGTAATCTTTCACATAAACTATGAATTACACTCTGCAATACATATTTCACAATAATTAAATGGTTTGCTTCCATAACCTGCCATTTCAATTTCAGTTATTTTATAGATATTTAACATAAACCAGTCAATTTCAAAAATTGCATGTTTATTCTTATCTTAATGATATTTTATATCACTCTGTGTATTTAATGTATTACAATACTTCAAACTTTCTAAATTAAAATATAAGATAATAGGTTTTGGCTTGAAAAACGTAAAATAGAAGGTTTTGGAAAAAAATAATCCTACATTTAAATATCATTTTAAGTGAAAAATAGCAGGAAGTGGCAAAAAATAACGTTACTATTGTATTCACAGTTTAAGGTATATGTATATTATGTTATTGGGTTGAAATCAGTTTTTGCGCAAAATAGCACGTTTTGCAATCAAATCATTGAATTGTTTCTCGTTTCTTCTCGTACGCATTCTTTAAGCTCTTTTGTAGTACGTGAACGGTTCTGAAAGACTTTACACTTTAAATAGTTCATAAATCAGATCCGGAGATCGTGCTGGCCAAATGATGTCTTGAAATCTTGAAGTCAGTCGACCAAGGAATATGGTTCTGAGAATAATCAAGCTCTCTCGCGATGTGTGCCGTTGCACCATCTTGTTGAAAGAGAGGATTATCTAAGCCTAGTTTCCACAGTTCTAAGAGTCTTTCTAAGAATATTCAACGCCATAGACTGTCTCTCTGTTGAGCGAGTCGGACTTCTTCCTGCAGCAATTCGTACTCGTTCAATGTTCTCGAGCATTCGAACGGGGCTTATAAATCTGTCACGAAATGACGAATTAACACTGCTATGAACACTAAAATTCATAGCTTAGTCAGCTGAGGCGCTTGTCTGTCGCTTCGGCGTTGCGTTCAGGCGTGGGTTCGATTTCCGCTTGGGCTGATTATCTAGTTAGGTTTTCTGAGGTTTTCCCAACTGTGGCACAACGCAGAATTGCACGAACTGTATTCTTTATCTAACATAATTAGACAAAGCAGAAATTTTGGACCCAAAATATATAATGAATTAATTAGAGCTTACCCTGAGCTAAGTACACTTAACACACATAGATTTAAGAAACAAATCAGATTAATTACTTAATTGTTTAAGCTAATTGAGTTAAAAATTGATACTCTAATAATTATGTAATTTGTATTTTCTATTTGTATATAGATCCTATTATTACATGCTGTATTATGTTACCATTTATTAATGTTATTGTGCTCAATGAACTCTCTTAATTTTGTGATATATTTTGTATAACTGATCTGAACTGCGCCCGAGCACGAGCTTCTGCTCTTTCGGGCTGCAATGCCTAATGTAGTTCAAGTGTAAAGTATTAAATAAAAAAATAAAAAAAGGACGTTTGAGATGGGCAAGACGTGTAACACGTAGCCTAGAAATGCATATAGAGTGTTAGTTGGAAGACCGGAGGAAAAAAGACCTTTGGGGAGGTCGAGACCTAACTGGGAGAATAATATTAAAATGGATTTGAGGGAGGAGGAATATAATGATAGGGACTGGATTAATCTTGCTCAGGATATGAATGATGGCGGGTTTATGTGAGGGCGGCAATGAACCTCCGGGTTCCTTAAAAGCCATTTGTGCGTAAGTAAGCAAGATTCCCCAGCTGTAAGGCGAATGTCAGGTTATATATGGCGAATCTTCGGTTTAATCTCTCCAAATACCATCTCGTTATCACCAAAGTCATCGACGATAAATAACTTCATAATTGATACAGCGTCGTTAAATAACCAAGTAAAAAAAAACACTAAGTGCTAATTCATTTTAAAATTGTATCCCCTTTGGGCATTCTCCTATGTCTTGGTACTTGAAACTCAGTCTACACAATGCTCCCGGTTTAAAAAAAAAGTCTCCGTAGAAAACTGTAGTTGATTTATACTGAAATATACAAGGTGATCACGAAGATTTACCGAAGGCATTCTGAGCAAAAAAATGTCATAAAAATTTGTCCTATTCTTAATGTTTTCAGAGCTACACTAATTTGAATTTGTTTGTAAAATACCATTATTCTTGAGTTTTAAGGGTAAAAGAATATTACAGATAAAGAATGAACTATTCAGAAGTATCATTCCTTCAATTAGCTAGTATTCTGAAGCTAAAATGTGTTTGAATTCCGTACTTGCTTCTACAAAAAAAAAAATCCGATTTTTAACTACAAAATTACATTTTCTTACGCATTTATCAGAACAATTGTTACAAATCACGCCACTTTTATAAATTTTTCAAGACTGTACATTAGGATGCATAGTTAAACTGTAAAGAATCAAGTTCCTAAAGTCGTATGATTTGTAACAATATTTCTGATAAGTGCGTAAGAATGACGCAATTTTTAGTTAAAATTGAAAAACAAAATCTGTACAAAGCAATTAACAACATTTTTTAGCTTCAGAACACCAGCCAATTAAAGAAATGATACTTCTGAATAGTTCATTTTCTATTTGTAACATTTTCTTACCCTTAAAAATAAAGAAAAAAAGGTATTTTACTAATAACTTCAAATTAGTGCACAACTTTGTAACTTTGAAAATATTGAGATTAAGACAAATGTTTATATGAAATTTTTTGCTCAATGTCTTCGAAAATAAGCTCCGTAAGTCACGGCAAATCCTCGTGAATGTCCCTGTATGTCATAGGTCATGAAATTGTATAACACAGAAAATGAATTGCAAATCTAGTCTTTCAGGTGAAGCTCCCTGTAAAGCAGATTTCATTAATAATATATAAGTTACTGTGTACGTTAACAGAAAACCACAATTCCAAGTCACACAGAGATTGTGTGCACTCGTTGTGGGTCTCTGGCGTTTCGTCAGCCCACGCGAGTTGTGTGGATATAAAGGGAAAAGTTGAGACGGTGTCGGGTGGAGTTCTCGGGTAGCTCAGTGGTAGAGCGCTGGTACGTTCAACCAGAGGTCCCGGGATCGATACCCGGCCCCGGAACAATTTTTCCCTTGAAATTATTCAGAAAATGAATTGTTAACAATATTATTGTCATATTTTTTTTAAGTTTATTTATACACGCTTTAACATCTGTGGCCATAGGTCTTATCTAGTGTTTAGGGTGTGTGGCTATACCAGTAGGCTGTTTTGCTATTGTTTAGTTCCTCTTTCTATTTTCTGTTTTAGATGCCTTGTGTTCATGTTACTGATTATTTAGATTTTTATTAATGCTTATGGTATAAGTGATTGGGTCGGTGATGAATCATGGTATGTCGATTTTTCCAATGCTGTATTTGCCTTTTGTGACTGAGGGAAACCATGAAAAACCCCAGCCAGTTTGACCAGCCACGAGGTTTGAACCCAGGACTTCCCGAATGCGAGTCTGAGCCAACTCGCTCGCTCATCAGCTTCTGTGTTCGCATTCCGCAGCCTATTAAAACCACCTGTACCGTACCCAGAATATTCCCGTTTGAACAATGTGATAAACCTGTTAGTCCTGTCCTCAAAGTTTCCACTTCAGTTACCCAATAATTTATGGCTTCTTACTAGAATACTGTTGACGTTCACGAAGCACTATCAATAGACTACTGTTTGTCATACAGCTTTGAAGTTTATAAAGCTATAGCGTCACAGTGCTAAAAGTCTATTTGTGCAGAAACTCTGAAGAGAACAAAAGAGACTTTTCGTACAGTGTCAGCAATACGAGTATTATTGTAACCGTCCTTTCAAATTGTAGCAGAGGTTGGTTTCCACAGGTCTTAAAATACAACTAGGAGGTTAATTGTTTATTTTATGTGGCCTATTTGTTTTTCAGAGTTCAACCTCACGTATGTAACAAAGTAACACCCAATATACAAACAAGAGTACCTTTAAACACACGCTTGGTTGTTAGAAAATTATTGCGTCCGTCGAACATTATTCGTTCCTTTTGTAAAAAGAGGACTCTCGTTTTATAAATGAAGAGATTTCTCCCAAAATGAGTTTAGTTCACAAAAGTGAAAAAAGACGTTTTGCTGTATTTCTAATATTCTTTGCAATCATCAGAGATCTGCTGTATGTTTTCCCTCCAAACTCACTTTCATAAAGTAAATACCGCGACGGAAATATGACAATTTAATGCCAAACAAGCTAACTTCATAACCCGATTTCCATCGAAACACTTTAAATCCTTCCCGCATTTCTGCAGAAAACAGAAGTCTTTTGCACATTCACATTTGTTCAGGAAACAGCTGAGTATGAAGATCGCCGCTACCAGCCAGCACATGGGGAACGACAGGGGTTTTTATTGTGAGAAATCGGAGGTTATAAGTGAAAAATTATCATATTATTTACAGGAGTAACAAGAGAATTCAGCAAGTATCTCAAAAACTGAAAAACATAGAAAATTACACAAATTGCCTCATACTTGCCTGTTTTGTTATAACTCAATTCTTACTGTGTTGCTAGTGTTATTATGTTTGTAGTTTACGTCTTCAGCTAGACTGTAACTAAAACAGTTATAAAGTATGTCCTTTACAATCCACCGAAATGAAAAGATAAATTTTCGTCGGTAAAAATATTGAATCCGTGACCGTGATATACGCCCGTCTTATTATAAATGAGGACCGTTTTTGCAAAACCTGCTAACTGCAGAATTTTCAAAATTGAGATTTTGATTAATTCATTAACATAAGGCAGGCCTCTACATGATGTTCAAGGCGTCTTAGTAAAATTGGGTTATTTCTCTTCATTGTAGTGTGTCAAAGTGTGATTGTTTTTTCGAAACTTGCTTTCTGCTATAGGTGAGAGTTACAGCAAAACTTGCTCACTATAGTGTTTTGTCTCTCCTGTAAAATTTAGTTTTTTTTTTCAGTTAGCAAGTTTTACAAAAAAACGGTCCTCAAATGTAATAATTTCATATCGTTGCATGTTGTTACGGAATGCCAACTTATGATATTAGAATTAGACTAGTAGAAGAACAGAAAATACAGTGTTATTGGAGTCAGTCCAGTGATAATAAGTTGTTTAAAACATTGACACAAAATTTGGCCCTATATTCTTTCTTTAAAAACTATTATAAACAATTTATAAATAATTTGAATTTTCTTGTAAAAAATCTCTTAGATGGGTGAGGTTTCGTAATATAAAAATATAGTATGCGAGGAATAACATAACAAGTAAACACTTCATACACTTTATCCTCGACCATGCCGAAATGTAGTAATTATACACCTGGTAGCAGTCCTTTAATGCATGTCATTAAAGTACACCTATTCATTAAAGTTCAGGTTTTCGATTATTCTCCGATATGCAATCGAAAGACGAGGGAAACGTCACGGAGGCTGGAAATCCAATACTGTCACAGAAGGTTATGTTCTGTTACTATAATAATTAGCGTTAATTGTAAACAATATTCAAATAAATTCAATTTGTCATCTCGTTTTTCAATTCTAAATCAATTCCCAGGTTATACATTCTCTGCATTACATCAAGGTCAATGGCATTATTGTTCCTCGGAAAAAATCAATACTTTCGCGTCTGCGCACATCTCACAATTCACAAGCTATGAACAAGGTCACTTCCGATCTTCTGTCAGATACAAATAAAATGTATACTTCTGAATAATTTCAAGTTAGAAATATGGTCGAGCATAAAAAGTCGTATGAAACTTGCCTATAATGGTAATTAAAACGCTCGTATGAAAATTATGAAACTCGCTTGCGCTCGTTTCATAAACAAACATACTTGCGTCTTAATTACTATCATTATAGGATCGTTGCATAATGCACTATTTCTGTATAGATACAGATATCTTAATGAAGACATGAGAATCTTAGGAATACAATTTTCTTTGCTTGATGCATAGTGTGATTCTGCAACCAACACGAGGCTTGTGTGATATTCTCTTGCCATTGGCATTGTTTCCCTCGCAACACACAGACAAGAGGACAGAGGGTCGATGTCGTGTTCCCACGAACAGCCGCAGTTGGTGTAACTATGTCGTGTTACAAATGCAGTAATGAGCTCCGTAGTTGTCATTCAGCGCATTCCTGGAAACACAGCAATCTGTTCTTAACGTTCGCGATTGTTTAAAATGTATTCATGACAGTGCCAAGAGCTAGCAGCATCCATACGTCGTCTTGTTCATTCCCGGATTCAATTACCCTGATTAATAAGCATTCTTAGAAGAATGAAAATCAAAGGAAATACAAAGAAATAAATACTCACGTCTATGGAAAACAACAATTACAAACAAATTAATGACAGAAAATATAGCGATAGAACGAGTGACTTTAATAGTGTAGGCTGCAGTGTGGGATATGAAAGAGCTTGGGTGTAAAAAAAAATAAGTAAATTTCAGCTCTGCGGAACGATAAAAAGCACATTATAACCTACTAAGCGCACCGTAAAGCTGCCATGTTAGAAAACCATGGAAACACTGACGAGCGAAATATGAATACACATTAGGTGCAGGGTGTCTGATGTAAGCCGTTCATTTTTGTTTAGGCATCCAAAATATCAGCCCAGACATATGAGGCGTCTAGAATCAAAACCCTCCAAGTCCATAAAACAAAATTTGCGGGAAAATGGAAAAAACTGTTTCCATATAAATAAACATTCTTGGGATATAAACAATGCTTTTATCAAGTACTTTATTATCATTAGATACGTTCAAACAAATTACAGGATTGCCCCTTCATTGAAACTAACAAATTCGTGAGGTTAAATTAGCACCTAACTGATTTTGAAACTGAAAAGTGTATTTGGAGGCTTTTGAAAGTAAGAGAATTAGTTCTAAG
The DNA here is from genome assembly GCF_040183065.1 of Periplaneta americana. NCBI lineage: Eukaryota > Metazoa > Arthropoda > Insecta > Blattodea > Blattidae > Periplaneta > Periplaneta americana. The sequence goes on along the minus strand of NC_091129.1, from coordinate 163,624,911 downwards.
CATAAAAATGAGTCAAAAAGGAAGACATTTTAACTTAAACCTTACAAATTATGTAGGCAATGAAACCCAGACATGAAGTATGATTATGCACATGCTTTAAACGTAACAGCAGTATAAATTTGAATATATGTTGCACTTTTTAAGTTCATACAAATTTTACACAATATTGTCACATTCCTCTTCCTCCAGATTAACAGTTTCTTCTTAGTCTTCTTATTCTTCACGTTCAATTCTATTGTTTTTTCTTGTTACTACCTTTGCAACAACGGTGTCAGTTCTATAGTTAAACTCATCTTGCACTGTTATCTGTTCTTTCAATGCAGATCGTCTTAAAATAAATCTTTTACAGGGACTGAACTTAAAATAGCAGGAGATCTTAAAATTATGTCTGGAACGGAATGGAACTTCTTTATGTCCAACAAACTTAAACTGTTGGATTTCCATTTACTGCCAACAGCATTATTACAAGCTGGTATAGCAGGAGGGCACAAGAGGAGTACCGACAAAATTATGTAATTAATTATTAATTGGTAAGAACATTTTTGTAACTTACTACTCACTCTATCCACCATTTCACTGAATATTATTAGAGTAGAAATTAAACTTAATAAGGTTTAACAAGAGCTTAACCACACAAATAATAAATCAACATCGCACAGCTGAGGAATACTGGGTAAAGCAGTCCCACAACCTGATTGGCAGAAAGGGACTTGGAGGTTTTTGAAACTAACAATGGCCGAAATTCAGTTGGATCTAGCGGATATTGAAACTAACCCTAACTTTTGTCCAGCATTTTCAGAGGAATCCAGCGGATATTGCAGAAAAATAATGCCGGCATCGGATTGCCCATGAGAAGATACAGAGAAAAATAACTTTATCTCATTTTTTTTCTTCGATGGACTTGGCGGGTTTTGATTCTAGACGCCTCATATGGTGGTACTCAACGGCTTCGCAGACGGAATTAGGAGTGTGTATTAGCGTCCATGCGAATGTCGTCTGACAATTTTATGTTAAACGTGTGCAGTCAATTTGTTGTTATTTATTTTCTTTCGGCTTTCTTTGCATACTTCCACTCGGTTTGCATACATCCAGTCGGTAATGAGTTTTGGAATAATATTCTGGGAAAATTCTACAGAGATTAACAGTATATTCCTACGACTAAAAAGAGTAATTAGAATAATAGTAGGTGCCAAATCTAGAGAATCGTATAGGACCATTTATAAAAATAAATAAAAATAATGTCCACGGCTTGTCAGTGTATGTTTTCTTTAATAATCTTCCTCGTATACAATCGTGAAAACTTTAACTAATTCAACAATTCATAATATACTGTATACGCGTCAAAAATGACTTTCATACTCCATCGCCAAGTCTATCGTGCTATCAAAAAGAAGTGCGTTATATGGTAGTAAATATTTTCAATAGACTCCCTAAAGATATAAAAAATGAAACTCAAAACATAAGATTATTTAGGGTCAAATTAAAGAAGTACTTATTTTCTCGCACCTTTTAATCTGTAGGTGAATTTATAACATTCAACAACACTTCACGAATATTTCTGTCTTGTATTACGTATCGATACTAAACCTTTGTGTTGTACTAGTATACTATATTGTAAAACTCTTCTGCATATATTTCAACTACACTGTGACTACAATTAAGATTATTTTACATGTTCCATATTCTAGCTGTGAAACATCACAATGTTTCCTATAATGTCGTTTATTATTGGATAGAGTTTTATTGAGTCATTTGCTCTTCCTATAGTCTCCATATTATTTCTTAATGTGTAAGTAATCTCCAATCCCTCAGATTAATTGGTTTTGTTTCATTCGGAATAACTAACGGACATAGCTATGTATGTTCTGTTTATAGCAATGTAGTAATTTTGTATCATACTGGTTGAGTGGAAGATAAGGCCGAATGCTCTTGACTGTGCCAGATAAAATAAACCATTATATTATTATTATTATTATTATTATTATTATTATTATTATTATTATTATTATTATAAAACACTTTTAAAGAAGAGACAACTAAGAGTTTATTCTACATCTTGATTACACAACTTTTAACACTGTATCACTTCTAAATATAAAGTGTAATATATGCTTTCAGGTGTTAATTAACTAGGTTTCCGTGTTGACTAGTTTTGACCTTAGGGGGTCATCTTCAGGACTGGGTGGTCTTCGAGCCTTCTAATTCCGTTTGTGTGGTGTAATGTGGAGTGAAATAGTGTGTGTGTTCTGAAATTGAGTTGTGTGTTGAGGATTTGATGCAGGTGTGTTTTTTGTGTCTGTATATTTTGTATTGTTCTAGTGTGTTTATTTTCTAGTTTTTCGGTTGGATATGTAGAATTTCCATGTCTGTGTCTATGTTTCTGTAGGTGTGGTTGGCGTTTGTCGAAGTGTTTTGTAATTTTGTTATGACTGTGATGTGTTCTCTGTAACGTGTTTGAAATGATCTGCCTGTTTGTCCAATGTAGAAGTTGTTGTAGCTATTGCATGTGAATTTGCATACACCTGTTAGGTTGTATTTGTTTGTTTGTGTGTTGAGATGCATACAGAACACAAAACACGCTACAAAAGCATCTCAACACACAAATCTCAAATAAAGAGACATACAAGGTTTGTTGCGTGTCTGGTCAAATTAGTGCTAGGTGAGTTAGAGTTTTCCATAGACTTGTCTTACAGTTTCGAAAAATCTCTGAGAAAACCCAACCAGGTAATCAACCCAATAGGACTTCGAACCCACGCCCGATTGCTGTCTCAGTTTTCGAGTCCCACTCGTCTAGGTCAAGCTGATGCACGATGGTCTAAAAATTGTGTGACCATTTCTCCGATTAAATTCTTGTTATACTCTGCACTGACTCTAGAACGATCGTTAAGAATTTAACCATTGCGAAACTGTAGAGTAGACGACTGTGGACTGAGATAATGGAATGGTAGTGAAGTAGGATAATATGTCGATTTGAATGGAGTTTCCACGGTTACGTTCATACATACAATTTCAGATCTAATTCCAACCGTCATGCAATATTTGTACAGCAATAGATACAAGCAATTGCATAGCTCAACCATAACGATGACATTTTCTGCAATAGTGCTTCGCCTCTGTGGACACACCCTAAATATGGCTCTTAATGTAATTGGAACCTCATCAGAGCTGTCCCTCAACCTGTATTTTACTACTTCAACTGTTCACACCACTCTGATGTACAATTATTGTTAACACTGATACTATTATGACACATTCAACTGAAAAAAAAAAGATTATATATTTCGCAACTTTTAACGGTCTCGACGTTACGAACACATTCTTTCTCACAAAAAATCCACAAATATCCATCCATCTATTATTACGAACAAACTCATACCTTTCTGATAATCATCTGGATGAAGTGCATGTAAAAATGTTTATAAGGTGCCAGATGAAGACGTTTCTTTAAAGCTCTATGAACTGTTGTTTTCGGAAGCCCTAATTTTCGGGCTCATTTACGAACTAATTTCTTTGGACTCTGAACAAATCTCTTCGGATAGTTTCTACCGTTTTATCATTTGTCCATAGTCTTGTAGTACGTTTTTTCTCCAGTCTCTTTTAACTGTCTGTATCTATGCCAACGACGTAGGTTATTCGCGTGTGGTGGTTCTTCGTTAAATACGCGACGAAATTCACGTCGTACGCGAGTCACAGATTCAAATTTTGCCAGCCACAAAACACTGTTCTTAGGACATTCATCTTGTACAGTGGCATCATTTTATTTTTACTTGCATTTTTATTGTACCTGCATTTCTGAATGTACTTCACTCTCACCCCTTCACTAATGTCCTTGCTCCCGTCAGACACACAAACTTACGGCCGCTGTTGCATTCGAAGTCTTCAAGCAGTGAAGTAAACACTGCAGTGTATAGTGTGTTTCAGAAATATGGTTGCGTTTTCTATAGAAGAAAGAACCTATATTAATAATATCGTACCAAAAAAATTATATTCAAGAAACGATAAATTCAATTTCAGAGAATATGCTTCAAAATGTTTTTAATAATATGCGTAAAGAATTGAAGCCTGCAGTGTAATGAACGGCAACCATTTTCAGCAACTTGTTTAAAAATTCAGATTAGCTTATTTTGAATTGAGGTGGCTAGAAGCAAAGGAATGCTAGTGACATTTGTAATAACATGAGTTAAGTGCATCCAGTGTAAGCTAAAGTATCTAAAATTTTAGTGGCAAAGGGATATTTTAATCGCATCACACGTTAAAATTTAAATAAAAATTTCACCGGTTTTACGAAAGCTTAAATATGTAAACCCCATTTTCTCAAAAGTAACAAGTGCACTTACAGCCCTTTACTTATGAACCCCTCAATTTAAATGCACTCTCTATATTGTATGTTAACATCAATAATTAATATGCTAAATAAAGTAGACATTACATAACGAACATAGCCGCCTAAAGTTGAGTTTTTTAAAAAAAATGCTACTACTCTACTGTATTTTGATAAATTTCGTAAAAGTGATGATCAAACTGAAAATCGTAATATCGTATTTCCCTAAAACATAAATGGATGCACTACTTTTCTCTCCTCCTATACCTAGTAAAATGATTTGTTTACATATTGCACTAGTAATATCAAACTCCTGTAATGGAAGGGGGCAACAGTGTTTCCGAGTATAGCCAGATTAATGTTAAAAATGTTGGTAAAAATAAAGTGATGTCCCTGTATAATTAATTATAACAATGGAAGTTATTGCATTTGTTCTATTGTTGCCGTCTTTTCTTTCCTTCAGTGCCTCAAACATACAGATTAAAAACTTTGAGAGTTTTATTTTCATCTAGCACAGATATTACATTTATACCTCTGTCCATTAAAAAAATATATCTAATCTTCTGATAGCCCACCATGACTTTTGTGACACAGTATATGTTCGGAAACTATTATGGTTACGGGTAATTAGCAAACAAAATGGAAACTCCTTTTTTTGCATGAAATGCCGTTTGCCTAATAATTTCCAAAATATGATTATTTCTGAGAGATTATTTCTCCAATTTATTCCCGAATATCACATCACTCACAATCTTTGAAATATTTCGAGTAGAAATATTTTGTATTTTTATTTTTATTTTAAAGTCCAATTTAAATATTATTAGGTCAAAAATAGTTAAGAAAAATAAACTATGTGTTAAATCAATATTTGAAGATAGGTTTGTTCATAAAATATAAAATACAGGAGCACGCAAAGTTTCACTGCAAAATCTTACGAACTATTTCAGTTGTCAGGGAAACCGTTTTAATAAACACAAGTTACGGGTAATAATTATCCGAACTCTCTCTGATTGAGGTTCTATCTGATACATATATCATCAGGCAGTACATCTCACTTGACGATATATGTCAGAGGAAGAACAATTATTGTTTGTATACATCGAAGTCTGATTAGTGAAATATATAGCTAATCAATAATGTATGGAGTGGAGGAAGAAAGGAACTGGTCACGCTACCCCATTATCTCCTGGCTTAGTTGTCTCATGAGTGATGCCTTTTTGGTGTAAGTTGTGGGATACAGACTTGTCTTCGAACAGCTGACCAAACCAGAAAATGTATTAGCATGCCTAGGAACAATTGCAGAAATTGTGCACCTACAGGGTGTTTCTAAATTAAACCGACAAACGTTTGGATGGGACAGATAACCTTCTTCCAAACACTTTTCTTTACAAAACCTATGGGCTCGGACGCTACGTTTCAGTGCAAGAGGGGTTTAACGCTACCACCCAGTTTGTTTACTCCGTCAGCGCAGTATCATTCTTCAACCGCGTTTGTTTATTCCCTGAGTTAGGTATCATGCAACTGGATTACTATCTGTGGCTTATGAAACCCCGTTTACTCTGCAGAAGATCTTGCATCAACAATTGTCTGCAAGGTAGCTGCTGCAATCAGGGAAATGTCTGGCGTCTTTCAAGTTCCTTAACAAAAACTGTTTGAAGAAAGATTATCCGATTCCAAAGTTGGTCGGTATAATTCAGAAACACCCTGTGTAATGAGTACGCAGAGGAAAAAAGTCAAATAAAATTCATGTTTAGATTTACAAGTACTGTACGCATAGACTATGGCATGAGGTGTGCATGCATCCCAAGTAGGTACAACACGGTATCGTCCGCAGAGAGCACCACGCGAAAACCGAAAACAACTGCCACTCTGCGTTCTCAGAAAGTCCTCGTCCGTACGTGAACAGAGAATATTGAGATACGTAAATATGTTCTTCATTTGTGTTCAGTGAAGTGATCATAATGCCGAAGACAGATGTTAAAAAACATGGGGTGTATACTTTAATACAAGAATATGGTGTCCACATTTTTAGTAGTGATACTGGTGAAACAATTAAATATCGGTTATGTATGTGTGCATTAAAAAAGATAACAAAAAATCGATTGAACATCTCTGCAATACACATAAACACAAGAAAAATGTTGCTCGTGTGTTAGAAGAGCTCAAGTTCAAATTCCGCCTCAAATATGAAATATGACATTTGCCAGGATTTGTGTCCAATGATAATAAGTTGCAATATTCCATTCAAAACGTTGAACAAACCTCACTTTAAAGGGTTTATAGAAAAGTACACAAAATATGCCATTACAATAGTTATATCAACGTACAATCAATGTTCAGTGATTATTCCGTGTGCCAATTTACATTTCCCCCGGCCTATAAATGCACGCGCCTCTGGTGTACCTGCTGTGCTGAAGTAAACAACAACCCTCTGACGAGAAAAATTAGTCGCGTTGTAGTTACAACCACATCCGAATGGCTTTTTTTCCGCTCTCTAGTAATGAGTAATTCGATTTCATGATTACAGTTATTCATCGCTAAGAAAGGATATTGAATGTCATCAATTTCTCAGTAGACCTCCTGAAAACGGTATGCTATCTCTTGAGAAATCTATACTAATAATAAATCTGTAGCCGAAATTTTTCTGGTAATTTTCGATTTTCCAAAAATAATTGGTCCTAACATATATAATTAATCACCCTGAAACCGAAAATCGCTTTTTTGAAATTTTTGTTTGTATGTCTGTCTGTGTGTCTGTCTGTATGTTTGTTACCTTTTCACGCGATAATGGCTGAACGGATTTCGATGAAAATTGGAATATAAATTAAGTTCGTTGTAACTTAGATTTTAGGCTATATGGCATTCAAAATACATTATTTAAAAGGGGGGTTATAAGGGAGTATGAATTAAATAAATCGAAATATCTCGCTTATTATCGATTTTTGTGAAATATGTTACATAACAAAAGTTTATTTAAAAATAATTTCCGATAAGTTTTATTCCCTCAAACATTTTGATAGGACTGATATTTAATGAGATAAATGAGTTTTAAAATTAAAATAACTGCCATCTGAGGCCATGTAATGAATTAAAAAACAAATGACTTCGTCTATAAGGGGCCTTGGACAGCAACAATAGAAAGCTATGAAAAATAGCCTACAGAGAATGTTTCTGTGTTTGTATGAAGTAATATCGGAAGATAAATTAACCGATTTGTATAATTAATTATTAATTCACCATTGGAAAGTGTAGTATCTCTAGATGGACATAATGCTATAATGTTATTACAGTAACTTCTGAGTGAATCGAGAACAGGTAAGATTAAAATAGCTTCTTATGCACAGAAAACTTGATAGGCTATTCTGTACATTCGTTTCCTGTATTTCCTAATATAATTTTTATGACCAAATGAGCGGACTCTGGATCAAAATGATCGCATTTTAATTATGCAAATACAATTTAAATTAAGTAACATATTAAACGATTTATCCTTCTATCAAACACGAATGTTCCCTGGATCAAACGTCCTATTTTAATTATGTAATTACTTTATATTTATTTCTAACGGGTGCAGCGGAGCGCACGGGTATGCCTAGTAGAAAAATACAAGGGTGATGGGGACAAAAAGCCCTACATGGGCGTAACAATAGCAGCATATATTACGGTTGTTCCTATTTTTTTGTGCTGACATAATGTAACGTCTGAGTCAGATGTTAGTGGTGTTGTAGTAAAGGTTGATGTCCTGTTAGTTTGGTTGTCGTTCAACAGATTGTGGAAGCAGGGCAATCTACCAGAATGACATCCGACACAGAGGTGCGTAAGAAACAGAGATGTGTTATTGAATTCCTCACTGCCGAACAAATTGCATTTATTGACATCCATCGACACGTGTGACAGTTGTACACAGGCGATACGAGCACAGTGAGACGGTGGGTAGGGCGTTTCAACAGTGACGAAAAATGACATCTTTGGAATAGTCGGGCGAGATTTTTTTGAACGCACTGGAGCCTGGAGAGACTGTCAATTCTGAATACCACAAGGAGACTAAGGATCAAGGATCAATATTAGGTCCCCTACTTTTTCTAGTGTTTATAAATGATCTTGCCCCCCTTACAAAAGATGTAGGTCATCCCATATTATTTGCAGATGACACAAGTAAAGTAATTACAGCCAATAACTCCAACACATTCCAATCTTCAACAGAGGAAATTCTCTTCAAAATATGTGACTGGTTCTCAGTCAATAAATTAGTATTAAATTGTAACAAAACTAACATAATTCAATTTAAATCCAGTCCAAATTCAACGTCGCAAATTTCTAGCGCAATAATTAACAACAGATCCCTATTAGCAACAACAACAACCAAATTTCTTGGCTTAAAATCGATAATGTGTAAAATTGGAAAAATCATATTAAAGAAATTACCCCCAAACTAAATTCAGCTTGTTTTGCTATTAGATCTATGCAAAAGATAGTAAATATCAATACCTTAAAAACAATATAATTTGCATACTTCCACTCGGTAATCAGTTTTGGAATAATATTCTGGGGAAATTCCACAGATAGTAACAGTATATTTCTATTACAAAAAGAGTAATTAGAATAATAGTAGGACTATTTTCAAAAAACTACAAATAATGCCCATGGTTTGTCAGTATATCTTTTCATTAATAGTCTTCCTCGTATGTAATCGTGAAAACTTTGTAACTAATTCAACATTTCATAGCATAAATACACGTCAAAAATGACTTTCATACTCCATCGGCAAGTCTATCGTGCTATCAAAAAGGAGTGCGTTATATGGCAGTAAAAATTTTTAATAGCCTCCCTATCGATATAAAAAATGAAACTCAAAACATAAACTTATTTAGGGCCAAATTAAAGAAGTACCTAATTTCTCACGCCTTCTATTCTGTAGGTGAATTCATGACATTCAATAACACTTCATGAAATTGATACTAAAACTTTGTATTGTACTAGTAGACTATATTGTAAATCTCGTCTGTATATATATTTTCATCTAAACTGTGACTATAAATTAAGATTTTATAATAGTATTAAGTTTTTTGACTTGTTCCATATTCTAGCTGTAAGCATGTATGAATACCATGGAATGTTAATAAATACAATACAAGGCTAAGCTGAAAGCATGAATTTCCAGTGTCAGGCCAGAGAAGGAAACCATTCACTTGCAACACGATAAGGCCAGGTCCCATACCAGTTTCGCGACCACAGAGCACGTTGCAAAATTTGGCGAACTTTCCTACCACATCCACTGTATAGTCCGCATTTAGGGCCTTTAGACTTCCATCTCTTTGTACCTAAGAATGATGGATACGTGGACGTTTTCCAGACAAGGATGCTGTCAATTCAGCTGTAACAAAGTGGCTTGCGTCTGCTGGTTCATATTTTTACGAACGCAGCTTACAAGCTTTTGTTCGTCGCTGGCAAAAATGGATAACAAATGGTGGTGAGTATGTAAAAAAATAACTGTATGTATCTGAAACCTTGCTCTATTTAACTGTGTTATTATGCTATCTGTATCTGTTGTAGTTTCCATGAAAATAAATAGAAGGCATTATTTCCGGAACGATCCTCATAATACACCCTGCCTGTCGCTGTTGAATTTATTTTGTGTTGTCTTAAGACATACCCTTGTACAGGGACATGTCCACACCTGTGGAATAACGGTCAGCGGGTCTGGCTGCGAAACCAGGTGGCCCGGGTTCAAATCCCGGTCGGGGCAAGTTACCTGGTTGAGGTTTTTCCGGGGTTTTCCCTCAACCCAATACGAGCAAATGCTGGGTAACTTTCGGTGCTGGACCCCGGACTCATTTCACCGGCATTATCACCTTCATTTCATTCGACGCTAAATAACCTAGATGTTGATACAGCGTCGTAAAAGAACCCAATAAAAATACAGTGACATCATTTTATTTTTACTAACATTTTTAATATCAACCTGGCTATACCTTTAGAGAACCGGAAACACCGTTTGTTACCCCTTCCACGACTGGAGTTCGATGATACTTGCGTAAAATACAAACAAATCACTTTACTAGGTATAGGAGGAAAGAAAAGTTGTTCATCCATTTACGTAGACTAGGAAATATCACAATTTTGAGTTCGATTATTTTCATTAGGTTTTTGTTTAATCAAAATGCAGTACTGTATTACCAATAAGTGTTTTACTCACGAACTGAGTTATCTATGCGAACGTATTCATTATGCAGTGTATATTATACTGTCTACAGCACATTAGCTTACAATATAGAGAATGAAGTTAAATTGAAAAATAATCATAATATGGATATTTAAACATATTTTTGAAAATGATGGCCGTTCATTTCGATACAGGCTTCAGTTCTTTTTTGCATATTATCGCACTATAGACTACTGCATCTAACTCCAATTGCCAGTTTCGTCCTTCGTACTAGTAACTCATGTTGAAATAATTCTGTACCTACACTATAAAAGAGTACCTTACGTACTGTAAATTCAATCTTCACTTCTGCCCGACCGGCACAGATAAAATTACTCAGACATGCTATCTATTGTTCGTCCAAGTGGTTATGCCGTAGGATCGTAGAAAGGGGGGAAATCATGTGACAGTTAATTACTGAACGAGGCCCTTTTATTTCAGTTATTTAAAACAGTTGTATAATATTACGTAAATGACCAATTCCTAACAGAAATTAATGTTTTCAGAAAAGAGCTAAGACAGCCCAGCTTTTACAGAGGGGCGAGCAGAAGCAGATGGGGGAAATCGGGATGCGACGTAGGCAAACGTGCGAAAATATTGAAAGCTCTTTCGTCACTGGGAAATGTGAACATATTTCTGGAACGTACTATACTCACTAACTCAGTGCTGTTTACTATACGCGGTCTTGATTGTGTGTGGAAGACACTTCGAACTTTATTAGTGGAAGGGGTGGGAGTGAAGTACATTCAAAAACTCAGGTACAATAAAAATTGAAGTAAAAATAAAATGATGTCCCTGTACAATGCTCACCATATGATTAAGAAATTTCGCTGGATACTTGAAGGACGCTAAACCAAAACATTGTGTCCAAAAATATATTTTACAGGAGGCAAGAAAAACGTAAAGACACAAAAATGCATAATATTTTCACAAACCTTTATTGATAAATGGAAGTAATAAGTACAAATTCACAAAATTTTAAGCTCCTGGGTTTAGACAAAAATTTATTCTCAGCTATAAAAACTTTTTGAATTTGTTCAAATTAACAAAACGTTTTGAGTGCCATAAAAGTTGCACTCGAAAAAAACCAAAGTTTATAGTTTCAAAATAAGCTAACGAAACAGGCAAGTTCATTGCAATATCAGCAAACGTTCATAATCATTTGGCAGGTATGGTAGCATGACGCTGATGTCCTCCATCTTTCATTTTGATAAAAGTACAACGTTTTCCTTCATTTCCACGTTGAGCTTACGAAAACATTCCTCTGACACATTTTTAAGTACAGAAACCTGAGACCACACAGCATTTCTTTACCTGAACAATACCAAATTTTTTAGTAATTTTCATCATGGTCGCTTAGGAAATATTCATTTCATTGATATTCAAAAGCTTGTTTGCTATTGCCATCCAGTCAAAGAACTCTGTGTTGTTAACTACTAAAAATGGATGCTTATGGTTTGCATGAGCTATTATTTCAACAAGATCTCGAGGAACCAATGTTTTTTTGCCTCGTTTAGATTTTTCGATCAATGCGATGTCCCGGTCAGAAGACAGGAACTGGGAACTTGTGGGTAATTTCTGTGAAATACTCCTTTGCCACAAGTGTCAGCATCACAGCCAGCATTCCTCTGTTGTTGTTCTGCCTGCAGCACTCATCGAACCACAACACTAATTTTTTTTGGACTGAGCCCCAAAATCTTTGTTATCAAAAATGTACAGAAACAAGATGCGATTTCAGCTGCCCCTCGTCGGCTGCAGTTTCGTCCCAGAAGAACATGATACCTCTCTCTTCGTCTTCAAAATGGATTCCAAGATTGACAAACGCTAACTGGCTGTTGTAGTACATTACTCCGACTGCGTCAAATAAGGCAGATACATTTGCTCCTGCAAATCAAATCGTACTACCTGCGTTTCTGACGTGGGGAGCTTGGACACAGCTACGTCTTCCCTCGGTTGTTTTGGAGATGAGAAGAGTTTATTTTTCGGTGATATGTACGCCATTACACTATTCCTCTGCAATTTACGCACGTTCTTCTTCCTCCCATGAGGCTTTAAACTAAGTTTTTTTTCCTCCTATGGGAAGACAAGCAGATCTTTCCTAATCAGCCATAGCTGCAGGCTTAAGAACGCAACGTGGGAGCTACTTGCATTGGCACTTGAAACGTTGCAGTGTTGTCAGATCTTTAAAAAATATTTCCGGAGGTTGTAATGAAAAAAATCCGGAGATTTGTCCACAATTTCCGGAGGCACTTTCGAAAATCACATAAAATGTTATTTTGACCTTCTATTACAAAACATGAACCTATAATAAAAAGATTTCTACTTTAATTTTTTTAATCACCAATTTGATTAGTAGTTACCACCTTCTTCTCCTCATAGATGTTTCTCCAGACCAGATATGTTCATTTTTACGTGTTACATATTTTATATTTAGGGAAACTTTAATAGTCAAGTTATAAAATATTAACAAAACTTTAACTATATAATGTTCATCTATCAGTTTTAATATATGCCAGAGATTGATTTTTCTGAAAAAGTAAATAATTTCCTACATTAAAAAATCCGGAGATTACAACATTATTTCCTATTTTTCCGGGAAGTTAAAAAATTCCGAAGATCTCCGGAAATTTCCGGAGACCTGGCAACACTGGGTTGGCACATCACATTTTCCCCCTAAAGGAGCGCTCCAACAGCGTCGCTTTTGCTAGTGCAAGTGGAGGATGGTACTTACAACTTCAAGAACGAATAAAACGCATTTCGGGAAGTTTGGCACTTACAACATTTTGGTTTAGCGCCCTTCATTTACTAGGCCTATTTGCACATAATCCTTAAAAGAATGAGAACCAAACTGGCCACAACAGTAAATTTCTGAAGATACAGTATAAGATAATTATTACGGAAAAAGAGTTCCACTTTTTTGCACACAAGATTCAATTTAGTTGTAATTTAAAACAGCGTGTGTCTGCTTCCCTCTATGTTATAAGAAATCAAACAAACAGAATGCCTGAGAGGACGTATTCAAAAACCCGTCCACACATGTAAACTTGTGATTTCGTAGGCGAGGGCTTGGAAAGGCCTTTGAAGCAGTCTGCATATTAACGTAATTAGTATATATGTATGTATGCATGTATATATATCTGATGCTTATTTGCTCAACAAAGCAAGCGAAACCCCGCTTTCATGCAGGCCGAGCATTGCCGCCGGCGCGACCACAATTACGTTAAACTATAGAATAAAATGACAGCAGCCCAGCTTCCAGAACCCCGCCCCCCAACTGTGAAACAGCCCAGGTGCTTTCGTTTGTAAAACTGCCTCTCTTATCGGGCGTCCACAAGAACTGTAGATTATAAGATAAATAACGGAGTAATGGAGTCCTCTTTCATTTGTATCACACCGTGTTCAATTCAAACTTCCTTACCGTGGGACACATTTAGATAGATAGCGAATCGTAAATTAAAATGAATGAAATTAGAAGTAAATTTATATCTTCATAAAACAATAGGTACATTTCAACAGTGACAAGATTTCTAAATTTCATACTTCCTCATAAGAAAACTAGATTTCGAGGTATCGCACACGAGTAAAATACTCATATTCTTGAAATAAAAGGCTTATAATATACAGTAATGCCATTAATTTCAGGGTTATTCTTTGAGATATTTCAGAGAAAAATGTTTAATTTAAAAATTTTGCTCATTTTTGCTTCTTTTTCGAGAGAAAAGTTGTTTTATATTAAACACTAGCCGTATCCGTGCGCTCCGCTGCACCCGTTAGAAATAAATAAAAAGTAATTACATAATTAAAATAGGACGTTTGATCCAGGGAACATTCGTGTTTGATAGAAGGATAAATCGTTTAATATGTTACTTAATTTAAATTGCATTTAAAATATTAAAATGCGATCATTTTGATCCAGAGATCACTCATTTGGTGCAATGACAATTCCTTTAACATGTTTCTTAATTGTTATTACCAATTATTTTTGGAAAAGCGAAAATTAACAGAAAAATTTTGGCTACAGATTTATTATTATGTTTATATTATATTATATTATGAAAAAGTGTGTTGATAACGGATGTACTCGAATTAGAAAGTTTTTAATTTGTTGTGGGAGCTCTTGAATCTCAGGAGGAACAACTTTTACAACAGCGCAACATAATCTGCTTGGCTCATTACCCAATTTTTTGCATTGCATTTATTGCATATGTATTTTATGTATTTTAACACGATTCAATTGAGCATAGTTAAAATTTGAATTATAAAATAATGGATTGCTAAGCTAACGTACTATTACAGCATACTAAATCAATACACTCTCGTTGTTCGTTAATTCTCTGAGATAAAAATGAATATGTTCATAAACATTATTATAAGAAATACAGGAAATGAAAATACAGAATAACCTATCAAGTTTTCTGTGCATAAGAAGCTATTTTAATCTTACCTGTCCTCAATTCACTCACAAGTTACTGTAATACCATTATAGCATTATGTCCATCCAGAGAAACTACACTTTCCAATGATGAAAAAGAATTAATTATACAAATCGGTTAATTTAGCTTCCGATATTACTTCATACAAACACAGAAACATTGTCTGTAGGCTATGTTTCATAGCTTTCGATTGTTGTGTCCAAGGCCCCTTATAGACGAAGTCATTTGTTTTTTATTTCAATACACCGCCTTAGATGGCAGTTATTTTAATTTTAAAACTCATTTATCTCATTAAATGTCAGTCCTATCAAACTTTTTCAGAGAATAAAACTTATCAGAAATCATTTTTAAAGAAACTTTTATTATGTAACATATTCCACAAAAATCAATAATAAGCGAGATATTTTGATTTATTTAATTCAGGCCCCCTTACAACCCCCCCCTTTAAATAACGTATTTTGAATGCCATATAGCCTATAATCTAAGTTACAACGAACTTAATTTATATTCCAATTTTCATCGAAATCCGTTCAGCCATTATGGCGTGAAAAGGTAACAAACATACAGACAGACATACAAACAAAAATTTCCAAAAAGCTATTTTCGGATTCAGGGTGGTTAATTATATATGTTAGGACTAATTATTTTTGGAAAATCGAAAATTACCAGAAAAATTTCGGCTACAGATTTATTATTAGTATAGATTTCATACCGTGCATTGGGAAATTCATTGATTTAATTCCCAATACAGCCAATTTAAGAGACCAGTGTATTATGATAACAAATGATTGAAAGAATTTTATTTTTGTCCTTTAAATCTACAGTAATCAGATCCGAACAAATGTAGCGTTTCGTTCTGTGAAGGAATTTAAAATGTTTCATTTGTTCGGATCAAATTTCTTCATATTCAAAGGACAAGACTAAAATCCTTTCAGTCATTTATTATCATAACCCACGCTCTCTTAAACTGACTGAGCATATTGTGAATATTATAACAGTGGCTTTCCTAAAACACGCTATGAAAATGTTTCATATAAGAATTATCTTGAAAAGGAAACAAAGACGAGCTAAACTGTATTAAACGTTTTTGTTTAGAATAGTTCAAAGAATAACCCTCTGAAATTGATTATATTACTTAAGTTTCAGGCTGTACGTTTTCTTAAAACTTATTCTCTTTTTGCATTAAATTGCAATGAATATATGAAAACGTCTTAAATTAATGCCAATGAAAAATGAAAGCATACTGTCATTTACTTGAAAACTATTTGTAATGAAAGTAATTTCACTCAGCTCTAAAATAAAAGCAAACTCGCCTCACCCTCCAGCGCTCTCTAAGCCAGGACTAATCTATTTTCCTTAGAATATTAATCCTTCCGACATTAATTTTGTGGGTGTCAATGTGATCATATTTTATTAGAGTCACCGTACAGTCAACTGGCTAGTTTCCTAAATCGAGAAAATTCGTGCTGTCTTTGACATTTATATGGCTTCCCTAAGGCGCTAAGACATTTTTCGGGATGACGTGAATTTCGTCGCGAATATTACGGACTACCACACGAGAATAATATTCGTCGCTGGGATAGACAGTTAAAGAGACTGGAAGTACACTGGAGAAAAATCTATTGGAAGACCATCGACAAAATAATGATGACACTTTATAAGCCATCCGAAGAGCATTTGTTCAGAGTCCAAAGAAATCAATTCGTAAATGTGCCCTACAATTAAGACTTCCGGAAACAACGTTCATAGAACTTTAAAGAAATGTCTTCATTTGACTCCTCATAAACTTCAATTGTTACTTGCACTTCATCCAGATGATTATCAAAAAAGTTACGAGTTTGCTGTGGATTTGCTTAATGATTCCCAAATTCAAATTTTGCCAGTCACAAAACACATTGCAGTTTTCTTTGGACATCCATTTTGTATAATTAATTGTAACAATGAAAGTTATTGCATTTGTTCGATTGTTACCGCCTTTTGTGTCCTTCAGCGTCTCAAACTTACAGACGAACAACTTTGAAGAGTTTCATTTTCATCTGCCATCAATATTACATTTCTACATTTATTTATTCAAAAAAATATAATTCCCTGAAACGCCACCATGACTTTTGAGACAAAGCGTAATTAAAAGTTCACTGGTACATGGAAAATAAAATAACTTTTCTTGAGTACCGGACGGGAAGAAAATTAAATAGGCTTAATGTTAGAATGAAAAAAACAATTTCAAACTCGAATATTGATTTTATTTTTTATTTTATTGGGTTATTTTACGACGCTGTATCAACATCTAGGTTATTTAGCGTCTGAATGAAATTAAGGTCATAATGCCGGTGAAATGTCTGGGGTCCAGCACCGAAAGTTACCCAGCATTTGCTCGTATTGGGTTGAGGGAAAACCCCGGAAAAAACCTCAACCAAGTAACTTGCCCCGACCGGGATTCGAACCCGGGCCACCTGCTTTCGCGGCCAGACGCGCTGACCGTTTCTCCACAGCTGTGGACTCAAACTCGAATAATTTTCTGTGTTTCCGTAATGGCCAGTGGTCCTTGATCCGTGAGACTACAGTCTGTTCATCATTAGCGAGAGAAATGAACCTTTCATACTCAA
The DNA here is from genome assembly GCF_040183065.1 of Periplaneta americana. NCBI lineage: Eukaryota > Metazoa > Arthropoda > Insecta > Blattodea > Blattidae > Periplaneta > Periplaneta americana. Next base: position 163,607,349 of record NC_091129.1, on the reverse strand, counting down.
CTGGAACAAAATCTGTCCAGTAGCTCAGTGGAAATTACATATCAAAACATGAAACATGTGTTCCTATCGAAATCTGAAGATCGATTTGGAAGTTTTGCACATTTTTTTTTATCATTATACATTCTAATAAAAAACAGTTGTCTAGAAATATTATTATCCGTCCGAAGGGAACTGGGAACTATGTTCCTGTAGCACATATTCTTCTCAGAAGTTTACAGGCATGCGGAGAGGATCACGTGGTAGATGCGGAAAGTGATAATTTAAGTTGTGCGTTATATATAGGTTCATCCACTAATTATTCGCAATCTTCCTTCAACCTGTAATTATGAAGCAATTAGCTATAATACATCAAATTACACCCACACCCTGGCGGTATTATCGATATAGCCCAACTTCCTCCTTTCAAAGGAGATTTTAGAGAGATAAACCCTTAGACCTCACGATGCAAGTAAGAGGGAGTCTGCCATCTGTCTCTAAGATACACACAGAGACAGGGTAACTGTCAAGTAATTTTAATTAACCTACGAAATAACTCTAAAATTTAACATGCAAATAGAATCCAAGCGTAAAAAAAATGTTAAGATCTTTGTGTCACAATATGAGACGAGATTAAAGACGAATAGGTGTTTAGAAGATAAAGGTTATGCAAGTTGCGTGTCCCTAATAGGGCAATCTTAAGCCTAAGTTTTTTTTTTGGACGCGGGTTCGATTCTTAAATGGACTCTATACAATTTTGTTATTCTAGATTTAATTTGTAATTAAGTAAATACAAAATATTCTTTGTTTCTCTATGATAAATTATCTAGCTTTAATTATTCAGGTAATCTTTTCGTACTTTGATTTCATTGTAATTGTAATTGTAAATTTAATACTAATTGTAATTTTATTGTTCATATTGTAGTTGGAATATCCTGGTAGAGGGGCAGAGAAGGCCTGATGGCCTTATCTCTACCAGGTTAAATAAATAAATACTAATACTAAAACAAGAAAACTGTCGATTTGCAGGCCAACGTTCTAGCACTGAGATAAAATACTGGCTGATTTTAATGTGAAAAATTTCACTGTTACAATAAGACGTTATAAAAGTCGGAGGAACTATCTGTAGGATATATCACAATGAACTAACCCCTGCCTAGACATAGCCCTCATATAAGTCCGCCATTGGTCCCTATCCTGTGCAAGATTAATCCAGTCTCTATCATCATACCCCACCTCCCTCAAAGCCATTTGAATATTATCCTCCCATCTACGTCTCGGCCTCCCCAAAGATCTTTTTCCCTCCGGCATCCCAACTAACACTCTATATGTATTTCTGGATTCGTCCACAATTGCTACATGCCCTGCCCATCACAGACGTCTGGATTTAATGTTCCTAATTATGTCAGGTGAAGAATACAATGCGTGCAGTTCTGTGTTGTGTAACTTTCTCCATTCTCGTGTAACTTCATCCCTCTCAGCCCCAAATATTTTAAGAACCTTAGGGCCGTATTCATAGACATTCTTAGCGCGGGCTTCCGGTGGATGATCAGCGAACTAACGTTTTCCGTATTCATAAACCAGTGTCAGCGATATGATATGATATAAATCCTGTTTAGCACGCTCGTAGCCCGGGCTAGCAAATGTCTATGAATAGCACCCTTATTCTCAAACACTCTTAATCTCTGTTCCTCTCTCAAAGTGAGAGTTCAAGTTTCACAACCATACAGAAGAACCGGTAATATAACTGTTTTATAAATTCTAACTTTCAGATTTTTTGACAGCAGACAAGATGACAGAAGCTTCTCAACCGAGTAATATCACGCATTTCCCATATTTATTCTGCGTTTAATTTCCTCCCGAGTGTCATTTATATTTGTTACTGTTGCGCCAAGATATTTGAACTCTTCCACCTCTTCGAAGGATACATCTCCAATATCTATATTTCCATTTCGTAAATATTCTGGTCAATTATTATTATTATTATTATTATTATTATTATTAATCTTTTGATGCGAGAATGAAATAGCTACGTACTGTACAATGGCAAATATTTGATGATCAGTTACATGGTTGCTCATATAACAGAGTGGAGGCTACTTAGTTGTTGAAGTAATTGAGGGAGGGTTGACTACAAAATTCTTGTAGCAAAGGTAGTAGAGCAGGTTTGGCGTGGCTAGGTTTGGGGGCATGGAAGAGTCATAAAATTGTCAACGAAGAAAGAGACCGCATCTGTGCATTAAGTGTGGAAAAGGAGATTGGAACACACTTTAGCCTAACAGAACATCTCCGGAGAAAATATCTATCATCCTCAATGCTAAGTCAGAATAGGGGTTCGCTTGCATATCTTGCCCTCATGGGAAAATAGAGAATACGAACAAAAGACTGGATTGTTGCTCTTCAAAGCGAGACAGCTTAGAACATCAGCTGTTGAAGTTTATGATGCGAACAGGCGAAAGGATAATAATAAATAAATAAATAAATTTAGCCTACTAGATCCCGGAAGGGCAAGGGCCTCCTGATTGACAGGGCTTGGCTCAGTAGACTTCACTCGTTAGGTGAGCCGGTCCTAAGGAGTGTTCTATGTACAGAAACACTTTATGCACTTGTAAGATTCGCACCACACTATACACTGAGGACGATGGCTTCTAGATTTCTCTTGTACTGCTCGTCCAATGTGGTCCTGCCTTCTTCTTGAAGAAATCTGCCCATCTAGTTGTCTGGCGTCCCACTCTTCTTCTGCCGATCCTGGGATCCCACAATGTCAGTCTGTGCGTCCATCGTCTGTGGTCCATCCTTACCACGTGCCCTCCCCATTTCCACTTCAGGCTTTCTGCGATGTTTAGGACGTCTTTCATTCCCGTACGGTTGCGTAGCTCCGCGTTCCTCGCTTTGTTCCTCAGAGAAAGTTGCAGGATTTTGCTAATTATTAAATTATAGGCCTACAGTGTTATGCCTGTTTGTATGTTTATAGGGTATATGATATATGTTTTGTTTGAACCACTTTCATATTAATCTGTGTGTTTTATGGAGAGTGGTTGGATTTAATCATAGGTGAGGTGAAAGAAACCTACAAAGTACTTGTTTTGTAAAAAAAATACCGGTGCACTGGATTTAAGGGCAAATTCTAATAGTGTATTGCATCTGTATGTATAATATTGCTGAACAAATCCATCTATCTATCCACTTGTTGAAGGCAACCTGTTACTCATGAAGCTATTTAAATTCCAACAGCTATGAACTAATGCATTTATAAAGTGACAAGAGAGAGAGGGTAGGAATGTACTTACACATACCATATATAATTTCATCCCCATGAAAGAACTTCCTGTGCTCAATTCCTAAACCTTTTGAAAGATAAGCTGAAAAGCGAGATCAGGGCCTGTTATACCTCTACTTGCATTTTATCCCTCTCTTTATTCCATTTTCCGACTCACACTCTTGAATTCAATTCTTTGTTACCTCGCTTTTCACCTTTATCCCTCACTCTTTCATTTCCTATTCTCATTCCACTCTCCTTTCACTGACATATATTAAATTCCGCAACGACTTAGGAACAACAATTTGCATTTTAACTTTACACCTTTCGACCTGGTATTTTACTCAAAGTCTGAATTCAGAAAGGCATCGATATCATGCTTTCTCACTTTCTCCGTAGCTGGTCTCGAAACAGAAGAACGGGAGAACTACTGCACATATCCAACGTTATATTATATACAACACCCATAACAGATATGTTGAAGTTATTTTTGTAATTCTCCACTATGAAATAAAAAAGTGCCTTCAATAGACATCTCATAAAAGTAATTAATCATTTGAGAATATAAAGCACTGAAAAGGCAAGGGCATTTGTAAGATATAGTAGTACTAGAAGAAAATTTCATCTTTGACATATAGATGCGGTTTCTGAAATAAAATAAAATAAAATAAAATAAAATAAAATAAAATAAAATAAGGCGTCACAGTTTTTTCTGGAGGGCAGCGTAAAATTCTGTATACGAAGCACTACGGTGTGTTTCTTTTAGTTGTTTAACGATGCTATTTCAACTACTAGGTTATTAAGTGTTGATGGAAGTGATGATATTTGGCGAGATGAGACCAAAAATTCGACCACGTATCAATTGTATTACGGTTGGAATATACCTCGGAAAAACCCAACCAGGTAATCACCCCAAGCGGAAATCGAATCCACAGCCCAGCGCAGCTACAGTTCAGCAGGGAAAAACACTACCTAGTGAGCTACGCCGGTGGAACTAATATTTTAAAAATAAATTTATGTACCTAGATATAAGAAAACACGAGGCAATAATGAAGAATGTACTCCTGGATATACTGTAGGTTTCGCCTCGTACAGCGCCGTTCGAAAAGACGTAACATTTCGCTTATCGGCGATTCAGAGCATTTCTTTCTTTGCGTACTGACATTTTTATGAATAGCGCCTGAAAAACACATCTACATTTTGTAATTTGACGAAAATTCCCCTCCAATTACCATAAATAGCTGCGTAAAAACCACACGAAACATAATTAATTCTGAAGAAATGAAATTTTAGATCCGATTTGTGCATCAAATAAAGTGATTATATTCAACATGCTTACACACAGGGAATTACTCGTAATAGTGACCTATTCGAAAAACAAATGGGGACTAAATTGGAAAATATAAATTATTCAAAATCCTTCTACTTAAAAATCTCTACTGGAATGAAACAAGAAACTAAAAAGAAGAGTTAGTGCAATCCTGAAATAGAAGTTTCTTCTGTCGTTTTCAAATTACCGTAATTATTTATTTATTTATTTATTTAAATTTAAATATACAGAATAAAGAATATAATTACAAAACAAACAAGAGAAATAGAAATAAAATAATACAAGCAATATAAAAATAAGATACAATAGTATTAACAAAATTTGAGACCGAATGAGCAGCGCTCGTGCTCGGTCGCAGTTCAGATATAATATTAAAATAAAAAGAATAATAATAATAAAAATAAAAAAGTAAAATAAAATAGGAACTAAAATATAATTACAGCGGCAATGGAATTATATAATATAATATTAACACTAGAGAAGAATAATATCGCACGTGAAAAGTAGGACTAATATAATATTTCAAAATTATAGAATACAAATATAATATAGGTTGATTAATTCATACACATAGGCGATAAATTTATTTAATCAAAGTGAAGATATTAACACGTTTTTAATTTTCTTGTTATATGTTAGTGGGTTACATGTTAGAAGTTCTCGGTGTAATTTAGTTAAAGCATTGTACAACCGAGGGTCAAAATTAATGCTATGCTTTAGACCAGCAGATGTGAGACATTTAGGTTCTACTAATGTTGAATTAATATTTCGTCTTGTGTCATAATTGTGTGTCTGTAATACAAACTTATTACGATTTTTATGATAAAATTTTAACAGCGTATACTTATAAATTTGTTCAATATTAAATACATTAAATTCAGAATAAATTAATTTAGTTGGATAATCGAAACGTTTCTTCAAACAAATTTTAATTATTCGTTTTTGTAGTAAATTTAACGGACTAAGATTAATTTTTGTACTTCCACCCCAAACAATTATACCATATTGAATGATAGACTGAATAATGGCCAAATAAACATTTCGTAGAACTCTAATGGGTAAGTAGCATCGAAGATTAACGAATTTATAAATTGTTTTACGAAGCCTCTTACAAAGATAAGTAATGTGATGAGGCCATTTTAAATTCTGATCAATAATGATACCCAGATATTTGACATACGTGGCTTCTTTTAATGGTGGACATTTACAACTTTTGGGATCTAAACAATTTTCACTGTGTATTATTAGTCTATATTCATCGCTAAATTTTAAATTTTGAACACTGGCAGCTGTTAACGAAAAAGGAACTAAAGTTGATTTAGATATATTTAGAGAAAGGAAGTTGGAATTAAGCCATTTTTAAACAATGTTAGCACCTATATTAGCATTTCTATATGCTTCCTGCCAAGAAAAACCACTGAAAATAACTACTGTATCACCCGCATATGAATATATAGATCCATGAAATTTTTCTAAATTTATATTTAGCAGATCATTAACATATATTAGCAATAAAATAGGTCCCAAAATTGTTCCTTGCGGTACACCTATATCAATATATTTGTATTCACTAAATTGATCTTCAATTTTGGTCATTTGCCTTCTGTTACTAAAATATGATTGGAATAATTTTAAAACTATACCTCTAACTCCAATAGTATGTAGTTTGTCCAAAAGTAAATTGTGATTGATAGTGTCAAAAGCTCTCCGTAGATCCAAGAAAATACCCAAACATTTGTTTCCGATATCTAGTTCATTGATAATTTTTCCCGTAACATTAATAAGAGCATCATCAGTAGAAATATTATTGCGGAAACCAAACTGATTTTTAGAGGGGATTTTATGTTTTTCTAAATAATTTATTAATCTATTCTTTAAACATTTTTCAAGCAATTTGGAAATTGTTGGAAGTAAAGATATAGGTCTATAGTTATTTAAATTATTTTTATCTCCAGATTTGTATATTGGAATTACTATGGCACATTTCAAAACATCTGGGAATATACCTTGCACAAAACATAAGTTAAAAATATGAACCATGGGTTTTAATATATATTTGATAATAATTTTGAAAGTATTATTCTTAATTCCATCTATACCAGGAGCAACATTATTTTTTAATTTCTTAACCAAAATAATGATTTCATCTTCAGTTACAGGGAAAAGAAACATGGAGGAAGCTAAATGTTCATCTTGTGTCTCATTTTGTAGAGAAGAGTTAAAATTTGGCTTATTAATGTTAGAAGTAACTTTGTGTCCTATCTATGAAAAATAATTATTAAATTCGTTTGCAATCTCTTTTCTGCAATTTAATATTTCACCCTTATCGTTTTTTAACTCATTGATTGGCTGTTTATTTTGTACATTTACATCTGTAGCTTCATTTATAACTTGCCAGAATTTTTTAGGTTCATTTTTGTATCTATCAAATTTGGATTCATAATATTTAATTTTCGTTTTTCGAATGATAAGAGTTAACATATTTCTATATGCTCTGTAGTAATTTTTTAGTTGTACGTTACTTGGATTCTTTTTAACTTTTAAAGCAAGTTTGTCTCTTGTACGAATAGAATTAAAAACGCCGGCCGTGATCCAGGGTTTTATTTTCTTGGATTTATTAGACATTTTTTGATTACTGTTTATAATAGTATTTTTATCTATATACTTTATGATTAAATTGTAGAAAATTTGAAAACAGGCATTGGCATCATTACAATTATAGACCGATTCCCAGGTTTCTTTTAGAAAATCTGTAATCAAATCAGGATAATTAATTTGTTGCATATTTTGTGATGAGACAGTAACAGACGGCCTGGAATTGTATTCATTGTTAGACATTTTTAATAAACTAAAAACAATATAATGATCGGTAATAGCACTAGATAGAACGCCAGGTATGAAGCTATAATTATTTTGAGTTTTTAGAAATATATGGTCGATGCATGTGCCAGAAATTATTGAAGGCCTAGTGATGGCATTTAAATAATTTACAAAACCATATTCATGGAGAACATTAATATATTTACTGCCAATTAAATCTATACTATTTTCTAATATGTCTATGTTTATGTCTCCAACAATAATATGGTTGTGACAACCTTCTAAATTGGATAAATACTGCTCTAAATTGTCTATGAATTCATTTTTATTGTTTTTAGGGGATCTATAAATGGCGGTGAAAAAAATTTCACTCTTATCAAGCTTAATCTTAAAATGAAATGAATTACAGTGCTCAATTTCAGCTTCTATTACACTAATATCAATGCTATTTTTAAAGTATATTACTATTCCATCTGATTTATTGTATTTATTAACTTTTACCAATTTATTGTATCTATTAATATCATAGCCAAAATCGTGACATAGCCAAGTTTCCGTTAAAATGATAATGTCAAAATCATGAGTGAAGCTTTGTAATAATGCACATAATTCCAGGAAATTTCTGTTTATGCTACGTATGTTTAAATGGATAAATTTGAAATCATGAAACGAGTTACAAATGTAATTGTTGCAAGAGGTGATATCGTTAAAGACAGCTGTTTTTAAATCATTATTGCCACAGTATAAATTAAGTTGTTCTAAATGACCGTTTACTTCCATTATTGCAAGTAATATTACAAAGCATTACTACAATTAGCATGACAGTTTTTTTTTTAATTATTTGTGAATTGTAATTATTATTGGGTACTGAATTCGCAGTCTTTCTAAGTCAGAGACTGAATTTATTTTACTTACAGAACTGCTTTCATTTTCACGTACAAAGATATTACAATCCTTGGTCCATACAAACTTGTACCCCTTCATCTTGGCGACGTCCCTGGTTTTATGCAGCAGATCTCTGGTAGCCACGGTCAAATGGTCTGCTGCAGTGAATCTCCCTAGTCCCGCATGGTTTGATTCCCGGACCATCACCTTCCTTCTTCGACTCCACCTTGTAGCACTGAAGCCAGGCATCCCGGCTGCACCTTTTGGACAATAGGTCTAACTTTCCCCGGTGATCCTGATGGTAATCTGTGGGCCACGCTGACATCATTGACTAAATTTAAGGCTCCAACTGAATCACAAATTTGGTTCACTACTTAGTAAATTTTTTCAGATCTCGCTTCAGGAATTCCGAATATTATTACATTGTCTCTTCTTGAGTATTGCTGGATTTCTTTTATTTCGTAATAAAAATTGTCGTTTTCATACTTGAGGTCTTTTATTTCTTTTTGTGCTGCCTTCAGTTCTTCTTGTATTTGAGAGAGGTCTTGATAAAAAGAGTCGAATTTAGACGAATTATGAATGTGATCCCATTAACTTATTTATAATTTTTGCTCCAAATAACCTCAGGAATCACCTCCAAAAACCGGGGGAGAACTTCATGAATCAATCTGTATACCTTGCATTACTATGTAGAATAACCTTAGTTTGATTCGAACTTACAACCTAATCTACATCCATACAAAGTGCACAGCTACTTTTGGAACGCATTGTTTAATCAAATGCTGTAACTGACTGCGAACAAAGTGTACATTATCCTTATCGGAATCGTTAAGATAATTATGATTATGATGATCGTTACGATATTATTATTATTATTATTATTATTATTATTATTATTATTATTATTATTATTATTATTATTATTATTAACTGAGAATTAAAACCGAAATGTGCACCTCACTTTATTTTTGTGTTTTGTTTTTTAAAGAGTTTTAAATAAGGGCGCAAATAACCATAGTAACTGACGCGCCCTTTCAAACCCCACGAACTAACTAAAATCGAAATACTGGAGACAAAAAAAAAACACTTATAAATATTTTTTCCAACAAATTTTCACAAATTATTGCGTAAACAGTTTCGCTTGAAAAGTCTAGACCCTCAAAATTTGTTATATTTTGTAGGGGAAAAATAATGCCAAGTGTGTAATGGTGGAAACTTTTCCATCTCGTAAATAAATATAAGTCTGTTGAGCAATGAATTTTCTTTTGGGTAACTCGGAAGTTATCCTACTACACTGAAGTCCTGAAACAGCTATGCTCACAGATGCTTTACGAATATTTAATTGATAATTTGTCATTAATTGTTTTCAGACAATAATATCGCGTGATACCAAAACTGAGAAGGAACAAACTGTTAAAACTTGACATGAATAATACAAACACACTCATTAATTGTCTTGTAGCATCCAGGAGAAGCAGCGTCCACTATCAAACATGTAAGCTCTATTACAGTCGCGTGTGAAGAGGTGGATTCCAAACTGGCCTAAGTCCAAATGACAGGTTATGAGGAAAATGACAAAAACTGATCAAATAATTTGACGCCCTTAGTTTCTGCATGTGTTTTTTTTTCAAACGGATCTAAGACAAAACTTAGAAGAGCCTGTTAAATAAACTTACACATTTATATATAGGCTTGAAAAAGGATAAACTAAAACGTGATTGAAGCAAGTTGAAATCTTACAAAAAAAGGACTTAGGACACTTTGGAATCTACCCCTTCGTATAGCACGGGAAGTTATTCCTTATGGATACGATTACGTTTTCTCACAAATGTTTTACATTTCCTGTACGACTGTATTTCAGACACGTTCTAGCACCTCCCTTGTCATACGTGTGGACGTAACCGAATATATTAATTGTACGCTCGCGCTGTCGTCTTTGGTTCTTCTCTTATGAATTCTTTCCAGCTAAAGAGAATACTTCATTGTCTCAATTTCACAAGACTATCGTCCAGTAAACATAACTTCAGCTTAACCTCAGAAGTTTACTTCAACCATGTCCAATAAAAATACTCCAAAGTACATAAGACTACACTTTATTTCATATCTCATTTTGCTTTTTCGTCTTAGTTTTCTACTTCTTCAGGTATGGTTTTCTATCTATAGCTTAGGTATAGGTTCAGTTTGAAATTTATACTTAGAATTCGACTCCTGTTTCAATTTAAATTTTGTTTCATGCTTTGGCTTTTGCTTAGATTTCAGTTCAAGTTTATACTTCAGTTTTGGTTCAGATTTTGGTGTAGGTTTCGGATTGACTCCAATTTACTTTAAGTTTCGGTACAGATTTAATTTTAGGTTCACATTTTAGCTTCCAGTTTGTTTACAATTTATTTTTCTTTCTTGAATTTTGTTTCCGTTAAGGCATTACTTTTATAATAATTTTATATTTTTTTCTCTTATATTTTTTCTTTCCTTTTCTCTTCAGTTCTATACCTATATATAATTCTCGTTTCCGTTCCTATTCTAAACATACTTTCCGTTTTGTTTCTGCATTTTGCCTTTTAGTTTTCTCTTCCATTTCGGTTCTAAATAAAGTTTCGTTTCCTCTTCGATTCTACTTAGTACAGCAATTTTCGATTCCGTATATACGATTTGTTCTCATTTTCGATTTGGTTCTGAATATAGTTTTCGTATCCTTATCCGTTTCGCTTCTGAATACAGTTTTCGTATCCGTTTCAGTCCCGTATGTAGTTTTCATTCCTGTTTCAGTTATGCATATATTTTGTATTTCATTTAGACTTGACTTTGGTTTTGCTTGAACATGGGTTTGGTTTTGTTTGGACATGTGTTTAATTTTGTTTTGATATGTTGCTTGAAATTCGTCCTCAATAAGCTAAGTTTTGTTTGTACTATGACTTTCGTTCTATTTTAGACATGTTTTGTTTGAATTTGCTATTTCATTTGTTGCTAGGTTTGGATCTTACTTCCATTCAGAAATCGACGTCTAATCTGTTCTTTACTTCGGACTCGTTTTTGGTTTCATTTCGTTTCGACTTTTTCTCTTAATTTTCATAATATGGTAGTGAAGATCGTGCTGAGTCTGTTTTGGAATTGGAAACAAACTACAGTATATTTTACATTTTCTTATGTTGTTTCAAGGGGTAATTTTGCATCAATCTGAATCAGAACAAGACATTTTACTTACTTACTTACTGGCTTTTAAGGAACCCGGAGGTTCATTGTCGCCCTCACATAAGCCCGCCATTGGTCCCTATCCTGAGCAAGATTAATATAGTCTGTATCATCATATCCCACCTCCCTCAAATCAATTTTAATATTATCTTCCCATCTACGTCTCGGCCTCCCTAAAGGTCTTTTTCCCGCCGGCCTCCCAACTAACACTCTATATGCATTTCTGAATTCGCCCTTACGTGCTACATGCCCTGCCCATCTCAAACGTCTGGATTTAATGTTCCTAATTATGTCAGGTGAAGAATACAATGCGTGCAGTTCTGCGTTGTGTAACTTTCTCCATTCTCCTGTAACTTCATCCCGCTTAGCCCCAAATATTTTCCTTAGCACCTTATTCTCAAACACCCTTAACCTATGTTCCTCTCTCAAAGTGAGAGTCCAAGTTTCACAACCATAAAGAACAACCGGTAATATAACTGTTTTATAAATTCTAACTTTCAGATTTTTTGACAGCAGACTGGATGATAAAAGTTTCTCAACCGAATAATAACACGCATTTCCCATATTTATTCTGCGTTTAATTTCTTCCCGAGTATCAATTATATTTGTTACTGTTGCTCCCAGATATTTGAATTTCTCCACTTTTTCAAAAGGTAAATTTCCAATTTTTATATTTCCATTTCGTACAATATTCTCGTCACGAGACATAATCATATACTTAGTCTTTTCGGAATTTACTTCCAAACCTATCGCTTTACTTGCTTCAGGTAAAAGTTCCGCGTTTTCCCTAATCGTTTGTGGATTTTCTCCTAACATATTCACGTCATCCGCATAGACAAGCAGCTGATGCAACCCGTTCAATTCCAAACCCTCTCTGTTATCCTGGACTTTCCTAATGGCATACTCTAGAGCAAAGTTAAAAAGTAAAGGAGATAGTGCATCTCCTTGCTTCAGCCCACAGTGAATTGGAAACGCATCTGACAGAAACTGACCTATACGAACTCTGCTGTACGTTTCACTGAGACACATTTTAATTAATCGAACTAGTTTCTTGGGAATATCAAATTCAATAAGAATATCATATAATACTTCCCTCTTAACCGAGTCATATGCCTTTTTGAAATCTATGAATAACTGATGCACTGTACCTTCATACTCCCATTTTTTCTCCATTATCTGTCGAATACAAAATATCTGGTCAATAGTTGATCTATTACGCCTAAAACCACACTGATGATCCCCTATAATTTCATCTACATATGGAGTTAATCTTCTCAAAAGAATATTGGACAAAATTTTGTACGACGTCAACAAGAGTGATATTCCTCGAAAGTTGCTACAGTTAGTCTTGTCCCCCTTCTTAAAGGTAGGTACGATTATGGACTACTTCCATTGATCTGGTATAATTTCCTTTTCCCAAATAGCAAGTACAAGCTTATAAATTTCGTTAGATAATGCGCTTCCACCTCTTGTATTAATTCTGCTGAAATTTGATCGATACCTGGACTAATAATTTTTCAGATTTTCTATCGCAATTTCGACTTCAGAAAGTGTGGGTTCCCGTATATATGGCTCAGCAGTTTGTATTTCAATTTCGTCCCGATCATTCCTATTTGGCCTATGTATATTTAGTCGTTGTCGAAAATAGTGAAATTTCGACCTGATAATGTTGCTTAGTTTCCTCGTCCACAAGACAATTTACGAAATAAAAAATATATTAAATTAATTCAATGCAAAATTATAGTAATAATGGTGACGGAATCGACCAAAGAGCCTTATCGTGCAAAGTCGATGTGCAGTCAAATAGAAATTATATTTAGGCCCGAATTTTACAATTTGGATAATATTCAAGAACAGAATATCCTGCATTTTCTCTAATAAGTAATTTTGATTATTATGCAAAGAATTGAAATGACAATCGTCCTTTGCACTATATGCACGTGGAACAGCGCATAACGTTTTCCAAGCAGTACTTCCCGGCCTGCCTAGCTGATTCCCACGCTCGCCTACAGTACGTGCCACTCCCTGCTACTGACCTGCATTACGCCGGGTAATACAAACGTGGAAAATCAATGCCTTTGCATGAATATTATAACGAGGCTATTGTACTGGGCTGTCGCGCAAATGTGGGAGGAGAGGTTACCTTATCTTTTGTATATTCTACATCATTTCTTAATCCAAGCATCTCAAATTGTAGAAAAAGGAACCTGAATTACTATTACTATTACACTTTTATTACGTTAAACTACTTTTGACCAATAAAACGGTACGGAACGACGTGTTTCAACCAATCAATGATGCTTATCCTACAATTTTTATCACTTCCCTAGCTTTTGTTTCTTTCTTTGCCAACATTGTACTTTCAATGTTTAAGATCTGAGTTACGGCGGAGGTCGTTTAATAATTGGTGTCGTCTTCCACAAAAAGGCAAAGGAGTGGCAACTTACGGTGAAGATCCGAAAAACAACTCTTGGATTAGTAATAGAAGAGGGATATCATCCTCAGAGTGGACCAATGCCATAAAGATGTCCACAAACATCGCAGCAGTACGATCGGTGCCAGATACTTTCCTTTCAAGATCAAAAGTGTAGTCATCCAGGATGCAGCGAAGTAGAAACCTTTGGGCATGTTTTGGGTTATTGGCCTAAAGGAGAACTACTGAGGAACAATCGCCACCATAAAGTGAGAAGCTCCATCGCAACCACTCTTCGGAAGGCAAAGTGGGAGGTTTACGAAGAAGTGCACTGCTTGGCTGAGAAAGGGTCAACGAGAAGAGCAGACATTATAGCCATCGATCGCCGGAATCAAAGAAGCCTCATTCTTGACCCCACTGTCCGTTTCGAGAAGGATGATCAACAAGCCAATAACGTTAACGATGAAAAGAAGTCTATTTACAACCCATGTATTCCTCACTTCAGTGAGAGATACAAAATGGATATTAATACATGGGAAATGAAAGGACTTCTTTCTGGCGCTAGGGGAACCTCATTTAAGTTAACCAAAACCATTCTCCTTTGTCTTAAATTTTCTAATGAGGACATTAACAAAATTTGTCTAATGGTATTGAGAGATTCATTATCCATTTTACACAATCACTTGAGTAGTTTAATATCAAAGACGGACATCTGTCATCTCCATAGTTTTGATCTAGCGGCACTTTTTTGTTTTACAGTGTCCTTTGTAGCATTTCAACACAATTTATTTTTATAAATTTAGTGTTAAAGTTTGCATATAGTTTCACCATAACTGAAAAGAGCATGAAAAAATGTATTAGAATCCACATTATTTAATTTCGACTTGAAGTTCAGATGTCCGCCTTTGATATTAAGCTACTCACTTGTATAATACTATGTAATTATTTTTTCACTTCATCTCATTACTCTTCAATGTATTTTCATCTCATGTTTCTCCGAATTCAAATTGTACTTTATTTTTAAATTTATCATTGTTCCATATTCTCTCCGCAATCATATTGTATTTTTAATTTAACCTCTGCTTTGTATTCTGGATCCTAGTGGTCAGCCGTAGATTTCGGCCAGATGTCCTAAATTGTGGAATTTGTTGTTGAAGGTTTGGACCAAATAACGGTCTATGTTACAAATTTTTAAAATCGAATTTTTAATGGAATAATGGTCTGTATAGTCTTACACGGTTGTCACAAAAAATGTTTTTCAATATCTGTACCAGAGGCGCTCCTATATGAGATACAACTATGAATTTCTTCGTTGGAACAACGGTCTACGTCACTAGTGACTTCTAGCGTAACCAGTTGTTTACATCGCATCGTGAGTTATTGCACGGGAGTTTGTTCTCTTTACGAATACTGGATACTTTAACTCTGTGTATCAGGTTTCGGTTGATCTATTATTACATAAAATTGACGACTGCAAGACAGTGACGATTTTTATAGTAGATATTGACCAGCTAAATAAATCTAAAAAAAAGGGTTCAGACAAATTAATATTAATAAGTGGAAACATGCGTCACGAAATTCGCCGAGAGATAGTGGTCTTGAGTATACAACAAGGAAGACAAAGTCGCAAATTAGTGCGAAAGATTCCCGAAGAAATATAAGTTCCTGTCTGTTACTTTTGCAGTATTTTATTATCTGTATTCTAATTTACACTTTACCTAGTGTTAGTTGGTCTATATTGTGTTTTACCACTATAGTTTATCTTAGAATTTTATCACGGTGTTTCGAGATGTGCTTACAATTTGCTCCTGATGACAGACAGCAGCTGTTTAAAATGTATTACTCTCTTACAGTCAGCATTTAAAATCTGTGATTGTTGTATTCATTATTAATAAAATTTATACTTAACAGATAAGCCATCTGTTGTGATCGACACTGAAAATTCGGGACAGGGATTCAAATTCCATCTCCCAACAATTCCTCAACTGTAATATTTAATTTTCTTTATTCGTTTGTTACAACTTCCATTAATTTAATGGTGTCCCTACATCTTAACACTGCAGTTATTTTCTAATAATAGTGTTATTATTTGATCAATATTGTATGTTTATTCTTAATATGACATTGAGTGTAACTTTAATAAATTACATGGCCTTAATTCATATTAATATATACTTACTTACTTATTTGGCTTTTAAGGAACCCGGAGGTTCATTGCCGCCCTCACATAAGCCCGCCATTGATCCCTATCCTGAGCAAGATTAATCCAGTCTCTATCATCATATCCCACCTCCCTCAAATCCATTTTAATATTATCCTCCCATCTACGTCTCGGCCTCCCTAAAGGTCTTTTTCCCTCCGGCCTCCCAACTAACATTCTATATGAATTTCTGGATTCGCCCATACGTGCTACATGCCCTGCCCATCTCAAACGTCTGGATTTAATGCTCCTAATTATGTTAGGTGAAGAATACAATGCGTGCAGCTCTGCGTTGTTTAACTTTCTCCATTCTCCTGTAACTTCATTCCTCTTAGCCCCAAATATTTTCCTAAGAACCTTATTCTCAAGCACCCTTAATCCCTGTTCCTCTCTCAAAGTGAGAGTCCAAGTTTCACAACCATACAGAACAACCGGTAATATAACTGTTTTATAAATTCTAACTTTTAGATTTTTTTGACAGCAGACTATCATATTAATATATAACATTTAAAAATAAATGTCATAATCATTTTGTTCATAATTTAACCTTTTTATTGATTTTGTATATTTAATAATATTCTTATTGTATAAAACTGTACAAAATTGTCTGTATTCCCCAGTCGCATTTCTGTGGAGTTAAAAATGTTACAAACTTCTATTATGTGTAACACGACTTTCAATAACATACAGTACAATCGTATACTTCGGTTAGTGTACAAAACATATTGATGGAATAACTGTCTATGTTGCCCGTCCGGCAGTATCTTTATCAGAGCAATTACGATCAGTGTTGCCAATTCAGCGGTTTTCCCGCTAAATCTAGCTTTTTTGGATAACCATCTCGCGGGTAAAATTATATTATCCCGCATAGCGGGAATACTAGCGGTTTTTTTTTTCTGAAATGAAATTCATATTAGCATTATAAGCGGCTTTCATAATTACGTTTAATTCGTTCAGTGTGTGTTCTGTGAAATAATGGATGTGTCAATGTAGTGATAATTCCATTTTATATATGTTACCGTTAAAACCCGAAATCCGTCAAAACCAGTTTCAACTAGTAAAAACTAGTTTAAGCAAATAATAAATATAGAAAGTGAGTTTTCGTATAATCTAGAATCAATGTCAGGTTAGGTTTGGTTTGTTTAGGTTTTTGTTTGGTAAAAGCCTAAAAAAAACCGATACAAACCAAACCTAACCTGTCATTGATTCTAGATCTTACGAAAATTCGCTTTCTATCTATCTATATTTTAAAATTACTTTTTACTAGTTGAAACTGGTTTTGTCAGATTTTGGGTTTTAACGGTAACATATATAGTGCAATAAGAATTTAAATATGTTGGTCTGTGATAAAAGTGTTCAAAATTGCTTTATAGCTCCACATTGGCAATGATAAAAGTGTGCAATATTCGTTACATTGGCGGGCGGAGGTCGTTACATTGGCGGGTGGATGCTCTACCTTGACCATTATTATTATTTTTTTATTTTACTGGGTTATTTTACGACGCTTTATCAACAGCTTAGGTTATTTAGCGTCTGAATGAGATGAAGGTGATAATGCTGGTGAAATGAGTCCGGGGTCCAGCACCGAAAGTTATGCAGCATTTGCTCATATTGGGTTGAGGGAAGACCCCGGAAAAAACCTCAACCAGGTAACTTGCCCTGACCGGGAATCGAACCCGGGTTTCGCGGCCAGACATGCTAGCCGTTACTCCACAGGTGTGGACCCATTATTATTATTATTATTATTATTATTATTATTATTATTATTATTATTATGTATACATTAAAATCTAGATATATTTGCTAGAAAATTGCGGGTTTTCGAAAGTCATCTAGCGGGATTATGCGAACAACTGTTGGCAACACTGATTACGATGTAACATTTTTGTTACATCCTCCTGCACAGTTAGCAGATTGTAACATAGATCGTTATTCTGCCCAACGCTTCAATTATACCTTTTAAAATGATTCATATTTATTTCATCATTAATTAATTAAAACGTTTCTATCATTTATCTTGTTTATATTATTTAGGTTATAGCTTCTGCTGTATGAGATTATGGGTAATTACGTATCAGAAATTGCTTAATATATTGATAATTGAAGTCAAGTGCAACTGTTTTAATAAAAATGAAACTGAGTCAACAAAGCCTTCTTGATTAATAACCGTCCATAGAGTTCAATGAAGATTGTATACTGGGTGTTCATTTCAAAGTGTGTCATGACGTCACTGTTGTTGGGTCACCGATTTGAAGCGAGTTTCAGCTTATATGTCAGAGAAGTTGCCTATTATTTAAGGCGTTTTCAATCTGAACTTGAGAACGTGTACGGTATAACTTGAACGTCGTAGCAACAGATGGCGGTCTGTACGGTCTATGTGCTACCATAACCTCTTTCGAACTGTGTTTTGCGCCGGCAAGTCGTACGCAGGGTATTTGTTATCATCGGTTGCGTACGGCAACATTCCACAACACAAATCAAATGCTCCGTGTCCATGTTGACCGTCGAAGTTAAATGTCAACAAATACGTAAGTAATCGTCTTAACCCTCTCCCCATATCCCGACAGTACGTATTTCCAAACAGTTCACATTCCTGCCACTACCGGCGTTACCGTACGTATCGGTACGTACTCTTCAGAATGAACGCCGTACTTGCTAGGCAACTTCTCTGCCTCATAGGTTATACACCTCTGCGGAAGTGTAGGAAGATTGAATTCTCTAGACTCATCGGCTAGCCACATGACGGCATACATAGAGCCATGACACACTTTGAACTGAACACCCAGTAGTTGATACAACTGGTAAGAAGAAACAGCTGATCATAACACACTACTGCCATCTAGCGGAATATTTATTTTATAATGATGAGATGGTACAATAATACATTTTCAAGTCAGTTTAGTAGTTTTGTAAGTCAATATTTCAATGTATTAGAGTACTATATTTCTCCTAATCTTTATATACTTCTTCTAATCGTGTAATAGCCATCTAAATTCCACTCGAGTTTTGATTTTCTCTAGATAAATAGAAAATTCTAGTGAGATTACTACAGATAAAATGAAGAAGCATTTGTGTAAAGATTGCGTGGAACAGTACCCACTACCTATATATTGCCACTGGCGGTAGACCTATTTTCTTCCTGATTCAGAGCTGAGTGCGGGCGTGGGTTCGATTCTTCCTTGGGCTCATTACCTAGTTGAGTTTTTTCTGCGGCTTTCACCAACTGTAAGGCGAATTTCAGGTAATAACATGGCGAATCCTCGGCTTGATCTCGCCAAATACAATTTCTCTATTACTTTAATGACACTAAATAGTCTGATAGTTTATACAGCGTCATTAAAGTATCTACCTAAAGTACTTTACCGTTAATGCATCCATGTTGCCCATAGAACTCATGCTGTCTTAATCTATATCATTCATTCATTCGAATAGTGTTCTGCCCGAAGGTAGGTCTTTCACTGCAAACCCAGCATTCTCCAATCTTTCCTATTTTCTGCTTTCCTCTTTGTCTCCGCATATGATCCATTATCTTAATGTCGTCTATCATCTGATATCTTCTTCTGCCCTGAACTCTTCTCCCGTTCAACATTACTTCCAGTGCATCCTTCAGTAGGCAGTTTCTTCTCAGCCAGTGACCCAATCAATTCCTTTTTCTCTTCCTGATCAATTTCAGTATCAATCTTTGTCCACCCACTCTTTCTAACACAGCTTCTTTTCTTATTGTCTGTCCATTTGATACGCTCCATTTTTCTCCATATCCACATTTCAAATGCTCCTAGTCGTTTCTCTTCACTTAGTCGTAATGCACATGTTTCTGTTCCCATACAATGCCACACTCCACACAAAACACTTCATTAATATTTTTCTTAGTTGTTTTTCTAGAGGCCCGCACAAAATGTTTCTTTTTATATTAAAAGCTTCCTTTGCCATTGCTATATTCTACAACATTGACAAGTAAGTTCTTGAAATGTGTGGGTGAAAAAGAGAGGAGGAAGGAAAAAAGGAAGAAAGAAAATAAGTAAAGGCAAAAAAAAAGAGTGAAAGAAAGACAAGAAAGAAAGAAAGAAAGAAAGAAAGAAAAGAAAAGAAAGAATGGATGGATGACTAGAGAGAAATGGCATGAGAAATATTTAAAAGGTAAGCGGAAACGCGTCCATGCAAGGAAAATTGAAAGTGAAAGAAAGTGTTTATGTGAGCTGCAAGCATGTTGGCCACTTGTCTCAACGATTTTCATCCTTCCATATGTGGGAACATACGAGAAGTTTGAAGGAGAAAGCCGAAAATGGACGTAACCTAACAGCTACCACATGAAGATGAAACACGAGAGGGCAGCAACAGAGTGGGATCGACGAAGATGTTAAATGTCTGGCCATGAACATTTTACTGAAATGCAACGGCGACTACTTGATTACATGACGAGAAAGGGGCAATATAAAACATGTCTCGTGCTGTCACTGTAAGTGAATTAAGAAGAAAATTTTGTATTATTTAAATATCTGCTGAAATATGAAGCCTCATACTTTTGTAAGAGAATGGCTGTTTAGAATAACGTATAAGTCCGTTTTTGGCCAAACTGAGTTTTGGCTGAAAACTGTTGTATCGCACATCTTGCATCATGTGTTGTCATCGTCCTGCTGATATTCACACTACTTCGAGAACTGCAGTATTTTGATTGTGTTGCTGAGCTGAATAACGTTGTAACGCAAATAAAATGGCGGACAATCATACTTGTAGCGTTTCACATGGTCTCATAAAAAACGTAAATAGAAAAAGAAAACGTAATATTAATATCTTGCAATAGATGGACAATGTATATAAGACACTAAAGGATCGGAGGAAAGAATATACTTCGAAGAAAGGTGACATTAAACCAGATGTGAAACGACCTGAACTGGTGAGCAGAATAATGTTATAAGTCGATGTTATAATGTTATGTTTTATTTAACGACGCTCGCAACTGCAGAGGTTATATCAGCGTCGCCGGATGTGCCGGAATTTTGTCCCGCAGGAGTTCTTTTACATGCCAGTAAATCTACTGACATGAGCCTGTCGCATTTAAGCACACTTAAATACCATCGACCTGGCCCGGGATCAAACCCGCAACCTTGGGCATAGAAGGTCAGCGCTATATCAACTTGCCAACCAGGTCGACTTGTAAGTCGATGTAGGCCTATAGAGTGCTAAAGGAGAATAGTTAAAGGTACCATGGCCTAATAACAGAATAAAGAAAAAAATTCTTGCCTGAGTAATATTGATATTGTATGCCTAAACATATGATCTAATTTGTGTAATTTGTTTCAAGTTCTTATGATATAAATTTGTCTATTATTATTATTATTATTATTATTTAATGTACTCAAATGTAACAACCATAAAGAATCTACCAGGAAATATAGACAGTATTTAAGTTTCTTTGCTTTACAAAGTTGTTCTTCTGGATTGACATACGTTTTTCTAATGTAAATGTTCAAAAAGTTGTGTTATTTGGAAGCTGAAGACAATAATATTATAAATGGTGTGAATATTTACTGAAGTATTAATACAGACCTAACGCTGTCATATTTTGTAATATTTAACATTGTTAGTATGGAATAAACATATTTTTAATTTCCTGACAAACTGTAAAAACTGACTTAGAACGTTATTCTAGGCAGCCATTCAATTACTGATAAGTTCAATAATCAGGAAAATATTACACATACTGTATCTATAAATATCATATAACATCTGTCTGCTACGCTTACCTAGCTATTGTGTTGAGACTATTATGTGAGTTATAGCGGACAGACTCTCGAAGCAATCGAAAAACAGTGTTTAAGAGTAAGTTAAAAGTCTAGAATTTTCATCAGAATTGCAAACAAAAATGAAATTAGATACTTGTAATAAATGTTAAAGTCAACCGATGGCTTCGGATTCAAATTAACAGAACATTTTTCAAAGACGTCTTTCTTAATTTCATTGGCATGTACTTTCCACGAAGAAACCAAATTTTGGTGTATTTGTGAAGGAATATGTGTCATATGCACATAGTATCGTGAGAAGAGAAAAATGAAAACGAAGCGAGGGTCGTTCAGAGTGATTTCGGACTGCCTTTCCACCTTAAAAGATGTTGTCTCACTTTGTCTTCGTCTAGTTACTTCTGTCTGAACTCCACGAGCAAAATGCTCGATATTTTATTCACTCAAGCTCTTTCTTCCACTTCCATCTATCTCCATCTCACACCACGTCTATTGATTTACAACGGGCTCCGGTGAAATGGATTTTCAGTTAGACTGGAGCATCAATTGTTTTTAAGGTCGGTTAAATTCTTGCTCAATAAAAACGAAAATTAGTTATTCAACTAGACATGCATTTCATATGTCTCCACAACTTACACTGTGTAAATTTTAAAGCAAAGCGTTAAACATGGTTGTTCTTTGTCACTAGCAATTTTAACATATTCATTGATGCAATTACAAAATCATGGTGAAGAAATTTTGACAAATGACAGGGCCTATATGGAATAAGAAATATTTGAGAAATATAATAAAATATGAAAGATAGTCGTGCATCTCACTCTGACAGACGCTTATGAAAACAGATGTCACCAGTAAAACTGTTAGAGAAAGATTACTTAATGGAATAAAGAACCCTTTATATCCTCTTTTATGCGGTCTAATCACTAAAAAATACCGGGAGCTGACATTCCACGAGACAATAAAAAGTGAAAAAATTCCAAATACATATTATGCCTATAGGGTCAGCACTCGTTGCATAAAATCAGCAAGATATTCAATGTCACTGCAGCAATTTGTAACTGCTGGAAGTACAATATCACTGTAACCATAAAAACTAAAATAATATGCGTGACCCGCCGAAGTGGTGTACAGCTAGTTCTGCCACCTATCCGCAGCATGCGGAACCCCAATCACGCAAGTGAAGTGGGTGGGCATTGGACACACACACACAACCTAAATATTTCAGAAGAGAATATAATCTACAAAATGCAACTATTAAGGCTATGGATCTGTGAAATTTCTACTTCTCCATTTTTATACAAATTAATCCAAAATTTTACCACTTATTTCTTACAATGTGGACTTGCAATACACAAATTGTCACTTTGATATTCCAATTACTTTATTTATAATTAATTTTTGTTTTTTTTCAATACTGAATTATAATTGTCCCAATTTTCAAAGTTTACATAATTTTTAAAAATGTATATTTAATTTTTCCCTGATAGAATGTTAAATGTTATGTTTTATTTAACGACGCTCGCAACTGCAGAGGTTATATCAGCGTCGCCGGATGTGCCGGAATTTTGTCCGGCAGGAGTTCTTTTACATGCCAGTAAATCTACTGACATGAGCCTGTCGCATTTAAGCACACTTAAATGTCATCGACTTGGCCCGGGATCGAACCCATAAACTTGGACTTAGAAGGCCAGCGCTATACCAACTCGCCAACCAGGTCGACTCCCTGATAGATGGTAAGTAAATTATGACACATGCTTTTCATATTTTTGCAATTATGTTTTGAGAAAAGAAATATTTACACTTTTAGTTGTTAATTTTTTTAATTCTTTTTTTAAACTTATCACCAGGCTTCGAGACTTCGGACCCAATAGAGCAGTTCAGTGGGAAATCCGGATAACGGCGTTCTGAGTATAGTGGTAAAGCGTACAGTGGGTGGGGGTACAGTAGAATGAATACCAACAAATACGCAAAGGAAAAGCTCTGGATTTGAAGGTTCTGACGAATAATTTGGTTTTCATACAAACTGTGTCTGAAACTATTACACGGTTAGAGAATTCAGAGCAAGAGATACCGGAAGTCCTCAAATTAATTCAGAAAATGATGCAGAGAATTAATGAGACATCAAGTACACCGGTTACTGAACGTGTAAAACAGAAGTGGAAATCAATTTTATGTAAAAATAACGGATATGGAACATTGTGTAACATAAACAGCAAATTAGTGGACATAGAGTCACCCGAGAATAAAGGACTGTCTCTTAGAGACTGCAATGATGTTAGGTTTTTTCGTTTTGCTCCTATCACGTCATGCGACGTAGAGCGCAGCTTTCCACAGTACAAACTTTGGCAGATAACTGGAAAAGATTTACGTTTGAGACACTAAAAATGCACCTTGTAGTACATTGCAATTCGGTACTGTAACTCACTTCCTAAACACGACCAATAGGATAAATGAAAAAATTAAAATTTCTAAATGCTTATTTCCACCATTAACACTGTGTATACTTAAACTCAAATGCTTATAAAAGACAGGAGAATAAATGCTTTTCACATTCTTTTGACATTATCATTGTGTAATGCATATTTACTTTCAGAATGTACATATGTGTGTGTTTCCCCATACTACCGTACTCTACTCTAAATAGCAATGTTGTTACCTCAACACATCTCTATCTACCTGCAGCGAGTCAACAACCTATAGTGCATGCTCAGTAAACTTATTGTATCGGGTCCAAAGTCTCGAAGCCTGCTTATCACGTCAACATATGGCGATTTCAATACTTTCCGTAGCAGAAGAAAACACATATGTGAGTTTATTTCAAATGCCATTGTGAATTTCTGTGCAAAATTTCGCTGAGATTGGAGAACAACTGCATTAATTAGAGCATTTTGAATGTTACAAAATGTTGAAAAATGGAAAATCCAGAAAACGAGTATCAAAGTACAGCGCGTATATGATGTATACTATAGACATCCTTCCTTCCAATACGGGTCTATGACACACATTTTTATCTATATAACAACATGAAATATGAACTGAATGAAAAGTAAAATTAATTAGAATGAAGAACAAAGTCTGTCAGAATGACAGCTGAGTGTCAGTTTAAAGGGCTGCAGCTCCACGCACGCGCTGGTCCCTTTAAATTCGTCCTAAGGGGCTTACATTGCATTAGGGCTAAAATAAGCACAGATTTAGAAAACTGAAACATAATTTTATTTTTTAGAGTTAAAAAGAAAATTTTCATTTGTAATGTTTTTTTTTCGTGATTTTCACCAATCCATAGCCTTAACAGTAATGAAAGCCATTCAACTATCTCAGTTTCTTTTAAGTTTATTTATACACACTTAAATATATTTACTAGAGAACCCGTGCTGCTCCACAGTATTCATTTTCACAAATCTATAGAACTTCTTTTTCCATGCGAAATTTGCTGTGGGCCTGTCCTTTAATACTACGACTATTTCAACCTTCAAGTCCTTCCAACTTTGCTCGGTATAGTGCGACATAAAGTTGCCCATGATTGAATATAGATTCTTATAAATAAATTCCTACCTGATGTAACGTCTGCCCTTGAGCCTACAGAAATAAAAACGTATTGGAATTACTACAATGACAAAGAAGGATCTGACGGCGTTAGGTGAATTCTAGGAAGTAGGAGTCTTTGACAAGCATTTACTTGTGAATCAAACATGGTAAACAAAGGTTTTACTAGGCCACCTGGGCTACCAAAAAATATGCATTGCTGACACTTCTACCAACCACTTCCAATCATACCTCATCTGATGTAACCACAGTGTAGAAATCAATGTAACGCATGCGCAGTACATACCAACCACTTCCAATCTAATGATAGCTACAGTTCAAGATATATCGTGACGTGTAGCTAAGTCATTGATTCAGAAGATAAAGATAAAGATGTGTATGCCGTAAAATTGACAGTGCTAATTCATGAGGTCTTAAATTGCAGTAAATTCTTCTCATCTTTCATACAAAATAAGTGACTATCTATTCAGTTAAATCCACTGTTTTGATGAGACTTTTGTTTATTACTCGTAGTATTTTTCCTCTGAAATAAAATTATCTCGGGAATTTTGGAATACCGTAACACAAATTGCATCAGCTGCTAATTTTATAAGTTATATATTAAACACGCTGTATCAACATCTCAGCGTGTGAATGAAATGTAGGTGATAATGCCAGTGATATTAATCCGGGGTCCAATACCGAAAGTTACCCAGCATTTGCTCGTAATGGTTTGAGGGAAAACCCAGATAACTTGTCCCGACCGGGATTCGAATCAGGGTCATCTGGTTTCGCGACCAGTCGCGCTGACCGTTACTCCACAGATGTGGGACTAATAGGTGGTGTCAAATGGAACAACTTTTATTTATAAATCCATTTCCAGCGACGCTCTAGTACAAAGCTCCATAATCTTGAAAACAGTTTGACCCATGATTACGTATTATTCAATTACTTTTCTTTTCTCGTTTCGACGGTGGGATGCGTGGAACGAGGTAATAACTATTGTTTTGTTGAGGTGACTCTTTTCATCCCTCCTTTATATTTTACTCAAGTGCATACACGTTTTCACATAACAAACGTACTATACAAATTACAAATGACTACATATCAGTATATCCTTACAAGATTAATGTACATACAGTGGTGGTTTAAAGGCGGTTCTCAGCTCACTGCACACATTGCATGGTGTCATCATTGAACACGATCAAGAACCCCTTAGTATTACGCAACCAAAGATGAAGATACGTTCATCAAGTTGCTGTTTACTTACTTACTGGCTTCTAAGGAACCCGGATTAAGGTCAGATGTCCGCCTTTGATATTAAGCTACTCACTTGTATAATACTATGCAATTTTTTTTCACTTCATCTCATTACTCTTCAATGTATTTTCATCTCATGTTTCTCCGAATTCAAATTGTACTTTATTTTTAAATTTATCATTATTCCGTATTCTCTCCGCAATCATATTGTATTTTTAATTTAACCTCTGCTTTGTATTCTGGATCCTAGTGGTCAGCCGTAGATTTCGGCCAGATGTCCCAAATTGTGGAATTTGTTGTTGAAGCGTTAGACCGAATAACGGTCTATGTTACAAATTTTTAAAATCGAATTTTTAATGGAATAATGGTCTGTATAGTCTTACACAGTTGTCACAAAAACGTTTTTCAATATCTGTACCAGAGGCGCTTCTAACGAGATACAACTATGAATTTCTTCGTTGGAACAACGGTCTATGTCACTAGTGACTTCTAGCGTATCCAGTTGTTTACATCGTGTCGTGAGTTATTGCACGGGAGTTTCTTTACGAATACTGGATACTTGAACGCTGTGTATCAGGTTTCGGTTGATCTATTATTACATAAAATGGACGACTGCAAGACAGTGACGATTTTTACGATAGATATTGACCAGCTAAATAAATCTAACAAAAAAGGGTTCAGACAAATTAATATTAATAAGTGGAAAGATGCGTCACGAAATTCGACGAGAGAGAAGAACAAGGAAGACAAAGTCGAAAATTAGTGCGAAAGAGTCCCGAAGAAACATAAGTTGCTGTCTGTTACTTTTGCAGTATTTTATTACCTGTACTCTAATTTACACTTTACCTAGTGTTAGTTGGTCTATGTTGTGTTTTGCCACTATAGTTTATCTTAGAATTTTATCACGGTGTTTCGAGATCTGATTACAATTTGCTCCTGATGCCAGAAAGAAGCTGTTTAAAATGTTTACTCTCTTAGAGTCAGCATTTAAAAACTGTGATTGTTGTATTCATTATTAATAAACAGGGAAAGGATTTATATGTAAATACATATTTACTTATAAAGCTAATATAATTTATATTTTGCATTATCTTTATGTTTCACAATGTGTAGGGTTGAAAAATCCTACTTTTATTTTCCATATTTTTCCATATTTTAGAGTTTAGTACATATTTTCGTTAATTTCCATATATTTTCCATATTTCATATAAAACAGTCCATATTATATTAGGTTTAACAATAAAACAAAACAAAATTCCATTAACTTTTAAAAATACATTTCAACAATAGAGATTTAAACACATGTTCAGTAATCCCTTTAACATCAGAGTTATTTGAAAATTAGCAGTCCTATCAACAATGGGAAAGTAAGTTACAAAACTGTATTAATTTAATTTAAAATTTTTAACAGACTTCAGTTGTGCAGCTCAACAGTTAAATGCCAGTCAGAGTACACATAGGTTCAGTTTTGTAAATCATACTATAAAGACGGTAAATATGCCAAAAGTACGTCATTCAGTCAATTTAAAATCAAAACTAACAAGTTACATTTCAGAATTTAAAGAAGATGGTTTATCAACTGACAATAAAATATTATTTTGTAATTTGTGTCAGTGTGCAGTATCATCTACACAAAAGTTCCTGGTGCAACAACACATTACAACTAGTAAACATCAGGCCAACAAACAACTAAATTCCAAGCAGAGACAATTGTTTTTAACACAACCAACAACATCGAATGTAAGATCTGAGTTTAACATCGACCTGTGCCGTTCTCTCATCTCTGCTGATATTCCTCTCTACAAACTAAAGAATAAGGTCTTCAGGGAATTCCTTGAAAAATATACTCAACATACAATCCCGGATGAGTCAACACTTAGGAAGACGTATGCTCCATCCATCTACGATGAGACAATACAGAAGATAAGAGATGAAATTAAAGATAGTTCAATTTGGGTTTCCATTGATGAGACTCCCGACAAAGAAGGTAGACTTGTTGGTAATGTAGTTATCGGTTTGTTAAGTGAACAATATTCTGAACGAATTCTTTTACATTGTGATGTTCTAGAAAAGTGCAATAACAAAACTATAGTTAAACTGTTCAACGAAGCTATGGGTATCCTGTGGCCAAAGGGTATTATGTACGATAATGTGTTATTCTTTATTAGCGATGCTGCCCCTTATATGGTCAAAGCTGGACAAGCATTATCTGTTGTATATCCTAAATTGACTCATTTTACTTGTGTGGCGCATGCATTTCATCGTGTGGCAGAAGTGGTCAGAGACAATTTCCCTAAAGTAGATTTGTTGATTTCATCAGTGAAAAAAGTATTTCTCAAAGCTCCCAGTAGAGTTAACGTGTTGAAAGAAATGTACCCTGAAATTCCATTGCCACCAAAGCCAATTTTAACTAGATGGGGTACATGGCTAGAAGCAGTTGAATATTATGCCGAACATATAGACTCTATTAACAATGTTCTCCTTGCATTGGACTCTGAAGATGCAGTCTCAATTGATACTGCGAAAGCAGTTACCTGTGACATAAGTGTGAAGAATGACTTAGCTCACATTCAGCATACATTTTCATGCATCATAAAAACGCTCAAAAGTCTCCAAAATAGGCACCTTTCACTATCTGAAAGTTTTGAAATTATAAATAGTACTGTGGAACAACTGAATCGTGGTAGAGGTAAAGTTGCAGATGCAGTAAGAGCTAAGGTGGACACTGTACTTTCAAAAAACCCTGGATATGAAGAACTACAAAAGGTTGTTGCTGTGATGAGTGGTGAATCAACAGTGAAGATTAACTTGGACTTATCCCCAGCAGACATTGTGAAATTGAATTATGTACCAGTTACTTCTTGTGACGTCGAACGCTCTTTTAGTCAGTATAAATCTATCCTCAGAGACAATAGAAGAAGATTCACTTTTCAGCACTTGAAAGAAATGTTTGTAACCTATTGTTATGGTAACAGACAATAAAAATTGTGTTTTGTTGAAACTACATTGGAAGATAAGGTACGTCCATTATATTTTTTGTTTAGTTTGATTAAAATGTACCAATATTTAACGTACATAGTCATTTTTTTATAATTTTAAGTCCATATTTAATTCCATATTTTGGTAAAAATCCATATTTAATTCCATATTTTGGTAAAAATAACTACATATATATTTACATATTTCATATATTTTTAGTCCATATAAATCCGTTCCCTGTTAATAAAATTTATACTTAACAGATAAGCCATCTGTTGTGATCGACATTGAATATTCGGGACAGGGATTCAAATTCCATCTCCCAACAATTTCTCAACTGTAATATTTAATTTTCTTTATTCGTTTGTTACAACTTTAATCAATTTAATGGTGTCCCTACATCTTAATGCTGCAGTTATTTTCTAATAAGAGTGTTATTATTTGATCAATATTGTATGTTTATTCTTAATATGACATTGAGTGTAACTTTAATAAATTACATGGTCTTAATTCATATTAATATATAAAAGGCATAATCATTTTGCTCATAATTTAACTTTTTTATTGATTTCGTATATTCTAATCTATGCGGATGACGTGAATATGTTAGGAGAAAATCCACAAACGATTAGGGAAAACACGGGAATTTTACTGGAAGCAAGTAAAGGTATAGGTTTGAAAGTAAATCCCGAAAAGACAAAGTATATGATTATGTCTCGTGACCACAATATTGTACGAAATGGAAATATAAAAACTGGAGATTTATCCTTCGAAGGAGTGGAAAAATTCAAATATCTTGGAGCAACAGTAACAAATATAAATGACACTCGGGAGGAAATTAATATGGGAAATGCGTGTTATTCGGTTGAGAAGCTTTTATCATCTAGTCTTCTGTCAAACAATCTGAAAGTTAGAATTTATAAAACAGCTATATTACCGGTTATTCTTTATGGTTGTGAAACTTGGACTCTCACTCTGAGAGAGGAACATAGGTTAAGGGTATTTGAGAATAAGGTGCTTAGGAAAATATTTGGGGCTAAGCGGGATGAAGTTACAGGAGATTGGAGAAAGTTACACAACGCAGAACTGCACGCATTGTATTCTTCACCTGACATAATTAGGAACATTAAATCCAGACGTTTGAGATGGGCAGGGCATGTAGCACGTATGGGAGAATCCAGAAATGCATATAGAGTGTTAGTTGGGAGACCGGAGGGAAAAAGACCTTTGGGGAGGCCGAGACGTAGATGGGAAAATAATATTAAAATGGATTTGAGGGAGGTGAGATATGACGATAGAGACTGAATTAATCTTGCACAGGATAGGGACCGATGGCGGGCTTATGTGAGGGCGGCAATGAACCTTCGGGTTCCTTAAAAGCCATTTGTAAGTAAGTAAGAATATTTAATAATATTCTTATTGTATAAAACTGTACAAAATTGTCTGTATTCCCCAGTCGCATTTCTGTGGAGTTAAAAATGTTACAAACTTCTATGATGTGTAACACGACTTTCAATAACATACAATCGTATACTTTGGTTAGTGTACAAAACATATTGATGGAATAACGGTCTATGTTGCCCATTCGGTAGTAAATTTATGAGAGCAATTACGATGTAACATATTTGTTACATCCCCCTGCACAGTTAGTAGATTGTACCGGTAACATAGACCGTTATTCTGCCCAACGCTTCAATTATACCTTTTAAAATGATTCATATTTATTTCATCATTAATTAATTAAAACGTTTCTATCATTTATCTTGTTTATATTATTTAGGTTATAGCTTCTGCTGTGTGAGATTATGGGTATTTACGTATCAGAGATTGTTTAATATATTGATAATTGAAGTCAAATGCAACTGTTTTAATAAAAATGAAACTGAGTCAACAAAGCCTTCTTGATCAATAACCGTCCATAGAGTTCAATGAAGATTGTATAGTTGATACAACTGGTAAGAAGAAACAGCTGATCATAACACACTACTGCCATCTAGCGGAATATTTATTTTATAAAGATGAGATGGTACAATAATACATTTTCAAGACAGTTTAGTATTTTCGTAAGTCAATATTTCAATGTATTAGAGTACTATATTTCTCCTAATCTTTATATACTTCTTCTAATCGTGTAATAGTCATCTAAATTCCACTCGAGTTTTGATTTTCTCTAGATAAATAGAACATTCTAGTGAGATTACTACAGATAAAATGAAGAAGCATTTGTGTAAAAATTGCGTGGAACATTACCCACTACCTATATATTGCCACTGGCGGTAGACCTATTTTCTTCCTGATTCAGAGCTGAGTTCGGGCGTGGGTTCGATTCCCCCTTGGGCTCATTACCTAGTAGAGTTTTTTCTGCGGCTTTCACCAACTGTAAGGCGAATTTCAGGTAATAACATGGCGAATCCTCGGCTTGATCTCGCCAAATACAATTTCTCTATTACTTTAATGACACTAAATAGTTTGATAGTTTATACAGCGTCCTTAAAGTATCTACCTAAAGTACTTTATCTTTAATGCATCCATGTTGCCCATAGACCTCATGGTGTCTTAATCTATATCATTCATTCATTCGAACAGTGTTCTGCCCAAAGGTAGGTCTTTCACTGCAAACCCAGCATTCTCTAATCTTTCCTATTTTCTGCCTTCCTCTTAGTCTCCGCATATGATCCACTATCTTAATGTCGTCTATCATCTGATATCTTCTGCCCTGAACTCTTCTCCCGTTCAACATTACTTCCAGTGCATCCTTCAGTAGGCAGTTTCTTCTCAGGCAGTGACCCAACCAATTCCTTTTTCTCTTCTTGATCAATTTCAGCATCAATCTTTCTTCACCTGCTCTTTCTAACACAGTTTCGTTTCTTATTCTGTCTGTCCATTTCACAAGCTCCATTTTTCTCCATATCCACATTTCAAATGCTCTTAGTCGTTTCTCTTCACTTCATCGTAATGCACATGTTTCTGTTCCCGTACAATGCCACACTCCACACAAAACAGTTCATTAGTATCTTTCTTAGTTGTTTTTCTAGAGGCCCGCAAAAAATGTTCCTTTTTATATTAATAGCTTTCTTTGCCATTGCTATACTCTACATCGTAGACAAGTAAGTTCTTGAAATGTATGGGTGAAAAAGAGAGGAAGAAGGAAAAAAGGAAGAAAGAAAATAAGTAAAGGAAAAAAGAAAGAAAGAGTGAAAGAAAGACAAGAAAGAAAGAAAGAAAGAAAGAGAGAGCGAAAGAAAGAAAAATCAGAAAAAAAGAAATACAGAAAAAAAGAAAGAAAAGACGGGAAGAAAGAAAGAAAAAATAGAAAGAGAGAAAAAAAGATAAAAAGAAAGAAAGAACGAAAGAACGAAAGAAAGAAAGAAAGGAAGAAAGAAAGAAAGAAAGAATGGATGGATGACTAGAGAGAAATGGCATGAGAAATATTTAAAAGGTAAGCGGAAACGCGTCCTTGCAAGGAAAATTGAAAGTGAAAGGAAGTGTTTATGTGAGCTGCAAGCATGTTGGCCACTTGTCTCAACGATTTTCATCCTTCCATATGTGGGAAAGCCGAAAATGGACGTAACCTAACAGCTACCACATGAAGATGAAACACGAGAGGGCAGCAACAGAGTAGGGTCGACGAAGATGTTAAATGTCTGGCCATGAACATTTTACTGAAATGCAACGGCGACTACTTGATTACATGACGAGAAAAGAGCAATATAAAACATGTCTCGTGCTGTCACTGTAAGTGAATTAAGAAGAAAATTTTGTATTATTTAAATATGTGCTGAAATATGAAGCCTCATACTTTTGTAAGTGAATGGCTGTCTAGAATAACGTATAAGTCCGTTTTTGGCCAAACTGAGTTTTGGCTGAAAACTGTTGTATCGCACATCTTGCATCATGTGTTGTCATCGTCCTGCTGATATTCACACTACTTCGAGAACTGTAGTATTTTGATTGTGTTGCTGAGCTGAATAACGTTGTAACGCAAATAAAATGGCCGACAATCATACTTGTAGCGTGTCACATGGTCTCATAAAAAACGTAAATAGAAAAAGAAAACGTAATATTAATATCTTGCAATAGATGGACAATGTATATAAGACACTAAAGGATCGGAGGAAAGAATATACTTCGAAGAAAGGTGACATTAAACCAGATATGAAACGACCTGAACTGGTGAGCAGAATAATGTTGCAAGTCGATGTAGGCCTATAGAGTGCTAAAGGAGAACAGTTAAAGGTAATAAGGTCATGGTTACTTTGAATTCTACCATAGCCTAATAACAGAATAAAGAAAAAAATTCTTGCCTGTGTAATATTGATATTGTATGCCTAAACATATGATCTAAGTTGTGTAATTTGTTTCAAGTTCTTATGATATAAATTTGTCTATTATTATTGTTGTTATTATTATCATTATTATTTAATGTACTCAAATATAACTACCATAAAGAATCTACCAGGAAATATAGACAGTATTTAAGTTTCTTTGCTTTACAACGTTGTTCTTCTGGATTGACATACAACGTTTTTCTACTATAAATGTTCAAAAAGTTGTGTTATTTGGAAGATGAAGACAATACATACATATAAATAGTGTGAATATTTACTGAAGTATTAATACAGACCTAACACAGTCATATTTTGTAATATTTAACATTGTTAGTATGGAATAAACATATTTTTAATTTCCTGACAAACTGTAAAAACTGACTTACAACGTTATTCTAGGCAGCCATTCAATTACTGATAAGTTCAATAATCAGGAAAATATTACACATACTGTATCTATAAATATCATATAACATCTGTCTGCTACGCTTACCTAGCTATTGTGTTGAGACTATTATGTGAGCTATAGCGGACAGACTCTCGAAGCAATCGAAAAACAGTGTTTAAGAGTAAGTTAAAAGTCTAGAATTTTCATCAGAATTGCAAACAAAAATGAAATTAGATACTTGTAGTAAATGTTAAAGTCAACCGATGGCTTCGGATTCAAATTAACAGAACATTTTTCAAAGACGTCTTACTTAATTTCATTGGCATGTACTTTCCACGAAGAAACCAAATTTTGGTGTATTTGTGAAGGAATATGTGTCATATGCACATAGTATCGTGAGAAGAGAAAAATGAAAACGAAGCGAGGGTCGTTCAGAGTGATTTCGGACTGCCTTTCCACCTTAAAAGATGTTGTCTCACTTTGTCTTTGTCTAGTTACTTCTGTCTGAACTCCACGAGCAAAATGCTCGATATTTTATTCACTCAAGCTCTTTCTTCCACTTCCATCTATCTCCATCTCACACCACGTCTATTGATTTACAACGGGCTCCGGTGAAATGGATTTTCAGTTAGACTGGAGCATCAATTGTTTTTAAGGTCGGTTAAATTCTTGCTCAATAAAAACGAAAATTAGTTATTCAACTAGACATGCATTTCATATGTCTCAACAACTTACACTGTGTAACATTTTAAAGCTAAGCGTTAAATATGGCTGCCCTTTGTCACTAGCAATTTTAACATACTCAATGATGCAATTAAAAAAATCATGGTGAAGAAATTTTGACAAATGACAGGGCCTATATGGAATAAGAAATATTTGAGAAATATAATAAAATATGAAAGATAGTCGTGCATCTCATTCTGACAGACGCTCATGAAAACAGATGTTGCCAGTAAAACTGAATAACTGTTAGAGAAAGATTACTTAATGAAATAAGAAACCCTTTATATCCTCTTTTATGCGGTCTAATCACTAAAAAATACCGGGAGCTGACATTCCACGAGACAATAAAAAGTGAAAAAATCCCAAATACATATTATGCCTATGGGGTCAGTACTCGTTGCATAAAATAAGCAAGATATTCACTGCTGGAAGTACAATATCACTGTAACCATAAAAACTAAATATGCGTGAAGTGGTGTACAACTAGAAAATGGGTCACAGTTCTGCCATCTATCCGCAGCATGCGGAACCTCAATCAGACAAGTGAAGTAGGTGGGCATTGGACACACACACACACACACACACACACACACACACACACACACACACACACACACACACACACTAAATATTTCAGAAGAGAATAAAATCTACAAGATGCAACTATTAAGACATTGGGTCTGTGAAATTTCTAATTTCTCCATTTTTACACAAATTAATCTAAAACTTTTACCACATATTTCTTGCAATGTAGACATGCAATACACAAATTGTCACTTTATTATTCCAATTAGTTTACTTATAATTAATTTTGTTGTTTTTAATACTGAATTATAATTGTCCCAATTTTCAAAGTTAACATAATTTTTAAAAATGTATATTTAATTTATTCCTGATAGATAAGTAAATTATGACACATACTTTTCATTTTTTTCACAATTGTTTTGAAAAAAAAAATATTTACACTTTTAGTTGTTAATTTCTTTAATTCTTTTTTTAAACTTATCACATTAACATATGGCGATTTCAATACTTTACGTAGCAGAAGAAAACACATAGACTATGTGAGTTTACTTCACATGCCATTGTGGATTTCTGTGCAAAATTTCGCTGAGATTGGAGAAAAACTGCATTAATTAGAGCATTTTGAATGTTACAAAATGTTGAAAAATGGAAAATCCAGAAAACGATTATCAAAGTACAGCGCGTATATGATGTATACTATCGACATCCTTCCTTCCTATACAGGTCTATGACACACATTTTTCTCTATATAATAACACGAAATATGAACTGAATGAAAAGCAAAATTAATTAGAATGAAGAACAAAGTCTGTTTAAAGGGCTGCAGCTCCACGCACGCGCTGGTCCCTTTAAATTCGTCCTAAGGGGCTTACATTGCATTAGGGCTAAAATAAGCACAGATTTAGAAAACTGAAACATAATTTTATTTTTTAGAGTTAAAAAGAAAATTTCCATTTGTAATGTTTTTTTTTTTTTCGTGATTTTCACCAATCCATAGCCTTAACAGTAATGAAAGCCATTCAACTATCTCAGTTTCTTTTAAGTTTATTTATACACACTTAAATATATTCACTAGAGAACCCGTGCTGCTCCACAGTATTCATTTTCACAAATCTATAGAACTTCTTTTTCCATGCGAAATTTGCTGTGGGCCTGTCCTTTAATACTACGACTATTTCAACCTTCAAGTCCTTCCAACTTTGCTCGGTATAGTGCGACATAAAGTTGCCCATGATTGAATATAGATTCTTATAAATAAATTCCTACCTGATGTAACGTCTGCCCTTGAGCCTACAGAAATAAAAACGTATTGGAATTACTACAATGACAAAGAAGGATCTGACGGCGTTAGGTGAATTCTAGGAAGTAGTAGTCTTTGACAAGCATTTACTTGTGAATCAAACATGGTAAACAAAGGTTTTACTAGGCCACCTGGGCTACCAAAAAATATGCATTGCTGACACTTCTACAACCACTTCCAATCATACCTCATCTGATGTAACCACAGTGTAGAAATCAATGTAACGCATGCGCAGTACATACCAACCACTTCCAATCTAATGATGGCTACAGTTCAAGATATATCGTGACGTGTAGCTAAGTCATTGATTCAGAAGATAAAGATAAAGATGTGTATGCCGTAAAATTGACGGTGCTAATTCATGAGGTCTTAAATTGCATTAAATTCTTCTCATCTTTCATACAAAATAAGTGACTATCTATTCAGTTAAATCCACTGTTTTGATGAGACTTTTGTTTATTACTCGTAGTATTTTTCCTCTGAAATAAAATTATCTCGGGAATTTTGGAATACCGTAATACAAATTGCATCAGCTGCTAATTTTATAAGGTATATATTAAACATATTGTAGAATATAGAGTGTTCGTGTGACTGTGTAACAAACTTCGAGGCGTAATTACGGGGTGTCTTTTTTATTGTGTTATTTTAAGACGCTGTATCAACATCTCAGCGTGTGAATGAAATGTAAGTGATAATGCCGGTGATATTAATCCGGGGTCCAATACCGAAAGTTACCCAGCATTTGCTCGTATTGGTTTGAGGGAAAACCCAGATAACTTGTCCCGACCGGGATTCGAATCAGGGTCATCTGGTTTCGCGACCAGTCGCGCTGACCGTTACTCCACAGATGTGGGACTAATAGGCGGTGTCAAATGAAACAACTTTTATTTATAAATCCATTTCCAGCGACGCTCTAGTACAAAGCTCCATAATCTTGAAAACAGTTTCACCCATGACTACGAATTATTCAATTAGTTTTCTTTTCTCCTTTGGAGGGTGGGATGCGTGGAACGAGGTAATAACTATTGTTTTCTTGAGGTGACTCTTTTCATCTCTCCTTCATATTTTACTCAAGTGCATACACGTTTTCACATAACAAATGTACTACACAAATTACAAATGATTACATATCAGTACATCCTTACAGGATTAATGTACATACAGTGGTGGTTTAAAGGCGGTTCTCAGCTCACTGCACACATTGCATGGTGTCATCATTGAACACGATCAAGAACCCCTTAGTATTACGCAACCAAAGATGAAGATACGTTCATCAGGTTGCTGTTTACTTACCTACTGGCTTCTAAGGAACCCAGAGGTTCATTGCCGCCCTCACGTAAGCCCGCCATTGGTCCCTATCCTGAGCAAGATTAATCCAGTCTCTACCTTCATATCCCACCTTCCTCAAATCCATGTTAATATTATCTTCCCATCTACGTCTCGGCCTCCCCAAAGGTCTTTTTCCCTCCGGCCTCCCAACTAACACTCTATATGCATTTCTGGATTCGCCCATACGTGCTACATGTCCTGCCCATCGCAAACGTCTGGATTTAATGTTCCTAATTATGTCAGGTGAAGAATACAATGCGTGCAGTTCTGCGTTGTGTAACTTTCTCCATTCTCCTGTAACTTTATCCCTCTTAGTCCCAAATATTTGCCCAAGCATCTTATTCTCAAACACCCTTAACCTATGTTGCTCTCTCAAAGTGAGAGTCTTAGTTTCACAGCCATACAGAACAACCGGTAATAGGCCTATAACTTTTTTATAAATTATGACTTTCAGATTTTTTGACAGCAGACTGGATGACAAAAGCTTCTCAACCGAATAATAGCACGCATTTCCCATATTTATTCTGTGTTTAATTTCCTCCCGAGTGTCATTTATATTTGTTACTGTTGCTCCACGATATATGAATTTTTCCACCTCTGCGAAGGATAGATCTCCAATTTTTATAGTTCCATTTCGTACAATATTCTCGTCACGAGACACAATCATATACTTATTCTTTTCGGGATTTACTTCCAACCCTATCGCTTTACTTGCTTCAACTATAATTTCCGCGTTTTCCCTAATCGTTTGTGGATTTTCTCCTAACATATTCACGTCATCCGCATAGACAAGAATCTGATGTAACCCATTCAATTCCAAACCCTCTGTGTTATCCTGAATTTTCCTAATGGCATATTCTAGAGCGAAGTTAAAAAGTAAAGGTGATAGTGCATCTCCCTGCTTTAGCCCGCAGTGAATTGGAAAAGCATCAGAAACTGGCCTATACGGACTCTGCTGTAAGTTTCACTGAGACAAATTCCAGGCATTTAATACAGAAAAGAGAAAAGTCAAAACTGTCATGATAAAAGCTCGCTTCTTTCAACGGTATGAAGCTTCGTACGGGAGCATCGCTGGATATGGGTTTATAAGCAAAAGTTATTCCATTTGATACCACTCAAAGTTTGTTACACGCTCACCGAAACTCTCTGTATTTTAAAGATCAGTGTTAACTTCAACTTCTGCAGAGAATAAAGTTAAATATCTTCATTGGTACATTTCACAAAAAAAATTGCCATCCCAACTTTACACTTCTTAACATTTCGAATGTATTTCATTTGAATAATAAAACTGATTCACGTAGTAATTGTACAATGAAATCTTGTCAATAATTTCTAGATAAAGCTCTTATTTTCTATTGCCGGATATGTAACTTTTCATATGCGTACTTTATCATGAATTAGATTTTCTTGTCCGTTATTAAATCTGTGGCAGGCCTATAGCTCTTTTATTGAGTATGTTTCACTGTTTAATTACTTAGTTTTGTCAAAAGCTTTAATGAAATTTAAAAATTGCATTTTACTTTTATACAATAAATTCCTTGTATTTCTCAATAACTGTTCAGAGTTAAAGTCCTTTATGCATCATCGCTATCCGCCATCAAGATTCCCCGGCTTTGATGTCCATTCTGCGTATCGTGAACTATATCGCTACCGCAATCCCCCGTTCATAATGTCGTTACCGAATGTCAGTTGACTGGTGTAACGGTTACAATAAGCCAAATTGGTTTTGACTACCATCACTTTCCTGCTGGTCTTACTCAATTTGCACCTATGCTAATAGTCCCTGTACAGGCTGATATTAATTGAATTGCATATTCTTTGAAAGACATATCGCTGGGTAATACAATTAGTGGGCTTTCACTTTCAATCCCAATAAAAGGATACCAGGATCTAATTTCTGCTACTTTGCCCAGAACTAATTTCCTACAGAAATGTAATTCTGTCAAAGTGCATTTACGACTTTCCACGCTATAGCATTGGAAAATTAAACTTCTATCATTATTCTTCACGTTCACCGTATACGTAATCGTAAGTAATCAAGCTTAACTTTATTTTATCGGTATTTTTAGTCTAGAATTATATACGCAAAATCTGTTACGAAAATCTGTGTTTATTAGAAACCATTTTTATTTTGGTTGTTGTACAGTTATCTTTATTAAACCCTGCAGTGACTGAGTGGTCAGGCTTTCAGCCAGTCACGCTGGAGATCCTGTTCGATTCCCGGACGGTTCCGGGATTTTTTTCCTTTCGCTGAAAAGGTCGAAGTTAGGATTTTTTCTCGGGATTCTCGGCATATTTTTGTTGTATAATTACCTTCATTAAACCTTGCAGTGACTGAGTGATCAGATCTTCGGCCTGTCACTCTGGGGATCCGGGTTCGATTCCCGGTAGAGCCTGAGATCTTTCACTTGCGGCAGAGAAGGTCGAAATAGGGATTTTTCTTGGGTTCTCCTATTTCCCCAATTATATTTATTATTGTGTAATTATCTTTATTAAACTCTGTAGTGACTGAGTGGTCAGATCTTCAACCATTCGCACTGAGAGTCCAGGTTAGATTCCCGGTCCGACCTAGGATTTTTCACTTACGGCTGATAAAGCCGAAGTTGGGGTTTTCTCGAGGTTCTCCAATTTCCCCATATTAGACGTCTACATCATTTTCTTAACATCTCTCCAATCATCCATAGCATTCCCCCGAACGACGACTGATGGCGCATGGAAGGGACGATTTGGTTTGTCTGCTAGGAACCTAGTTACGAGGGGGCCTACCTAGGGACGTGTGTAGTTGTATGGCTGGGAACCTGGGTACGCAGCGAACCTTAGTGTAGTCGGCCGGTGTGGGTTGGGAGTGCGCATTGCTTGAGAGTCAGAGTAATAAGTGTAATGAGATCGCAGTGCTGTGTCGTAGTGCCTCCACCTTTAAATTCAATTCTATTGAAAAATCTTTACAAATCTGTTCCTCTCTTATTTTTACACTTTTCTGTCCTTACTTCTATTTTTGTTTCCTTTTACTGTTTTTATTGAACCTTTATTAATCCGTTTTTCACTTACATTTCATATTCCTTTCGTTATTTCTCGTTCTATATTTGTTTTACAATTGTTGTTTTGATTAACTACCTTTATTAATTTGTTTATATTTAATTTTCACATTGCTGTCCTTATCTATACTTCTGTTTCCTATTTATAGGTTTGATTGTGTAGTTATGTTTATTAATCCGTTTTTATCTTGCATATCATCTTCCTTTCATTATTTCTTGTTATATATTTTTTATTGTCAAGTAATTTATCTTTATTAATTTGTTTCTGTCTTACTTCTAATTTTCCCTTCGTTGGTTCTAGTTTCGTTTTAAATTTTTATTTTTAATGTTAGATAATAATTTCTGTACAAATCAAGCTTTCAGGTATAACTCCCTGTAAAGTTAATTTGAATAATTTCGAGGGAAAATTTGTTCCGGGGCCGGGTATCGAACCCAGGACCTTTGGTTAAACGTACCAACGCTCTCCCAACTGAGCTACCCGGGAACTCTACCCGACACCGATCCAATTTTTTCCTCTATATCCACCAAAGGTCCCGGGTTCGATACCCGGCCCCGGAACAATTTTTCCCTCGAAATTATTCAAATTAACTTTACAGGGAGCTATACCTGAAAGCTTGATTTGCATAATACACGTCACTGTACGTAACAGAAAACCACAATTTAAGTCACACAGAGTTAGTGTGCACTCAATGTTGGTTGCTTGACGGTTGTCAGCCCACATTGAGGTCTGTGGATATAGAGGGAAAAATTGGATCGGTGTCGGGTAGAGTTCCCGGGTAGCTCAGTTGGGAGAGCGTTGGTACGTTTAACCAAAGGTCCCGGGTTCGATGCCAGGTCCCGGAACAATTTTTCCCTCGAAATTATTCAATAATTTCTGTAATTCGTTTCTTTGTAACTTATCATATTTCTTTCGTTATTTCTAAATTTTCTTTCTATTTTTACTTTAGTTGTTGCATAATTATCTATATTAATCGATTACTCTCTTAATTTTTATATTTCTATCATTATTTCTGATTACATATTTATATATTTTTCTTGTAAGTTACATAATTATTTTTATTAATTTGTTTGTCTCTTACTTACTTACAAATGGCTTTTAAGGAACCCGAAGGTTCATTGCCGCCCTCACATAAGCCCGCCAGCGGTCCCTATCCTGTGCAAGATTAATCCAGTCTCTATCATCATATCCCACCTCCCTCAAATCCATTTTAATATTATCCTCCCATCTACGTCTCGGCCTCCCTAAAGGTCTTTTTCCCTCCGGTCTCCCAACTAACACTCTATATGCATTTCTGGATTCGCCCATACGTGCTACATGCCCTGCCCATCTCAAACGTCTGGATTTTATGTTCCTAATTATGTCAGGTGAAGAATACAATGCGTGCAGTTCTGTGTTGTGTAACTTTCTCCATTCTCCTGTAACTTCATCCCGCTTAGCCCCAAATATTTTCCTTAGCACCTTATTCTCAAACAGTCTGAACCTATGTTCCTCTCTCAGAGTGAGAGTCCAAGTTTCACAACCATACAGAAGAACCGGTAATATAACTGTTTTATAAATTCTAACTTTCAGATTTTTGGACAGCAGACTGGATGATAAGAGCTTCTCAACCGAATAATAACACGCATTTCCCATATTTATTCTGCGTTTAATTTCCTCCCGAGTGTCATTTATATTTGTTACTGTTGCTCCAAGATATTTGAATTTTTCCACCTCTTCGAAGGATAAATCTCCAATTTTTATATTTCCATTTCGTACAATATTCTGGTCACGAGACATTTTACATTTATTTAGTTATTTCTAGTGTTGTTATATTTTTTTCATGTTTGTTCTTTAATTATCTGTATTAATGTTTCTAACTTCATTACATCTAGTAGGGGGCACCTAGCAACATTAAATAACGTTAAATTCATTGAGAGTGTGGGAAAATGTATGGTAAAAATTCGACAGCTGAGGGTGGAACTGGCCGAGGAACTAAGGAGAAGAATTATTTATTAGTGTTGCAATGAGTAGTACTGACACTGACCGCAAATAAAGTAATTAGAGGATTATAATATTCTTTTGTAGGCTATTTATTGTGCATGACTTTTTCTATTTTTTTAATGTGTGTTTATATGTCCTACATTTATATTTTCATTAGCTGACTGAAACACTTTAATCCATGCCCTCTTCTTTCGTCCTTGTTCCAAGCCGTATCTCGTAGTCATTTTACGATAGAGATGAAAACAAATTCATTGTAACCATGAAAATACCTTGACCCTCTTCATTTAAAAAGAATGAAAACAGCTGACTCTAACACACTACTGTCATCTAAAGAAATATTTGTAATTATGAGATGGTACAATAATACATTTTCAAGACAGTTTAGTATTTTCGTAAGTCAATATTTTATTGTAAAAGAGTAGGCCTACTTTATTTCTTCTAATCTTTATATACATTATTCTAATCGTGTATAATAGTCAATTAAACCGCACTCAAGTTTTGATTTATCTAATTGAATCAAAACCTCTAGCGAGATCACTATAGATAAATCATTACGCGCTATAGTATATACCTGTAACACCGATCGGGCTGTGTAACATAAAGGCCCATTCACAATGAAAATTAAACATAAACATAACGTAAGCATAAACCCTTGTGTCCATGTTATTTAATGAAAGCATTCACAATGAATTACATAAGCATAAACTTAATCTTAATCATAAGACGTTAACATGAAAGTTTGCAAACTCCAAACTTTCATGCTTATGTTTATGCGATTTGGAAACAGTACACAAGCGGAAAGC
Source organism: Periplaneta americana (assembly GCF_040183065.1). Lineage (NCBI taxonomy): Eukaryota > Metazoa > Arthropoda > Insecta > Blattodea > Blattidae > Periplaneta > Periplaneta americana. The sequence continues at coordinate 163,563,366 of NC_091129.1, read as the reverse complement.
GTGTTTTCACTTTTTGTTTAACATCTCTTGGGCTTTGCCTACAGGCAATATTTTGATCTATTGGCCGTGATGATAGCTAGGCGCGCAACATGGAATCATATGACGAAAAGTTGATTATTTTACATCTCCGTTTCTTTGATTTCAAGTATTGAAAGCCATACACTGATGCCATTGTAGTTATTAGAAACATAAATTGAATAGCTACATCGTCAGTCATTGTGCAATTCTCCATTTTTATGTAATAGATTCTGTAGTTTTGTTGATTCGGTATGTTTGTTTCCACACACGTGTTATGTTTACGTTATGTTTAATTTTCATTGTGAATGGGCCTTGGCGACTTAAGTTTGTGGCATATGTTTATGTGCTTATGTTAATGTTTACGTTATGTTTAATTTTCATTGTGAATGAGCCTTAAGATTTACAGTAGTTCCGATTTTTCCCACCATTGGCTTTAATACTCGTTTATACATAATTTAAATAGTCTCTGGAATGTATACATTGAGTTGGAGGCCTTTCTGTATTATTCGTCTGTGGTTATGAGGTACTTTAAAATCCATACTCTCTCAAAAATACGAGTAGATTACCTATACATTTATACTAATACATTTACAAACTCTGTATTTGATACCGAAAAGATAAATCGAAATGTAATATATCACAGAAATTATTACAGAGTCGTCTGCTGTTGCTGACAGATGGATCAGATCAGGGACGGAGTAAATACTGCTATCGTCACAGTAAGCTTCCTAAAAAAAAAAGTGTACGAAAATATTGTACATTCATACATGAGTGTGATATACATCAATTCAGCTACTGCCAAAATGATTAACTGTCAAGAATGCTTCCAGTTTACTTCGCTTCTTTAGAAGGAATGATGGAATGCTTCCTTAAGGAGGTCGAAACCGCATCCCTCATTCACTATATACTGTATTTTGCGTCACCATCAATTTTCACTGTAATATTTCATTTAAAGCTGAGAAACTTCCGACAATGACGGAGAGCGAGGAGTGATTATAGTGACGAAAAAAAAAGAAACAAAATACACGCAGATATAATTATTTTAGCAAGAAGCATCGGAGAAATTTCTCTAGGTTATATGGCTTCAACTTTCAGAGAGAAATTATTACACCAATTAAGTTCGCTTTCAAATCTTTCGATAATAGGCCTATAAAGTAAGAGACTATTCAGTTATTGTTCTAGTTATTACCGTCGCGCAGTAGCGGCTGGTGGTCAAAATAATGAGTGTGCTACAATCTCTATATCTGCATACTGCACATACTTATATGTATTTATCTTAATTTGAATCTCGCCTAATGGTGAAATATGAAGTCCATACGACGTTCTTTCGTACTGCAGAACTTGTCATTCGGTGTTCAACCCCTCCATCTTGGACATCATACACTTTTCTATTGACAGTATAGCAAGAGCAGTGAGATGATCCTGGGACATAGTGTTCCTTAAAAACTGTTTTTATGCGTTTCATGCAAGAAAAACATCTTTCTGGCTCAGCAGTGACCATTGGTGTTGTAACCAAGATATTTAACAACTTCGGTACTTCACGGAATGGATCCTGTAAATTCTTGGAGACTATGTATTGTAACAATTGAACAGACATCTATATTTTGGAAGTCGGGTTTTCCGTATAGAACTCCAAGTTGTGTCTTTAACACTCTTTTCTTCAGTATAGTACGGTATAGCTGTTGACAGCAACTTCAAGTTCGCGTTCACGAAAATTATACGAAAAATTCTAAAAAATTTTGCTGTTTAACAATTTTGTTGCGTCTAGGTAGCTTAAAGACTGGAAACGGTGAGTAGCTTCCTGAATTATACAGTCACATACTTCCTTGGCTTCAATTTTCTGGGATTCCATTTTCCGTCGCTTGCTGGCTGATTCAGGAGGAACCTCGTAGCCCTACAGATAGATGGCAGCAGCAGTCTGATATTTGAATTACCAAATACATTGTAAATAGTTCCGAGTTCTTCCACAAACAAGCATTCTTTCGTTACGCTTTACTTTTGCAATCTCCAAGCTGTGTTGTGCTGAAGCTGACTACAGCACTTTCCCGCGTAAAAATAGCCAATCAGAGCAGTGATTTCAGCTTCGCACATGCGCACAAATGTCTACATTCTCATATGAATAAGTTCATATTTGTATACCGGTATGTATTCTTTCTGTATGTGATTTGATCCTGGTTGAGTGGAAGAAAAGGCCTGATGGCCTTAACTCTGCCACGGAAAATAAAACTATTATTATTATTATTATTATTATTATTATTATTATTATTATTATTATTATTATTATTAAGTTCAGAGTAGCACAACGAACCCCCTGAGGCACCGAAGAGCGAAGACTAAACACTCGATAATGCGTCATGAATATAACCACGGGAAATTATTAAATGACAGATCAGATACTATGGTATTACAAATACATTATTTGAGCAAAAATTATCACTGTGCTGTAGCACTGTAGCACATAGGGACGGGCTGCCCCTGCCGTCGCGTGTTGATTTTATTGTAATACTACTTTTTCAATCGTCGTCGGTAGCTTTGCGGTCATATTGGATGTTGGATCCGAGGTTCGCAGGATCAAATCCGAACGAAAGTCATAAAGTTTAAATAGTGTTATAATTGAGGGGTGTTCTGCAATAACAAGGTACCTATGTACACATACCTCAGTATAGTCGCCACAATTAATGTATCAAAATAACAAATTCTATAACGAGATTTTGACGAATAATACATGAAATTTATACAGATAAACTATCAATAATTCTAATTCAAAAACGCAGATTTGCAAAGGTCTTTCTTTGTTAATGAAAACAATGTTACTTTTACTTACTGCCAAACACCCACTTCTTACACATACCTTGTTATTGCAGAGCAACCCTCAATTCTTAGCATGGCACCATAAGAAAATAAATCTCGGACACCCGAATCGTAGATTTACGGCAACTAGAATTACCTTTCCTGAAACACCGCTCCTGACAAATATTTTTTCTTTAATTTTAAATTTTGACCCAGAGTAGTCACCGTATTTGAAAGCATCGCTAACATGAATCGTAGAATCCTTATGGACTCTAATTGCGTCAAACGTTTAAGTGTTGGTGGTTATGTGATTGTATGGGTTTGAATGTTTGTAGGTTATGATGTGTATGAAATAAATTAAAGTTTATGCATATAGCATTATTAAGAGTTAGTTTACAGAATGCAGCGAAACAAACAAAACTCAAATTACCCCCAGCAATCAAGCGATTATATGATAGTCTCACACATTTTGTACCTAGTCAGTATTGAGGTTAGTGCTGCAATTATTTTTGTTCTTACAACAGAGGAGAAGGTGTTTCTTGTCGAGCATTATTCCGGTCATACGGAGTACTGAAATTACAAACATACTCTGAATATCATGATAAGTCATTATAACATGCAAGGTGAAATAAGACTGATCCCGTACGACGAAACTTGTCCACGACAGCTAATACTGTTGTGTTATTTGGTGCCGAATTGTTAAATCACTCCTGGTACTGTTTTTTAACGTGGCGCAAGCTTGGCCCATTCTGACACATCACTTCGTATGACCGGCAATAATGCTCGACGATAAACACCTTCTCCTCTCTGTGAGAACTGTAATAGTAGAAATCGACACAGCACTGAATTCACAATATCAACACAGTCTACTATATACAGTCACGAAGCTTGAGTTTTGAGGGTGCTAGAAACAATAGACTGTGTCGATACTATTTTGCATTGCCTGTAATGAGCCGATATTAGCGATCCTAGTGGCGAGCAACTATCTAATGTTTGCATATTTACTACGTATTGAGCTTCGTGACTGTATATACTAGACTGTGATATCAAACTATTATACCGTATACAATAACGGTCTTACTAATAAAAATCCTATATACAGACGTTTAACTGTCTTATACTTATAAAATGAGTAGCTCGTTTATAAGTCGTGTGTAAATTCCTTGCTAATAATCACTACATACGTCGTATAACTGTTACACAGCTACGTCATAGTTTCGTCATTACTTCGTTACGAAAGGTAATAGAATATCTGAGGTTCTCTACTGGATCCGGTAGAGCGCTCTAGTGTGGCGTGTTAAATTTCGATAGTACAACTGGCTCTAATAAATTACCACACTACATTTTGGTCAAAGAATACAAGCTACAGCAATATTATTCTAATAATTCTATGATCTTTGGCTTGTTCTTCTGTGGTTACAAGGTAAACATAATCATAAAATGACAGTCGATACGAACAGCTGTTAAAGGGGCGGCCATTTTTTTCTCTATATACAACGCTTAAACAAGGGGTTTCGTGTATATAACTACTGCAAAGCAATTCCCATTGTATAGTTACAGCCTGTTTATACGTCTATAGCTTATTCACGGTTTATTAGTAACGTTTTCTGTCTCAACTCTGCATAAGTCTCGTATAAAAAGTATACACGGTTTATTAGTAAGACTGTAAATAAATACTTCGTTGCTAGGGAGACGTGGACAGCAGATGAACAATCAAATTTCAGTGATGCTTGTTTTTCCGCATACCGATTTGTATCCTTTACGCCAGTGGTAATCAACTCAGCTGCCCTTACGAAACAGTGTGTGCATTCACGTGCAATCATGAGAAGAAAGAGCAATAGTGACACTGCTCGTGAGCAGTGAAGAATGCCCTTGCACAAAGAGCACGAGTTGGTCGCCACTGTTTTGCGCTATGTTGCGGGTTTCTTCGGTCCACTGCCGCTAAGGAGGAAATATATGTTGCGGGTTGCATAGGCTCATTGCCACTAAGGCGCAAATGGCAACGGACATTTTCCCCAACTGCCCACTGAAAAGTTCCACGTTAAAAATTTACTCTTCCTACATTACTTGAAATGCCAAAGCAATCTTACGAGAATGGCACGAAGCGGAGTATTTCTGAAATAGATATAACTCAATAAAAAACTATCTGTTAAATTTAAACAAGCTTTCTATATTAACGTATGCCTTTTATCTAAACCGTTGTACATTACTGGCGCTTTCACTGGGATGGTAGGAGGGAATAACGTTTGAAGTAGGTTAACTATTAAAAGTTCAAGTGCGAAAACTTTCCAAACTACATAATTTTCAAAACTAAAACTTTCAGCAACTGAACTACGATAAAATTACATCGCACATACTGCGACAAAGTGATAGTAACAAACTTTCAAAGGAAGTAAAACGAATGTTTATGGTTTAGTCACGCAGTAACAACAAATTCCCCTGCCAGTAATTCCTGGAAGAAGTAGATACTGAGATACAACGCGACCAATATACGGAAGCTGATTATGTCAAGGACTTCGGTGTACGAGTATTGTGGGAACGTGAACTCCATACTCATAAAGATGTTAACTTTATAGTGTGTTCCGATGAGTTTGCTGCAGATTCTGGGAAGTGATAGAAGGATTCAGGAGAAAGTTTGCTAATAAATCAATATGAAGCTACATGTCCTTAGAAGTATAATTTTATACCTGGCAATTAGACAACTATCTTGCTTATTTATGTATCTAGGCCAGACGTCTCCAAAAGCGTACTCGCGAGTAAGCCCCTGAACGGAACTGAAGCCAGTACGTAATGAGCGCGCTCCGCCTCACCCATCCCCACCTGTACTGTACTCAATGTTTATGCGCAAACGAAGAGCAGTGGTGGACTGTCATTATCATTGTGTTGGTCGGCGTGTTCCACCGTTTCACAATGTCTTCTAATCATGGACGTAGTACATTCAAGGATGAAAGGGAAGAGAAATTTATTTTCGTGTTAGTGGGAAGAATATGAAATGTTTAATTTGTTCGAAAAATCTTCAGTGTGTGTTAAAATTCAACACGTGGAAATAATTTATTTTGGGACGTCTATATAACTGTTGATTATACATAATAATAAGTATATTACGATATGTTTATACTCAGTTTCGCAAGATATACTTACAGTTTTCGTTTCATTTTAGGTGAAATACATACAAATATTTTGATTAATTTGAAACAGAAAATACAAACACAAATCACACACGTATCCTCACTCTCAAACAAAAAAACTTCTTGCTGGCTATGTTCTAACTTGGAGTATTGGAAAATCAATGAAGCCCTTTACAGAATGAGCATTTGTAAAATCGTGCATACAGAATGTCTTCTAGATGTAATGCGAGATGAATTATTCCATTATTGAATATTCCCCATTCAAAAGTAGAAGCTTCCTAGTATGTCAAAATAATATACGAACGTATGATATTTCTTATCCTTTCGATGTTATTATTTGTAAACATAAGGGAGATCGTTGCTGCAATCCCTCACTGACCGCTTCCATCTGTTAGGTTCGTTCCAACAGCAGTCAGGAACCGTCCGTAACCATCGTGAGCATGCGCAGTACAGAAAAAGCGTTCCAACACAATCCGAACCAGTCCTGAACCGGAAACATGTACTGCAGTCGGGCGTTCCAACAAGCTTTTGACACGGGTTCGGAACGGTCAGAAATAGTCCGTGGATTGAGGCATGTACGGAAGAGTACGAGAGACGCGCATGCGCATAAGCTCACCAACGTCTTCTGGATACTGAAGAAAGACATGCTCGACTGTTCACATCAATGAGGTTAAGATGAAAAGTGACAGTACAGACGAATAATAAAACTAGAGATTTAATTTAAATGTTCGCCAAAAAGAAAGGGAATGGAAATTATTTGGGTATTGAAATAGTTAATTACAATTTCAACATGCAGATTTGATTAAAAGTATAATAAATAACGTACATACATTAATAATTAAAAAAAAAACTTTTTTTTAGATGAGAGTCCCCCAGTACACGACATTGAATTAGCGGAATTCTTGCCTTCCATATTTTTTGTCATCTTTTTATAGAAAATGATCGAAATTCTATTTTCAGCAATTAGAATTAACTGCAAAACGATAATAATAAGCATCCCGTTCTTAGCAAAGATGATCACAGTTATAGCATCTCTGGATTTAGTACATAACGATCCGCGAAAGCGTTCCAACAGCGTCCAGTCCAGTTTCAATCCCATAGCAGATGCTCAACTAGCGCATGCGCATAAGATGGTACAGGAACCGTACATGAACTGATCCGTGAACTGCTTGTTGGAACGAACCTGTTGAGGTACAAGTCTCTCCCCACTTCTACAGCCTTACAGCACACTGTGTTCGGCGGGCAGCATCGAGATCACGAATGACTATACGCGTTTTGGAGACCTCTGATCTAGGCGATCATTTTTAGCAAGGCCATCTCTGAATTTTTTTTATTTATGTTTTAGTTTTGAATTACAAGACCCTATATCTCTGTTAATTTTTATGTTATTGTATATTTTAGAGAAGATTCTGAAACAAACGCCCATTTAGTCCTATATATATTTAGCTCCTTTTGACTTCTTAGCAGCAGTTCATGTTACTGCTTATAATACATTCCAAGTATGTGAATAATAATAATAATAATAATAATAATAATAATAATAATAATAATAATAATAATAATAATAATAATAATGTGTCAAACATCAACACAGTTATTAAATGTTAAGAAGCGCTTATTATACAAATTTAAGATTACAGTACGTATGTGCAGCTCACGTTTTCCGTTATTAAATATTAAGGAGCGCTTATAATACAGAATTAAGATTATTTGCAGCACATATTTTCCGTTATTAAATGTTAAGAAGTGCTTATGATACAAATTTCGAATTATGTACAGCACACTTTTTCCGATATTAACTTTACACTATAATCAAACAAGAACCTAAGTTACATACCAAATGCCTTTGTTGTTTTGCTGACAGTTAAGCTCTGTGTACTTTATCAAATAATCGCAGACAATGTTGTACGTGCTTTAACAGTGTGAAATCTTAGCTTCAACTATACCATCCCTACTTGTCTGTTAAATTTTTCAGCGGGAATGTTTGGCAACAGATTTCACCAATTTAGCTGTTGCCTCGTTATTTGTAAATTAAATATACTGTAATTTTAGAGGTGTAACACAATTTCAGCAGATGAAATCGATCTAGTTCTCAATGAAATTATGTTCTATGAATTAAAGGAAACTAATTAATTCCCAGTTCTCAAGAAAAACACTTATAAATAGTTCATGGAACAGGTCCCATATGTTCAATGCTATTTTCTTAACGTGGAATCCTCTATAAGATTGTAATTCCTGCACGCTGTTCTCCGATTATTATAATAGATTATATTTTTTTAAAAATTCAGACAAAAATGTCAAGATGTGGTGAAGCACTACAAACTCCTCTTAAAAGCCATCCTTTAGGACAATCGTTTTCAACCAGTGTGCAGCGAGAAAATGAAAATAATAAAGGTTGTCGTAGCAAAAATAAAAGTGGAAAAGTAGTAGAAAAAGTAAGTGCACAAGAGTCAAATTTCAGCGAACGCGGCATAAGCCAATACAGTATAGGTGTGCGATACTCAGGAAAGAAAATGACCGAAGCACTGATGGTTTCCAGATCCCTAAATTCGAGTCTAGGGAGGGGACACTACGACCCAGCAATGCGATCTTAGTACAGTATATCTATTGCGATCACCCTCAAGATAAGCGCATTCCCACCCCACATCACCTGACCACACTAAGGTTCCTATCGGCAACCCCACTCGTCCCTAGGCCAGCCCCCTCCGTGCGTCACCAGACGGCGTTCGGAGAATGCAACGGAATGACGATGGAATGGAGAAATGTTGACGGGGAAACCCCCCCACTGTCAGACAGAGACTAAACGGAGCGGAGCGCTCCACTAGACTCGTAGCGTGTTCCGATGTTTCCACCAAAGACGTTTTATAGTTTAACCTAGAGTCACTACGAGCGCTGTTCCTCGACCAAAAATTGAACACTTTCGTGCATCTCCATCTTGGGGCAGAGAGCCATGTGACTACAATATGTTTACATCACAATTCCGCTTAATTTGGAATAACATAGAAGGTTATTCAGTATTATTGAATGTGTTAGGAGTAAGTGCGTATTAATTTAATCAATAGTGTTTATGTAGTTTAAATGAATCGTTCTCCTGTGATATACGTGAAATCACAGTGTAGGCCTACTATTGTGCTACATATGAGGCCTATACATATAGTGTTTATATAGTATTTTAATCATGTTATAAGTGAAACCATCGTGTGCTATTGTGCTGCATACAACTGCATACTAAATCAATTTTATTTATGAATCAATAGGTGAGTGCAAAATAAATCTGGTTATGTATTTTCATACTATCTAGATATGGTCTAGTTACAATATTTTGACATTCTTGCACATATTCGATTTAATAATAAAAATAGTTGATGCATTTCCTTGTTTATTGAAATATTTATTATTAGGCCTAAGCAAAATGCACACAGTGTGCAAGATTAAGTTAATGTCCTAACTCGATTAATGAAATATTTCAGGAACTCCATCGGTACAGATTTAATGAATTGTGTAAATATGAATAGGCCTAATCACGAAGACAAGAATTTTTAATTGACAGTTTTAGCATAACAGCTTAATATTTGTTGTTCACAAAGATGACGATTACTGAGTGACAGTTCCAGTTTCTTCAATTATTTGCTGTTGTAGACTACTACAAGAATTCAGGTGATTACGTTTCACTGTTTATATATTTTTTTATCCTTGTTGCTCTTTTAGCTTATATTTGGTTATTTTTTATAGTGTAGTAATAAATCTTAGTGTCTTTTGCGGTTGCGTTCTATCAGCATTACTTTTCGTCCGCTATTTTCACGACCGCAAGATGCACACAATGTGCAAGATCAAGTTAATGTTCTCACTCGGTTATTGAAATATATTTCAGGAAGCCCATCATACGGATATGATGAATTATGTAAATAGAAATACGCCCAAGTCATAAAGACAACGATGATTATTGACTGACAGTTGCAGGATTAATATCTTTGATTATTTGATGTTATACTACAAGAATTCAGGTGATTACGTTTCACTGTTTATATATTTTTTTATCCTTGTTGCTCTTTTAGCTTATATTTGGTTATTTTTTATAGTGTAGTAATAAATCTTAGTGTCTTTTGCGGTTGCGTTCTATCAGCATTACTTTTCGTCCGCTATTTTCACGACCGCAAGATGCACACAATGTGCAAGATCAAGTTAATGTTCTCACTCGGTTATTGAAATATATTTCAGGAAGCCCATCATACGGATATGATGAATTATGTAAATAGAAATACGCCCAAGTCATAAAGACAACGATGATTATTGACTGACAGTTGCAGGATTAATATCTTTGATTATTTGATGTTATACTACAAGAATGCAGGTAATTACGTTTTACTATTTATATTTGTCTTTATCCTTGTTACTCTCAGGCTCATGTTTGGTTGTTTTTATGCTGTATAGTAATAAATCTTAGTTTTTTTTACGATTGCGTTCTATCAGCATTGCTTTTCGTCCGCTATTTTCACGACCGCAAGATGCACACAATGTGCAAGATCAAGTTAATGTTCTCACTCGGTTATTGAAATATATTTCAGGAAGCCCATCATACGGATATGATGAATTATGTAAATAGAAATACGCCCAAGTCATAAAGACAACGATGATTATTGACTGACAGTTGCAGGATTAATATCTTTGATTATTTGATGTTATACTACAAGAATGCAGGTAATTACGTTTTACTATTTATATTTGTCTTTATCCTTGTTACTCTCAGGCTCATGTTTGGTTGTTTTTATGCTGTATAGTAATAAATCTTAGTTTTTTTTACGATTGCGTTCTATCAGCATTGCTTTTCGTCCGCTATTTTCACGACCGCAAGATGCACACAATGTGCAAGATCAAGTTAATGTTCTCACTCGGTTATTGAAATATATTTCAGGAAGCCCATCATACGGATATGATGAATTATGTAAATAGAAATACGCCCAAGTCATAAAGACAACGATGATTATTGACTGACAGTTGCAGGATTAATATCTTTGATTATTTGATGTTATACTACAAGAATGCAGGTAATTACGTTTTACTATTTATATTTGTCTTTATCCTTGTTACTCTCAGGCTCATGTTTGGTTGTTTTTATGCTGTATAGTAATAAATCTTAGTTTTTTTTACGATTGCGTTCTATCAGCATTGCTTTTCGTCCGCTATTTTCACGACCGCAAGATGCACACAATGTGCAAGATCAAGTTAATGTTCTCACTCGGTTATTGAAATATATTTCAGGAAGCCCATCATACGGATATGATGAATTATGTAAATAGAAATACGCCCAAGTCATAAAGACAACGATGATTATTGACTGACAGTTGCAGGATTAATATCTTTGATTATTTGATGTTATACTACAAGAATGCAGGTAATTACGTTTTACTATTTATATTTGTCTTTATCCTTGTTACTCTCAGGCTCATGTTTGGTTGTTTTTATGCTGTATAGTAATAAATCTTAGTTTTTTTTACGATTGCGTTCTATCAGCATTGCTTTTCGTCCGCTATTTTCACGACCGCAAGATGCACACAATGTGCAAGATCAAGTTAATGTTCTCACTCGGTTATTGAAATATATTTCAGGAAGCCCATCATACGGATATGATGAATTATGTAAATAGAAATACGCCCAAGTCATAAAGACAACGATGATTATTGACTGACAGTTGCAGGATTAATATCTTTGATTATTTGATGTTATACTACAAGAATGCAGGTAATTACGTTTTACTATTTATATTTGTCTTTATCCTTGTTACTCTCAGGCTCATGTTTGGTTGTTTTTATGCTGTATAGTAATAAATCTTAGTTTTTTTTACGATTGCGTTCTATCAGCATTGCTTTTCGTCCGCTATTTTCACGACCGCAAGATGCACACAATGTGCAAGATCAAGTTAATGTTCTCACTCGGTTATTGAAATATATTTCAGGAAGCCCATCATACGGATATGATGAATTATGTAAATAGAAATACGCCCAAGTCATAAAGACAACGATGATTATTGACTGACAGTTGCAGGATTAATATCTTTGATTATTTGATGTTATACTACAAGAATGCAGGTAATTACGTTTTACTATTTATATTTGTCTTTATCCTTGTTACTCTCAGGCTCATGTTTGGTTGTTTTTATGCTGTATAGTAATAAATCTTAGTTTGTTTTACGATTGCGTTCTATCAGCATTGCTTTCCGTCCGCTATCGTCACGGCCCCAAGATGGCGGCGAGCGATCGCTTCAATTTGGGTCCAGTCGTATCTTCTGCGCAGCCGGCAGTGTCGGGACTTGGTTTCCACAGACATAAGCAAGTTCACGCGCCGACTCTAGCTCCACAACCGGTTTTGGAGCTTACAACTCTGACACTACTGGGCTTAGGGCAACGTTGATTCGAGTGCGATGCTTTTAAGACAAACCAAGAGCATCGTACTGAATCACCACCGAGGACGGATTCATTAACCGCTTTGGTAGTTCATATGGCAAAGCGCTGGTTTACAACTGCGAACACGAATTCGAATCCCCGCGACAGAGGAGTGTGAACAAAGCCAAGGCATATAAAAGTTATTCTCTGGGTTCCCCATTTCCCTTTACCTTTCCATTTAAGTATAGATTTTTATTTCAATAGCATTCACTGAAAACGGTACTTCGTGATGTACTTAGGTCCAGGGGCGGCTTTCGAAGAGGGGCTGCGGAGCTGCAGCACCCCCAGACATTTGTGGCTTTTGTCTCGTTTTATGTTATGAAAAACGTTTATTATACAGTCTCTATTTAGCGGCTCGAATTTTTTAAAAAATTTCGCTCTAAATGACATGGCACGCAATCGTTAGTGAAGTCACTTCCTCCCCTGGTGCTGCCAGAGCGAAACCAGAGACAAGGACTATAAGGTGAAGCCACTTCCTCCCCTGGAGCTGCCAGTCTCGTCTCGGATGCTTTGCGCGTTAGTTTTACCCCTCCTCCCTGCTGCCCCTTGCCGAGAATCCAGAGTTTCCAGGCGCTGCAAAATTTGCAGCAGTTTGTCAGTAGCGCGCAGTTTTAAATACATTTTCTTTAATGTTGTGAGTATAACAAGTGCAACAATGTTTAATTCTGTACAATATTTACAGTCTATTCAGTTCAGTACCTTAACAATTCAGGAGAAATATGAAATTAAGTGCCCATCAGTTGAATCTCATAATGGAAAGAGCCGCTAAACAAAACACAAAGGCTCGCATATTTTTTGATAATTTATCCAATATCCCTGCTTTCTTCTCTCGATCTGTATTAGATTAATGTGTTTCAAAGACAATTCCATCAGCTGGGGCAACAAGATGGATTTAAAATAAGAACACTAAATGTTGTTCATGAGAAGAAGGAGTCATTGCTAGAATGTTTTCAAACCATAATGGAATCTGAAACATCTAACATCACAATAAATGAGGCAAGCGCCCTGGTGCGTACTCTTGAATTCAATTTCTGGCTCAGTTATTTTTTTCATTTATTGATGTATCATGTAGATATATTATACAACCAACTACAACATCGCCAGTTAGATATTTCTAAGGTCCAAATCTGCATATAAAAAATTAAATTATGGTTTATTTAACGACACTCACAACTGCAGGGATTATATCAGCGTCGCCGGTGTGCCAGAATTTTGTCCCGCAGAATTCTTTTAAATGCCAGTAAATCTACTAACATGAGCCTGTCTCATTTAAACACAACTTACAAGATAAGGCGCATGGAACTAATCTTTAAATAAAGTAAGTTACTTGGTTTATTTTTGTATGCAGCCCCCCTTAATTCAATACCCACGAGTCGCCACTGCTTAGGTCTATACTTGTGGACAAATATCTGAACGCACAACAGTCGCTACAGTAGTCATTGCGATTTGACTGTGTATTAGGCAATGCGCATGCGCAAGGAGATTGTGTAAAACGAAAACATTCGATCCGCTTCAGTTCGCCTGTGAATCATGAAGAAAATTTGTAGTGTCTTTATTTTTACAATGAGCATGTGCAGTATATTACAACAGGAACTTGGAAAATTCATGTGGCCCAAATTTTGTTTCTGAGTCTGTACTAAATTATTTCTTATTGGAATATCATCTGAACAATAGTTGAAGATAAACTAAAAATAAATCATTACGAAACGTTAAAATGTATCGGACTGTGGGGCTAATTGAGGACGTAGCTGCAATAAGGGCCCATAGCCCCATAGGCCCTCTTTCCGGAGAATGCATAAATCGATTCTCCGTTGTTTCTTTGTTATACCCACAAAGTTTCGTTGAGAAATGTTGAATAGTAATGCTGATAAACCTGTTTATTTTAATATATTTTATAGGCCCTGCACTGTTTTTAAAAATTTCAACTCTATGTATCTCAGAACAGCATTTTGGAATATGGGCCCTTATTGCAGCTACGTCTTCAATTTCATTTCTTTGTCTTCCTTACACACTTAATGACAGTTGTTAATCATTGGAAGATTGGACATGACAACGGTTCGGACATAGCATGCAGGACGTAGGACAGTTCCATGCCGATAGCTGTGAATGTGACATCGCACTTGTCATATAATATTATCATCATTATTATCTCAAATGGCACTCGTCCGCAAACCTCATTCGAATTAATATGACCGCAACATCAGTTAACAGTCTACACACTTGCTGGAACCGTGATAGCATAGGAATGTGCAAGTAATTCATGCAGGCATCCCACCGTGGTTGTATGTACAACCGCCAACGTTTACCACAAACACATATATACAGAGTTTCATTACGTACACACACAGTTTGTTTGCTTTTACTCAAGTCTATTGTTCAATAAATTAATCATTTCGCAGTCCAAATCATTTGGAGGGGTCGCTCTTTTGTGAAGAATCACTTCGTGAAAAGAAACAAAGTATTTTCGCCATAACTGCACTTCTCTTCACTAATTTACTCACCATTAACGAAACGGTTCACAAGTAATGGTAAATTAATGGAAATGTTCTTGTTCTCAATTCTTCTTGCTATAACGGTTTAAATTTTTTCGTCACCATAATGATTTGTCACATTGTCACAGAGCTTTCATCACGCAAGAACGATATGTCGCAGTAATAAATTCGTCACAAAACTAGTCATCTTTCGTCATTTAGAGTTCTGATATAATGTCAGGAATAATATTTCCATTTCGAAAGATACGTTTAGACGAGCCATATTTTACGGCAATTTGTTACTGCAATTATGTAGCTGGTGTGTGGCCGACAACGTTGCAGCCATATAGCGAAATATTGTCGTGTGGCTCGGGAATATTGTCCATACTACATACCTTACTATTGCATATAGTTGTCTGTGTTGACCACGCGGTGTGGAAAATTATGTGAAATGCCGGGCCACATTTTTCTCTGTCTCTCTCGACATGTGACTTCCTCTCTCTTTCTCTTTTGCCCCATTTTCGAACCCATTACTCGCAGCACAGCTCAACCAAGGTCCCGTCGTGATTTCATCGTTTATGTTCCGCGAGCTGAAATTTTGTATCTTTGTACCCGTGGTCCTAAGTCAGTTAATTGTTGTGGAATGGCTACGTGCACAAACGAGAAGATACCAAGTTTCATAAATCAATTTGTTTACGCCCAGAGTTATGGGACATGGAACAAAATTTATACAAAGATCGGAATCTTAAAAAAGATCCACTGAATATGTTATTACAACAGAGAAAGCATACAAAAAAATTCAGAAGTCTAAGAACTTACACGAAAAATGAACAGAAAAAAGAATGCGTAAGAACAGTGGTAGTGTGGGTGGTAAGACAGTTGAATGGTTTACCTACGATGCTATGAGCGACATTCCAGATACTGGGGTGGATAGTGAAAACACAAAACAAGTAAGTTAGTATCTACGGTATATGCTTTTCATTTCTACATTGAATTTGCATTCAAATACATGTCTTGCCATGCTAATCTGCCTTGATCACTCATGAATAGAGTCGACCTGGTTGGCGAGTTGGTTTAGCGCTGGCCTTCTATGCCCAAGGTTGCGGGTTCGATCCCGGGCCAGGTCGATGGCATTTAAGTGTGCTTAAATGCGACAGGCTCATGTCAGTAGATTTACTGGCATGTAAAAGAACTCCCGAGGGACAAAATTCCGGCATATCCGGCGATGCTGATATAAACTCTGCAGGTGCGAGTGTCGTTAAATAAAACATAACTTTTAACTTTAACTCATGAACAGACAGTGGATGCGGGATGATTTATGGGAAAGTGAAGTTGTTTCGTATCAGAGTATATGGCACGTGCCGCGCCGTCCGTCTTTTGTGACCTGGCGAGTGCAGCAGCGTACAAAACGTATGAACCCCGATCTGTTCATAGTAACATTGCAACGCAATGTGTGCAGTTGTGTTATCCTGCTCAAGTATTTAGTAAGCGTTGAATATGTTGTGCTGATCCATTCATAATGGCAAAACATTAAATTCGCTCAGAGATACGAAATGCAATTAAGAAGTATGAGAGTGACATTTTATGTATTAACGAAGACAATATCGTGTGTAATACATGTAAAATTGAAATAAAAACCAGAACAACTCAGGCTATAGAGAAACATTACAACAGTACATCGCACAGGAAATGCGTTGAAATGAAATCTGAGGAACCATATATTACATCACCATCATCATCATCATTTAGTTGTGCGGGTCTAAACGACAAGTGCAACATGATGCTCAGTGCAAATATTTCTCTAAAGAAATTGAGTGATCCCCATTTTAGAGGTTTTCTTAAGAAATTCTCTCGATACAAAAACTGTTTAAGCTTCGACAACTTACGAGAATATATCGTCGTTTACTGCAACGCTTGTAATTGCATCAATGATGACGAGGACTGAACCTTGCAAGGTATGTACTACAGTACTAGAGTACATTATTTTTCTTTTCCTTCTGATTGTACGGAGATACAGTAGCATGTTGACGTCGACTGTTTACGTTTAAAACCTGTTGAGCCAATGGTCTGAATGGAAAAATGTAACATATAGTAAATGTGCACCTACATTCAACGATAATTAGTCATCCCGCATCCACTGTCTACTCATGAAATAGTGCATAAATTCATCTCGAACTTCTTTTGCCTTTCCACTTGAGAATTTCTTGAAACCTATGTTTTGCAGACTTGTTAGATTAACTTCATTGGTACGCCATGATCCTGGTACTAGTCTCTCACTATCAGTATCTTCGTTATCAAAAACATCAGGTGGCGAATTTAAATCTTGACTTTGTGGACTTCTGCGTAAAAATTGAGTAAATGCGCAGAAACCATTACAACTTTTTTTTTTATTTTCCCAATTGAGATCAACAGTTTTATGCAAGATCCGAAAAACCGAAGCCAATAAACAGACTTAGAAACTTCATACCCGAACGCGTAGAATACCGCTGGTTCAGGTTAACTACGTCCAGAGCATTGCTTTGGCTGGGGCGGCACACCCTGGCGACAGGCTTGCTGATCAGGGTTCCGCATCGCTCAGTTAAATGGGACATCATCACATGTGACGCTGAGATACGAGGGGATAAACGTAAGGGATCATTGTAAAAGCAAAAAATGCGTAAAATCTTAAACTTCTTTCAGAACATTGAAAAGAGGAGTTACCATTAGTTTCTGCGTCAGTTTCAAATAATCACGATTTTTTCTTGATCTCTTTCAAATTATGGTAGCTGCTAATATCCCTTTCAATAAAGTAAACAGTCCCTACTTCAAAGCTTTCCTGCAGAAATGTAGTTCTAGAAAACTCACGTCTGATGCTACTTTAAGGAATGCTATTTAAAAATATGCTATGAAGATACATTGCACAAACTAAGGCAAGTCGTGGCAGACAACAAAATATGAATATCTTTAGATGAATCTCACGACTCTGCTCGATGAACTGGCCAAAAATATCAACGAGACACCAAAAACATCACTTACCGAACCAGTAAGACGGGAACTAAATAAAATTCTTTCACAAAACAGTGGCTATTTACATTTATGAGGAATAAGAGACATGCTTTTTGATAAAAGTGCATCTAAAATATGTTACATAAATATCAATAATGTAACGTATTTTTGTTTTGCTCCAATCACGTCGTGTGATGTTGAGCGAAGTTTTCCGCAGTACACAAATTGTTTTACAGAAAAGAGGAGAAAACTAACATGACACACTTAGAATGGCTGTTGTGATTCATTGTAACGCTGTAAACATAAAGTAAGAAAAGGGAAATTAAAATAAAACAGTGTTAATAGAGATCGGCTATAATATGTATATTTTATGCTATATATTGTGGATCAGATATGTTCTTCACCTCATGTTGTATATTATAGTGTATACATTGTATCCTACCAGAGTGCTGCATTGGAGTTAAATCGCTTTCTTGAACTCGGTCGAGTGTCGCACCCTCGAGTGAGATACGATCGGTCGTGATACGCTCTTAATAAATAGAGGCACAGTACAAGGTCATCTCACCGACATGTCTTACCTTGTATGGAAGGCGACAGATAAGATACACATATGTTTTGCTCACACGGTAAAAATAAGGCTTTATTTTCTGCGTTTATGACAAACGTTTAATGGAACAGTCAATGGAACGTACCAAAACAGGAACATGAAGTTATAAATAAAATAGTATGAAAAACTTCGATATACAGTTATTATTATTAATTAATAATTATTCAATATTTGATTTATCACATATATAATATGATAGGTCCATACATAGTGTTCCGCCTATATACTGCGACAATGTAGAAACGTTTTACAAAATATTATTGATATAGCAGTAGATTAATAACAATATTAGTACAGAGATAACGTCACAGAAAATATAATAAAACGAATAATCATGCTGCACAACTGTTACAGACGCAAAGATTGATACACTAATTTATTAGAGATTATTATCATTATTATTGTTATTATTACTACTAGAAAACTTGATACAGTTCTTGCATTATCGTGATTGTGTTCTCCGTTTATAATAATTACATTTACGTCCAATAACATCTATCAGATGTGGAAGAAACAAAATCACTCCTGTGTGTGTGTGGGGGGGGGGGGAAACATTTACCTACAACATTTATATTACATTTTAAAGCAAGTTTTGTAGTTGTACTATGGAGAGGTTAGTTAAACACTCCAAAGTTTTGAAATGATAAACATCTATGATGTTACTGCACAGTTCATCACTGTAACAAAACGAATGTCTAACGCTCGGCTTATACCGTTCGATGATTTATCGCTCGTGACAACTTTACCGATCATGCATGTGCGCTACCTATCGGACTGTGCCATGAACTACTTGGCTTTAGAGCGAAAACGTCCGATGCAAACCTCTGTAGCCTACATAAAAGGTTCGAACATTTTTTGTATTTTTTTTTAATAAGATAAATCAAAATCACCAACACATTATTTTGCCGGAGTGTACAATGTAAGTATTGTTTTTGATGTCATGCTACAGTGCCTGTCCTTCCAACCCCCAGCCGTCCACTCCCTGACACTGACCATCTCTGAATTCACGGTCTATATTATCCTTGTCATAGTGTACTGTTTTTTTGGGGTATTAAGTTTCCAAGTCTGGTTATAACACTTATAACGTGAATTTCCTTGCAGTCGCTAGCTAAAAGTGATTGCCTTGAAAGTCCATTAGGCTGATCCATCTCTTACATGTGATCAGGGTACACAGCCTTTTGGAAACATCGATGGCAATCTCAGAGACTCTACTTAATATTACTGTTACCGGTACGTTATTTGTTACAACAAGTAAATGGTTTTAATGCACTCGTTTTAATTATATTCACAGAATTTTATTCTGCATCTTGATTACACAACTTTTAACACTGTATCACTTCAGAATATGTATGGTAAGACTTTCCTGTGTTAAATTTCAACGTACCTCGTTTACATGTTTCGATCTATTTATGGGTCATCTTCAGAACTGGTCGTTGTTGGTCTTGGCGCCACTTGTTCTGTTTCCTGTGAGGGTGTGTTCCTGTGGTATAGTGTAGAGTCAAAGAGTGTGTGTGTTTTGAAATTGAGTTGTGTGTTGAGAATTTCGTTGGGGTGTGTTTTTGCGTGTCTGTATATTTCATATTGTTCTAGTGTGTTTAGTTTCTGGCTTTTTGGTTGGATGTGCAGTATTTCCATGTCTGTGTTGATGTGTCTGTGGGTGTGGTTAGCATTTGTGATGTGTTCTCCATATGTGGAGGTGTTTTGTAATTTTGATATGGCTGTGATGTGTTCTTTGTAACGTGTTTGAAATGATCTGCCTGTCTGTCCTTTGTAGAAGTTGTTGCAGGTGTTACATTTGAGTTTGTATACGCCTGTTTGGTTGTATTTGTTTGTGTTGTTTGTGTATTGAGAGGTTTTTGTAGAGTGTTATTTGTTCTGTATGCGATGTTGTAATTTAATTTCTTGAATGAGGTTGCAATTTTGTGTGTGTTTTTGTTTTCGTATGTTAGTGTGATGTATTTTTTGTGTTCTTGTGTTTGTGTTGTATTCTTATGTTTTTTGTGATTATGTTTTGTCTTACATATTATGTTGTCTATTATGTTAGGGTTGTATCCGTTTTCTTGTGCTATGTACTTGACTATGTTTAGCTCTTCTTTGTAATCTTCTCAACACACAACTCAACTTCAAAACACACACACTCTTTAACTCTACACTATACCACAGGAACACACCCTCACAGGAAACAGAACAAGTGGTGCCAAGACCAACAACGACCAGTTCTGAAGATGACCCATAAATAGGTCGAAATATGTAAACGAGGTACGTTGAAATTGAACACAGGAAAGTCTTACCATACACATTCAGAATTTTATTGTTTTATCTGCACAAAATGTGATGATCAAGTCTGCAAAACGCTATTGTATGCCTGATTTGTACTGTACAACATATTCAATTAATTAAAACGATCTCCCAGCGCCCATTATAGGAAGTATGCGGGAAGCCTCCTATCTTTCAAATTGCATTATTAATCGAAATAAAAGACTAGCGTGCTCCGGCACTGAATCGATGGAAGACTGCTCGGAGGATGTGCGAATCCTCTGTTGAAAGAGGAAGCTCATGAAATTAAATTGGAATTTTTCAGTAGAACAAGCAGCCATGTTACCTATATGGATGAAAGGAGAAGGTCTGCGTACTTCAAAGCAGATTCCCGCTTTGTGGTTGGCCCAGGGCAAACCGCTGTGTGATACAAGTAATAATTACACTTTGATCGGGACTCCGCTTTTTTTTACGTCTGCGTTGCGTTTCTTCCAGTGAGTTTTTACATCACACCTGTTAGAAGCTGTAGTATTTGTTTTTGGGTGTGGTCACTGTATTGTGTAGTCACTTTATGACCACTATACACAAGAGTGTGTGTGTTCAGACGCCTCTATTGACTAATTTAATCAAGGATAAAAAAATTATCGGTGTTAACTTAAAAATGAATTCCATTTCCATTACTTGATTGATCCACTGGGAGTGAAATGTGTTACAACTTAGAAGATTTTCAAATTTGAATTCATTATTTGCTCCAGTTCAAAAACAATTCAACTTACAAATTGCTTGTAAGGAACCCGTAGGTTCATTCCCGCTCTCACATAAGCCCACCATCGGTTCTAATCTTGAACAATATTAATCCAGTCTCTACCATCATACCCTACCTCCCTCAAATCCATTTTTATATTATCCTCCCAACTACGTCTCGGGCTTCCCAAAGGTATTTTTCTCTCCGGTAACCCAACTAATACTCCATATGCATTTCTAGATTCGCTCATACGTGCTACATGCCCTGTCCATCTCAAATGTCTGGATTTAATGTTCCTAATTATGTCAGGTGAAGAATACAATGCGTGCAGTTCCACTTTGTGTAACTTTCTTCATTCCCCTGTAACTTCATCCCTCTTAGCCCCAAATATGTTCCTAAGAACCTTATTCTCAAACACCCTTAATCTCTGTTCCTCTCTCAAAGTGAGAGTCCAAGTTTCACAACCATAAAGAACAACCGGTAATATAACTGTTTCATCAGTTCTAACTTTAAGATTTTTGGACAGCAGACTGGATGACAAAAGCTTCTCAACCGAATAATAACACGCATTTCCCATATTTATTCTGCGTTTAATTTCCTCCCGATTATCACTTATGTGTATCACTGTTGCTCCAAGATATTTCAATTTGTCCACCTCTTCCAAGGATAAATTTCCAATTTTTATATTTCCATTTCGTACTACGATCTGGTCTCGAGACATAATCATATACTTTATCTTTTCGGGATATAGGCCTACTTCCGAACCTATCTATTTACTTACTTCAAGTAAAATTCCCGTGATTTTCCTAATAGTTCGTGGATTTTCTCCTAACATATTCAAGCCAACCGCATAGACACGCTGTTGATGTAACACGTTCAATTCCAAACCCTCTCTGTTATAGACAGTTATAATCGGTTGTCTTTTGTACTTGTCTTTATTATGTTTTCTCTTCCTTCTACCTCATTCTTTCATCGCTTCTTTGTGTTCTCCACTCTCAGCGCTTTTCTTTCCCACTGTTTGTATTTAAGTATATTTCCTTTCGACATGTAATTTCTACAGTATATTCGATCTACATTAATAGAAAAATGAAATCACTGTACAATCCGGTTCGTGATCAGAGGTACAGTATTCTTCATTCTCTCCCTACGAATGGAACTCAGGCCCAGTGGCGGTGCGTCAATAAGAGCACAAGAGCACGTGAACACCTTGTTTCCATTAATGCACGACTAGTTTTATTATTTGATACCGTATTGACGTAGTGGGAATGTATAATATCAGAATCGAGTATTTTAAATTTCCCGCATCTTGCATAAACTTCTTATGTAAACTTGGCAACATCCGTTCACGTACAAGCAGTGCTCTTTTCAAGAAGGTTACAGGAATTTCACGCATGCGCGGGAGAAAATTGTCTTTCACTGGCCGCTTATGGCTCGTCAAGAGCACAAAGTGTTAAGTGAACAGTGAATCTATCCTACAGATGTCAGATGCATCGATGCTATCGTTCACGTGCTGTATCTCGACAAGAAAATTTAATAGTCTATATTCTAGCCTATAGATGTCAGCATCTCACTGTCGGAACGTTTACTTTATGTGTGTACAGTGCTGCTACGAGAGTGTAGTTTGTGAATTACTATACTTCAGTGTCAGCATAATAGCATAGTTTGGCTTTCAAACACGTGTTGGCTGAATGTGGTGGTGGAATGAATTTAAGTATCTGTATGGTAGTGTATAATATTTAAGAATAATATTTGCTGGCACGTATTTATAGTAATCAATCTATGCGAATGGGATTACAGTACTGGTATAGGCTATAATGTATCATTAGTATTTAGTAGTATTTATTTATTTAACCTGGTAGAGATAAGGCCGTCAGGCCTTCTCTGCCCCTCTACCAGGAGATTCCAACTACAATATCAACAATAAAATTACAATTAGTATTAAATTTACATTTACAATTACAAATAATATTACAGTTAGTATTAAATTTACAATTACAATAAAATCAAAGTACGAAAAGATTACCTGAATAATTAAAACTAGATAATTTATCATAGAGAAACAAAGAATATTATTGTGTTGTGAATCAAAATATATTACTGAATACACGCGTTTGTAAATAACGACATTGTGGTATGTATTAATTTTTAACAAACGTAAACAATGAACTCTGTTCAAGTAATTTGGAACAGTAAAGAAGTGAGTAAACTGGCTTACCAGGAAAAATTGGAAATAAAAAGACTGAGTTCCATAATTATTATTATTGTTATTATTATTATTATTATTATTATTATTATTATTATTATTATTGTATGTTCTTTTGAATTTATATGCGGTTTTTTCGATAGTGAAACATTGGAATCATGGCATTTTATATTAGGCTAAAAGTACGATTGCAAATTCTCTTCGATTTTGGACCACAAAATTGTGAACACACATAATATTTTATCACAAGCCGCCACTGCTCAGGCCATCACAGTGTATTTTCAATTCATAGTGAACAGTTTTTTCGAACTATTTACAAGTATGTACATGGTGGTTCATTGTAAGATAACGCCTTCAACGTCGCCGAGGGACATGAAAACTTGTGAGGTAAATATCCTGCTTCATTTTCCACCGTCACTAGATTGTACTAGAACATAACGCAGCACATTGACGTCGTTGTTTACATTCACAGTATGTCTACTATGTTCAAGGAACTCTATAGGCAAGTTGTGCGTACATTGGTTGCTAAAGTGTCCCGGATCCTAAGCCTGGCCATGACGATAAATGAAGCAATTCTGTATTGTAATCTTAAATAGTGTTTCACCAATATTCAGCATCAGAAATCTGCTCAGTTTGTATTAAACCAACTGAACAAAGTCGCTTGCAAATAAAATATGAATCAATATTGGATGCCGATGAAATGAAAATAATTATATTGCATTCTTCCTTGAAGAGGAAAGAAAGAGGCAGCGTATCAATCACGTTATTATGATAAAGGAAGTCTGTTTCTGAAATGTAGGTGTATACTTTTCTGCCGTTGCTAAGGCTACGGTGACGTGTCGAGGAAAAGGAGTTGACAGCGCTAACAGCTTCAGTGTGACCGGGCAATCACAAGTGTCACTTGAGTTCTGTGCACCTCCGAAAGAGTCTTTGACAAGTAACAACCTTCAGTTGACATTCCCGATTGTTGTGGGGAGAAGGGAACAACGCCACTCAAACCATAAAATAGCTCTTTCACTGCAAGTAATTTACAGGCGTTTGTTCCCTTGACTGGAGCGAAAATTAACATAACATCGATCAGCTCAAAACCTATATAGACGTCGAGAAACCAAGTGTACATCCATTTTGTTCTCGGTTTATACTGTATACGCACATACAACTTAATATAATAATACACTTACATATAAAATTGCAAAACTTACTTAGAAAATGGGTATTCTTTTTTCGACAGGCTTGCTTCTGTTCGTTTTGCTATATCTTCAATTATTTCATTGTCTCAACGTCCTCTACGTCATGTAAATGAATTTCATTATATTCCTTCCTATTTCTGAATAACATTATCCTAACTTCTCCATCTGCATTAAATTCAACTATTCATCTTCTCTCAAATCTCTTCTCCTCCCTCTTCCTCTCCGTCTCCAGTTTTCTCCTCTCGATCTTCAATCTCTTGTCCCTTCATCTCAATCTCCAGTTTCCTCTCCTTTCCTGCTCGTTCCCAGTCTATTCCCATCTTCATCTCCAGTAACTTCTCCTTAATATCTCCAGTCTATGCTCCCTTCATTTTCAAACTACTCCACTTCCCATCTACTTTCCTCACTATATCCGATCTATTCCACTTCCATCTCCATTCTACTCCACTTCCCATCTCCACTATACTGCCCTCTCCATCTCCAATCTATTCCAATCTCCCCTCTTTCTCAGCTTTCAATCTCCAGTCTCCTCCCCTCTTCTATTTCACTCTCCTCCCTTCTCCATCCCCAGTCTCTTGTTCTCTCCACCTCTAGTCCCCTAATTTCTCCATCTATAGTCTCCACCTCTAATCTCCTATTCTCTATGACAAATGTCTCAAATCCGACGGAGAATATTTGAAAAATACCTCAACAATTGCTGTATCTGTACCAATAAATTTTTCCATGATATTGTGTTTTCTTTCTGTAAAGTCTTAGGAAAACTTAATTTTTGGACGCCTCTCGTAATTGCGCTCGAGTGGCCAAAATTTGTATAAGCCCTTTTTAACATTATTAACATGGTAGAAGAAAAAAAATCTAATTTTTTATCTGCCCTCATGTTGTTTGTTAGCCACAACTTTCCTGTCTCACCTTGACTATAATGTTCTTCCATCTGTAATTTATTCGTACAGTCATATATTCTCTCCTTCATAAATTACCTTTTCTTTCTTCTATCTTTATTTTTTAATAAATTATAAATTATTTTTGTGTTGCTCTTCTAATCCGTCTTAATTTTTCTCCTTATTAATGGTATCAAAACTACGTATTTTAGTCTTCACTTTCATATTAATGAACTGATGTGTCACTTAACCATAATTAAATAAAAATATAGGCTGAATAATTTCGAGGGAAAAATTGTTCCGGGGCCGGGTATCGAACCCGGGACCTTTGGTTAAGAGTACCAACGCTCTCCCAACTGAGCTACCCGGGAACTCTACCCGACACCGATCCACCCGGGTTCGATACCCTGTCCCGAAACAATTTTTCCCTCGAAATTATTCAAATTAACTTTACAGGGAGTTATACCTAAAAGCTTAATTTGCATAATACACGTCACTGTTCGTAACAGAAAACCACAATTTAAGTCACACAGAGTTAGTGTGCTCTCAATGTTGGTTGCTTGACGGTTGTCGGCCCACTTTGAGGTCTGTGGATATAGAGGGAAAAATTGGATCGGTGTCGGGTAGAGTTCCCGGGTAGCTCAGTTGGGAGAGCGTTGGTACGTTTAACCAAAGTCCCGGGTTCGGTACCCGGCCCCGGAACAATTTTTCCCTCGAAATTATTCAAATTAACTTTACAGGGAGTTATACCTGAAAGCTTGATTTGCAAAATGTAGGGTGTATATATTGAAATATTGTAAAGATTTTGTGTTTTTTTAACTTTAAAATATAAGGAAAGAAACATACATATTGAATTTTTCAGTCTCATTCACATCCATACAAATGTTTAACAGCTTCAGAATAACTCATGTGATGGAAAGCAACAGTTTCGCTACTGATGCTGAAATATATGTGGTGGAGTAAAGCGTGGGCAGCCAGTTCAAGTGCAGCAAGATACCTGATTTACATCGCCAGGCACAAAACGCTCCACAAAATAAATTGTGCTCAACTTATAATGAGCTCTGTTGGTAGATGTATTTACCATTGACTTCCTTCACTTGTCAAATTAATAACTTCTCCATATAGTGAATACGAGAGCACTACTAACTCAATTTCGAGAGTTTCTGACTTACACCAGTTGGCAACCAAGCAGCCTATATTCAAAAACGCAACAAACGTAAATAGCACTCACTCTATGCCTGTGAGATGGAAATAGATCCCTAATTGCACACCTGAAATCAAATCCAAGTACGCAAGATTCGTCATAAAATTACCTCATTACCAGGCTTCGAGACTTCGGACCCAATAGAGCAGTTCAGTGGGAAATCCGCATAACGGCGTGCTGAGTATAGTGGTAAAGCGTACAGTGGGTGGGGGTGATGCCTCAAACTAGCAAGCTGTCTCGTTCGCGCAGGCGCACAGAGCACTACTCCCCTACCACTGTCCGCCTACTGCTGTGCACTGTGGACTAGAACGGTACAGCTCAGTTCTAATAACAGTTGAGAAGGCTGCATAGGGAGGATACATCTTGAATACATTGTCAAGAGATCAATTTTTCAGATAATATGACTATACCTGGGTATCGGAGCCTAGGTGGGCCCCCTCCGTTAGCTCTACTACTACCCCTCTCCAGGCAGCTTCCCAGTTTGAGGCATCTGCACTGTAGAATGAATGCCAACAAACACGCAAAGGAAAACGCTCTGGATTTGAAGATTCTGACGAATAATTTGGTTTTCGTACAACCTATTTTCAAATTCTGTCTGAAACTATTACACGGTTAGAAAAGTCAGAGCAAGAGATGCCGGAAGCCCTCAAATTAATTGAGAAAATGACGCGGAGAATTAATGAGACATCAAGTACACCGGTTACTGAACGTGTAAAACAGAAGTGGAAATCAATTTTATGTAAAAATAACGGATATAGAACATTGTATAACATAAACAGTAAACTAGTGGGCACAGACTCACCCGAGAATAAAGGACTGTGTCTTAGAGACTGTAATGATGTTAGGTTTTTTCGTTTTGCTCCTATCACGTCATGCGACGTAGAGCGCAGCTTTCCACAGTACAAACTTTGGCAGATAACCGAAAAAGATTTACGTTTGAGACACTGAGAATGTATCTTGTAGTAGGTACATTGCAATTCGGTACTGTAACTGCACTTCCTAAATACGACCAATAGGATAAATGAAAAAAATTAAAATTGTTACATGCTTATTTCCATCATTAACACTGTGTATAATTAAACACAAATGCTTATAAAAGACAGGAAAATAAATGATTTTCACATTCTTTTAACATTGTCATTCTGTAATGTACATTTACTTTCAGAATGTACTTAGGTGTGTGTTTCCCCATACTACCGTACTCTACTCTAAATAGGAACGTTGTTACCTCAACACATGTCTACCTTTCACTACCTGCAGCGGTCAACAACCTGTAGTGCAAGCACTGTAAACTTATTGTATCGGGTCCAAAGTCTCGAAGCCTGCTCATTACCAAGAGGTCTCTTGAAATCTCTGTCTAGCGAGAAGAATAATATTATTGTGTCACCATCTCAACCAAAGAAATTACCTTCTTTATCAATGAAAATGGAAGAGAGACAGCTCTATTTAAAAATAGCAAATACGTTTCTTTAAAGCAAGCAAATTCAACGATATTCAATTTTGGTTTGTGAGACTAAAGAAAATGTTGCAATTTACAAGGGATTGGAAACATCAGGAAAGACCAAAGGTCCCTTGTTTATTGCTTTTCTCCGCCATACTGTGCTTTAGTGAGCAAGGTTGTGCAATCTCCGGTTTGTGGGCCGGAAAACGCCTAATTTGTGACGAATACGTTCTACCCCACCTCGTACTCCAAGAGGCAATTCTATACAGGCTATACTTTTTCTCGTTCCTAACAAATCTGGAATGAGGTCTGAGAGAAGAAAACCTCTGAACTTACTTATCTGTGGCTGTGTCTTAATGGTGAGGAAATGAAATCAGAAGCAGGCCTTTTAAATCTTGTGATGTTAGTGTTATCAGGAAAAGAATTTCAAGACTTTTTCCTCACAAGTGATTTTAATATTAAACTAGCACTTCCTCTTCTCTCTCTTTTTCTTTCCTTTCTTCCTACCATTTATTGTATCGTTTTCCTTTTTCTCCCGATTCTTTTTTCCTTTTAATGTTCTTCTTTTGTTCCTTTTCTGTCGCTGAGTTTTAATTTGTTCCCACTTTTTTGTTCTTTTCTTCGTCTATCTCTTATTTCATACCTCATCTATTCTTTCATGTGCTTTAGCTTTCTTTCTTTTTCTATTTCTCTCCTATCCCGGCTGGTTTTGCCTTAATGTTTTGGCTGAATATACTAGAAAATTTATTTATAGCCTAAAAATACCATTTTGTTAAAGCGTTCTTATTCAAGGCAGACTTAATAATATAATTAATAATTTCATTATGTATTGTATACTGGGTTTTCAGTTCAAAGTGTGTCATGGCTCGCTGTATGCCGTCATGTGGCTAGTCGATGAGCCTAGAGAATTCAATCTCCCTACACTTCCGCAGAGGTGTATTACTTATATGCCAGAGAAGTTGCCTAGCAAGTACGGCGTTCATTCAGAAGAGTACTTACCGATACGTACGGTAACGCCGGCAGTGGCAGGAATGTGAACTGTTTCGAAACATGTACTGAGGTGAGTTTTTTCTTACTGTCGGGATATGGGGAGAGGGTTAAGACGATTACTTACGTATTTGTTGGCATTAACTTGGACGATCAACATGGACACGGAGCATTTGATTTGTGTTGTGGAATGTTGCCGTACGCAACCAATGATAACAAATACCCTGCGTACGACTTGGCCGCGCAAAACACAGTTCGAAAGAGGTTATGTAGCACACAGACCGTACAGACCGCCATCTGTTGCTACGACGTTCAAGTTATACCGTACACGTTCTCAAATTCAGATTGAACGCCTTGATTAAGAGGCAATTTTTCTGACACAAAAGCTGAAACTCGCTTCAAATCGCTGACTCATCAACAGTGACGTCATGACACACTTTGAAATGAACACCCAGTAGACTATTTTTGCATAGCTTGGCTGATGAATTGTATATGCTTTTAAATTGAATTAACTTACTTGCTATGTATTATATTTTATAGCTCAATTGGTGAATAATTATACAAATCTGGCTTTCAGGTAGTAGCTCCCTGTAAAGCAGGTTTGAATAATTTCAAGGAAAAATTGTTCCGGGGCCGGGTATCGATCCCGGGACCCTTCGCTTTGCACGCGAACGCTCTTCCGACTGAGCTACCCCAGGAACTATACACGACACCGTCACAATTTTTCCTTTGTATCTACACGATCCACGAGTTCCTGGGGTAGCTCAGTCGGAAGAGCGTTCGCGCGCAAAGCGAAGGGTCCCGGGATCGATACCCAGCCCCGGAACAACTTTTCCTTGAAATGATGAATAATTGTTCAAGTGTGTAAACGTAATCATCTGATTGCTATGTTCTGTATAATTTTCGTAGCTCAGTCGGCAGACTCGCTAGCCTGCTGATCTGGAGCTGCTGTCGGGCTTGGGTTAGATCCCAGTTTGGTCTGATTGCCTGGTTGGTTTTTACCAAGGGTCTTTCCAGTCTTAAAGCAAATGCCACGTAATCTATGGCGAATCCTCGACCTCACCTCATTTCATCTCGCCAAAAAATTGCAATCTTGTAAAATTTTGACTTGTTTCAAATCTTAAAGCTTCAAAGCTAATGTAAGATCTATGAAATAGAATAAATGAAATGAAAAAATGAAATAACAAAGTTATATACGAAAAAGATGGCTAATTGGAGCTGGAAAGTGATGGCGAGATCAACTTCAAGGAGATGGGCCAGCCCAAAAGGCTAAGATAAAAGTACAAATATAGTACAAAATATATATAAGTTCAATCGTAAGACATATCTCTTAGCAAATGTTTATTTGCTATGAAGGTATTAATTATATATTAACGTTTTCGCCTTATTTGGCATCATCAGATATAATAAAATACGTGATCTGAAACTTGAATAAATTGATAAACAGTATAACACACAGGATAAATGAATCTTCACGAGTTTCATTTAAGTGTACGCTTCAAACCACCGAGCAACACACATCTACAAACAAACAGAGGCACATAGCATCTCCGTATACACAGTTCCTGGTAGCTATGACTACGCACAACAAACCACCAATGACAACTATGTTAGCACACATTAATATCAAATAGAATATTCATGTTCAAATCCAAGCGTACACATACTACATCACAGCAGAAACTACAAGCATATGTTCTTGATAATGATTAATAGTCAACATAAAACACAAGATTTGTAACATAGTATTACACCAATTATATAGTATTTTAATACATGTTATCCTTCGTAAATTTTAAATCCACGATTTTTCATTCATAATCAAATTTTTAATTGATGTTTTTAACACTGCCGATATTTTGTATAATTCAATTGCTCACTATTTAATCTTGTATGTACACTTGTAACATGAGTTATATGTATACACAATTACTTTCAATTTCAAATTTGCATTGTATTAAAATCAATTATAACAACTTTATATATATATAGCTTCATACATAAAACTCATGAAGATTCATTTATCATGTAATCCACACCTGTGGAGTAACGGTCAGAGCGTCTGGCCGTGAAACCAAGTGGCCCGGGTTCGAATCCCGGTCGGGGCAAGTTATCTGGTTGAGGTTTTTTTTCCGGGGTTTTCCCTCAACCCAATACGAGCAAATGCTGGGTAACTTTCGGTGTTGGATCCCGGACTCATTTCACCGCCATTATCACCTTCATATCATTCAGACGCTAAATAACCTAGATGTTGATACAGCGTCGTAAAAATAACCCAATAAAATAAAATAAAAATTATCATGTATATTATACAAGTTTCAGATCACGTATTTTATTATATCTGATGATGCCAAATAAGGCGAAAACGTTAATATATAATAATAATAATAATAATAATAATAATAATAATAATAATAATAATAATACTAAAACTAATACTAATAATAATAATAATAATAATAATAATAATAATAAACATCTGCAAAGAGATATGTCTTATGACTGAACTTATATATATTTTGTACTATATTACTAGGCTTATCTGAATAAAAATGAACTGCAAATTACTAAGATATAAGGCTTGATGATTAGACAAAATGTATTTCCTCAAATGAATCAACTTAATTAAATCAATAATGACCCATATATTCATAATGATAAATCAACCACTTGTAAAGCTGCATACAATATTTTCCTTCTTCAGCCGAGGTATCAATGCAATCACAGCCGACTCGAAGGCGGTCGCTTCAGCTCTGCCGGGGTCTCATTAACGGCACCCAATAGGTAATGACGACCGCAAATTAACACGTTAATGAATGCCACACTCGTTGGCAAGCGCGAGCAAGCTGCTACCCATTTTATAATTTCTACAGTATTAAACTATCTCCTATGTTAATCAGGGCGCCGCAGCTGGTGTGCAGGTACAACTAGAACAACTTTGTTTGCATAAATCCACTTGATTAGCATCATGGTGGTGAGGTTTTAATTCCGGTCTTACTGAATTAAGTGCTACTCAACTCATTATCAAGATTAAACTAGAACTAGTGACCAACCACTCAGCTTGAATTAGTACGCGAAGATAAAGCGAAATATGAAACTGAAAAAAATCTGCTAATGTTTGTGCGTATGTATTATATTTCACTATTTACTCAGCCTTCATCTGTGAATTACGAAAATGTTTATCTAATTTAGCGGTTAAGGTGCATTCTCTTCTAACATTAACAACAAAACTTTTACAGGCGTATAAATTCAACTATAAATGCTACAAAGGGTCTACAATAGCAAGATACACGGCTGTATCGTCGTTACAAACATGAGGTTGTGTTTCTAACACGACGACAACCGTACGAAGACTTGTGGCTTGACAGTTGTTGACTGATTTTTTACCGTGTTAACATTTTTTTTCAGAACTCGGAGAGAAGAAACATAGAGTTGTATGACAAAAGAACAGAATATTTCATGAAAGTATGTCAAAATTTTCGAATTTAATGCGATAAAAATATTGTTAGATAATTTGAACAAAAATACATCTGGGTGAATTCATTCTCCATATTATGGACCAAAATTATATAATCATTTTGTTAATATAAATCCAAGTTTATGTATGTCTAATAATAATAATAATAATAATAATAATAATAATAATAATAATAATAATAATAATAATAATATCCTACCCTATTGTCTCCTAGCCTAGTTTCCTCATAAGAGGTGCCTTCTTGGTATCACCTGTGAGGTTCAGACCTGTCTTTTGACAGTTGACTGAACAACAACAAAATCATATTTTAGTAAGAAAGTTATCTCTCTTTAAATTGAAACTCTCCTTTATTTACCTTTGTCGTATAGCTATTTCTTTTACTTTTTTTTTTTCAACTAGAGTTCATTCCTCAATTTAAACTTAAAATGTTGATTATTATATAACTTAATTTTTAGATCATACTATGTAACTGCCATTACGGTATAGCACTAAATTAAGACGGCAGTGGCCTAATGCAGTTTAATTATGATTTACCAGCTGTTATTTTTTTGGAAATTTTAATTCTGTGATTATGAACAGTTTCCCAGTAAACAGTTGATGAAAATCTTGATTCTCAGGTTTATGAACTGAACGGTAGTTTTCTCAGACCGTAGAAAGATGTAGAAATGTAAAAGATGTTCAAAAGCTATCTATGAAAATTACGTTTTGCTGTCAACAATCGAAATAGGCCTATATGCGGAAAAGATAAGGGCCTGAAATATTACAACATTTAAAAAATGTAACGGATATACCAACAATATCAATGTTCCAAGTTAACGTAATACAGGGTTGGGCAGATAAACCGGCCCATCTCATTTCATTTGATTTGAAACAAACTTTTTTCAAAGAAATGGAATAAAATGAGTAAATGAATGTGTCCTGTCATAATACATGTTCAAAGTGCCCTCCACCAACATCTAGACACTTATATGCACGTTTTAACAGGTTCATATAGACACGTGCCAATTCCTCACGGGTGTTAGTGGATGCTATTCCTGATGTTATCCTTCAGTTCATGAATAGTATGGGGATTCTACTCGAACACTTTCCCCTTCAAGTACCCCAATAAATAAATAAAAGTCAAATGTCGACAAATCTGGTGACCGCGGTGGCCACAAGCCTTTGCTTACAGTCCGCTCTTCAGTGAACATCTGGTGAATACGCGTAAGTGACCTTCAGATGTGTGAGATGTTGCTCCATCTTGATGAAAGAAGCAGTAATTACGCTCTTCTTCTATTAGTTGGGGATAAAATTCATCCAAGAAAGTCAAGTATACATCCATGTTGACTGTGATGTCGAAGAATACTGGACCGATAATGCGTTTCGCAGTCATAGCGCACCACACACCGATCTTCAGGTGTTCACTGAAGAACGGACTGTGAGCAAAGGCTTGTGGCCACCGCGTCACCAGATTTGTCGACATGTGACTTTTATTTATGAGGGCACTTGACGGGGAACGTGAAGGAGCAGAATCCTCATTACTATTGATTAACTGAAGGATAACATCAGAAATATCACCCGTGAGGAATCTGTATGACCCTGTTAAGACGTGCATAGAAGTGTCTACATGTTGGTGGAAGGCACTTTCAACATCTATTATGAAGGTTAGTACAAGACACATTCACTTATTCATTTTGTTCCATTTCTTTGGAAAAAGTTTGTTTCAAATCAAATGAGATGAGACGGACCGGTTTTATCTGCCCAACTCTGTATTTTACATTGAACTCACGTTTTATTTCCGAAGTATCTTCAGATTTCATAACCTTCAATTCCTAATGACGTACCCATGTTTGTGAAGTGAACAAGTCGTCAATGAAGCACGCGTTTTCGTTTGCTAGCTACTACGGACTTGATTGCTGTGAACTACGTAGCTTTGGATCGCAACTTCTGATATCACATTTAGTAAACAATCTACATAGTTACTTCTGTTGTGTAGACACTGTCTTAGAGTACGTCTACAGCCTTCTCTCGTACATCAATTTTTTAAAAACGGACGTTGTAGAGTTTTTTTAATTATAAAGGGCGTTCCTAATAAATGTCACTTTGCATACTCTCAACCTTATCTCATTTACAGGCTTATAAAATAAGAAAAGGAGTACCTCCTTCTAAACTA
This sequence comes from Periplaneta americana, assembly GCF_040183065.1. Classification (NCBI taxonomy): domain Eukaryota; kingdom Metazoa; phylum Arthropoda; class Insecta; order Blattodea; family Blattidae; genus Periplaneta; species Periplaneta americana. The sequence continues at coordinate 163,528,393 of NC_091129.1, read as the reverse complement.
ATTTACATTTTTACATTCATAGTTTTTCAAAAAGTAATGCTTTTACAAAATCATTTTCTGCTTTCCATTTAATACATGTCTTTTTGATTTGTGAGTGGGATGTATTCTGAACCATTGCTGTCATATTCAGAAGACAATTCAATTCCATATCAGTATTTCCAAATTATCAAACTATGCTAAATTCCTTCTACAACAATCATAATATCACCCGTCTACAGACAGAAACTTATGGTTCACATGTTAGGCAAATTATGTAAAAGGAACCGACTTTCCTTTTATAATGAATAACATTTAGTGTTACAATTAAACAACGTCATTGTACATAAAGACGATCTAAAGCAATCATTTTAAGTACAAATTAAGTATATAGAAACAAAAATGTAACATTCAATTACATTATTTTAAGGAGAAAATTGATCCATGTAAGCTTACCAACGACTTCCGAAAAGAAGCAGGAGCACATACAAAACGCTTGTGCGAGAAACAAATCATTTTCCGTACATACTAGAGATGAAAAAAACTAACTGCCGCTCTCGCTTGCTGTCTTCGTTACATTTGTCTTCCGAGTTTAGTCTCGTCTCGTCTCGTGCGCTTCGAGTCTCACTCATCATTCTCGAAATAGCATTTGGTCGGCTTGGAAAGATTTCGTAACTTTGAATAACATACATCATTGAAATAAGTAACATTATAAATGTTTAAATGAGACAAAACGACGAAACAAAACAGCATCTTTGTTATGAAAATGTTCTAGTTCTATGATATTACCTATGGTTATATAAATAGAAAAAAAAATCTCAAATAAATTTGCATTTCTAAGAAACATAAAACATAACGTTAATATTATTTTACTTCAGATTGCATACTTGATCTCAAACATATGAAAAGAAAATTCCTAGCCTTTTAATAAGGACGTAGTAATTAAATAAAAACTGGGAAACTGATTATTATACATTGAAAGATAGAGAATATGTTCCAAATAGGCTACTTGATCGTTTATACTGTACATATATAACAGTTGCCAAAATAGATATAAGTTCAGTCAGGTATAAACAACTGTGGCGATTCAAGGCTGCTTGACGTACGGGACTTCGGGAGTGATCAATCTCGACGTCTCGAAATACTCACAAGCAGTCTTTACGTCAACGACGCGACGTATACAACATTGTCGTGCGTGTTTTCGGCTTTGCGGACACTGTTAATCTTGCTTTCTCGATCGTTGTTCATCTCTAGTACATATACATCAATTTCTTCTTCAAAGAATTGCAAACTTGCATTGAGATAGTGGGGCATCATTTTGAGAATTTTTTTAATAACCTAATTGAATGTTACCATTTTTTTTACACCAACAATTTACATAGATGCGTATGAATGTATTAATTACTTATAGTAATATTTACTTTTCAAATATCTGTGAAACTACGCGCCAAATTAAAAAAAATATATATATATATAGTTTACACAAAATTTATTTTTGTACGTGTAATAAGAATAAAAAATAAAAATTGTGGGCTCCCGTTCCAAAAATTACATTGACCTTCAAATCACCTTGATAACGTAAAATGAAATTTGCTTCCCTCCTTAATGTCCTTAACTTTGATTCAAAACATTTCTTTCTAAAACGCTTCCTTCTTAGACCTTTCGCATTATAAACTTAAATGGTGTTCTCTTATGGGACCTGTGCCACGCTCCATCAACTAACCTTATCTCAGTACGCCCTAGGACAGAATAAAATCCCTAGTTATCAGAAGCGGCAAAGGGAATGAAATACCGAATCAATCCGAGTATAAAAGAAATACGACCATCCAATTCACATTTGAAACTTAAATCAAGCACTAATTCGAAGAATCTATAGCAATTGCTTTAGAATAAACTGAAAACTGAGCATTGTAGTCGAGATTTATTTGGAGTGAAAACAGTACGCAACAACAGTAAGGTAACAGCCGTTGTAATTGAATAATTGCAAGTACTAGCCTGCGGTTAACGTGTCCGAGTGGCCAAATAAAGCTACAGATGACCTATCAGAACGCAGCTGCTGGTTGTAACCAGTGCAGCCAACTCGGCCGGAAATCCCAGGTCTAGGAGCTCGGTACAGGTCAACCACGCCCTACCACGTTCCAGGTCAATCCATTGACATCGCTGTTTCCTTACATGACAAATTATGGGTTGATTTTCGAAGTGTGTTCAGCAATTTTCATATGCCTGCCGGGGTGTGATCCTCAGTTCATTTTCTGAACTTTTTTCGATTTGATATTATACAAATACATGACGCCAGGCCTACAAAAAACAACACAGTGATTCTGATGATGATCGAACATCATTCCCCAGGCAGAATTCAAACACACGACCGTGATATCAAGCAACGTCAAACCTGTGTCCGTACCCCACGACAAGCTGCAAATTAAAAAAATATATATATCTAACAGTAATACCATAACTGCTGAAATTTTTCCATTCGAGTTTAATTTTCCCTGTCATGATATTACTTCGAGATTGCAAACCGAAAAATAATTATTATCATGACAAGAAACATGAGTTTAAAAGCGAAATTAAGTTACCTGCGAAAACAATTTTGTACGAGTGCAATTATTCGGTTAAATCATTTTTATGAGAACGGCTTGATCCTATTGCACGAGTGCAATAATTTTATTTTCTTGTGAAAACAGTCTTACAAATATAAAATTCATAGATAAACATTTGAGGTTATAGTATCGTAACACTTTATTGTGAAGCAGGTTTTTTTTATCTGGAATTGCATTTGAATAAAAATTAACAAAAACAAAACGTTCCAATCTCCGAACTGAAATAGTTCTTGACATATCAAATACGATTCGTGATTAGGCACTGTGTTGGTGTACATCATATGTAGCCTATTGTATAATAGAGGAGGCAAGACCTGTCCTATAACCTTATCATGTACCGTGACTATAATATATCATCAAGAGATATGGGGAGAGAAAATAAGTTTTAGTCTGAGAAGAACTTTTGTGTCGTTAGAGTCACATAAAACTAACCATCATGAAACAGATTCTCTTTCTGATAGCTCATTATTTCCCTTCTAGCACAGCTCACATGCCAGGTTTCACCTCCTCATCTACAGTATACATTATTATTTACTACCTAGCATCGAACTGTTCAATTTCTAACTTGCCGCGAAAACAGAGTTGCCAGATTGATTTTCATTTTACCTAAAGTCGCCAAATCTTGGTGCTATTGTGGACGGGGAACAAACTATTTTCCCATGCTTCCACACCTCTCTTGCCCAGTTCTGCATCCCTAGAGTGTCCATTGCTGATAGGTACATCACTGATCCAATTCAATGAGTGACGTGAAATGTAAGACATATCATTGTTGACACGCCGGAAGTGGTTTTTTTTAATCCAAAATAACTTTATTGTATAAATTATACATTATATAGTCGCGACGCTGTTATTCCCGGCGTGACTCCTCCTCTTTGCTTACGTCTTAGGAAGTCAAGGCTCTATAAAGTCTAGGTAGGTAGTATCGTTCGCCATTTTTGTTCTTTCGTTGCCGAGCTACCATACGAGGAATTTATTTGCCACACCGTATATATAAATTTGTTTTATTAGATTTATTTTTTTGTTTATATTTAGAGTTATTTTAATTTTTATGGGTTTTTATTTTTATTATTAACGATATAATTTATTTTATTGAATGAGATATTATTAGATTTAATTCTGGATCTGTTATTATAACATTTTTGTTTCATTGGATGTCCTTGATATTTATAGGTTTTGTTTTTTTTTTTTATTTCGTTAAAAATTATCATGTTGTAGCTCCTATGATAATAAATCAAACGCACTGTAATTCAGCAAATAATTGAGCGGCAAATAACGTCTTAGTGTGCTTTCTGCGAACGCCAACGAAAGAGCCAAAATGGCGGGCTATTATATTAAGTATTTATCGAGCCTAAAGAAATGCATAACGTCTTCATAAGCGAATCACAAGACGCACACGTTTAAATATAGCCGACCTGCAACGCGATTGGCTGCCGGAAATTAGAGCGACGGGACTAGCCTATAGTTGAGCGCCGAAACTTGTTACTTCGCTATTTTTTTTTAATCTGAGGACTAATACACTTATCAATACTTGAACTTATAGAGGAAGAATTGTAGAGAATTTTCTAACAACGTAAAAAATAACAATCTAATCATAGTTCCTACACCAACTCCCTAAATGTTTCATTCATTTAAAGCTGTTAATATTGAGATTGGTTTAATTTGTATGGGTATAACAGTGACTTGAGTTGTGCAAAATTGGATGAGTGTGTAAAATTTGAGAAGATCGGTACGAATAGCAATGCGAAGCGTATGCCATAAATACTAAAATTATAGAATTTATTACATAAATATGATATAAAATAACAATATATTATCATAAAAACGCATGCATTGAGATTAGGCCTACTTCGTTTTAAAGTAGGAAATTGGTGACACTCCAGGGATGCAGAACTGGGCAAGAGACGGGTGGAAGCACGGGGAAAGAGTTTGTTCCCCGTCCACAATCCCGACCTTGAATTACGTATCTTTGACGTCAGTAAGCGCACTGAATACATAATTATTCCCTCTACCCCTACCACATCCAATGACTTGTGGGGTGAAAGGAAGGGATGAGTCACGTGTTCCGGCTTGTGACGTGTGTAACAATTCTAGCACAGTTTTGCATCCCTGGACTACTCCGTAAAATAAAATTAATAAACGATTAGGCTAACGTGATTTTTTCTATGTCGCCCAAATTTCGCAAAATTCCTGGCAAAAGTCGCCCAAATGGCGTTAGTCTCAATTCTTTAAAAATAAGTCGCAAAATCTTTGTTTATGTAGCCAAAATGGCAAAATATCGCCCAATCTGGCAACCCTGCCCGGAATCACAAAACAGTTATCCATACCTCCCTACACTTTAATTACTCTGAGTAAGGTTGAGTTTGAACAATTTTACCTACTTAAAAAGTGGAAACCATTCGAGCGAAAAGAAAATATTGGATTATTTTTCCGACAAATAACACATACCCTTTCACTTCTTCAAGACTTTCAGACATTGTCTAACATTAATTTATTTGGACTGGGCTTTAAACATTTCACAGAATAACTTGATAAATAATTATTTAAAATAGGACTGTAGTGGTCTCACTTGCGTATTTCTTTGCTCTGTGGGTACTACTTGAGAAATTCTAGAAATATATTTATATTTAAAAATAGTAATTTTATTCTGAATTCATTTTCGATTAAGTGCTTTCTTTATTTTAGTAGGTTATTTTACGGCGCTTTATCAACATCTTAGGTTATTTAGCGTCTCAATGAGATGGTAATAATGCCGCTGAAATGAGTCCGGGATCCAGCACCGAAAGTTACCAAGCTTTTGCTCATATTGGGTTGAAGGAAAATCCCGGAAAACCTCAACCAGGTAACTTTCCCCGACCGGGAATCGAACCCGGGTCACCTGGTTTCGGGGCCAGACTCGCTAACCGTTACTCCACAGGTGTGGATTCGATTAAGTGTTAATAGGTGTTAAATCATCTATAGCTCCATTTACACTTTCTTATTTTCACATTACAATCTTGTCGCATTTGCTTAGCGTTTCGTATTAACCGATACAAGAGTGTAGTAATCGAATAAAAAACAGATATGATAAATAATTATATAAGAGATGAAGATACTGTAAGTGTTCGGGACGATGTAGTAAATTAAAATATCAGAATTTCCAACTAATCGATGGATTGCCTGTTCCTTACTTACGGGCTAAAGTCACTTATTTTATTTCAATTTATTTATTTATTTTTTGCTGAACTAGCGCTGAGATAGCTTCCTACTCCGCTTATACACTTTGCATATACATATGTGACAGGTTATGTTTGATTAGTTTAGGCTTTTGTTCTGCCTTGCATATACGATCCATAAAAAATCTTCTATAGCCTAAATTCAACTATTTTCATTTCCGAAATCAGCACAACTACCTGTGGACTAGTTTATGTGAAATTTAACCTTTTACGAATGTATTCCGTTACCGATACAAACATTCCTCTTAAAGCTACGGTTTGGCTACGGCGATCTTCGCCGACGATCATCGTTGGGATTCTGTCCCGTTGATTTGAATGTACATGGTTTCTTTACGGCGATGAACGTCAACGAACGTCGCTGGGCTCGACGAACATCGTCGACGTTTGCCTTGGAGGCAAAAACCTGGCGATTATCGCCGAGAAACCAATTGTAAAATTACAGTAGGTCATGAATTAAATAATTTAATAACATGTGATTTATACATCATACATACCATAATGGCGGTAAAACAGAAATCTTTCTGCAATTTCTTCACTAATGAGGGCGATATATTAATTGATTAAACACAAATCCCTGTTCGACATGAGCCAAAAAGAAGAACCAACGTAAGCAATAACAAATCTATATTTTGCAACAACCAGAACTGTTAATGCAATTGAATAAAGTGATTTATAATTGAAGGACACACACGATGCGGCAGATCTAGCTACTGAAGCAAAAGTTTGAGTGTGAAATAGTAAGTGAAGTGGAATTCCGAGTAAAGGAGAGAAGTGCAACAACCTCCTTCTCACATTATTTTTTATATTTGTAACATTATTTCCTAAATAAATGCTCCTAAATGAAAAGAATAACACTGTAAAAAGTAGAAATGAAGTTTTTATATAATTGGTTTTTACCTGAAAGTTATGCTTATCTTTCAGCTGGGCTTATTGGTTGTGAATAAATTTTGTGGGTAATTTTACAATATCATTTTCAATTGAACTTAAAACAAAATGAAATTGTTCGGGAGAAAGTCTGAAATATTCCTTAAAATTGGTAGATTCATTTTCAAGATGACTTAATATCAATTAATTAAAAGACCCCTCTGTATATCTATTTCTAAACATGACATTAACTACTTTAAAGATCCGTTCTTGTTTTTCAAGCAAAACTTATATTATAACATCATATTTTCATCCACTTATCAGCTGATCAGACATGGTCAACTATATAAAACAATAAACTATCCACCTACGAAGTTCTCCGGTAAAGAAACCACTCTCTGACGATGAGCGCTGGCGATTTCAATCGTCAGCGATGTTCGTTCGACGAAGATCGTCGTAGCGAAACCGTAGCTTACACATAACATTTCGTCGGCAACATTAGAATTACCGCTTCCCCTCCATCTTGTAATGGACTCATCGTAATTCATGTGATTCAGCAGGCAGTGCAAGAAGCAAGGAGAAATGAAATACATGTTAACAATGGACCAGAACCTTTTATCACTGCCGTCAAGCCAAGTAACGTCGAGCAATTCTAAATAAATTTAGCCGAGAAAGTGCGCTGTCAGCTGAAATAAATAATTACGAAAATAAAAAATTGCAGTAGTATTCACCTTCCTGCCACTAATTGAACCTAAGCACATTTGAGTTGTGGCCTCAACGTTGGATAACGAGCCGTGTAAGGGAATATACCATTGTAAAATATTTCTGATTTCAGTTTCAGCGAAATGTTAGCACATAAATTAGAGATGATAGTATATTTAACTTCATTTCTCCTTAATGCTAATGCTTTATTTACCCATACAGAGCGAGTCAGTAACTTCTGCTGTTTTCACTCTTTCTCAGTGGATTTTACTGTAAAAATATATTTCATCGTAAAAATCCAGTTTGTACCTAATTATACAAACAGTAAATTGGTAAATTACACTACAAAAAAATGAAATCAACACACGAATGAAATTGATATCTATACATACGATATCTGTAACTGCGTATACTTCACGTACTCGTAGATTATGAAGTCGAGAGATTTATTAGAAACTAAAATAATCTGAATCACAGAATAAAATGCAGTTGAAAGAAAAAACTACCTTTAAATTACGAAATTAATATAATGGCTGAAAACAGAAATATAGAGAGTGAAATAATGTCGAAGCAATATACTTTCACAACAATTAAATAATTCAGCATTACCTTCAAATGGCCTCCACGAAATCAGCTTAACCATTCACAGATCCCGCTAAAAGTCTTTCTTTATTCGATTATTGAAACACGCAAAAATAACACAAACACAATCACATACGCACTAACTTAATTGTTCACTGATGACGAATCAATTAATATGATCAACACAACTGAATAGTAATATAGACTACTAATGGATGTAACGAATAAAAAGAATTATAATTACACGTAAATCCGCAAACCTTCCTTTAGATAAACGCCATATTCTCATATTAGGCAGATCACGAACTGACAACCAATAGTAAGCCAGTATTTATTTTCTAGGAGGAGGGGTTGCTGTCGTCAAGGCAAGACTTGTGTTGTGGATAGATGGAAGGTAAAAAATGTGTTCGAGACGTTCATTGCCGAGGGCCGAGAGAGTTCGACAATCTTCGTAAATTTACGCTGCACGTTGCTTACTACGTTACATTGAGCTATTCCATATTTATCTAATGCATAACATTTCTGGTTACAAACATCAACTGCATAGAAATTTCAAAGTGTAATGTGAATGGCTTTGATGATGATATAATAATAATAATAATAATAATAATAATAATAATAATAATAATAATAATAATAATATTATTATTATTATTATTATTATTATTATTATTATTATTATTATTCCAGGCGGTAGCGTGTTTGTCTGCTGTACCGGAGAGAGCTCTTTTCCCCCAAGAAAGCCAATATCATTATAGTTCATGGCAAACACTCGGCCTAATCTCGACGTGCACCATCTCCCTATCACCAATTTGACCGACGCACAATAACCTAGTAGGTAGGTCGACAAATAACAGACTCCAAAATAATGTTGTAAATAGTATTGTTTAGTCAACAGTCTGAAAACCGATTAGAACCCCGTGACACCAATAAGATATCACTCATGATGTAACTAAGCCAGGTGATAATAAGGTAGGGTGGCCAGTTCCTTATTGAGGCCGTGTCAAAGCTCAAGTCCATACTACACACTAGTGACTAGCAACTAGTTGACTTGTAAACTACACATTAGGGAGCTTTGAACATGTATGCTTAAAGCATGGCCTTCTTCATAGATTATTTTTCTAAAAACCATGACATCACGGTGCAGGACTGAATTAAGAAGGCAGTGTCCTAATGCAGTTCCATTACGAGTTATGTGGAAAAGATAAGGGCTTAATATATTACAATAATGATTAAAACATTGTACAGAAGGTACTAACAATGTCAGTGTTCAAAGTTAACGTGTTATTCTACATTATATTTACATTATTTCACTTCCAAAGCATTTTCAGATTTCATAACCCCAATTGCAGATGAGATATCCATGTTTGTTTAGTGAACAAGTCAACAATCGAGCAAGCATTTTCGTTGACTAGCTACTACGGACTTGATTGCTATGAACTATGTAGCTTTGGATCATGACTTCTGACGTCACATCCGGCTATTTAGTCAACAATCTAGTTCACTTCAGCTGAAAATGTAGCTTTGAGACACGGCCTGAATGTATTGCTAACTAGTAACATTTGAAGTACAGTAATAATAATAATAATAATAATAATAATAATAATAATAATTATTATTATTATTATTATTATTATTATTATTATTATTATTACAGTTTAAAATAACCTTATAAATTAAAGACACCAAATTAATAAAGTAAAGTTGTGTTATTGTTTGTTTTTCTCAGACTGTAGTTTCATGACTTTTCAATTATATTGTAGGTATAACATATGTATGTGTTCTTGTATTGCCCCTACATTTGAGTTATACTCGTTGGGGCATACTCAATAAATTAAAAAAAAAACTTAATTCGCCATTACAACCTATATATAGGCCTACATATATTTATATTGCATAATGTATAGGTCTACATATAAGACGTATGTCCATACATGCAATGCAATTATTTTGGCACAGAATTATATTCTTTCATTACTTTCATTCCACTCTCATCTCACTCACCTAGCTGACTCTATGACACATTTCACTAGCACTATAGAACATATTTCAGACACTATAAACCACCTCTGGGCATAAAGGGGAAGGGAAAAGGAAAGTGGATATCCTAGTCCATGTCCTTTTCGCATACACTTCTTTAGAAACTAACACACAGTAAGGCACTTTGCATCAGTCACGGGTTGTAGGCGACCAGCGAGAGCAGAAAACTATGATGCCTGTCTTATACAATCCGTCAGTCAGCAATGCTTGCCTTCCTGTCTACTCGTATCGGTCCGAAACGAACCTGTCTCTGTCGGGGAAGATCGAGTGAGAAGTCAAGGTGTAGTCTGGAGTGACTCGATTGAGTTATTAGCACTCAGACCTGCAATCAACTTTTCAATGATCAAAATTTTTCACTGCTCAAAAACTTGTCATTACCACTATATAAAAATAACTTCACTGACACAACACGCTTTACAGATACAACAATAACACCCTTATTATTTCGTAGAATTATAAATTACGTTAACCAAAAATTGCTAGATCACCTAAAATTGCTATGATACAGTATATTCGGTGTACATATCATGTTACAAGAGGTGATTCAGTGGTCCAAAGTGATTATTTTTGCTTTTAGTCCACACCTGTGGAGTAACGGTCAGCGCGTCTGGCCGCGAAACCAGGTGGCCCGAGTTCGAATCCCGATTGGGGCAAGTTACCTGGTTGAGGCTTTTTCCGGTGTTTTCCCTCAACCTAATACGAACGAATGCTGGGTAACTTTCGGTGCTGGACCCCGGACTCATTTCACCGGCATTATCATCTTCATTTCATTCAGACGCTAAATAACCTAGATGTTGATACAGCGTCGTAAAATAACCCAATAAAAAAAATTTTTGCTTTTATATTTTATGGTCGAAAAGATTTCGCGTGAGAGACAGAGACCAGCAACATTTTGCTTATTGTTAACATTCCTATGGCACAACGGCGTTTCACAAATGCTCTTCTGTTACGAAGAATGGGTTTGTTTTACTTTCCGAATACTTATTAATTGTGTATTGTCCTGCACAATGCCACAGAATTTGTTCTAGGTCCACAACTGTGGAGTAACGGCTAGCACCAGGTGGCCCGGGTTCGATTCCCAGTCGGGGCTAGTTACCTGCTTGATGTTTTTTCCGGGGTTTTCCCTCAACCCAATATGAGCAAATGCTGGGTAACTTTCGGTGCTGGACCTTGGACTAATATCACCGGTATTATCACCTTCATCTCGTTCAGACGCTAAATAACCTAAGATGTTGATAAGGCGTCGTAAAAATAACCTACTGAAAAAATTTGTTCTATGTGGCGGCTGAATTTTTTGGATGATAGCTGAAGTGCTCCGACTATTCTTCCATCAATATCATACGACGTAATCATAACATTGGATCAAGGACCCGCTCCCAAGGTCTGTAATAACATATCCTACAGTATTTATATCATATATTTTCGTGTCGTCAAAAAAGATAGGAAGGAAACTATAGAAAACAGTCTTATAATTTCCATCTTTGTATCTAGTCACAGTAAATTTAGATAGCCTACATGTTATTAAAGCCTCTGATTGAGGTTCTGGTTGATACGTAGCCTACATCTATTATCAGGCACTACATCTCACTTGAAGATGTGTGTCAGAGGAAGAAAAATTATTTATATACATCTGGAGTCTGATTAGTGTAATATGTAACCAATCGACGATATATGCAATGGAGGGAGAAAGGAACTGGCCACCATACCCCATTATCTCCTGACCTAGTTTCCTCATAAGTGGTGTCTTGTTGGTATCATTTCGGAAAGTTGATTAAACAACAACAACAACATGCTTTTAAATCATATGCAAATTCAAAGAAGCTACCGACATGTTAATCACACAATGCCGAATGTTTACTATTTCTCCCTCTTCCTACTAGAGTCAATACCGACATTACGTACTGTTGGATTTAATGAACATTGATTTGGTGAAAGTAATCTGTTTAAATCCGTACTTCGCTGGGTAAAGCTAATTTGTTTTTAATTAATAGTTTTTGACCCAAATCAACACACCATGAACTGTGCTGGCTAATCCAATAACTGTAACTTGGGAATGGACAGTGCACTATATACAGTATATCGATGTAGACCTGTTACTATACTATTATAAGGCAATTTTTACTATCTGCAATCACCTCAACACAAGAAACGTACTCTCGACAAAGTGAACTTGCGATGCGGAAACTGCGAGTATATGAAGCAACATGCTGTGATGTCATAGTATGACAATAAAAACAGTCACCTGGTCGACTGCAGCGCCCTGACCAAGTTCGTCTTGCCGGGCATACAAGAAATGTTAAAAGAAATGTATCAAACACATATATATTTGCGCAAGTAGAAACTGAGATACAAAGACGTGAAGCCGATTTAATTAGAGAAATGAAGGTATTAATTGGGACACGTATTCAATACCTTGACCTCACACATAACACACGTGAATTTATTAAATTTAATTGTTAAACGGATTTTGTACGTCTAAATATGCTTCAAACTCCATACATTTGAAATGTCTCTTACATTTTACAACACAAGTCGACGTAATATATCCCAAATAGTCAAACAGGCCTATAGATACTGATGAAAATACTTCGAAAAGCTCGTAAAACATAAGTACTGCCATTGATTTCAGAGCGTTATTCTTTGAGATATTTCAAACATAAAAGTTTAACACAATTTTGCTTGTTTTTGATGCCTTTTCGAGGAAAAAAATTGTTGTATGAAATATTTCACAGCATAGTGTTTACGATAATAAACGATTGAAATAATTTTAGTTTAGTCGTTTAAATGTGCAGAAATTTGTTCCGAACAAACGTAACATTTTAACATTCCTTTGCAGAACGAGGAGGAACTCATTAGTAAATGCTTAGAATCATTCTCCTTAATTTCCTTTCAAAGAACGGCTAAATTTACACTTCCCTGTCGATAATCAAACTCAGACCCTCTGAATGTGTGGACAAAAAGGCTGCTACCATTTCAGCCATGGTGCAGGATATCTCTAAATTAAAGAGATTTTCTCTTATTATTATTATTATTATTATTATTATTATTATTATTATTATTATTCCGTGGCTTTTTTAACTCACTGTTCCATTACTCTTTTGTCCCCAAAATATGATACAAGTATGTAAAACACAGTCTAATACATGCAGTCACGAATACGTAAAGAATATGCATCCAATGATAGTTGAACTTTAGTTACTAGCCACTAGGATCGCTACTATCGCACAGTCTATTGTTCCTAGTACTCTCAGTTGCTAACCGTTTGGAGCGCTATTCGCGAGGAAAGCAAAAAATCACCTCAAGCTTCGTGACTGTATGTACTAGAAGACTATGTATGAAGCTTAGCAATGTCTTCAGTATCGAGAATAGAATTTCACAGAAGGTGAAGTTGTCGGAATTTTTTATCAACAACAGTTTATAAAGAGTGGGACTTCTTTGATTGTGTATTTATTATGACGTAAAGCTACAACTGAAGACTATACAAGACAAAATACTCGCAGAAGCCAAATATATACGCATGTATTACTCGACCGAGGCCAGTGGAGTCCTGCAGTCCGGAGCGCCACTTGTACTGCTCCTGCGTTCGTATAGCGTCATCGAGATCAGGGTTGTTAGATTGGGCTATAAGTAGCCAATTGGGCTACTTAAAATTTTAATTGGCTATTGATTTTTACCATTGGGCTACTTGCGACTTTTTGGGCTACTCAAAATTTTTCGGGGCTATTTTTGGGCTATTTTTTTCTGATTTGAATTTGTGGAAAATTAATAATAATAGGTGTAGTAACAGTCTTCCTCTCCGTGAAAAAAACCTGTTACAGTGTACGTCTCGCTTTATTCCACCACCACCTTAACCACGAGAAACGACGTACTTATGCGAAATGTACATTTATTGCACATGTCACATGACCAAGACAGTGTAAGGGGATTTTCTCGTTTCACCATGACCAGTGCCAGCAGAAATGCAGTGGCGAAGTGCAGCCTGCAGGCACATATTAATCAGTTGTTGTTTTTCCTCCAATTCAAGCGTTAGTATTTTTGTGAATTCCGATGTAGTTTATAATAATAATCTTAAATTAGGAACTAGGATCTTTTGTAAAAGTGATATACAGTTTTTAAGTTATATTAGAGAATTAATTTTTTTACTTTTTTGTATCCTAATTATAATGTAGGCTAATTATTCAATTCTGAGTCCTATAGTGAAATAATTTTAAGAGATCTGTGTTTGTTATAGAAGTGATATACAGTAACATTTTTAAATTGTGATACTGAATAATTTTTTATACATTTATTTTGTTTTGTGATTATACTGAAAATAGAAATATTTATTATTTCGTTCTGTAATTGCTGAAAATGGGAAAGTGGGAGAAGCATACCAAAACGTTTAATAGGCAGTGGTTAAATGATACTTCATTCTCAAGCTGGCTTCAGGATGTGAAAGACGACAGCAATGAAGCAGATTGTAAAGTTTATGAAGTTCAAATTAGTGCTCATAAAGGAGACTTGAAAAAAAAAAAACATTCCGATTCAATTAAACATATATAATCCGCGAAATATAAATTTGTCATTTATATTGGGCTACTTTTTCTGAATTTTGGCTACTTTTCCAGCGAGCTTTCGCTACTTTTAGTTATACCAATCTGGCAACCCTGATCGAGATAGTTGACATTACGTCCGTGGCTCCACTCGCCTCGGTCGAGTAATACAGCCGGGAATCGAAACTTTTACGGTGGATAATAGTTATCAATCTAGTTCTTATGTTTAGGATGTTAAGTGTGATCGAAGCAGGACACATGTCTTAGACTGAATATATCCCATTATACTGTACTAAGTATAGAAGAAAACGTATAGATCTGTAAAATTAACTTCCGCGGATGTTTACAGCACTTCTTATATACAGCTCCAGTTTAAAGCTCTCTCACCACATCCGCTAGAAAATGTGTGAGAAAATTGCAGTAAACTTGCCAACACAAATATTATGAAAACGGAATGTATCTACTTACCACAAAATGCATTAACAGTTTCATTTAACTTGTTATAAATAAGTAATAGCAGATATCCTTTCGGCTTTTATCTAATCTCTGTTTTCTAATGTGAACCTCCTATAACTACATTCAGGCGTTTATTGAGACAGAAAGTATATATGAATATTCAGTTGACAGAATTGATTGCTTTGTAAGATGTATTTATTTTCAAGATCAAAGGTGTTCTTGTTAAGATTCAGTGGTAGTGGTTCAGAACATAAATGCATCTAGCTCATATTCAAATCTTTGCCGGGAAGTGCAGATTTATCTGTTTTCCAGAGAGACAAGGTAAGTGCCCCTTGTCGTTGCTTCTCATGAACTTTCCTAATTCGTGGCCTTGTACAGACACAGAAACAAATTGAAACTGAACACACTATTAAATATGTCATATAAAACAATTATTGTATATTTTCCTAAGTCTCTTCTTCTATTTTTTACTCTCCACCACGCTGGTCCCGTTCTTTCTTCCCTGTTGTTAACTTTTGTATATTCTTCCTGTCCCCATATGATTTTCATTTCTTTGTAATTTATTAATAATGATACTAAATCATTTAAACTGCTAAACATTTCTTGTCTCACTATCTCGTTACTTCTCTCCATTATAGGCCTATTATTACTTATCAAATTTATATTAATTTCACCAATCTCGTCCTCTGCTTACATTACTTTCTATACATCTTGATTACACAACTTTTAACACTGTATCACTTCGGAATATGTATGATAAGAACTTTCTTGTGTTAAATTTTAACGTACCTTGTTAACATGTTTCGACCTATTTTGGGTCATCTTCAGAACTGGTCGTTGTTGGTCTTGGCGCCTCTTGTTTCCTGTGAGAGTGCGTTCGTAGTGTAGAGTCAAAGAGTGTATGTGTTTTGAAATTGAGTTGTGTGTTGAGAATATCGTTGGGGTATGTTTTCGTGTGTCTGTATATTTCATATTGTTCTATTGTGTTAAGTTTCTGGGTTTTTTGGTTGGATGTGCAGTATTTCCATGTCTGTGTTGATGTCTCTGTAGGTGTGGTTGTCATTTGTGATGTGTTCTGCATATGAGCTATTCCATCTCAAATCGTCCGAAATATAAAGAAAATTCACCTTACAATTTCGAAATACAATGAAACTTTTTTTGTACGTAGAGAACTGTGATACAATGCTTTGTGCAAAGTTTGAGGCATCAGAACTTCATAGTGTTTAAATTAAAAATATTTAAATTTATCGTATTTTCATAAAATTAGCAACTTTAAAATGTTGTAGCTCCGAAACCCTTTCACCCAATGATCAAAATCATGGTTTATTTTGATGCTGAGAAATTAAAGTTTATATTGACATATAAACAGATTTTCTTACTTTTTATGGAAATAGAGAAATTTAGATTTTTCCTCATTAAGATTCCTTTGGCTAGGAAAAAATATTTTAAAAATATATAGTTAGATTCCGCATTGAAAGTACAAATAAACACACATTTTTTACTAATGGTATGTTGATAAAGTATTGAAAATATCAAATAAAGAAAATAAATAGTTCGCGCGTGAACTAACCAGCTGACTGTGAGATCGGAGCTAGCCGAGACAAGCAAGGCCAGGAGACAAACACGTGATGTGTCGTCTAGCAGTCATGGCTGTGCTAGCTTTATCACAGGTTTTCATAAACAAAGGAGTAAAATGACGCCCAACGTTCACTTATCTTCAGCTCTCGGCCAGTGCGAGCGGCACTCCGCCGTTCAAGTCTAGACGTGTGAAAATAATCTATTTAATACCCTCGAAACTTATTGCCGTACCACTAAGCAAACAATGCTGAATCCCTCTTAATAATGCAAAGTTTTTTCTCAATATTTTTTTACATTTTTACAAATGATCAAAAAGCCTAAAAACAAGTAAAGTCAGATTATCTGTCTCTCTGTGTACAATAAAAATAAGGATTACTTCTTAACATAACCTACCAAATGTCAGCTTCAAAATAAGCTCTCGTTCAATGTTCTGCAGTAAATGGTTCCAGAGTTGTGAGCGCTGAAAGAGGCTTGTTTTTATAAAATACGCTAAATTTGTTTCTCAATAGTACGAAAATCGTTTGACTTATGATAGTATATTTTTGAAAATGCACTCCCCTCAGCACCTTGTATAAGTAGGGAAAAAATTAGAGTATTAAAAAAATGCGAGGTTTTTTACTGATCGATTTCATATGGAATAGCCCATATGTGAAGGTGTTTTGTAATTTTGTTATGGCTGTGATGTATTCTTTGTAACGTGTTTGAAATGATCTGCCTGTCTGTCCTATGTATAAGTTGTTGCAGGTGTTACATTTGAGTTTGTATACGCCTGTGTGGTTGTATTTGTTTGTTTGTGTTGTTTGTGTGTTGAGATGTTTTTGTAGAGTGTTATTTGTTCTGTATGCGATGTTGTAATTTAATTTCTTGAATGAGGTTGCAATTTTAGGTTTTTTTGTTTTTTTGTTTTCGTATGTTAGTGTGATGTATTTTTTGTGTTCTTGTGTTTGTGTTGTATTCTTCTGTTTTTTGTGGTTATGTTTTGTCTTACGTATTATGTTGTCTATTATGTTAGGGTTGTATCCGTTTTCTTGTGCTATGTATTTGATTGTGTTTAGTTCTTCGTTGTAATCCTGTTGGTTCATTGGTATGTTGAGCAGTCTGTGTACCATTGTTCGGAATGCAGCTTGTTTGTGTTGTGTGGGGTGGTTGGATGTGTTGTGTATGTGTGTTTCAAAACACATACACTCTTTGACTCTACACTACGAAAGCACCCTCACAGGAAACAAGAGACGCCAAGACCAACAACGACCAGTTCTGAAGATGACCCAAAATAGGTCGAAACATGTTAACAAGATACGTTAAAATTTAACACAAGAAAGTTCTTATCATACATATTCCGAAATTAGTTTCTAATTCTTTTATCCAATTAGACTTAGTTTTCATCGTTTGTAGCAATTTTAAACATCTTTTCAAGATATTATTTTCTTCTTTCTATTGTTTAAATAGTTTAGAGAGGAATGATTTAAAACTTTCAAATTGCTCGACGTTATTCCATCTTTCTGTTTTCTTGCATCACTGACACAGTGCAAACGCCCAAAAAATTTCGCACCAAGCATCAGCATTGCCTGACTAGTCAAGCATAAAAAAATCATCTTAGCAGGCAAATTCAAGTAAATATTTCATATACTGGGTGTTCAGTTCAAAGTGTGTCATGGCTCGCTGTATGTCGTCATGTGGCTAGTCGATGAGCCTAGAGAATTCAATCTTCCTACACTTCCGCAGAGGCGTATTACCTATTTGCCAGAGAAGTCGCCTAGAAAGTACGGCGTTCATTCTGATGAGTACTTACCGATACGTACGGTGACGCGGTAGTGGCAGGAATGTGAACTTTTTCGAAACATGTACTGAGGTGAGTTTTTTTCTTACTGTGGAGATATGGGGAGGGTTAAGACGATTACTTACGTATTTATTGACATTAATTTCGACTGTCAACTTGGACACGGAGCATTTGATTTGTATTGTGGAATGTTGCCGTACGCAAATGATGATAACAAATACCCTGCGTACGACTTGCCCGCGCAAAACACAGGTCGAAAGAGGTTATGGTAGCACATAGACCGTACAGACCGCCATCTGTTGCTACGACGTTCAAGTTATACTGTACACGTTCTCAAGTTCAGATTGAACGCCTTGAATAATAGGCAACTTCTCTGACACAAAAGCTGAAACTCGCTTCAAATCGCTGACTCATCAACAGTGACGTCATGACACAATTTGAAATGAACACCCAGTAGAGCTGAGACGAGACGTTATGGCACCAACCTGCGCGAAGTTTTAAATTGCCGGCCAGCAAGGTAGAGGAGTGGGGATTGTTAGGGTTACGGTTCTCAAGCTCAGAGCGGCAGGCATATGCGTTTCATCTCTTTCCAAAAACATTCGTCTTATCTTAGTATCACCACGTTCCTACTAAAGAGTCCGAAGGTACCTAATGGAATTATGCCCGCTATTCCATCTTTGTATTCTTATTCTCCGTCCGAATCAGACGACTGATCTGTGCTGGAATCAGATGTCCCTAAGTTTATAGAAATATTTTCCAAAAGACTGACCATCACGTGCTCACTTTCAATGTAAATTGTTCTCTACTTTCTTCACATAATCATGCACTGATATCCATTTTTGGAAGAAGCGATTGCAGAGTCGGCCTCTGCTTATGCGTAGCGTAGAAATTATAGACGAGACTTCTTATGACTTCCTCATCAAAACTGTCTACAGCTGCAACAATCTTCTTCTTCGGCTGTGATTTTTCCGGACTGGAGAAAGAATCTACTGTTCCTGCCTCAATATGTTTCCCATCTTTCCTGATTCTGCCAAGATTTGCTTTGAAATACCAGTGGCAGCCAGTACTCTTGCACACACGCTTTTCAATGGAATTGGTATTCCCTTTACAGCCTCTTCTGACATGAATTTCCATACATTGTATGCTATTTCATGTCCTTGACTATGAACTACTCTATGATTTCACACCTTAGACAATGCCATAATGAGGGCGATCAGAAGGACAACGTTTTCAGTATTAGCAATAGCGGTAATAGCAGAACGATCTGAACACTCGAAATGCTAGCAACCAACTAACCCAACACCCCTCCAGTTGAGTGTGAGGGCGAGTCCAAGCAAACGAACTAAAATGCGTCCCTCGCGCTGGTGCCATAACTTCTCGTCCGGGCTCTACTCTGTAACACTAATATAGTATAAATATAATTCCGTATATTCTTGCAAATACTTTTTTCGAAGACATGCGCTTCAGAAAACATTACGCTTCTATATAAATAGAAGCTAGCTGCAAAAATTCCCAAGACGACTCAACATTACACCTTGTTCCTGTACTGACACTTTGACAGAGCCAATAACCATGACATCTGCGTAGCACCTCGGCTGACGGATGACAAAAATCCGATGATTCACATTGGGAATACGTATTGGTAGCACATGGAATCAGGGACGGGTGGTCTGGAGGGCAAAATATCAACTGCACAATAGAACTCCCGCTGATAATATTGAAAATGGTGTTGGTGGTGTATTGTGACACAAAAGGACAGGATAAAATATAAAAACAGAACAAAACCGAATTCGATAGCAATCACGAGTTTTCAGACAGCAAACCTCATTCCGCAAACACAACAGCTACTAATTCCGATACTTCATAAACGATATGATTTGCAGCATTTTTTGTTCTCATTTGTCTTTCACAACGAGTGGAAGTGTTTGATAGTAGTGCCTACATGTAGAAAACAGTGCAAATGCATTGTATATTCAGTGTCGCTTTTGTCATTTCTATGGCGGATTATCGTAATATTTCGTCATTTCTGTCTTCATAAATAAATATCCCCTAATAGTTTAAACTGGGCAATGATTTCAACTCTACAAATCTTCTTTCTCATTGCTCATTCATAATCTCACTTCCACGTTACTGACGCTGAATAAATCCGTACTTAAACAATCCATGTTCTTTGTTCTGGTAGGCCTACATGCAGTGGCGGCTGATTGACTGAGGCAAGTGAAGCTGCTCCTCAGTCACTTGGCTTAAATGAAATCAAATTTTGTGTTTTTATAAATGTATTAGTTATTTGAATGAAGCATATATCGCTGTAGAAGCATTTGAAAACTGTGTGATCTATATAGATCTGTTTTGCAGTAAAATTTGTTCCTGAGGCCAGGATCGCTAGTGCCGGGTCTGGCTTGTGATCTATATAGATCTGTTTTGCAGTAAAATTTGTTCCTGAGGCCAGGATCGCTAGTGCCGGGTCTGGCTTGTGATCTATATAGATCTGTTTTGCAGTAAAATTTGTTCCTGAGGCCAGGTTCGCTCGTGCCGGGTCTGGCTTCTGCATTTCGTTTGTTTTTGTGAGCTTTGAGGTTGCGCTTGAAACGTTGGACCTGAGGCACAATCCGTCTGGCCTGGTCAGTTTTCACTCCTCCCATCCATGGCCCGGCCTCAAGGATAGAGTGGGGTGGAATAGCAATGGTGTTTTGTCTTCCTAAATAGGCCATAAATAACAAAAATTCCAGCTCTTTGGCAGACAGAGACCCACACTCTTCTCTCCCCTTATGTCTTAGTTTATGACGTAAGCGAGGGTGTTGTACTATTGTACTTCCTAGTACAGTAGTGAATCTGGGCCAATGTTGTTATGTATTTCGGGAAAATATAAACAGAAACAAATGCGAGAAATAATGTTGGTGTAGTTAATTCATTGTTAGAGTGTACTTTTTCGAGAAGAAATGATACTGAAAGAAAGGAAGTTTTAAATAAAGAGAGAGCCTGCCGAAATACCGTAGATATCGCTGACAATTTTTCTGACAGATAATCTTGAAACGCGAGTTTCTATTGCATCCTGGTATGGGCAACATAAATGGTTAAGTGGTAATGTTGGCCTTGTTCGTTGCTGTCAAGGGAAAAAAATAAAAAGAACAGAAAGGAGGGGATTTTCAACACATAATGTGGGATGCTTCATCACACTGAAACAATCGCTGAAACTCACAGCATAACAGCTTATTTGGGGAGTGAAATTATTTTTCATTAATAGTAATAATAATAGACTAATAATAATACAGTAATAATGATATTAATAATATAATAACAATAATAATTTATCTCGTAAATAAACATTTCCTGTATCTGGCCTCACCGAGGATTTCTATCACCGGCCGCTACTGTCTACATGTCGAAGGGATTCTAGGTATGTAGTCACGAAGTCAGCGAAGTCGGGTTAGATTTCCGGCAAGAAAGTGAAAATTACCTTTCATCGCGAATAACTGCCTCCTTTGTCCAGTGTTTGTCGTGTGTAACTTCAAACGAAGGCCTTCAGTTTTGCTGACTGCATTCCCAGGCAGTCCAACTAACATTTGAATTTCTGATATTGGTTAAAATTCCTCAGAAGAACGTCAGGAAGTTTTCAGTCGGCCAATCACAAAAAAATCTTACAAAATTAATTAATATGGTCTACATAAATGAACATACAATATATGTTGTATAACTTGTGAACTAAGCAGATAAACAAATAAGAAATGAATTTATTTTACTCCTTCTACAACGAGCATTCAGGCTTTCAATCTGTATAGACTTGGATCAGCCTGTGTTCCGTTTGTCAGAGGGTTTGAATGTTATATTGTGTTATGGAGCCTGTTCCTCTCGAGTTTCTGTACAGGGTCTAAGGCACTCTAAGCATTTGTTTGTACACTCTCGTACTTTATTATTATTATTATTATTATTATTATTATTATTATTATTATTATTATTATTTCTACTTTCAATTTTTACATGAAGTTGTCTAATATTGTCATTTCTTAATTTCTCTACAGATTGTTCCCATAATAAATATTTATTTATTTATTTATATACTTATGTATTCATTCACCCATTTACTCGTTTATGTATTTATTCATTCACTCATTCACTCGTTTATGTATTTATTCATTCACTCATTCACTCGTTTATTTATTTATTGATTTATTTATTCATTTATTCAACTTATTCATTCATTCATTTATTCATTCATTCATTCATTCATTTATTTATTTATTTGGACAACAGCCATTGGCCACTAAAAGTTCAGCACAGTGATACATCAATACAATAATAAAATGAACAAATTTGCTATATAGGCCCCTAACTGGAACAATAACAAACGAAATGAAGAACATGGATTACAATTGTTAATTTACGACAATCAATACTTTTAAATTTTATAGAAAGAAGTTAAATATTGCAGAAAATATTACCAGTTTGTAAAGAAAACTTATTCAAATAATATAAAAGCAAACGACATTGTCATGTTCTAATACTTCTGTACAATATGAATCAAAATCACATACATGCAAATTAGCATTTTTAATGTATCTGCAGACCGAATACAAAGATTTAGAATTTCTAATATAGAAAAATTTCTGAAGTCTCATGTCCTTCATTGGAATACGGAAGCTGACACTGTTTAAGAAAGATTCACAATTAATGTCACCTTTAAGGACCATACATAAGAATAAGTAATCGAGATCATGATGTCTAGCATACAAGCTTCGACTTTTAAAGTACTCAAAGTGCTCATAGTTACACTCGGAGTTATTAGGCAGAAATCTGTACGAACATAATGATATTAATTTCCTTTGAATATTTTATAGTTTTGCCGAATCAGTAATTGTAATAGAGTTCCAAACTACAGATGCATATTCGAGTTTCGATCTTACTAGTATATAGTAGTAGTTGTTTAGTCAACTGTTCGAAGACAGGTCTGAACCTCACAAGTGACTCCAAGAAGGCACCACTTATGAGGCACTAGGCCAGGAGATAATGGGGTAGGGTGGCCAGTTCCTTTATAGTACAGTATTTAAAGAGAATCAGATGTTGAAAAAGGATAAGTGACCGTATAATCACAGTCTAGTATATACAGTCACGAAGCTTGAGTTGTGAGGGTACTAGGAACAATAGACTGTGCCGGTACTATTTCGCATTGTCTGTGATGAGGCGATAATAGCAATCCTAGTGGTTAGCAACTATCTATGGATGCATATTTACTACTTATTAAGCTTCGTGACTGTATACACTAGACTGTGGTATTATTCCTAACATTCTTATTGCGTGGTTATAAATGAAATCAATGTGGTTGTGAAAATATGAATCATTTTCGATTAATACACCGAGGTCTCTAATACAATCTTTTCTATTAATTAATATATTGTTTAATAATAATAATAATAATAATAATAATAATAATAATAATAATAATTTTAAAATACAATATTTTGTATTCTGACTTCATTTAGATCCTTCGAACGCTGCGGAATTTCAAACCACATAGCGTCCCAATCTTTTTATTCGCTGTTCTTCATAGGCCTCAAGTGACACTGCTTTGCAGAAATATCTGCAGTCTCCATTCACACATTTACCCGCAGATATAACGTCCTCAAGGTAGTGGCCTTAATTAAAGAACAGCTAGATTGGGTGAGATTTCTTTTACATGGCACAGCCTAAATCTAAGAAACGAAACTCCTGAGTACTGGTAAGAATTTATATCGTCTATCAAAATCCATGACATCGACAATGCCTGAGGTCATCTCCTTCGAAACCAATATTATGATCTCTAGTCGACCAATAAAGGATAAACGTAACAATAAAAAAGATGTTAAATTCAAAACAGACAAAAACAAAAATAAATTTTTCTTCTCCCTGAAGTTACAGGTCCATAACCCGTTTCGAGTACAGAGAGAGGTTAGTTTATTTACAGAAACGTGAAAAATGTATCCATATTTTAAAAATGTTGTCGCTCCGTACTCAACATATAAGGCGAATTAACTCACTCGTCTAATTGTAAGATATATAATTGACATTTACTATTCATATGACATGTTCTTCCAAAGTTTTGATATTTCTCAATGTCATGAATAGAGGGCGAATTTATATGCACTAAAACTGGTGAAATGCTTGCATTTATGCCGCTATCAAACAAATATCTCTACCACAATATGTCCCCCTACAACATGTTCATAACCTGTGGTGTTCTAAGGTGCTGACCATACGACCAGATGTTTTCGCTTCTAGTAAATATTTAGTGCCAGTTCATTTTAACACGATGTGATTTTTCTCAGTCGTTTAGTGTGAAGAAGTGTTCTGTAATTCACTACTTTTAGACTTTTATTTTATCCTGCGTATTGATAGGGATTAACGCCAATAATTTCTATTGATCACCCCAGAGAATCCACGCTGAAACTAACTACAGGCTACGAGGCTGTGAAGCGCTACACGCAGTGAAACAAAATTTCAAAGCTGTCGTCCCACCCTTTCCAAAGCGAGGCGAGCATCGGCGTAATCATCCCCATTTCCCGCCGCGTGTTTCCGTCCCACGCCGCCCCATTCCCGCATCCCGCCTTCGTGGGTGGTACCTTTGAAACATTCAAATACATCACACGAATTTTACTGTGAGTGCCAAGAGCTGAACAGGTGTCACCAGGTATAACTACTGTACCTATTTAATAATGCAGAGATATCCATATCAACCTTTACAAAGTCTACTGTGAGTGCCACGAGCTGAACAAGTGTCACCAGGTATAACTACTGTACCTATTTAATAATGCAGAGATATCCATATCAACCTTTACAAAGTCTACTGTGAGTGCCAAGAGCTGAACAGGTGTCACCAGGTATAACTACTGTACCTATTTAATAATGCAGAGATATCCATATACACCTTTACAAAGTCTACTGTGAGTGCCAAGAGCTGAACAGGTGTCACCAGGTATAACTACTGTACTTATTTAATAATGCAGAGATATCCATATCAACCTTTACAAAGTCTACTGTGAGTGCCAAGAGCTGAACAGGTGTCACCAGGCATAACTACTGTACCTATTTTTTAGTAGGTTATTTTACGACGCTTTATCAACAGCTTAGGTTATTTAGCGTCTGAATGAGATGAACGTGATAATGCCGGTGAATGAGTCCGGGGTCCAGCACCGAAAGTTACCCAGCATTTACTCATCTTGGGTTGAGGGAAAACCCCAGAAAAAACCTCAACCAAGTAACTTGCCCCGACCGGGAATCGAACCCGGGCCACCTGGTTTCACGGCCAGACGTGCTGACCGTTACTCCACAGGTGTGGATATTGTACCTATTTAATAATGCAGAGATATCCACATCAACCTTTACAAAGTCTACTGTGAGTGCCAAGAGCTGAACAGGTGTCACCAGGCAAAACTACTGTACCTATTTAATAATGCAGAGATATCCATATCAACCTTTACAAAGTCTACTGTGAGTGCCAAGAGCTGAACAGGTGTCACCAGGCATAACTACTGTACCTATTTAATAATGCAGAGATATCCATATCAACCTTTACCAAGTCTACTGTGAGTGCCAAGAGCTGAACAGGTGTCACCAGGTATAACTACTGTACCTATTTAATAATGCAGAGATATCCATATCAACCTTTACAAAGTCTACTGTGAGTGCCAAGAGCTGAACAGGTGTCACCAGGCATAACTACTGTACCTATTTTTTTAGTAGGTTATTTTACGACGCTTTATCAACAGCTTAGGTTATTTAGCATCTGAATGAGATGAACGTGATAATGCCGGTGAATGAGTCCGGGGTCCAGCACCGAAAGTTACCCAGCATTTACTCATCTTGGGTTGAGGGAAAACCCCGGAAAAAACTTCAACCAAGTAACTTGCCCCGACCGGGAATCGAACCCGGGCCACCTGGTTTCACGGCCAGACGTGCTGACCGTTACTCTACAGGTGTGGATATTGTACCTATTTAATAATGCAGAGATATCCATATCAACCTTTACAAAGTCTACTGTGATTGCCAAGAGCTGAACAGGTGTCACCAGGTATAACTACTGTACCTATTTAATAATGCAGAGATATCCATATCAACCTTTACAAAGTCTACTGTGAGTGCCGAAAGCTGAACAGGTGTCACCAGGTATAACTACTGTACCTATTTAATAATGCAGAGATATCCATATCAACCTTTACCAAGTCTACTGTGAGTGCCAAGAGCTGAACAGGTGTCACCAGGTATAACTACTGTACTTATTTAATAATGCAGAGATATCCATATCAACCTTTACAAAGTCTACTGTGAGTGCCAAGAGCTGAACAGGTGTCACCAGGTATAACTACTGTACCTATTTAATAATGCAGAGATATCCATATCAACCTTTACAAAGTCTACTGTGAGTGCCAAGAGCTGAACAGGTGTCACCAGGCATAACTACTGTACCTATTTAATAATGCAGAGATATCCACATCAACCTTTACAAAGTCTACTGTGAGTGCCAAGAGCTGAACAGGTGTCACCAGGCATAACTACTGTACCTATTTAATAATGCAGAGATATCCATATCAACCTTTACAAAGTCTACTGTGAGTGCCAAGAGCTGAACAGGTGTCACCAGGCATAACTACTGTACCTATTTAATAATGCAGACCGATCCATATCAACCTTTACCTATGTGACCTCATTTCAAATGATGTAAATGGATTTATTTCTCAGGATCTATTGAAATGTTATTTTGTGCAGTCTTTTACAGACGCGTTATATTTTCGTTCTGGAGTTAGTACTTAAGTCACAGCAAAATACCTCACTTCAATTCAGAGGTGTTAAATGACTGGTATGAATGTTGCAATAATCATCAAAATGAAATTATTTTATATTCTTATGAAGTTGTGATCGGATTGGTTTGAAGATATAATGAACTAATTCAATTTTTAATACAATCGTACACTGAAAGCTTTTCTTTATCTTTCTTTGCACTACGTGTAAGTTATATTCTCAAATTCTAAAATAGCATATAAAAACCTTTGATTAAAATACACGAAATGAAATTATTTATGTATCCAAAACGCGTGGAGTAGAATTAGAAAGAAATCACTTCTATAAACGCAAGTTGGCTGCTTGGAGTTCATAGGCAGACTTGCTACAGTGAGCCAACTCTTCTAAGTAGCGTTTAAAATGAATTATTTTAGTACCAACTTCTATTGCAGAAAATGATACAGGACTCCTGCTCGTGCAATTGAATTTCCATCAATTTTTATAAAAGTTTCCTGTGCGACTTAGAAGGATACTTTGAGTAGCACTTCCTGTAATAAGATTACCTCCTTCGCTGCAGACACAAGATTTCGCTCTGCAGAATTAGTTTCATATTACATTCATTCTATATATACCAAGCATTATGTAAGAAGGTTCCAGTTAAAGGTATTCTGTGTTATTCAGCAATACCAGTAATATTGAGTGTTAAATAATTTGAAATGTATTCCGCTTGTTCTTAAGTAACAGAACTATGAATTGAGTGTCATTTACATTTGTTACTGTTGCTCCAAGATATTTGAATTTTTCCACCTCTTCGAAGATTAAATCTCCCATTTTTATAGTTCCATTTCGTACAATATTTTGGTCACGAGACATAATCATATACTTAGTCTTTTCGGGATTTACTTCCAACCCTATCGCTCTACTTGCTTCAACAAGAATTTCCGCGTTTTCCCTAATTGTTTGTGGATTTTCTCCTAACATTACTTACTGTTAGGTTTCGTAACAAGCTGTTTTTTACGGTGATGGGTTGTTAGCCCTTCGCCCAATCCCCAAGCTGGAGGACCACCCCTTATCGGCTGTCCACGACTGCTTATTCTATATTCGCAGCTACCCTCCATATCTGGAGGCCGTCTCCTCTATCCGCAACCTGAGGAAGCGCCATGCCATTAAACGCAGAATAAATATGGGAAATGCGTGTTATTATTCGGTTGAGAAGCTTTTGTCATCTAGTCTTCTGTCAAAAAGTCTGAAAGTTAGAATTTATAAAACAGTTATATTACCGGTTGTTCTGTATGGTTGTGAAACTTGGACTCTCACTTTGAGAGACGAACAGAGATTAAGGGTGTTTGAGAATAAGGTTCTTAGGAAAATATTTGGGGCTAAGAGGGATGAAGTTACAGGAGAATGGAGAAAGTTACACAACGCAGAGCTGCACGCATTGTATACTTCACCTGACATAATTAGGAACATAAAATCCAGACGTTTGAGATGGGCAGGGCATGTAGCACGTATGGGCGATTCCAGAAATGCATATAGAGTGTTAGTTGGGAGGCCGGAGGGAAAAAGACCTTTGGGGAGGCCGAGACGTAGATGGGAAGATAATATTAAAATGGATTTGAGGGAGGTAGGATATGATGGTAGAGACTGGATTAATCTTGCTCAGGATAGGGACCAATGGCGGGCTTATGTGAGGGCGGCAATGAACCTACGGGTTCCTTAAAAGCCAGTAAGGAAGTAAGTACTATGAATTGAGAGAAAACATGAAAATTTAATGTTATTCACAATGCTTGACTAAGTCCATATAACAATGATTTTATTATAGACTTGGGTTATTTATTAGATAGCTGAAGTGATATAAAGAAGTTAGTTTCCTTACCTTCCCTATCCCCGCACTTATCAAAGATATATATATATATATATATATATATATATATATATATATATATATATATATATCACAATATGTCCCCCTTCTTGCCAAACAACTTTTGTCTGAAGATTTGTCTTCTATCACTAAAAATGACCGTGCTATTCAGGTGGTCTGTTTTAAATGCCTCACCCGGTATAAAGGAATTTCTATCTTAACCGTTAGACGCTACTCAGTTTCATGCTTTTTGATTGTAGAATAATCTTACAATGTTATATTTTGGCGTATCAATTGCGAACAATAGGGCATGGCGTATTGAATACAAGATATGATTGGGGCAGCACATGACCTTTTGCTGCACTGTTACACGTAAGTACGAAAGGGATACATCGTGAAAAGTAGAGATTTAGAAAACAATTACACGAAAAGCCAAGAATTAAGGACTTGTAGTATGTAGACAACGACTGGTTAATTTAATTAGAGCAAGCACAGGTGACGTCGGGAAAGACTAGAAATCTTTAAAGAGGGTATTAATTAAAACAGCTGAAGCTCTACTAAGATTAAAAATTAAATTAAAATCCAGCAGATTGAAGGTATGAAACGATACTTTGAAAGGTGTTTGTCAAAGTAAGGAAGGGAGTTCTCTGAAATGATTACTGTAAATGGATACAAATGGTGAACATTACATATACTTTGAAATACAAATAATTATATCCGTAAAATTAACCATACAATTAAAAAAAAAAGACAAACAGTTTGATAAAAGGCTACAGAGATAAAGTAGAAGAAAGACTTTGTTTTAAAACATTTTAACTTTAAGGATAAAACTACAGGTATAGGAAAGGTAATAAGAGTTATGCATGATCAAATGATTATAAACATTTGCTCAGAAAATGAAAGAAGCTTTATCATAATTCATAACGATATGAAGTTTACTTACTTACTTACTTACAAATGGCTTTTAAGGAACCCGAAGGTTCATTGCCGCCCTCACATAAGCCCGCCATCGGTCCCTATCCTGTGCAAGATTAAGCCAGTCTCTATCATCATACCCCACCTCCCTCAAATCCAGTTTAATATTATCCTCCCATCTACGTCTCGGCCTCCCCAAAAGTCTTTTTCCCTCCGGTCTCCCAACTAACACTCTATATGCATTTCTGGATTCGCCCATACGTGCTACATGCCCTGCCCATCTCAAACGTCTAGATTTCAAGTTCCTAATTATGTCAGGTGAAGAATACAATGCGTGCAGTTCTGTGTTGTGTAACTTTCTCCATTCTCCTGTAACTTCATCCCGCTTAGCCCCAAATATTTTCCTAAGCACCTTATTCTCAAACACCCTTAACCTATGTTCCTCTCTCAGAGTGAGAGTCCAAGTTTCACAGCCATATAGAAGAACCGGTAATATAACTGTTTTATAAATTCTAACTTTCAGATTTTTGGACAGCAGACTGGATGATAAGAGCTTCTCAACCGAATAATAACACGCATTTCCCATATTTATTCTGCGTTTAATTTCCTCCCGAGTGTCATTTATATTTGTTACTGTTGCTCCAAGATATTTGAATTTTTCCACCTCTTCGAAGGATAAATCTCCAATATTTATATTTCCATTTCGTACAATATTCCCGTCACGAGACATAATCATATACTTTGTCTTTTCGGGATTTACTTCCAAACCGATCGCTTTACTTGCTTCAAGTAAAATTTCCGTGTTTTCCCTAACCGATGAAGTTTACTTACAAAGAATGTAATTTAAATTTAAAGTACCTTAAATGAATCGAAAATAAAAATGAAAAGGAACGGAGTAAATAAAAGTTGGATTGATGCAATGCAGAGCGTTCCCTTACGTAATGTAGGTCGACCGGGCGGCGCGCGACCGGCACTAAGACCATGTAACACGCGGTACACAGTATTACACACGCTGGGAGTCCAGTTCAGTCTCTCTGTATGAGTGGTTGTGTTGACGTTAGATTGCATGTTACTCTTCTGATGCTGTTAGTGAATACTGGCATGTTTACCCGTCTCTGATGACGTGATTTGGATTTCATATTTGAATAAAGTGGTCGGAGTTTCTGGTAAGCCGTATGTAGGAAAGAAATGAAATAAACACAGATAATTTAGCATCCAAAATAAGTATTACAGTATCATGTATGAGGTATTCAGATCTGAATGAGGAGAGGATGTGCTAAAACGTGAAAGGAAGCATCTTGTAATTAAATGTTTTGATTTTTAACACGAATTACGTTAAGAGAAAAGATGCACAAACGTAGGAAAAACGTGAATGAAGCTTTTCGAAATAACAGGTAAAATGGTGTCCGTGCAACATTCCATGAGCCTCTGACAAGGAAGTTGAACTTTATCATAGCAACAAGAGTCTGGAATAGAAACTTTTACAGGCTTGAAATGTTGTGTTTTTACGCCGTGTCATAGTTATACACAGTTACCGAAAATTACACACACAAGAAAGGGTATAAGACGTAAAAAAAAGGTGGTTGTAGAAATTTATACAGTTATACTTTGACCTCAGGATGAATTAAGAAATCAAACAAATGAATACGGCATTGTTTCCTGAATGTGCACCGAACGTACAGTGGAGAATTGTCCATTCAGCGATGGTGGATGTTTTAACTGAAGTTTGTCTGTGGAGAGAACGCGAGACATCGAATAGCCGGCAATACAGGAAATGTTCCAAATATCCGAAACACATAACGACAGACCGATTTAAACTTTCAGTAATTTAATTATAATTCCCAACTCTGAACATTTCCAAATGACAGACGCACAACCAACTCAATTACAATGCTTCCTCACTCACTGCAGAACGAGTTCAGGTGGCTCGTAGCTCAATAAAACAACGCCACTCTTACTTGGCCGAAAATTACAAACTTGTCTTTCCCTCTGGAATCAGCAGAGGTTTAAAGTTCTTGACGTTAATTTTTCGTAATACTTTGTCTTTCTGTAATTTTGCATATGCCTCGTCTCTTACAGTATTTCGTTCTCTTGTGAAATTTTCTCACTTCAAACATTCTTATATAATCATTTATACATCTTCTTAACAAATAAAACATCACTATTCTACTACAACTATCCGTTTAATCTCCCACCTAATCGTTGAATATATTCACTCATTCACCACATATCAATCTACACTTAAACCTGAACATCCATCCACACAACTCATACACATGTATATCCACTCATGTACGAGTATATATTTGTTCAATCATTCACAATCTATCAATCCACCTATAAATCTACACATCTTATACTCATCCACATATGCAGTCTTTCATATCTATTCTCTTGCCAATTCACTCATTCACCATCTTTAAATACACCTATACACATTCACTCATACATATATTCACTCACATATTCACCATGTACCCACTTACCAATTCATTCACTCATGCTCCATCTATTTAATTTTTTAAGGTGACATGTATTTATCTAGCCTGACGAGTTTACTTCCTTGGTTTGAATTGTAAATTATTTAAAAATAGCGTGTAAGAGGGCCTTAGACTAGAAATGTTTAGTTTAAATGTAGTTCTGTTTATAAGTATGCATAAGAATGCAATTATTTGACTTATTTGAACTGTTGTATCAGTGAAGCGAGGTGAGTCAGTGAAGTTATGGTTTTACAGTGCAGTGAACAGTTCCGATCAGTGATAATTTATAGCGTCAATGAAATGTGTTCTATAGTGTCAGTGAAATGTGTTACAGAGTGTCAGTGAAATGTGTGCTAAAGTGTCAGTGAAATGCGTCATAGTGCCACTACAGGGAATGAGATGAGAGTAAAGTGAAAGACTATTGAAACTTATGTAGGACCTATACATAATTATGTAGGCTGTGTTATAAAATTAGGTGTTTTATTTTATGTTTTATTATTATTGTGTTAAATTGTATTGTGTATTCTTATTGTATTGTGTATAAAATTGTATATGTGTTGTAAATTGTATTATGTATTGTAAATTTTATTGTGTATTGCTTATCATTTTAACTGTGTATTGTTAATATTGTATATACCACTGCCACCGGGTGCTTGCCCACTTGCAGTGTAAATAAATACATACATATCCATATTCCCATACACCCATACATTCACTCATACATATATATTCATTCACTCACTCATTCATCATCTATCCATTCACAAATCGATTTATTTACTCAATCACTATCTATCAATCCATTCATACTACCCATTGCCTCGCTTCCACCCATCTTGCAATAGTTCAGTATTGAGGGATTTCTCCCCCACCAGCTTCTTGTAAAGACCTAAAGCACTGACTTGCACTTTTTTTCTCTCGCAACTTGGATTTTATGAAGCACCTTTTTTGTACCTATTGAACAATTTTTAGGGCTGTAGTACTTACTACAAATTATAAATAGTGACATTATTTACCAAACATGATTCTTCAATTTAGACTACAGTTGACATTTTTGCGTATTTCCAAATTATTAGCAAAATTGAAGATTTGTATTGTATATTTTTAGAAAATTTAACTCTTCAATTTGGACTACATTTTATATTTTTGCATATTTACAAATTATTAGCAAAATTGAAGGTTTTTATTATATATTTCTACAAAATTCGATTCTTCAATTTCGAATACAATTGGCATTTTGGATATTTCCAAATTATTAGTAAAACTGAAAGTTTTTATTATATATTTTTACAAAATTCGATTCTTCAATTTGGAATAGAGTTGAGATTTCGGATATTTCCAAATTATTAGCAAAACTGATTTTTATTATATATTTTTACAAAATTCGATTCTTCAATTTGGAATACAGTTGATATTTTGGATATTTCCGAATTATTAC
This sequence comes from Periplaneta americana, assembly GCF_040183065.1. Classification (NCBI taxonomy): domain Eukaryota; kingdom Metazoa; phylum Arthropoda; class Insecta; order Blattodea; family Blattidae; genus Periplaneta; species Periplaneta americana. Next base: position 163,494,626 of record NC_091129.1, on the reverse strand, counting down.
CAAAACTGAAGGTTATTATTATATATTTTTACAAAATTCGATTCTCCAATTTGGAATAGAGTTGAGATTTCGGATATTTCCAAATTATTAGCAAAACTGATTTTTATTATATATTTTTACAAAATTCGATTCTTCAATTTGGAATACAGTTGATATTTTGGATATTTCCGAATTATTACCAAAACTGAAGGTTATTATTATATATTTTTACAAAATTCGATTCTCCAATTTGGAATACAGTTGACATTTTGGATATTTCCAAATTATTAGCAAAACTGAAGATTTTTATTTTATAGTTTTACAAAATTTGACTCTTCAATTTAGACTGTAGTCGACATTTTTGCTAATTTACAAATTATTAACAAAATTGAACATTTTTATTATATATTTTTAGAAAATTTAACTTTTCAATTTAAACTACAGTTGAATTTTTTTGCATATTTCTGTCTATTGTAATGATAGAAATATGCAAAATTGTCAACTGTAGTCTAAATTGAAAAATCAAATTTTGTAAACAGAATTATCATAAAAATCGTCAATTTTGTTAATAATTTGTCCACGTCTGTACTTATCGAATGCCCTGGTATATTGAACTTCAAAAATAAAACAAAAAATGTCTCAGCACTCAGGAGGATACATTCACTCATTCAGTTTTTATTCGTTTACCCATGCACATACATATTCACTCATATATATATATATATATATATATATATATATCCATTCACTCTTTCACCCACTGTCAACCTACACAGCCAAATCATCTATATATTCACTAATTCATTAATTCATCACCTATAAATTCAAACACAGACACTTTCACCCACATATACATTCATTCACCCATACATTCAGTAATTTACCATTTATATAACTCTTTTGTTTATTCAACTGTATTTTTCGTCCTTCCATGCACCTATCCACTCGTCCATTTATTCACATATCAATCCATACGTCCAATTGCTTATTCGGTCAATAACTCCATCCACCCATCCATCCATCACGTCATTCCTTATTCTTCACACCTTTCTCTTCCTCGCGCTTGCAATAAATACATTCACTGAAGATTTTGCACTCATTACTACAGTATTGTTGATCCATGTAATCATTTCCCTATATTTTCCTTGTTCAAACATCATTTGTGTACTATTAATGCATTCTATATCTTATTATTAGTTGTGTATTAGTTTTATGAAATAACTTTTGTATGGGACGTTTCTGATGATAGGAAGATTTGAGCTCAAGTATCGGCCTCAGAAGTCGCCACGAAACACTTGTAGTCGCTCTCGCCATTTATATTCCCGTCACATTGTACACCTTTGCTACTTAACCCCGGCAATCCGGCGATCTGTCACTCTATCCCGACAACCTGTTGATGGACATCGTCGCTTCATACGCGTAGTACTCACGTTTAATATCAGCCCACTGCTGGCTTCAATAGCTAACGGATTTCATCATGTTTCTGTTCAATGCTTTGTCGATACATTTCACAATTTCAAATTAAATCGTAAAACTTACAAACATGGATATTGTGGATTGCAACGTCAAAAATGTTGTAATAATGGGAACAATAAAATATTACACATGTATTGTCCCTAATTTATTTTGTTTGCTTTTTTATTCCATATGTATTAGAAATAGCCAAATAACAATTTCTTTATATTTATATGAGGGAATTAATAGATAAATAAAGAAATAAATAGACACACAAACAAATAAGTAAGTTAGTAAATAAATCACACAAGTCAAGAGAGACGTAACCTCTTATTAAATGCTTTCTTTACTTTAGAGCTTTACGCGTAAGAGAACAAGTCTTTAATTCTTTACTCCCATTATTGTAATGTTTTATATTTCCTTTGCGTCCGCCGAGTTAGCTGTGGCAGAACGTCTGCCTCCAGACTAGCCGGTGACCGGGCTCGATTCCCGGCGGGGTCAGAAATTTCCATGAGAGAGCGCGGTGCACAACTTCTAATCACTAGATTGTGCACCAATTAGTTCCAAATCTCTCCGCAGTGATGTGAAGAGAAGGCATATGTCACTGTTGATACTCGTAGTTATTCGTCCGTCGTATGGAGACGTTAAGCCTGGCGGTCCCATTGGTGCTATTCGACAGGAGTAGGCTACATGCCGGCACTGGGTTTCCCCTTCTCCCTTCCTCCTCCTCCTCCTCCCCCTCATCACCATCATCATCATCACTCATTCCATACAAAACGCTTACACTCACCCTAGTACACGACATAACTCTCCACAGTTACGTATCATGCATAGCGTGGCCAGCCGAAGTGGTGTGCAACTAGAAAAATGTGTCACAGTCCCGTCATCTATCCGCAATATGCGAAATCACGTAAAGTGAAGTGAATAGGCATTGGACGCACACACATACACACATACATACATGCACACATACATACATACATACATGCACACATACATACATACACACATACATACACGCATACATACACATACATACATGCACACATACATACACACATACATACAGTAGCGTGCAAATTAATCTCAACACGACATATTTTTACATTTTCTATCATTTTTGGTCTCACAGCTGCTCACACCGCTTTAATTGACATCTGTAGCACGTGTAATTCCATTGTTGCAGGTCTGTCATTATTTTTTTTATAATATGTGACATTTTGCCTGTCGTTTTGTACTTATAAGCATTTTAGTTGTGTTGAAGACTTAATACTGCAATCCTGTGTACATTCTGTCGTCTTCACAAATGGATACAACTCCACGAAAACGGTCTAAAATTATAACATTAGCAGAGCATTCTTCTATGATACAGAGGCAAATTGCTGCAGAATGTCACATCGGTTTGGCTACTGTTAATTCGATCATAAAACGATACAGGGAGACTGGATCCATCACACCCCAGAAAAAAGGAAACTGTGGCCGGAAAAGGAAGACTTCACCTGGAGATGATCGTTTAATTGTCAGGAAAAGTAAATTAAATCCTAGACTAACTGCTGTCGACTTAACCCGCGAGTTAATGGCTACCACTGGGGCGAATATTCACATCACAACAGTGCGGCGTAGGCTTTCGGAAGCTGGACGAAGGGCTCGTAAGCCTATTAAGAAGCAACTGCTAACCCCTGTTATGTGCAAAAAACGCTTAATGTGGGCAAAATTACATCAACACTGGACAGTGAATGACTGGAAGAATGTACTTTTTTCCGACGAGTCTCATTTCGAGGTCCACGGCCCCCGTGTTTCTTACGTACGGAAAGGATCCGAAAAAGTAACAGCAGCTCATCTCCAACAAGCACCCAAATACCCCCCTAAAGTAATGTTTTGGGGTTGTTTTACACATGAAGGGCCTGGAGCATGAATACCTATCAAGGGAATGATGAATTCTGACAAATATATTCACTTATTGGAAACCAGAATCGTACCCCAGCTGCGAAAATCATTTCCGGATGGCAGAGATGTGTTCCAACAAGACCTGGCACCATGCCATACGTCTCGAAAAACTACAGAATTCTTCAACAAGAAGAATATTCAGGTACTCCCCTGGCCAGGCAACTCACCCCACATCAACCCCATTGAGAACTTGTGGTCAATTTGCAAAAGAAGAATGCAAAAAATGGATTGTTCTACAAAGGAGAAGATGATTTCTGCCCTCATTGGTGTATGGTTTCGCGATGAAGAAATGAAGAATATATGTGGGAAATTAGTGGACTCCATGCCAAATCGTCTCAAAGCTGTTATTAGGAACAAGGGAGGCCACATAGATTACTGAGGTATGTCTTAGATCATTTTTTTATCCCGTTTGAGTGTTTTTGCATAAGTAATTACGTTGTTCGGATTAATTTGCACGCTACTGTACATACATACACACACATACACACATACATACATACATACATCCTTTCCAAAGATACAAGTCTTATTTCATTACTCCTATTATCTTAATAATTTGTATTTCCTTTGTATTATTCAATGAACTATTTAAATAACTAAATTATCTTAGATTATAAATAAATATGTTAAATATAAATAAAATGTCTGACTAGATATTTTCTGATTTAACGTATGCGCCTACTCAATATAATTAAAACACGCACTGAAATGTTAATGACATTGCTTGGGAATACTATTTTTGTCTCAGTCGAAACCCTTCTCATATTTGTGTGTTCCCCTGTTCCAAATATAATATCTATCTAAACTTTTGAAGCAGAAAACGCGTTCTTAAAAAAATTCAAACAAAATATTTTATTTGTGTAATTGCGTAATTCTCAAAATAATTTCCTACTTTTTAAAATGGAAAGAATTATGTTACGGTAAGTGAAAAGTTTGATAAACGTAGTCACATGATTTAAGGAAATCGAGTCTCTAAAATGGAGATTCTAACTAATACATTAATTGGTGTCCTACCTGTGGCTTCTTCATCTTTCGACTTCAACATCCTGCAACAAAAATGAGAAATTTTCTGTCAGTGCAGCACAAATCTGACAGAGGACCAATTTAAAAAGTAAACAATCATGAACACATTTCATATACCATTCTTTTATCTTTTCTCCGAATTATATTTATTCGAATTATTATACCAGTATCAAAAATTTCGTTAAATGATCTGGCACGAATTAAAGAAAATATATATGTTGTGTGAAACGAAAGTTATTTGTCATATGAAATCCATTATTCAATTTGGAAATGATTGCTATGTTTCCTTTATATTTATTTATTTTTAAGTAGGTTATTTTACGACGCTTTGTCAACATCTCAGGTTATTTGGCGTGTGAATGAGATGAACGTGATAATGCCGGTGAATGAGTCCGGGGTCCAGCACCGAAAGTTACCCAGCATTTGTTCATATTGGGTTGAGGGAAACCCCCACAAAAAAACCTTAACCAAGTAACTTTCCCCGACAGGGAATCGAACCTGGGCCACCTAGTTTCGCGGCCAGACGCGCTAACCGTTACTCCACAGGTGTGGAATTTTATGTTGTGTGATTTAATCATGGATTAGGCCATTGTAAATAACAATCCTACAGTTATTTTCTGGTTTGTTTTATTTATTGTTTGGAGAAAGCTCTAGAAGAGATCATTATTGTTTTGAGTTATAATTGATGACAGAGTTGAAAAAGACATTATGTTCACTCCTGAACAGAGAATGGAGTTAATGAAAACAATTGACAGAATAACAAGATAGCCTACGTTTCATCGTCATCATCCACAGATTCCTAAATCATCACACCAATACAGAAATGTCAAACAACGCTTGGGCTATTCCATATGAAACCGATCAGTAAAAAACCTCGCATTTTTTATACTCTAATTTTTTCCCTACTTATACAAGGTGCTGAGGGGAGTGCATTTTCAAAAATATACTGTCGAAAGTCAAACGGTTTTCGTATTATTGAGCGACAAATTTAGCGTATTTTATAAAAACAAGCCTCTTCCAGCGCTCAGAACTCTGGAACCATTTACTGCAGAACATTGAACGAGAGCTTATTTTGAAGCTGATATTTATTAGGTTATGTTAAGAAGTAATCCTTATTTTTATTGTACACAGAGAGACAGATAATCTGATTTTACTTGCTTTTAGGTTTTTGGCCATTTGTAAAAATGTAAAAAAATATTGAGAAAAAAACTTGCATTATTAAGAGGGATTCGGCATTGTTTGCTTAGTGGTACGGCAATAAGTTTCGGGGGTATTAAATAAATTATTTTCACACGCCTATACTTGAACGGCGCAGTGCCGCACGCACTGGCCGAGAGCTGAAGATAAGCGAGCATTGGGCGTCATTTTACTCCTGTATTTATGAAAACTTGTGATAAAGCTAGCCCAGCTATGCGCTGCTAGACAACACATCACGTGTTTGTCTCCTGGCCTTGCTTGTCTCTGGCTAGCTCCCGTCTCATAGTCAGCTGGTTACTTCACGCGCGTACTATTTATTTTCTTTATTTGATGTTTTCAATACTTTCTTATCAACATAGCATCAGTAAAAAAGTATGTGTTTATTTGTAATTTCAATGCGGAATCTAACTATATACTTTTAAAATATTTTTTTCCTAGCCAAAGGAGTCTTAATGAGGAAAAATCTAAATTTCTCCATTTCCATAAAAAGTAAGAAAACCTGTTTATATGTCAATATAAACTTTAATATCTCAGCATCAAAATAAACCATGATTTTGATCATTGGGTGAAAGGGTTTCGGAGCTACAACAGTTTAAAGTTGCTAATTTTATTAAATACGATAAATTTAAATATTTTTAATTTAAACACTATGAAGTTCTGATGCCTCAAACTTTGCACAAAGCATTGTATCACAGTTCTCTACGTACAAAAAAAGTTTCAATGTATTTAGAAATTGTAAGGTCAATTTTCTCTATATTTCGGTCGATTTGAGATGGAATAGCTCGTTTAGTGTGCTTGACATGAAACGAAGTAGTCGTCCAAAATCGGCTATCGAAGAACATAATTCAACCGATGTAATTGCAAATACATATATCTGTAAGCTGTAAAAATACGGCACACTATGTGGCTCGAGGGCGTATTATTAGCAGAGAATTTATTCACTTTACGAAATACCGGGAAGTAAAGATCATAAATCACTGGGAACGACACTAAACCATCCTGCGGTTATGAACTTCACTTTAAATATTTACATCTGACTCTTCATCTTACAAAATTACTTCTCACATGGCACATGAATTTATCAAATGGCAAAGTAAACAGAGTGCAGACGTTTATATGAATGTGTTGAAGATCGCACATATACCTTTCCTCAAAACTGCGCTATTTCTCTAAAAAGAACGTCAGATGGTTACACCGCATTAATTAACTGATATTCTTAATATATTATTATTTTTATTGTTTAGTGTTTTATTTTACAACCTTTAATCAGTTCATATCGTTATCTAGCATCTGAAAGATGTGAAGATGATAATGCCAGCGAAATGAGTCCAGGGTCCAGCGCCGAAAGTTACCCGCATTTCCTCCTAATGGGTGAAGTAAAACTGCAGAAGAAACCTCAACCAGGGTTTGAACCCAGGTCCTCTCGTTTAACGAAGTTGTATCAACTGCAAAATTAGTAGCGTCCATGAAATTCATGACAGCGAAAGGTTATTTGACTGGACGAGTTTCACGATTAGCCAGGGAATTATCTAAGACAGGGCTGGGCACATCACGTGATTCTGAGAAATGAGCGCTGTGTGCTTTAAAGAGCGGGTCTTGCGAGCGCTCTGACGTATGCATACTGTACGTCATTCAGTGTCGGTGCAGTGGTGATTCTGCAGTATGATGGCGAACTTTGAAGACGGAGCTTCCGCTCATAGACTAAATCGTCCCGCTACTCCCAATGCTTTTAATGTATCATGGGAGGAGGAGTTCTTTTTGGTAGAGAGCAGTGGATTAACAAAGTGTTTAATTTGGCATAAAACACTCCAACTGATTAAGAAGTTCAATATCCAACGGCATTATTCTTTACAACATGCTACTGAATATGACAAATATGTTGATAATGAACGCCATAAATTAATACAACTTAAAGAAAATGTTTCTCAGGTACATTTTATTAGAGTATCTATTTGATATTTGCATTGCATTATAGGTTATTATACATTTAGTAATATATAATTTTAAATTATACAAGTATTGTGTTATATCACAGTATAGTATATTACAGTTCATGATATATCATATATAATATTATATATCATGAACTGTAATATACTATACTATGATATATCATAATATTTGTATAATTTAAAATTATATATTACTAAATGTACTATAATAACTTATAATGCAATATAAATATCGAATAAATACTCTAATATAATGTACCTAAGAAACATTTTCTTTAAGTTGTATTAATTTATGATCATATCATATCATATCATATATATCATATCATATATCACATCACATCACATCACATCATATCATATCATATATCACATCACACCACATCATATCATATCATATCATATCATATCATATCATATCATATCATATCATATCATATCATATCATATCATATCATATCATATCATATCATATCATATCATATCATATCATATCATATCATATCATATCATATCATATCATATATCATATCATATCACATCACATCACATCACATCATGTCATGTCATGTCATGTCATGTCATGTCATGTCATGTCATATCATATCATATCATATATCATATCATATCATATCTTATATATTAACAGAATGACAATAATGCACTTAGTGAATCCGCTATGAGAATTAGCTACAAAATTTGCCACGAAATTACAAAGGAATTCAAAACATTCAACGAAGGTAACTTCATCAAGCGATGTTTAATTATATTGGTAGATGAACTCTGTCCACAGCAAGTAGGGGAAGTGGAAGCCATACGCCTGTCTCGTAGAACCGTGGTGAGGAGATTGCAGTCTGTGCGTATGGGTTATGTAAATAAGCCTAATGATTTGTGTGTGTGCATAGAGCGAAGTTCATTTCATTAAATTAATAAGTGTTATAAATTCTGTGCTGTACAATGGATTGATGTAATATCCTTATAAAGTGTTATGTACTGACAGACTGAATGACTAGAACAACCGTGGCTCTTGTTACATTAATGCAGGGAAGGTAGCTGTAATGCGAGTCCGCCACTGCGTGAGCGTTCTGCTCCGGCTTGGAATTGAAGTGCCTTGCGGAGCGAGAGCAGCTCTGGCCGGCTAGACTGAGCCGCTCTGATGCCCGGCCCTGATCTAAGATTTGCCTTACATTTGAATAGAACCTAGGAAATAATGCACTCAGTAATCAGCCCAACAGGGATTGGACCCACGGCCGAATGCAGCCTCGGAGCGTCGGCTGAGTTGACTAACTCTTAAGCTACGCCTGTGTTTTCTTTCAAACTTCATGGATCATTTGATTGTAAAGGAGTCCCTTGGCTGCTGAATCATCATTCCGAAGTATAGTTGCGTATGTTGAAGTCGTCCATGAAGGAAAAAAATGTTTACGCCGATGAATTCAAAGAAATATAACATGTCCTTTAATCACTCCACTATTTCAATTTTTTTAACAGTTCTTTGAATATTTTAAGTATTTGGTCCTTCGTTGGGTCAGATGTTATGCTGTCTGCTTTTAAACAATGAAGTCTAATCAGCAGAGGCAGCTATATTACCATAATAGAGCAATCACGTAGTAGAAATGGTGAGAAGCTGAGTTGAAGCAGACAACATACTTAGACAAATACAAACCTCATTGATCTGTGGAGGATAGAATCACAGAAGCTCAGTTTCCTTGGTAAGTTGTCATCTAAGTAGAATTTATTAATACGTAACAAATAATTGCAAAATATGTATTATATAATTATGTAATAGTAACAAAATTGCACACAGGGAGTTAAAATGCTCTTTAATTAATTAAAAAATAGTATTATTTTAAGTGAAGATAAAGAAAAAGACGAATTTAATATAAACTATACATTAATATATACCAGTATAATTTTCAAGCAATTCCAAAGTTAATCAAGACATGAAGCACAATATGCCACAATATTATATTTCTTCATACTTGTCTTTCGAAGTTAAATTCCGTCGGAGTTCGGAAAGTATGGTTTTGTAGAATAACTCTTCTCGGGTTCTCAGCCAGATGATTTGGAGATTTGCCTCCAAGCTTTCGACGGCTAGCTCTGCCATCTTCTTCAGGGAATGAAGTGATGTGGGACCATGTCTAGCCGGTATATATGCAATAGTAGGGCTTCCCGCTGCGGCCAATCAGGAGCTAGTTCCTAGTCCCGACCGCCAGGCCCGTTCTGGTTGGTGGACGCGGTAGCCAATCAGGAGCTACTTGCTGGTCCCGACTGTCTGCCGTGTGCTGGTGGTCTAAGCGTATTGATGGCAGGTTTCCATGCTGTACTCAGCTGTCTCTGTTGAAATTATTGCCATCTAGCTGAATTTCGTTGGCATCCTTGATAACCAAGTCCCAGTAACCTGATGTCTTGTCCAAGATGGTGGTGGTGCCACAATAATAAATACAATAATAAAGTGAAAAGTTTACGTTAACACATTTTCTCATTTTTCTCAAAAATAACAAATTGTTAGATACATTATTTTTCCGGGAAAGGGTTCAAAGACGCTCTTATTATTCCGTAGAATCATACTTATAAACTATATTAACCTAAAAATTGCTACCCTAAGACACTCTTACAAGCCATTTTAAATTATTTTACAATTCAAACTAAAGGCTAAGTAAATATATGTCACTTTAACTTATGTAATGTAACGTACACTTTATGAACAAGTTTCTCAGTTATTTCTTAATCCCCTTAAGGAGAACAGCCCTCAAAGATCACTCCAGATAGATCATTTCAATCATCGAGGTGGATCGTTCCAATCATATATGTACACTTAGCCTAATTCGCCAACATTTTTGCTTTTCAAACAGACATATACTAAGGAAATATATGTAATTATATAAAAACCCGGACTCTATTCATATCAATGGTTTTGACTGTGTTAATAGTTGTAGTTGTAGGACAATGGAGGATTGTAATGCTATTTATGGTAAAATAATATTTGTAATCTGATGACAGTTGCAGCTACAGCAAAGTTTATAGAGTGAATGATAAAATGTTCTTTTGAGTTGTGATAATGATAAAATTTGTGGTAGAAATGATACTGATGGTTTCAGTACTCAGAATAAATTAGTGAGATGTGGTGGTGCAGAATTCAATTCTCAGCGGATAGCACATGTTTTGAAAGCTGCTATCTTACTGGTATGCGTTTCTAACAAAGTACAATTTACACTAGACTGAATTTACACTTCTTATCTGGTCGCAATGTTCCAATAATTAAAAAAATCCACGACAGTTACAGCCTGCTCCTTGCCTTACACGACGCAGTTACAACAGTGTTATTAACGCTAGATGTCACTTTATGGACAAAGTTTTAAAAACGCATCGCTGTCCACTCTTGCAGAAGTAATGTACTGTAGCCATATTTCACACATCCCAAGGAAGCTACGACGGCAAACACAACGCCAAGGCGGCCTTAATGGCATGACTTCACACCGGACCCCATCAAGTTGTGTGATGCAGTTCAAATGTTACAAAGACAGACGGGCATCATCTCCATTCCAGGCTCATGAGTGTGACCCATCACCGAAGATGCCGGACAGCAGCGTTCTAAATGTAAGCGTTTGACGTCACGAGAGTCGTCATGCTGCTTGGGAGTGGAAAGGGTGACCCCGCATTAATTTATGTCCCTGGATTTAATGTTTCCAGGAACACTGCTATAAATTTTGAAATGCAGTTTATGTTCCTCTACTGCTATGCAGTTACTCCTCTCTCCGTTTCGTGAGAGATTAACAGCTCCAAATACAGTAGGCTATATATAAATAGTTCCATGTTACCAAAAGGCGGCAGGTTTTCACGTTGAAACTCAGATTCAAATACCAGAGAATCGAACTGGAATTATGACGTAGCAGGAGGATAGCAATGGCAAAGGAACCTTCTAAAAGAAAAATGAGTTTCTTCCGAGGACCTCAGGAAAAGGAACTAGCGAAGTTGTTTGTGTGTAGTGTGGCATTATATGGGGCAGAAACATGGAAACTACGGCGAAGTGAAGATAAACTACTAGATTCATTTGAAATGTGGATATGGGTAAGAATGGAGAGTGTGAAATGGCTTTTCCTCTAGTTCCAGCTGATTTTAGATACGTATTGTTTAACGGAGGAAAATAGTTGACTTGCAGAGATTAGCGATTATTTAACTTCTTATAGTGCAAAGAAACATTTCTTTACATTGATAGCAACAGATTCAGGGGAAGTTCATTCTTGCATTGTTGTTTTCCCTTAACTTGTATTGGCAACACTGCTAATTATCGTCATCATTTCGTAATTTACCGGGCTACACTATGGTGATTGCGATAGTGTAAATGCCCCTTTGAGGACGAAGCATGTAGCAACAGGCCATTTTCCGCTCTGATTGAGGCTCGTACCTTTGTACAGTCTCAACGGTGCATTCTACGTTGAAAATTCAAGCACGTTAGATTGAAAACTACATATTTCTAACAACTTTCTCCTTTTCCCATTTTTCGTTATCTGTATTAATAACGGAGTTTGTCTATGTCGCCAGACTTTTGTATCACCCTGTACTATGTTGTATTAACAGCATTCCGTACTCACTTTCCTCACAGTAGATAGAATTATGTACCAATGCAGCTCCTAATTCAGCCGTGTCGAAAATGTGACTCGCGAGCACATTGTGGCTCGCAATGATAGCTATGCATTTCTCTTGCTTCCTATCTCCCCCAACCCCCACCCTCTCACTCACTGGAGTCAAACTCCGTTCCATTTGTATTTGTCTCTGACTTGCGAGTGGCGTATCGTCGCAATGTCTCTCTCGAAACCATATACCTCTACAAAAACGAAAGTTCCAAGTAGGATGTGAGGACGCATTTTTTTCCTGCCAATATGATGAGAATATTAAATGTATGATTTGTTCACAAATATTACAAGGAAAACGGTTGTATAACATAAAACGGCATTATACTACATGTCACTCATGAAACATTAAAAGGTTAAGTGTTATTATTATTATTATTATTATTATTATTATTATTATTATTATTATTTCTTCTGTACGTCCATCCCTTTTCAGCAGATGTAAGAATAATGCGGTTAGCTCTTCAATTTAAACTCAGAGATTTACAATGTGTTGTTAAATGAAAGCTAGATGTAAGGACTTGACAAATGTTGAACTTTCCAAATCTCTCCCAAAAAATAAATATTCGAAGCTTCGTTCTTTCGCTTGCTGTGTTGAAGCCATGTTCGCTACAACTTACATTTTGTGAAATATTATTTTCAACAATGAAAATAGTAAAAACCAAATTTAGATCACGACTGACAGACAAATACCTTCGTGATCAACTACGACTGGCAGTAAGTAACGTAATTCCTGATTTTGAAACTCTGTCTCGGAGACATTCTGAAGACAGTTAACAGGTTGTGATAATGTGTCCTATGTTTCCTTGTTCATTTCTTTCTTCATTGTACGTACTAAACATTAGTTTGCAACCTTATCCTGTATAAAATTATATTTAAGTGCTTGACGTAAGAAAAATGAAAATCCGTTAATAAGTCAGACAGTTGCTTCCTTCCCCTTCGGGTGTCCGCCTCCCTCCACAGGTGCTATGCACGTTGCAGGTTACACAGTGGCTCGGCGCACGATTACATTTTCGCCACCGCTGTCCTAATTTATTCAGCTTTTCTTCGGTAAGTACACGAGGTTGTGGGTGGATTTTCCGGTAATTCACATACTGTAATCTGTTTCATTTAACCAATTTCAGTAGTCCTACTGTTTTCTACATGAAACTGATTGGCTTGGAACTCTACGTCTAAAATGTTCTCTTTTCTGCCACATGATTTCTTTTTTCGTATGACAGTACGTTTTCAAATAGGCTATGTGTGCATTCACGCCCCGAATATGTACTCTCGGCTCCACAAGTAAAGAACCCTGGCCTCACACCACTTCTGCACAGATGACAGTGATTGCCAGGCCAGTTAGGGGAAGCTGTTGCCACGTTTGCTCTTGGCTGGACTCTTTAAATGTATTTTCTTTTGCAACTGGTTGGATTCTTTCAAAAATGGAAAATTCACAACACAGCATTCTCGGCAGTCTCCTAGCGGTACCTTTGTCCACAGTTTCACTAATTGGGGGAGCGTGTCAGTCAGATTTATGGCTTCCTGAACCCAACCCTGCAATGAAGGTTCTTTACTTGTGAAACCAAGAGTAGACTAACCATTGCATAAGAGCTGAACGCAAAGTGAGAGAATAAACTGCACTTATTCTTATGTGATTTACTGCGGGCTATCAGGGACAGACTGGTATAGCTATACTAGGGACAGAAGAAATAGGCGGGTATGGCGAACCCCTCATTCACTACCCCGACTCCTATACTCCTCAGAACCTGCTTGGTGTATGGTCCTGTGCCAAACAACTTACTCCTGCATTCACACGTTTTGCACTATAGGAAAACTTAAAAGAACAAATAAAATAATAACGTGACTTCTACTACCGTAACTACAAATACCTGACTTACTGAATATTGTTGTTTTGTTTACTCAACTGTCCGAACACAGGTCTGAAACTCATAAGTGACAAAAATAAGGCATCGCTAATGAGGTAACTAAGCCAGGAGGTAATGGGTTATGGTGACCAGTTCTCTTTTCCCCTCCATTGCATACATCGCTGAATAGTAGACTAACATATTACACTAATCAGACTTTAGATGATATCATTTATAATATTTCGCAAGTTAGCCATTTCACAAATGTAGTAATTATGTACTGTAACCCTAATACAAGAAATCAAATATTTAGCATTACACACAATTAGTATTTTGTTTTTATGTGTTTTCAGAATATTATATTGAAATAGTAACTGCTAAATAATATTTATACAGTTACCAACTTTGTGAATCAATAGAGAATTAAAAATTAAAGTGCAAAAATTAATATATTTTTACTATGTGTAGAAAATGTACACGTTATTTTAACATGAACGAGTTTCCTAATAAAAAATGCTTGTGTATTAAAAGCACACTTAAGAATGGCTTAGCGTAACAAAACAAATGGCAATAAGCATGAAACTCGTTCTGCACAGGTTCTCTTTTATCCGATCATAGAGAAACACTGCACACCTTGGCAGTGGCTGTCTGCGTTGATGATAGGACATTTTTAATGTCGTCACAGAAACCTGCAGAAAAGTATATTCTATTATCCATGTGCTAAAAAGGATAAATGTTCATCTCCCCTCTTGCTTAAAAAAGTCCCTTGTGCAGACACTTGCATTTCCCTATTTCGACTATGCGGACATTTTACTGACTGACCTCTCCAGCGACAACAAAATGAAACTTCAACGTGCTCATAATTTGTGTGTACGTTTTGTAAGCAATGTTCGTAAATATGATCATATTACCCCATCCCTGGAAGCAATAGTTTGGCTTAAACTAGATAAGAAAAGAAATTTACATTCACTTCTCTTTCTCTTCGAAATCTTGAACTCTTCTATTCCTTCGTACCTGTCGTCTCGCTTCTCTTACCTTTCTTCCCACCATAATCTGAACACACGCTCTCGTCATGAAACAATACTAACAATACCATCCCATCGCACCTCCTCATACTCATCTTCTTTCACAATAGCCCTGCCAAGACTCTGGAATTCGCTACCTGCTAGCATCAGGGACTGTCGAAATAAAATTGAATTCAAACGAAAACTTACTAGGCACTTGGTCAGTAATTGATTACTTGTAAATAGTTTCTTTAATCTATGACAAAATATTTCAATATTCAGTAATTTCATCACTATAGAATTTTGTTATTCTAGATTTAATTTGTAATTCAGTAAATATAAAATATTCTTTGTTTCTCTATGATAAATTATCTAGCTTTAATTATTCAGCTAATCTTTTCGTACTTTGATTTTATTGTAATTGTAAATTTAATACTAACTGTAATATTATTTGTAATCGTAATCGTAAATTTAATACTAATTGTAATTTTATTGTTGATATTGTAGTTGGAATCTCCTAGTAGAGGGGCAGAGAAGGCCTGACGGCCTTATCTCTACCAGGTTAAATAAATAAATAAATACTAATACTAATACTAATACTTTAAGTTCTTTCAATAAACAAAAAACTTGATAAATAACGCCTTTAGTATGAATTCTGATATCAGGGCTTGACTGAGACATGATAGCGATTACTTGGATGATTAGTAGGCCTATTATAAAATACTCTTTATTATTACATATATATTTGCGAACAATCTATAACACAGTAGTATCACAGGCGAGCACTTGTCAACAACTGGCATTCGAACGCAGCGACAGGAAGGTCTCTTTGTTCAGGTCATAAACCGCTAGAGAAAGTGTGGAGTGAGTAGTTTCCGCACAAGACCAAAAACCCGCCTATTTCTTCTGCCTTTACTATAATACATGTCAACCTGCAGCGATCCTTCGCAGATACAAGCAGCAGCGGTAACAGGGGAACCAGCTGCTGCGCTGGTCGGCAGGCAGAAACACCGGGAACGTTCGTTGGTACTGACGTAGTACGCACGGATGAGTCGGGTACTATAACGTAGCTTGAAGCCCGATACTGGATGACACTCATGCTTACATCATCACTGGTCTCCTTTTCAGTGTGATCTGTGTATGTTAAATTGCGATATAAGCGCAGTGTTGTCGCCGCTAACAAAAGCCTGCCTTTCAAACGTCAAGTTTGCAGGAAGAAAGTGACTAAATGAGCTAAGGATAAACACGATTATGTTATTACAACTCTAAATATAGGGTTATATATGCAACAGTAAATCCATTTAATGACTGACGGACATGAGTAACAATATAAAAATGTAATATTCTCAATTGTAAGTCACTGTTCCAAAGCATGAGCTGAACGACGGCTTTGTACTCCAAACCACACAGAAGAGCAGCAGCTTTAGTCCCATCTAACAGCAGTAAAATTTAACGAGCTGTAATGTTCGCCTCTTTTCAGAGTTAACATGCGAGTAAGGGCTCAAGATCGTACGAATGATGCAGTTTACAGAGAGTGTAACCACAGTCTAGTATATACAGCCACGAAGCTCAATACGTAGTAAATATGCATCCATTGATAGTTGCTAACCACTAGGGTCGCCTTATTACAGACAATGTGAAATAGTATCGGCACAGTCTATTGTTCCTAGCACCCTCACAATTCAAGCTTCGTGACTACATATTATACTAGACTGTTGTATAACTTCATCTGGCAAGACCTTAAATCCGCAGCGCTAGACAGATGTTAAGCGATAGTTCGGTTCGGTAAACCTTGGTCCGTAAAAAGATTATTTGCTTTAAAGCCTAATAGGTTATACAAATAATTAAATAAAAATTTATTTGTAGATTAGTTCTTTCGCTGTATTGATATCACACCTGGGTGCGAACGTGACTGATTCTCGTCAGAAAATAATAAAAAATTATCCTTAACCGTAGAGTATGAATGTGTTCTTTGTCTCGTGGTAAGTTATAATATTGTCCTACTGTATGGGCCAGCCTCGACGTATAGTCGGAATTGAAAAACTACTACTGGTCTGAAACCACGAGAGAAGTGAACACTTATACAGTAGTTAACTGAAATAGTATTGAAGTTGCAACAACCAATATCCAACCATGACTGCAGGTAAAGTCGGCTTAACGAAAAGTAGCGCCTGGCTCAAAAACTACTCCGAAGAAAATGATGAAACTACATACATATATTACGATTATGATGATAATGACGATTATTATTATTATTATTATTAGTATTATTATTATTACATATTGAACCTGATCCCCATTTGATCCATATGCAATACACGACCATAAAAAAACATTGTGCAATCAACATATATAATAATAAACAACAATGTCACTCGTGATTTAATATTTTAAACATTTTAATGTTCAGATATTTATCTATTTGTAATTTTACTAAACTCAAAACGTGAATGAAACTAATGATATTTTATACTTACAATTTTAATTCAATTCTTGCTTGCGAATTATGTAGTATAATATTAGTGTTCATGTTGTTGTAGGCTGTATTGTATGATTATAGAAGTAGTGGATATTGCTATTATTATTATTATTATTATTATTATTATTATTATTATTATTATTATTATTATTATTATTAAGTTTATCTGAAGATGCCGTAAGAAAGACGAAAACGTTCATATATTTCAAATATGTTCGAATAATATAATTTGCAGTAAATAATAAGTTTTTGACCGTTACTGAAATGTATATTGTGATTAAAGCAGATACATTTTCTTGCTACAGTTGGTGACTGAGTTTGGTGGCAATGTGTTTTCCACATGGAAAGTAGACTATTATTTTGTTTGTATTTTACTATTAAAATCGTGATTACTGATTTGTATTTTAATGTCATATTTTCATAAATTAAAGGTACTTTTATAGGTCAATTTATCTGTGATTTTCAAGTCATCAAATTCCGAACCCTACTGATGACGTTGAGGACGTTTTCTTCCTTCGGTCTTAATTTAGCCTGGTCGTTGTGCTTTCTAGTATGTCACAAACTGCATTATGTATGACTGAGATGTTTTGTTTGTAATGAAATGTAAGTAAACCACCTTTTCTCGATGAAAACTAAGTGACAATTTGTGTACCTACTGCCACTACTGGGTGTTCAGTTCAAAGTGTGTTATGGCTCGCTGTATGCCGTCACGTGGCTAGTCGATGAGCTTAGAGAATTCAATCTTCCTACACTTCCGCAGAGGTGTATTACTTATCTGCCAGAGAAGTTGCCTACCAAGTACGGCGTTCATTCAGAAGAGTGCTTACCGATGCGTACGGTAACGCCGGTAGTGGCAGGAATGTGAACTGCTTCGAAACATGTACTGAGGTGAGTTTTTTCTTACTGTCGGGATATGGGGAGAGGGTTAAGACGATTACTTACGTACAATATTTGTTGACTTTAACTTCGACGGTCAACATGGACACGGAGCATTTGATTTGTATTGTGGAATGTTGCCGTACGCAACCGATGATAACAATACCCTGGCTACGACTTGCCGGCGCAAAACACAGTTCGAAAGAGGTTATGGTAGCACACAGACCGTACAGACCGCCATCTGTTGCTACGACGTTCAAGTTATACCGTACACGTTCTCAAGTTCAGATTGAACCCCTTGATTAATAGGCAACTTCTCTGACACAAAAGCTGAAACTCGCTTCAAATCGCCGACTCATCAACAGTGACGTCATGACACACTTTGAAATGAACACCCAGTAGTTCCTTCGTGTAACGTCACTGCTATAGCCTTCGTGTTAACGTGTTCCCTGTGTTTTGAGTCTAAAAATTCATCCTCTAATTGTCACAAAGTTTTAACTGCCTGGCATGTGTGTCCAAGCATATATCTTTGTTTCTTTTCATAAAGCTTGTTAATGTCCAAGTCTAGAAAATATCAGCGATCGTCCCGAACGAGAATCGAGTTCTCGATTGAAACATGGAAAGCTAACTACCAGCATATTTACGCTTTGCCAAGCACAACTGTCAATGCTGGCTCCGGCTATATTGATTCTCAGTTAAGCATTTAGTGTTGTTTACTGTCCACGAGCAATCAGTCTACTTCAGCCAACACGCTCTCGACTACTTACGGGAGAAGCAGCTATCTTACAGTCCGAGACGAAAATATTCCATCTCGACAGCTGTAAATACAACAGAATCTCGATTATCCAACCTCATTACTATCCACTAATGCGGATTATTTGACCTACCGTAATTGGTTCCGAATTGTTTTCTATTCACTTTGGCATAAAAAGAACAATTTTGGTGGTGCGAAAGAGTTTATTTAGGCAGGAGACAGTCTATCTGGAAATTATGTAGGCCTACCTACACGAGATAGGCTATAGAAAAACTCTATAATAAATGAGTGAACCTTAACTCCGGACCAAAATCACAATGATGCTTAACTTCAAGAAATATGGCATAATGGTCGTTAATTCTTGTATTACGGAAACTTAACTGACAAATCAGAAGAGTTAATTATTATTTTCGTACATTTATTTTTTAATTATTATTTATTTATTTATACACACGTTTTATTATTTATTTATAGACTTATCGATTGATTGATTCATTTATATATATATATATATATATATTTGTTTACCTTATTTATTCATTGGTTGATTTATATATACATATATTTGTTTATTTATTTATTCATTATTTATTTTACTTAATCTGAAAGGATTAAGCCATAGGGCAGTAGTGTCAGAGCTGTAAGCTCCAAAACCGGTTGTGGAGCTAGAGTTGTTATTGCTGTTGTTTATTGACTTTCCTGGCTTTGAGCCAGAGGCCGTTTTAGGGTCTTATACGCGCAGAATGCCCTCTCCAGCCATTGTACATAAATACTAATATAAATATATTTACACATATGAAACTATTTCTGCCATAAGTGCCAGTAGGTGTGTGAGTGCAGTGACTGATTCCTTTTATTTTGTCTAGGCCTAATTTGTTGATTTGCTGTATTTGTAGGGGACTATTTAGTATTAATATAATATGCATATGGTACATATCAGAAATGGTGAACGGGAGAAGAGTTGGGGGTAAAAGATATCACCTGATAGACAACGTTAATGTATTATTATGGGGAGATTAAGAGGAAAGAAAGAATCTGGGAAGAATGAAAAATGCTGGGTTTGCAGTTAAAGACCTGCTCTTGGGCAGAACACTATGTGCTGAGCGTGAACTTGCTTATGTCTGTGGAAACACCGGAGCACGCAACGAGTCTAGTATAGCGCTCCGCTCCGTTTCGTCCCTGTCTGACAACGCTGCCATAGGGGCTTCTCTTCCATCTACCAGATAGCATATAGAAATACAAACAGTGACAAAAATAATACAAATGACATTAAAGTGCAATAGAGTATCAACAGAGTCAAATAACTAAACAAGCTAATATAAGAAGAAACAGAAGATAGTTGAAATAACATTAATTGCCATGATGATAGTGATAATGATAATGATGATGATGATGATGATGATGATAATAATAATAATAATCTACATCTAAATTTAAAAACATTTCACCAAACCCTTACATACTCAGTCAGGTATCTGAACAACGTGATCTAATAAAACTGAACAAAAATGTAGTAACTTAAGTTTACACAAATATCTTTACGCATTATCGTTTTCTTTTCTTTATTCGACTATTTTTGTACATTGGTACTTCAATTTTACTTAAATAATTAACATCACAATAATATGAAACTTGTGAAGAGAATGACGTCCAATGCATTATCGTAGTACCTTATTAATTATACGAATGAGTTTTGAAATGGCTCATGTACAGAAGTAATTTGAAATGTTACGCAAAAGAGATCCAATGAAAAGAACATAATGTTGGTCCCTAGTAAAATGATATAATGGACAACAAAGTTCCGGCTACCCTGTCCTGATTTTTCAACAAAAACACCACGGTAGCATTTTCAACGAGTTCGAAAAGTTATGTACAGCGTAGGCTTTTATTTATATTTGTTTCAACATAAATTATTACAAGAAAACTAGCTAAAACTTTGCGTGCCACATCCCTTAAAATTGCTAAAAATTTTCTTCTTTAATCCTTAAACCTTAGAACTTCAGAATTCCTAAGGTAAATTACAAAGTCACGTATTATGTTCACATTTCGCTTTCAAATATTCTAACCAAGGTTCAATAAATTCAGTCCACAAGTAAATGCGGTAAACTTATCGATTAACCTTGCTGTGCACGGTAACAATATCGTTTCGATCTCTGAGCGATATTAAACTCGCACTCGTACCAGTAGTTCACGAACACAAGATAAACACACGTGACCTAGTGCTATGCTTCATTTTCAGCATATTCAATATCCGTCCTTCGTGCTGCTGTAACCTTCAATGAGGATTATTAAGTAATGTGCGATATATTCACACTAAGATTTCACATAATAGGCTATACTACAATATTGACAAGAACTTATAAGAAAGACCTAAAATTCGAGGATTTTCAAACATTTCGTGACTTTTGCATAACCCTGTCTAGGTGTAAGCGGTATATTTGGAATTCTTAATTTTAATTCTAAATATTTAAGGCCTTCCAGTAATGATTTACACAAAAGCAACTAATTTGTGTAAAAGGAAAAAATGTTCTTCGGTATACAGCATGAATATTAACTCTGTAGTGCTCGGGAAAAGTTTCCACAAAACTTTTTTGATAATTTATTGACAACTTACGGAACATCTATTCGCTTGGAAAAAAATACATAGGTATTCCTCCCATTACAATAATTCACACAGAAAAAAAATCAAATCTACATAGATCAGTGCAAGTTGTCAATAAATTATCAAAAAAGGTTTGTGGAAACTGACTTGTGTCACTTTTCCCAAGCACTGCAGAACTATAGAGACAAATTTCAGGATTTTGTTCTTGACAGTGAAAGGAGAAAAAAAGGTCATATCAACATATGTCCAGAAATGCATATTTTCTATTTTAGATAGAAATACTGTTATTCACACGACATCATTCTCCCATAACAGGACTCAAACCACTTATGATGATGATACGATGAAAGAGTAATGGAACGGAGAAAAATTCTCTCCGGCGCCGTATGATGACGCAGAATATCTGCATGGAAATATCATATGTACTTCGGTACATTATAATAATATACTGTGACAGCTACACCGGGGTTCGAACGCGTGTCTGTTGGTCGCTTAGGTGTGGCGGCGAGAGGAGCGCCTGGATGCTGAGAGGGTAGAAGGGGCGGTGTACTACTGCGACGCGCGAGGGGAGGTTGCGCGCGCATCTGGTGCTTGCCGAGAATTGAAGGAAGCAAACTGCTACGTGCGGAGTGAAGGGAGGGACGGACCCTTCCGAATCTTCCAGAAGTCCGTCGAAGTGGAAATACAGATTATTCGAGAGTGGAATCTTTGGGGAACTCTCCAGAACCTATAGTTTGGTTATATAAAAGAGAAGACGCAAGTGAACAGTCAGTCAGTCAGTAAGCCAGTCTTGTGTAGCAGTGAAGCCAGCTTCGAGACCAGAGCGCGACTTGAGTTGTGTCCGTAACTGTGGAGCCTGAAGCCCGGAGTTCGAGTGCAGTGGACCGCAGTTGGGGGACCTGAGTTCGAAGTTCAGCGGATCGTCTCTGAAGGTCTGTGGTTCGAGATTCTGTGAACGCGAGTGACTGAGCTAGAGAAACTAGCCAAGAAAAACGAGCTGTGAACTGAGAACTGACCGTTCTGTGTTGTAAATAGTACCTTGTAAATATTAGTTAAGATTAACAGTTCATTGTTGTTCGTAATAGTCCCAGTAAATTGTCATTGTCGTCCGTGGAGTGCACTAACGAATACTGTGTTACTGTGTAGAAAGTGAAGAGTTATTGTTGAGATAATAAAGTTACATTGTTGTTTAGTTTAAAACTTACAATACTTATGATGATGTTTATTTGTGTTGCAGATTGGCTTTTGAGTGAACGTACTGGAGTTAGCTACAATGGTCCAGTATTCATATGAAGAACAAGCTGAGATGATATTCACGTACGGACGGTGAAAGGAAATGTTCGAAAAGCAGACAATCCAGTTCCGTATTAACGTCCGCCAATATCTCAACATCATCGTCCCCCGCAGATGGATCGGACGAGGAGGTCCTGTTGCATGGCCTGCCCGATTACCAGACTTAAATCCTCTTGAATTTTACTTAAGGGGGCACTTGAAGCTTTTCATGTATCCTGAGCCAGTTCCTGATGTGGATACACTTGAACAATGTGTCAATACAGCCTGTGACGCTATTCGGGCACAGGCTGTAACAATCGAACGAGTGAGGCAATCCTTGATGTGATGTGAGAGCGTTTACATTGCATCACATGAACATCACTTCGACCACATTTTGTAAATTTGGCAGAACTAATGACATAGTAGCATGCAATGTAATGGTGTGTAATAATTGCAATATTGCAGGCTCACCTTCCATTTTCTTGTTCATATTATAGGTATTATAGGTTGGGGTGGAACTTATAAATCCAACCTTTATCCGTTAATTTTACTACAGAAAAAAGTATTAAAAATTTATTTAAAAAAGCAGAAAGATTACCCAAATGAATTGTTGTTTAAACATTTCAAAGTTTTCAATATTAAACAAATGAATTATTTTATTCTATTGAAATATTTTCATAGAAATTTTAATAACTTTGAAAGGTATGTACATAAATATAGAACTAAAAATATGAATTCTCTGCGTTTGTGTGAACCAAAATGTAAAACCAATGCAGTTTTTTTTTTATCATAGAATGAGTTAAGGTCCTAGATTATTAAACAAATTTTATTCCAATGTTATTTTAACCACGAATCCTCTCCAAATTAATAAAAAAAAAATTGTATTGAATTTATAGTTTGGGTTTAAGCATATTAAACACTATTTAATCTGTATTCACTCTCAATTTTAATTTTATTTTTGTCTGTATTGGAATCCCCTCCTGAGCACGAG
Organism: Periplaneta americana; assembly: GCF_040183065.1. Classification (NCBI taxonomy): domain Eukaryota; kingdom Metazoa; phylum Arthropoda; class Insecta; order Blattodea; family Blattidae; genus Periplaneta; species Periplaneta americana. Next base: position 163,470,620 of record NC_091129.1, on the reverse strand, counting down.
TCTTACTCATTCAGGAGTGAGCTAGTTTATCTTTCATTGTATTTATTAACTTGTATTCATTTCAAACGTACTAGCAATAAAATAAATAAATAAATAAAATAAATATATAAATAAATAAGTAAATAAATAAATAAACAAATAAATAAATAAGTAAATAAATAAATAAACAAATAAATAAATAAATATGACTTTATTAGTTCCTTTTCCTGTCAGGAACAACCTCCTGAAGTTTGTCCCTATAGTTAATATTCACCCTGTATATAATTACCTGCTGTACTGTATCTTCCACCACTTAGGACTCAAAATTAATTCGCAAATATAAGTATAAATAATTCTGTATATAGTAATTACGTTCTCTTAGACATGGATACGATATAACTTGCTTCATTTGCAAGTTCATTCTGTATTCTCAGTGGCGTATACTGGTTAAAGGGTTTGGGCTACCGCTGACCCTATTATTACACAAAATATATCTAACAATTACTTTAATTTTAATTACTATGGTAAAACTAATAATACAAAATTATTACATTATGTTATATTATAAACTTTTTCTTTTGTAATTTCCTTGGGCTACCGCCGGTAGCCCGCAAAATACGAAATCTACAATAAACAGGAAACAAATCGTGTGACGATTCTTTAGTTTGAACATCACTACGTGTTTAATTTCAAATCGAACTCATTAACTATTTTACCAATAAATATTATATAATATGCTTCATTCGTTAATAAATTGACTCACAGACACTCAGATGGAAAATATCCTACGAAAACTTTAGGAATTTTGGAGAAATAGCAAAGCAGAAAGGAATATACGAAGTGTCAAAAACCAGTTTTTTTGGTGTAAGGATGATGTAAACGTTATTTCTCAGAAATTCTCCATTCGAATTTTACAGCATAACATTAATGTTCTCTGCTGGTTAAGTAACATTTTTAAAATCAATCTTTTTCAGTCATGGTTCCTGTAACATTATTCAATCAGCATCTAATAAGATGAACGTATATAAATAAACGTGGCTGAGGAAGGTATTATGCATTCTTCTGTGTGACTGCTTACCCCTGAGGGAAAAGATTACTTCTTCCAACAGCGAGAATGGAGCTAAAAGTTCTTACCGGAATGGTCTGGAAGACGCAATTAAATGGCCAACAAAGTGTCCTTAATGGGCAAACCTAACCTGCAAATGATGAGAAAACTTCACATTACAACCGTGACGACGATCATGCAAGCTGTGACCTTTCCACTTAATCCAGACTGAAGTGCCCTGTTATTAATAACGCCGCCGTGTGTTTCGAAATATTCTTCAGGAGTAATTGTTCGACACTCGAAATATCGTATGTTTAACACGGAAAAAGGTTACCGGTTGTTCTTTATGGTTGTGAAACTTGGACTCTCACTTTGAGAGAAGAACATAGGTTAAGGGTGTTTGAGAATAAGGTACTCAGGAAAATATTTGGGGCTAAGAGGGATGAAGTTACAGGAGAATGGAGAAAGTTACACAACGCAGAACTGCACGCATTGTATTCTTCACCTGACATAATTAGGAACATTAAATCCAGACGTTTGAGATGGGCAGGGCATGTAGCACGTATGGGTGAATCCAGAAATGCATAGAGAGGCCGGAGGGAAAAAGACCTTTAGGGAGGCTGAGACGTAGATGGGAAGATAATATTAACATGGATTTGAGGGAGGTGGGATATGATGATAGAGAATGGATTAATCTTCCTCAGGATAGGGACCAATGGCTGGCTTATGTGAGGGCGGCAATGAACCTCGGGTTCCTTAAAAGCCAATAAGTAAGTAAGTAACACGGAAAAAGCAGAAAGATATGATTTTTTTAGAAAATACTTCCTCTCTCAACATACGTATCAGTTATTGAGAATTATACTGTTCGTGCATAAACCCTTCTATTGGACTCGTCGTTATGACAAAATAAGGAAGCACTAACATGAGAGTATGAAGATAACCAACAAGTAATCAACGCTGCATGAATAAGAGAATGAACCAAAAATATTTAAGGAAAGAAAGTATATGGAGAATTAATTACTATATGAAAGGAAATGCACTTAAATTAGTAGTGAAAAAGATAAAGCATTTCGAAAAAGTAATTATTTAAGAGAAGAAAGCATATAGAGGCCAAAAATAATTTAAGAAGAAAAAAAGCTATGAAAGAGAACAATAACGTGAGAAGGGAGAGAGAATATGAATAAATAATTACAAAATAAAAGGAAGTAGTTAAATAAATTAAATTAAATTGGCAGGGTCACTGGCTAAGAAGAAACTGCCTACTTAAGGATGCACTGGAAGGAATGGTGAACGAGAGAAGAGTTCGTGTCAGAAGAAGACATCGGATAGACGACATTAACACATATGGATCGTGTACGGAGAGTAAGAGGAGGGCAGAAAATAGGACAGATTGGAGAATGCTGGGTTTGCAGTGAAATACCTGCTCTTGGGGAAAAAACTATGAATGTTCCAATTAAAAGATCATGGAAAGAAGACCTAGGAAAACTAGAATAACATCATTGTATAGAGCACATCTAGGTCAGAAAGCATGGGTAGACATAACGGCTCGGTTAGAAAAGCCAACGTACTATGGTAGGAACGATCATGATTTTAAAATCAAATGTAGGAAACAGAAAACGGATGTAGGTAAATTCTCATTTTTAAATAGAACTATAAATGATTGGAATGACCTACCTGCAGCGGTCTTTTGAGGGCTGTCCTTCCTTAAGGAGATTCAATAATAACTTAAAAAGTTGTGTATAAAGTGCAAATTAAAATTAAGGTGACATTTAACATTCAATTTTTTAAGGTGACATGTATTTATTTAGCCTGACGAGTTACTGCCTTGGTTTGAATCGTGAATTATTTAAAAATAGCGTGTAAGAGGGCCTTAGACTAGAAATGTTTAGTTTAAATGTAGTTGTGTTTATAAATATTTATTTATTTATTTATTCTGGTGTAGTTAAGGCCATCAGGCATAAGGGTGTAATTATTTGACTTATTTGAACTGTTGTATCAGTGAAGTTATGGTTTTACAGTGCAGTGAATAGTTCCGATCAGTGATAATTTATATCATTAATGAAATGTGTTCTATAGTGTCAGTGAAATGTGTCCTAAAGTGTCAGTGAAATGTGTCCTAACGTGTCAGTGAAATGCGTCATAGTGTCATTACAGTGAGTGAGATGAGAGTAAAGTGAAAGACTATTGACACTTATGTAGGGCCTATACATATGAAGGTTGTATTGTAAAATTAGGTGTTTTATGTTTTATTATTAATTGTAATTATTGTGTTAAACTGTATTGTGTATTCTTATAGCATTGTGTAAGTAATTGTATTGTGTATTGTATAATTGTATTGTGTATTGTTTATATTGTGTATATCACTGCCACCGTGTGCTTGCCCACTTGTAGTGTAAATAAATACAGGGACATCACTTTATTTTTACTAACATTTTTAACATTAACCTGGCTATACTCGGAAACACTGTTACCCCCCTTTCATTACAGGAGTTTGGAGTTGCTAGTGCAATATGTAAACAAATCATTTTACTAGATATAGGAGGAGAGAAAAGTAGTGTATCCATTTATGTTACAGGGAAATATAGTATTACGATTTTCAGTTTGGTCATTACTGTTACAGTATTTTATCAAAAAACAGTAGAATAGTAACAATTTTTTTTTCACAAACTCAAGCCTTCAGGCGGTCATATACATTATGTAATGTCTACTTTATTCAGCATATTACTAACCTAATTTATTCCTGAGAATTTTGTGAGCACTTCCGTAAGAAACCCCAATTTCTACAGCTAACTTCTCGACCGACTTATTAGGACCTCGCTGCATCCTTTCTCTAGCATCTTCTACAGCATCTTCTGTCACCTTTGTTGGCCATCTTACACATTTCTTCCTTTCTGTACACACTGTTGCTCTAAATTTATCTACCAGATTAATGACATTTCTACGAAAATATTCCATAATGATATAATCAGGAAATTGTGAAAAAAAAACAAGAAAAAAAAAGAAAAACTGTTGTTCACATTCGGTTATATTGTAATTCCAGTTTCCATCATCGTCCTTCATACCTACAAACAGTAAAACAAAACTCTTGTTTAAATAATGCTGTTAAGTACCGTACTTTCGGTAACTCTAATCTTCACTTGTGCTCAGTCTCACACAGATAAATTCAGTTATGCTACACATCATACTTGTGTGAAAATAAACTTCAATAATATAAGCTTTTTCTTCTACAGAAAATGCAATGTATTTCTGAAACACACTGTACTCTATACTGTTTATTTCACTGTTAGCAACAGCGGCCGTAAGTTTGTGTGACTGACGTTAGCAAGGATATTAGTGAAAGGGGTGGGAGTCAAGTACATTTAGAAAGGCAGTTACAATAAAAATTGAAGTAAAAATAAAATGATGTCCCTGTACATACATGGCAAAGAAAATGTGTTTATGTGTCGGTAAATTTTTTAAGTCATTGCATAATTGCACAACCCTAACATTATTAAAAAAAAAACGTGACCACAAAGTAAAACTGGTGTTGAATAAGGGAATATTCGGAATACGACTTTCTCATCCACACATAATATTACTCTTTTCAGGAACATTCTGCTCCCTTAATACATCTATTATGACTAAAATCCTGCCAGTCAGTCAACCATCCCGGATTTAAAGCAGGCGGTGTGTGTTATTGACTTCCATCCAGTACTGAAACATCAGAATGTAAATGGGGCTTTACTTGACGAGCAACGCTATTCTTCAGTATGCGCCCACAGACATGATATAATCCCGTGGGATCGGTGCACAGAATGGCGTGTCGATCCGACAAGGGATGTAGGAGGTCTTCACATGACACCGCGGTAAACTGTTGTGTTGCAACTAAATATTTCAGCCACACAGTCAATTGGACTGTTGCATGACGGCGCTGTGCCGACGGCTCACCCTAACACGCATCAACGAGTCAAAATATGCTGCACGCCATGCTGAAATCTACCGCTCTAGTGTACTTCCATATAAGCACCGCGGGGTTAATGGATAACGTGAAATGTACCCATCCAGACAGCAGTTGTACTATCAGGTCATGGACCGTCCAAACGTGCACATTCAGGTTGACGAAACCTTTGACAGTTCCCACGACGCTACGTGCTTACTGGGGCTATGCAAAGGATTTCAAATTAATAACAACACTTCCATGGGATTATCATTATTATTATGTATTAATGGGAAATTAACGTGATACATGTTAGCTGATAATCAAACTCTAAAAGTTTTCGTTGCCATGGAAAACATTGTAGTAAAATGGCAGCCCCACAACATAATCGTCTTTCAGTAACAGTGGTACAAAAGTTGTTTCGTAGACACTTGGAACTGACATTGTACTACAGAGTTGGATTGGACGTGCTAACGCCGTTGCTTTGGTCCATTGTTCTTGACCTCCCAGGTCACCAGACTTAACATGTAATTTCTTTCTTTAGACCTGTGTACAGAATTCAATTTATGTACCACTTCCACCCCAAGACTGCTTGCTTTATGCATTTTCTGCCTGAAATATGGAAGTTGTTATTTGACAGTCAAACTCTAAAAATTTCAAATGTAATCTTCATCTTACGATGTTTGGTGACGTATATATGTCCGTTGATGTGACATATTAATGAATTTAAGTACTATTATAGTCACAATCATGCCATGGTATGAAAGAAAAATTATACAACCTCGAGCGGGAATCGAAGTCGCAGGTTCGATTCCCGCTCGAGGTTGTGTAATTTTTCTTTCATACCATGGCATGATTGTGAATATAACAGTATTTAAATTCAAAAATTTCAAGTTATAAATTTCTGAAAACATATGAAGAGTCCACTGCAAGAATGATGGATGTCACTTTCTTGTCGAAAATGAACCAAGACTGTCAATGCATAGCTTAAGACATATAGAATGTACATAGAGAGTTATATAGCATTAACACTGATAGTCATTGTCCAGTAATGATCGGAAAATCTCAGTTAAGCTTTGAGCGCTAAGCATTTCAAACTTTCAACTGCTTCTCCTGCAAAATGTATTCCAAATGACATCCATCATTCTTGCAGTGGACTCTTCATTTAATTTCTTTTGCCATGGAAGACATTATTAAAAATGGCATACCCCACAACATAAATTGTTTTGCAGCAATAAAGGTGCAAAGGTTGTTCCACAGACATTTTCGAAGTGATTTGTAGCGCAGAGTTGGACGTGCTAACGCCGTTGCTATGGCCTATTGTTCTTGACCTCCCAGGTCACCGGACTTAACATCCTAAGTAATATATGATAAAAGTTGTGTAATCAAGATGTATAATTCGATTTCTTTCAAAAAGAATAACTTTTTCTTCATCTTGAATTTCCTAGCACCATACTTATTGGAACACGGCTGCTGGTCATTTCTAGCCTACAGAAATTTGGAAATATTATGAAAGGTTTATCCATGTCCATAACCCAATTAAAGTGCGCGTGCATTGGTTTCACCCCTCTACGTATAATCTGTACCAATATTCAATATTTACAAGTAAAGTCACCCAAAAGTATTTGCATGAAATGTGATCATTTTAGTTTCCAGTTTTATAAAGTACTGTGGCAAAAGAATGACAGCATTAGAAGAGATATAAGGGGACTGGGTAGTGATGAAAGTTTAGTTCAATATTTCTAGGCTTTTAGTGCTCAGAATGGAATAAAAATATCCATAGTTATACAACCAATAATTCTGAATTCAGTGGTATAAAAGAAAACTAATCAGTTTCCTATCCAAGAGAAAAAAAAAGCCCTAATTAATTGTATTGTATTGTATTTATTAACATTCCATGGTATTCATACATGCTTAGAGCTAGAATATGGAACAAGTCAAAAAACTTAATACTATTATAAAATCTTAATTTATAGTCACAGTCTAGATGAAATATATATAGAGACGAGATTTACAATATAGTCTACTAGTACAACACAAAGTTTTAGTATCAATTTCATGAAGTGTTATTGAATGTCATGAATTCACTTACAGAATAGAAGGCGTGAGAAATTAGGTACTTCTTTAATTTGGCCCTAAATAATTTTATGTTTTGAGTTTCATTTTTTATATCGATAGGGAGGCTATTAAAAATTTTTACTGCCATATAACACACTCCTTTTTGATAGCACGATAGACTTGCCGATGGAGTATGAAAGTAATTTCTTTGACGTGTATTTATGCTATGAACTGTTGAATTACTTACAAAGTTTTCACGATTACATACGAGGAAGACTATTAATGAAAATATATACTGACAAGCCATGGGCATTATTTGTAGTTTTTTGAAAATAGTCCTACACGATTCCCTAGATTTGGCACCTACTATTATTATAATTACTCTTTTTTGTAATAGAAATATATTGTTACTATCTGTGGAATTTCCCAGAATATTATTCCAAAACTCATTACCGAGTGGAAGTATGCAAAGTATATTGTTTTTAAGGTATTGATATTTACTATCTTTTGCATAGATCTAATAGCAAAACAAGCTGAATTTATAACCTATTTTCCCACTTTGCTAAGTGTACCTCATTCTTCAGGTGCACATTATTTGCTAAAATCTTCAATCTTCTTGCATGATTTCTTACAACCGTAAAACATTTACATAATAAAATGTAGAATTAATTAAATGTATGTATGATTCTTTTACTGGAATGTTTTAAACAACCACATCAGTAGTCGTCAGCACTCGCTGAAATAGGTAAAGGATATTCGGTGCTCCATCGTGCATTAGACAGAGAGGGAAAGAGCATACCCACAGGCAGCTATAGATGCACCATAGTGCAGTTTCTTATCCGCGGCTAAGAGACACTAGCCCGAGGGTGCACTGTGCTGATGACCGCTGATCTACATCAGCAACATAGTCTAGAATCTTTTACCTATTCCTTCAAGAAATATTTTTTTCTTAATCGTTACCTTCAATATTAAATTTTCTAAAAATTTTTATTTGAAAAATATAATTCCTGAAAGAATAGGTAAAAGATCCTAGACTATGTTGTTGATGTAGATCTTTAGAAAATGGCTGTAAAAGAATATATTTAATTAATTGTTGATTTTATTATATACAAAAATAAAAATGTAAAAAATGATTATGCAAATTTGACATCATTTTTACAGGTAATTATTAGCCATTTTAATATTCTGAATAGTGTTTTATAAAGTGTAATGTATGTATATTAAGCATGAAAAGTTTTGTTCACTTAGCTTTTATTGTAGCTGAGATATAAAAGAATGAAATTCACTAAATTTTTGCAGGCCAATGGTGTACCTACCTCTCCCTTATTCTTCAAGCCTTGAAGATAAATCTCTCTCAGAAAGACCACCTATGCTAGAGGAGGCCATCCAACGAAACGGAAAAGTAGTTACACACCAGTAGCAGTGAACCGTCAGCTAAATGCACAGTCTGTTGTTAACTCCACGAATTTGAAATTTTGTGTAAACGACGACAATTATTAGGCCTACATCCGTATGAATTGACCGAAGCAAATTTATAAAATGTTTCGAGTCGATCTTTTAACAAATGTGAGAAAATTGTTGAAAATAACCAGAAAATACCAAAATGATTTACATGCAAATAATAATAATAATAATAATAATAATAATAATAATAATAATAATAATAATAATAATAATAATAATAATAATGTGTGAACTGCTACTTCTCTCCTAGAGTAATTTACTCGTAGAACTATACACTGCTCCGACGATTTAGTAGAATGCGTTTGAGTCTAAAGGAAGCAGCAAAACAATACAACGTGATCTGTTGTGACGAGAATCCAAGCCCCCGCACACTGGTAAAGTGTATGTTGTAGCTAATCAGTTACGTCCATTTTCGGCTTACCCACTGGAAATTTCTAGCGCTCCTTCACTGGGGCGGCGAAACCCGAAGTGAGACAAGTGGCCAAGAGGCTTGGAGTTCACATATTCAGTTTTTCACAGCCCCAACTGCCCCCTTGCAAGGACGTGTTTTCACGTACCTTTAAAGTTTCTCCTCCCATTTCCCCCCTCATTCATTCATTTACTGGTAAAGCATCGTGTTACAAACACTTTCACGTCTACTGACAAAATAAATATTATTTAGCGCCTTGAAAACGGTGCAAATAATAAGGATATTGTTGGAGAGTTTAAGTTAATATTTATTTAATCATTTATTTATTTATACTTCTGACAAAATAAATATTATTTAACGCCTTGAAAACGGTGCAGATATTAAGGATATTGTTGGAGAGTTTAAGTTAATATTTATTTAATCATTTATTTATTTCCTTATTTATTTATTTATTTATTTATTTATTTATACTTCTGACAAAATAAATATTATTTAACGCCTTGAAAACGGTGCAAATAATAAGGATATTGTTGGAGAGTTTAAGTTAATATTTATTTAATCATTTATTTATTTATTTATTTATTTATTTATTTATTTATTTATACTTCTGACAAAATAAATATTATTTAACGCCTTGAAAACGGTGCAAATATTAAGGATATTGTTGGAGAGTTTAAGTTAATATTTATTTAATCATTTATTTATTTCCTTATTTATTTATTTATTTATTTATTTATTTATTTATTTATTTATTTATTTATTTATACTTCTGACAAAATAAATATTATTTAGCGCCTTGAAAACGGTGCAAATAATAAGGATATTGTTGGAGAGTTTAAGTTAATATTTATTTAATCATTTATTTATTTATACTTCTGACAAAATAAATATTATTTAACGCCTTGAAAACGGTGCAGATATTAAGGATATTGTTGGAGAGTTTAAGTTAATATTTATTTAATCATTTATTTATTTCCTTATTTATTTATTTATTTATTTATTTATTTATTTATACTTCTGACAAAATAAATATTATTTAACGCCTTGAAAACGGTGCAAATAATAAGGATATTGTTGGAGAGTTTAAGTTAATATTTATTTAATCATTTATTTATTTATTTATTTATTTATTTATTTATTTATTTATACTTCTGACAAAATAAATATTATTTAACGCCTTGAAAACGGTGCAAATATTAAGGATATTGTTGGAGAGTTTAAGTTAATATTTATTTAATCATTTATTTATTTCCTTATTTATTTATTTATTTATTTATTTATTTATTTATTTATACTTCTGACAAAGTAAATATTATTTAACGCCTTGAAAACGGTCCAAAAATTGAGGATATTATTGGAGAGTTTAAGTTAATATTTATCTAATCATTTATTTATTTTCTTATTAATTAATTAATTATATTTTTTATTTTTATTTTAGTAGGTTATTTTACGACGCTTTACCAACATCCCAGGTTATTTAGCGTCTGAATGTGATGAAGGTGATAATGCCGGTGAAATGAGTCCGGGGTCCAACACCGAAAGCTACCCAGCATTTGCTCATATTGGGTTGAGGGAAAACCCCGGAAAAAACCTGAACCAGGTAACTTGTTCCTACCGGGAATCGAACCCGGGCCACCTGGTTTCGCGGCTAGACACGCTAACCGTTACTCCACAGATGTGGACAATTAATTATATATTTTATTTGAATTTATTTATTTAGTATTTAATGATTTATATATATTTATTTATTTAAGTATTTATTTATGTTTATTCATTTTATAGATATATTCCAGGATATAAAATTAATTTGTATTAACGTTGTACCAGATTCACTTTTTATAATTAATTAACTCCTCTTAAGGCTAATTCACAATGAAAATTAAACATAACGTAAGCGTTAACTTAAGAATGTAAACGTTACGGTAAAATCAAGAAGTCATACCATCTATTACGATGGGAGCATAAACATAACAGCAAACGTACTTGGTAACCATGGAAACATAACAACGACGCCATTTCCTCATATTCTGTCGTATACTTCAGCGCTCCACGATTGTGTTCTGTTTGCAAATCATGTAAGCATAAGCATGAAAGTTTGGAGTTTGCAAACTTTCATGTTAACGTCTTACGGCAATGTTTATGTCAATGCTTATGTGAATCATTGTGAATGATCCCATTTGGTAGCCTGGGCGCAAACTTCTGTGTTTATATTACGGTTATGTTTAATTTTCATTGTGAATGGGCCTTTACATACCCATTCTCGTATGATTATTTTTCACTGTCCATAATATTCCTGGATTTTCATGCTCTACCTAAACATGATGCTTGCCGATTGCAGGGGACTTGCTCTGCGTGTTCTATCTAAATATGTAGACATTGCTTTTCTCCTATACCGACGGAGCAGTGTGTGTCCTCCACTTTATTTCTCTTCACTGAAGATGAGAAACTTGAGAGTAAATTACATTTCACTTCATCTAGAATTTTCACAAACACTGGAAATATATGAAAATAATCCACTAAATTACTTCATAAATCACATTTTATATACATAATCAAACCCAAACATTCCGTCATAAACAAAGCAACGGCAAAAACAAAACCAAAATCATATTGTATTAATGAGTACGGACGCAGAGTTGTGACATTCATTACTCTAGTTTTGAATAATGATATTGGACTTCCTGGCGGCAGGGTAATTGGTCCTCTCTGTGAGTCAACTATTATGTAATGAACTAAATGGTTCGCGTGGGGTAGTGTTAATTACTGACTTTTGTCCTCCAAATTTGAACGGAAAATTGAAAAGGCATTTCATATTGTGTACATGCACCTTTATATTTTATTCTATACACCGCATTAGCAAAACTGTATTATTAACCCTATTTAGCCTATCGTCCGTTTAATAGGATAGTTTCATTTATTGTCAAAAATTACTTGGATTTTACAAGTACCTCTCTTTCTTCAATATACTTGTACATGAATTTTGTACCTATCTGCATCATGCTTACAGTGTATCCCAAATTGATGTATACATATTTTGAAACACTATTCCTCAGCAACGAGATGAGACAGAAATACGATTTTTGCGGTTTTGTATTCCTTAAGATTAAGAATTGAAAATATAGTATATCCACCCATATAACAGAAGAACAGGCTGGTTTCACTGCAGGAAAGTCTTGTTTGGATAATATATTTACACTTCGACAGATTATGGAAAAGAGAAGCTTAAAAGGTCAAGAAACACATTAAGTATTTATAGACCTGGAAAAAGCATATGATTCAGTGCCTGTACAACAACTATGGAAATCAATGGAGAGAATGCATGTGCAAGAACCTATTATTAATCTGGTAAAGAGAATGTATCAGAACTGCAAAGCTGTTGTTAAATGTGGAAAGTAATTTCATCAGAGTTTGTTGTACCTAAAGGACTGAGACAAGGATGTGGAATGTCACACTCTCTATTTAAGATCTATCTAGAAAATGTTTTGAGCCAATGGAATAGGTCTTGTAGCTCAATGGGAATTGAAATTAAGAATAAGATTATACATTCATTACTTTTTGCAGACGACCAGGTCATCATGGCACAAGAAAGGGATGACATAAAATTCATGACAAAAAAGTTAATAAGTTGTTATAAATCAGGAGGTCTAAATATTAATTTTACAAAGACAGAATATCTGGTTGTCGGTGGAGAAAGTAGAAATCTGAATTTAGAAAATTATGTAATTCGGGCGGTGGACCATTTTAAATACTTGGGATCAGTACTACATCAATCTGATACATGTGAGAGAGATGTTGCAAATCGTGTGCTCTGCTATAAAGCAGTTAAATGGAGTCGGAACATAACACACAAGACAAAGCTGATGATTTTAAATATGATAGTAGAAAGTATTCTGACATATGGTGCCGAGGGCTGGACATTGAATGAAATACAAAAAAATATTATTAAAGCAGTGGAAATGGATGGTTTACGACGTAGCTTGCGGGTGTCTCGTCTACAAAAGGTTAGGAATGACATTATTATGGAAGAGTTGAACCTACAAGAAAATATAATCGACCGTATGGAACGAAGACAACTACAATGGTTTGGACACGTGCAACGGATGTCAGACGAGAGGTGGCCCAAGAAAGTATTGAATTGGTCTCCATCTGGAAGAAGAAAAAGAGGACGGCCTAGATATATGTGGAGGGGAAGAATTATGGAAGCAATGAGAGCTAGAGGCCTGGAAGATGGATCCTGGAATAACAGAGAAGAATGGAAAAAGGGAATCCAAGGCAACCGCTTATAAAGTGGAGAAGCCTTTAAAAATAAAGTACGTATTCCTTAAGCCCGGACATGTTCAAAATGACCCCGTTCCGTGGAATGTTGAAACACGACTCTTCAGGGCATGGTCACGGCCAAGCCAATAACTCTCACTCCTGCGCTATCACATGTAAATCATATGGAAGCTGATCGCAGTGACCTTAAAATTATATCAGGCGAAGATACCGAGCGAACCAGATTCGCAACATATGCTGTAATGGCAGATAACGTAATGAACTGATGGAGAAGGACGCTTGGTGCGAAGTCATATCAGCTCCTCTATGATAAAACAATTACCGGCAGGCAACATTTTTTCACCCATTTAAGGCTGATTTGAACTTGAGGGATTACGTGATAATCTGGCGCTACGATTACAGAGTACACTGGCACCAAAAAGTATTGGCATACTCAATATTTTCCCTATAAGACCTGTACAAAGGGTAAGTTTAAGAAAGTAATAGGCTATGTTTATTCCTTAATATAATGTAAAACTGAAAATCTTTCACTGAAATTGCAACAAAAAAGACAGAAAATAATTATTTACAATAGAAAATTAATTTTGTGCGAGATCGTGCGTATTTGCTTGTTTACCGCACATAACCAATACGCAGTAAGTGTGAAATACCACATTCAGTATTCCCAACCTAACACACATAACAATTTCCCTCTTCTTACCGCTTAAGCGCGACATTCATTTTACTGCTTTAGGCTTTTAACATATTATTTTTAGAGACATTTAACATAGTAATAATTATAAATTGGAAACTTACCACTGCAATTTCACCTACATTGCAATGTTAATTATTGTTTTTAAATATTTGCAAAAATTAAGTAAAGTCTACTACTCCACGAAACTTATTGCATTCCTGATACAAGTAACATTAAGGAAGTCGTGAAAAAATAAACGAGATTCCAGATGCCGATGTTATTACTGCAATATGTTATATAAATAATATTGTTAAAATATTAAAATGAAAAATAAATCATTACATAACCTTACCGTTTGTTTTAAGTTCGCATTTATAGACTGGGGGAAAAAAAAGACAGACGTATATCACGGCCTGCTGGAGTATAGTAAACACAGAAAACATTTAATAGCAACAATGTTGAAGAAAGATATTTTGGTTTTCCGAAGTTGCCGTCATTAAACAGAAACCAAGATGGAGATTTCATTGCAACTAATTAGAAATTCGTCTTTCAGTATGTAATAAACGATGTTCGCACAAAATAATGTTCGATACACGAGCGGTATGTTTGTTTTCATGTTCTCGGAAATTAAAAAAGCTCAACTACGTTTCGCTTTTTCAATCTTTTCCTCGACCATGAAAACGTCAACATACCGCTCTTGTAACGCATATTACTATTCTGATTAAAAAGAAGAAGTAATGGCACTAATACGTATAATAGGTCTCTGTAATATATTTTTAGTGTCCTGTATGCAAGAATTAGCACGGATGACAGCTTCCAGACGTCTCGGCATTGAATGAACAAATTTCCCGTCGTTTTAGGGGAAACTTCAGATCACACATCCAAGAACCCTCATAAGGGGAGAGGATGAAATTTTTTAAAACTTTTTCCTATTTGGTGTAAAATAGTATTTATTTGTATGTAGAGAGCTGATAGCTGTAGCAACTCAACCAAAGATAAATATTTTGAAAAAAAAATTGGGGCCCAAACTTGAAAAAAATATACCCAATGCAGAATTGCACTAAAACAGATACATCTAAACCGTCTTTAAAGAAAGATAGATAGATACTTTTTTAGAATGTATTTGCAAAAGCGTGTTCTACAAACTGTCTGTAACAGAATTTTGATATTAGTCCCTACGTTTGTAAAATAAACAATTAAAATTTAATAACACTTTTCTGATTTCCTTTCTTGCAAACAAACGGACTTATTTTTAAAATGAAATCAATTAACAACATTCTGTTACAGAGAAACGTTTCCTAATAGTCTAAAGAATTTGTGTTCTAAATTTCATGCATGTATAGCTATTTAATAATTCAGAAATTATATCCATTTTTGTCTGGTAATTTAGCAAAAAAAAAAAAAAAAAAAAGAAGTTACTGGAAACCGATAAAAGGGGGCGTGTGATTTAAAAATACATAGCGCAGGAATTTTAAAAATGACTTCTCAACATCCGATAAGGGCACAAATACCTAGAAATTGGTATGCTATGCATTCCACAGATATCAAAGGGTATTTTAAAGAAAAAAAATAATTTAATTTACCAGAAACAACAATAAAAGTGGGCGAGTGATTTAAAAATCCATAGCGCAGGAAGTTTAAAAATGGCGACTCAAGATCCGATAAGGGCACAAATACCCACAAAATGTTATGCTATGCATTCCACACATATCACAGAGTATTTTAAAGATTTTTTTTAATTTACTCATTTTTCATCAAAAAATACCATCCTCTCCCCTTAAGCTTTTCTTCATTATTTGGGCGGCGTTTGGCCCTTTCTCTTCCAAGATAATTTCACAAATACTAAATAAAATTAAAACATCTGGGCTCTGTGGCGGAGTAAGAAGTCTTATGTAGGCATTATATAGTAGCCATTTTCTTGTTTTTATTGCAGTGTGTTTGGGGTCGTTAACGTGTTGGAAACGGAAGACCCCATGCAGGCCGACCTTGTGCACACTGTTGGACAAAATATCTCACAACACATCAAGGAATTTGTACTGATCCATTTCTCCATCAATAAACAAAGGGCAAACCGACGCTGTAAAGCACCTCGACATTTCCCCCGTTAAACTACAGTGCATATCCCTTTCAGTTCTTCAGTAAAAAATCTTGGCATTCACACGGATAATAATCTCAACTGTGACATGCAAATCACAGAAACCTGCAGAAAAGTATATTCTATTATCCATGTGCTAAAAAGGATAAATGTTCATCTCCCTCTTGCTTAAAAAAAGTCCCTTGTGCAGACATTTGTATTTCCCTATTTTGACTATGCTGACATTTTACTGACTGACCTTTCCAGCGACAACAAAACGAAACTTCAACGTGCTCATAACTTGTGTGTACGTTTTGTAAGCAATGTTAGTAAATATGATCATATTACCCATCCCTGGAAGCAATAGGTTGGATTACTAGATAAGAAAAGAAATTTACATTCACTTCTCTTTCTCTTCGAAATCTTGAACTCTTCCATTCCTTCGTACCTGTCGTCTCGCTTCACTTACCTTTCTTCCCACCACAATCTGAACACACGCTCTCGCCATGAAACAATACTAACAATACCATCCCATCGCACCTCCTCATACTCATCCTCTTTCACAATAGCCCTGCCAAGACTGTGGAATTCGTTACCTGCTAGCATCAGGGACTGTTCGAAATAAAATTGAATTCAAACGCAAACTTACTAGGCACTTGGTCAGTAATTGAGACTCGTTCAGACATGATTTCTTGTAAATAGTTCTCTTAATCTAACACAAAATATTTCAATATCAGGTAATTTCATTACTATAGATTTTTGTTATTGTAGGTTTAATTTGTAATTCAGTAAATACAAAAATATTCTTTGTTCTTAACTTCTATGATAAAATGTCTAGCTTTCATTAATCAGGTAATCTTGTCGTACTTTAATTTGTATTGTAATTGTAATTGTAAATTTAATGTTAATTGTAATTTTATTGTTCATATTATAGTTGTAATCCCCTGGTAGAGGGGCAGATAAGGCCTGACGGCCTTATCTCTACCAGGTTAAATAAATACATACTAATACTAATACTACTAAAGGCCAGATTTCTAACTTCCGAGGATGCCATGCACTTCCAAACCATAATACAGTATATCCACTTCACTACTCAAGAGAATGGCGATCAAAGATAGAATGACAATTATTCTCACCTCTATCTCTAATTTCTGCGTAGTCATAATTGTTTAATTTAATGTACTTATGTTAGACAATTATGTATCTGATGATGCCGTACAGGCGAAAACGTGTATACTTTTCTTTTAGTAACATGTTGTAGCAAATTAATGTTAATTTGCGATAATAATGATGTCATACGTAGGGACCGGATTTTTATGTAATATCAAGGTGTGAAATATGTACATATTTATGTACGAAAAATGAGCTGAATATGAACCAAAATATGTAAAATCATGAAAATATTTAATATCAATATCTAGCAGGTTTAGGATAGGTAAGACTCTCCAGTTTTGATTTCATAGAGCACCCCATCGCAATTCATGATTTTATTTTTGTCGTTAAGGTTGAAGATACAGGGACCATTTTAGTTAGTTCAAAGCAGTAGATAAACTCACTTGTACTTTATAGGTACTGTAAGGACTAAAACTAGAAAACTGAGTGAAATGAATGACAAAACAGTACTGCAAGCATTGTTTCGCTTTACTAGATTAGGAGAAAATAAGAGGAGATGTGGGACACATGCATTTCAGCTGCTACCTGTAAGAAACAAGGACCTACTAAAACCTCAAACTATAGGCATTTACAAACTGTTGTCTGAAAAGTGACATTCCTGTCTCATTCAGAAGGGTAGGATTATTCCAGCCGAGAACCATACTTTCTAATTGCTCGGAAAATCCCATTTCCGTATAGGTCTACTAAATTTAAAATAAAGAGGTCAAGCAATAACCTAAAAGTCTCATGTCAGACTTAACATGGGTTTTCCCTGGAATAATTAGGAAGAGGGTGGGTAAGGTTGCAAATTAGATGGGAACGACTTGTTAAGACGTGTGCAGAACAGTTTGAGGCAAATCATGTCGTCCTAGTCCCATCCACTGCATGAAGGCAACGCTACTTTCTGAGTGATTTTTACAATACAAGGTAGTTGTACGAGAAAGATTGCCTTTTGTTCACTCATATTTACAGTGGGCGGTATGGGGTGAGGGCCTCTATTACTTCCTGCAACTAAGGACGTTATGTTTCGTCCCGAAATAAATCCTTTCTTGGGTAAGTAAAAAGGCTTTTTAAATCTGTGTATTTCAAATTGTAAACTTCCCCAGCAGAAGTTTTTTTCTCCTTTCAGAGAAGTAAAAATGAATAAAAAACCTAAATATGTAGATTTATGTAATACCAAGCCAAAATATGTAATGTGAGGTAAATATGTAAAAATAATAATAATAATAATAATAATAATAATAATAATAATGATTTATGTGTAGTAACAAATTTTAGTATATTAATGGTAATTACAAGATTCGCAAAGATTTGTTATTTATATACTGTTAGGTTGAAAGGAATATAATATGTAATTACATAAAAATCCGGTCCCAAGTCATATGATTGAAAATTTTAGATAAATATATTTCATTCCTTCTTCAATGTAACAAGTCATGATTTGCAACATATGCGCTACAGCAATGGAATGCTTCAGGTTCTGAGTTCGCCTTTTATACGTTATAATGTCATTGTTAAAGAACTTATAGATGTACTGTACTTTTCACAAGAGTGTGAAGCGAGGCAGTTCTAGTAAAAGATAAACTATGCGCAGCGGTAACATTATTATTTAAATAAATTTGTTTTCCAAATCTGAATTTGTATTAGCGAGAATGCTGAGTTGTGTAGCTCTTCATATTCTGAACACTGCTACCAAAAGAAAGCCCTGAGGTGTATTTTCTTTATATAATTAAAATTCTAGAAACTGGTCTACATTTATTTTTCTTCGGGAGAACTAATGCTTACGGTAGAGAGAACCGGGAACGTGTCTTCTTATGTGGGATTCCTTTCTACGAAATAAATTATAAATTGAAACTGTAAAGTTGATGTAGCATTTTCTCCTTTGGGATAAATTTCTGTGAAAAAAATGACTCAGAAAATGAAAGAAAAATTGTATGATGAAATACATGAAATATATTATGGTTTATGGCGTGTTGTCTTAATTCATAATATATTTCCTCATATTCAATTCTGACTGAATTTCAATTATATTAGTTAGTATAAGAATAAAATGTTATTTTGTTCTTGTAGAACAGAAATTTCAAACTGTAGTCGATAGAAAAATTGGGATCTAATGAGTAAATGTAAATATACTCGTAAACTACATATTATAAAACTACAAGATTAATCCAGTCTCTATCATCATATCCCACCTCCCTCAAATCCATTTTAATATTATCTTTCCATCTAATATTAACTCATGTAGAAATAATTCTGTACCTATTCTATAAAAAAGTACCTACGTGCTGTAAATTCAATCTTCACTTCTGCGCGATCCGAAAAGATAAAATTACTCAGACATGCTATCTACTGTCTGTCCAAGTGGTTTTGTCGTAGGGTCGTAGAAAGGGGAGAAATCCCGTGACAATTAATTACTTAACGAGACTCTTTTATTTAAGTTATTTTAAACGGTTGTATAACATTACGTAGACGTTCAATTCCTAGCAGAAATTCATGTTTTCAGAAAAGAGCTTAGACAGCCCAGCCACTAGGCTTTTTAGAGGGGTGAGCAGAAGCGCGTGGAGGAAACCGGGATGTGACGTAGGCAAACGGATGACAGTACCTGTGCGAAAATATGATTCAGTATTGAAAGCTTTTCCGTCAACTGGAAAACGTGAACATATTTCTGGAACATACTATATTCAGTAACTCAGTAATGTTTACTATGACCGGAAGGCGACTTTGACTGCATTGCAAGTTTACTAGAAGAGGCGGTGGGAGTGAAGTACATTCAAAAACTCAGGTACAATAAAAACTGAAGTAAAAATAAAATGATGTCCCTGTATATCGATAGTAGAATTATAATTTTAAAAAATATGATATCAATATATATTAATTAGATTGTTGGGGAGTGGCAAATGAACCTTAGTACCCACCTATGTGAATTCACATAATATAGTAGCTATTTTATTGATTATGACTCAGTATGAAGATTGTGAATTTTTATTTAAACATTTATTTATGGTTTAATTGTGTTGCAGATTTCTAGAAGCACTGCGTTTCAAATTTTATACAGTATATGTGTTCACAATTCTGTTCTCTTGACATTTTCTTCCATCTTTTCCGGGGTATTTCCCAAAGGGGATATGGCAGACGCGATCCTAATAACACGTCTATTGGATTTATTTCAGAATATTCCTACGCCTATAGCTTGGTTCTTCTTTCTTCCTAACAAAATCTGGCGACTTTATTACGATTAATAGGCCTAATGGTATGCACTTTAGATAAATCGGTTACAACTATCATAATAATATTGTAATTAAAGATATGTTGAAACCCAGCATATGTAAATGGCTTTATTTTATTTTAGTAGGTTATTTTACGACGCTTTATCAACAGCTTAGGTTATTTAGCGTCCGAATGAGATGAAGGTGATAATGCCGGTGAAACGAGTCCGGGGTCCAGCACCGAAAGTTACCCAGCATTTGTCCATCTTGGGTTGAGGGAAAACCCCGGAAAAAACCTCAACCAGGTAACTTGCCCCGACCGGGAATCGAACCCGGGCCACCTGGTTTCGCGGCCAGACGCGCTGACCGTTACTCCACAGGTGTGGACATGTAAATGGATAGAAACGTTTTAGCCAAGATATAATTCACAAACTGACATACAATGACGATCTAGATAGCCACCGGCGTAGCTCAATCGGTAGCGCGTTTGCCTGCTGATCCGGAGTTTCGCTCTGATTACCTGGTTGATTTTTTTCGAGGTTTTCCTCAACTGTAAGGTGAATGTCAGGTAATCTACGACGAATCTTCTGCCTGATCTCGCTATCACCAATTCCAAGGATGCTAAATAACCCAATAGTTGAATAATTTCGAGGGAAAAATTGTTCCGGGGACGGGTATAGAACCCGGGACCCTTGGTTAAACGTACCAACACTCTCCCACTGAGCTACCCGGGAACTCTACCCGACACCGATCCAATTTTTCCCTCTATATCCACAGACCTCAAAGTGGGCTGACAACCCTCAAGCAACCAACATTGAGTGCACACTAACTCTGTGTGACTTAAATTGTGGTTTTCTGTTAACGAACAGTGACGAGTATTATGCAAATCAAACTTTCAGGTATAACTCCCTGTAAAGTTGATTTGAATAATTTCGAGGGAAAAATTGTTCCGGGGCCAATAGTTGATACAGCTTCGTTAAATAACCAAGTAAAAAAGTATTACATGATAGGTAGTCATTCAGATGCGTTGATTAGAAGAATGTAGCATTTAAATATTAGTCTATGTATTTGAATATGGTCATTATTAACTGACATCCTATGGTTTTAATTTATTTTATTTCTTTACGAGAGTCGACTATTAACAATAATATTCTTCTTCCTATCACGTATTAAGCCTGGTGGACTGTTACGGTCAAACTCCATCGTTTCAGCGGACGACCCAAAGATCTTGTTCCTAAAGGGCGGTAATTTAGTGCTTGTTGTGGTATCCTTGTTCTAGACATTCCTGAGTATATGAGATTTCCATTTCTGTTTATAATTTGAATTTTCTCTAAAATTGGGTCAATGTTTAATTCTTTAAAATTATCCAAATTTTTCTTCTTGCCTAATCTAGTATAGCCAGCAGTTCTTCTTAAAAACTTCATTTCATTGGCAGTGATTCGGTGTTCATCACATTTACGAATGGTCCAAACTTCACTTCCATACATGACAACAGGTTTCGCCAGTGTTTTTTTTTCAGTAGGTTATTTTACGACGCTTTATCAACATCTTTGGTTATTTAGCGTCTGAATGAGATGAAGGTGATAATACCAGTGAAATGAGTCTGGGGTCCAGCACCGAAAGTTACCCAGCATTTGCTCATATTGAGTTGAGGGAAAACCCCGGAAAAAACCTCAACTAGGGAACTTACCCCGACCGGGAATCGAACCCGGGCCACCTGGTTTCGCGGCAGACGCGCTGACCGTTACTCCACAGGTGTGGACGCCAGTGTTTTATAGGCTTTAATTCTTGTAAGTTTTTGGACAAGAAAAGGTTTGAAAATGTTATTAATGGTATTCATTGCATAGTTAAAGTAATTCAGTTTTGTAGAAATATATTTTTCTTGTCCATAGCTCAAATGATAATCCAAATATTTTAAACATGAGACCTGTTCTACAGGTTTATTATAAAGGAAACATTTACTGCGGGGATCATTTTCTCCGATGAATCCCATTACTTTAGTTTTATTAATTGAAATTTCTATCCCGTATTCCTCAGAAATGAGTTGTAATGGAAAACAGAACGTTGGAGGCCATCTTCAGAATCTGCTAACAATGTTGCATTATCTGCAAACAGTAATATATCTAACTTTAAATTTCTATTCATGTTAAAATTACCATGTTTTTTTTTTTTTCAGTTTCTAATCATATGATCCATATGTGTAGCAAATAGTAATGGGGCTAGGCTACAACCTTGTCGAACACTTTGATTAATTGATTTCCACTCAGTTTGGTTGTTTCAAGTACATACTGAAATGCAATTTTAACAATATAAATTATAGGTTGCATTTATTAATTGGTTTGGAACATGATCTTCTTTCAGATTTTCAATTAATTTTTTTCTACAGGGACATCATTTTATTTTTACTTCAATTTTTATTGTACCTGAGTTTTTGAATGTATTTCACTCCCACCCCTTCTACTAACGAAGTACCAACTGTCCACACAGAATCAAGGCCGCATATAGTAGCCTAAACAGCACTGAGTTAGTGAGTATAGTAAGTTCCAAAAATGTGTTCGCGTTTTCCAGTGACGAAAGAGCTTTCAATATTGAACCATATTTTCGCATAGGTACTGTCCGTTTGCCTACGTCGCATCCCGATTTCCCCTATCTGCTTCTGCTTACCCCTCTGTAAAAGCTGGGCTGTCTTAGCTCTTTTCTGAAAACATTAATTTCTGTCAGGAATTGGACGTTTACGTAATATTATATAACTGTTTAAAATAACTTAAATAAAAGGATCTCGTTAAGTAATTAACTGTCACGTGATTTCCCCCTTTCTACGATCCTGCGGCATAATCACTTGGACGGACAGTAGATAGCATGTCTGAGTAATGTTATCTGTATGGGTCGGGCAGAAGTGAAGATTGAATTTACAGTACATAAGGTACTCTATTATAGAGTAGGTACAGAATTATTTCAACATGAGTTACTAGTACGAAGGACGAAACTGCCAAATGGAATTAGATGCAATAGTCTATAGTGCGATAATATGCACAAAAGAACTGAAGCCTGTATCGTAATGAACGGCCACCATTTTCAAAAATGTGTTTAAATATCCATATTATGATTGTTTTTCAATTTAATTTCATTCTCTATATTGTACGCTAATGTGCTGTAGACAGTATAATATAGGCCTACATTGCATAATGAATACTTTCGCATGGATAGCTCAGTTCGTGAGTAAAAACAGTTATTCTTAATACAGTACTGCATTTTGATTAAACAAAAACCTAATGAAAATTATCGAACTCAAAATCGCGATATTTCCTAGTTTACGTAAATAGATTAAGTACTTTTCTTCCCTCCTATACCTAGTAAAGTGATGTGTTTGTGTTTTACGCCAGTATCATCGAACTCCAGTCATGGAGGGGGGTAGCGAACGGTGTTTCAGGTTCTCTAAAGGTATAGCTAGGTTAATATTAAAAATGTTAGTAAAAATAAAATGATGTCCCTGTATTAACTTTATCAAAAGCCTTTATAAAATCGATGAAAGCCAAATGTGTCTCTTTATTAAACTCTCTTTGTTTTTCTGTTATCATTTTTAGAATAAAGTATCCAATAATGATGATGATAACCATTCGCGACAAAATCTGTATGAAACAGTACGGCGTTTAACCCAATGTACTTTGGAATCTGATCATGGGAAGAAATCCTGGAAGCAGAAATCGATACGTGGTCGAGTCGTGCTTTAACTTATTGAAGTGGGCATCACGACGCATGGCTCCGTGGTCATTAAAAATCCATAGTGACACCTGTTCTCCCGCTTCCCATGTAAACCATAACATCCTCCCGATCCCTATTCTATTAACATTTCATAACATCTTCCTGTCACAAACTACTGCGCGTGGAGGGGTTCAGCTTACGGACCAGCCTGTCCGAAACCTGGATACTCGGTGAACCTTAGCTTAGTCATCGGAACGCGAGTATGGAGTAATGGGTTATAATGAGCCCCAAAAAAGTAACATAATATAACATAACACAGGCCAGCACGAAGTTTGCGCTCTCCGAGCCGGCTCACAGCTCATGAGCGGAATGCAGATACAGGGACATCATTTTATTTTTACTAACATTTTTAATATTAACCTGTCTATACCTTTACAGAACCGGAAACACCGTTCGCTACCCCCTTCCACAACCGGAGTTCGATGATACTGGCGTAAAACACAAAAAAATCACTTTACTAGGTATAGGAGGGAAGAAAAGTACTTCATCCATTTACGTAAACTAGGAAATATCGCGATTTTGAGTTCGATAATTTTCATTAGGGTTTTATTTAATCAAAATGCAGTACTGTATTAAGAATAAGTGTTTTTACTCACGAACTGAGTTATCCATGCGAACGTGTCCATTATGCAGTGTATATTATACTGTCTACACCACATTAGCGTACAATATAGAGAATGAAGTTCAATTGAAAAATAATCATAATATGGATATTTAAACACATTTTTGAAAATGGTAGCCGTTCATTCCGATAGCCTACAGGCTTCAGTTCTTTTGTGCATATTACCGCACTATAGACTATTGCATCTAATTCCAATTACCAGTTTCGTGTTTCGTACTAGTAACTCATGTTGAAATAATTCTGTACCTACTCTACAAAAGAGTACCTTATGTACTGTAAATTCAATCTTCACTTCTGCCCGACCCGCACAGATAAAATTACTCAGACATGCTATCTACTGTCCGTCCAAGTGGTTATGCCGCAGGATCGTAGAAAGGAGGGAAATCACGTGACAGTTAATTACTTAACGAGGCCCTTTTATTTAAGTTATTTTAAACAGTTGTATAATATTACGTAAACGTCCAATTACTAACAGAAATTAATGTTTTCAGAAAAGAGCTAAGACAGCCCTGCTTTTACAGAGAGGCGTGCAGAAGCAGGTGGGGGGAAATCGGGATGCGACGTAGGCAAACGGACAGTACCTGTGCGAAAATATGATTCAATATTAAAAGTTCTTTCGTCACTGGAAAACGCGAAGATATTTCTGGAACGTACTATACTCAGTAACTCAGTGCTGTTTACTATAAGCGGCCTTGATTCTGTCTGGAGAACAGTTGAAACTTCATTAGTAGAAGGGGTGGGAGTGAAGTACATTAAAAAATTCAGGTACAATAAAAATTGCAGTAAAAATAAAATTATGTCCCTGTATTAGCTGCGCTCTGTATAGGGTGGACTGGAAGAAGGGGTGATCTCGTACAAAATATACACAAAAGGAAGTACTATTACGAGTGTTTATGAAATGAATTCCCGTTCAGTGTTTGCAAAACTATCTTGGACTATTATTAATTAATAAAGAAATATTTATTCTACAGAAGTAATAGAAATTCTATAGCTACTTAAATGTACAATATCATTTTGTTATATTTTTTTTTGTCTGTACATCAAAACGGTGTTTTATGCTGTTGGCAGCTGAAAGGAACAGTAGCCTACTGATCGTAATGAAACATCAGTTACAGATGTTCGATGTCTGCCTTTATTAAAGTTGATTATAGAAAACAGTTGCTCACAAATATAAATGTTGAGCCAAACATAGCAATCATTTTCACAGCCAGCCTGTGTAGTCGTGGATATTATTGCTAATGTTTAGTCTTGTAAAACTCAACCAGGCTAGTAGTATTATTCAAACGATCGTTAGCCCTTAGGTCACATTGAAGATCAATAAGTTCGAGCTGTAAATCGTTAAATGTTATGTTCCGTATTTCAGTAGGTAAGCAACGTGAAACAGTTACTGAGAATAGGCCTACACACTGCACTGCACTATATAACTGAGTGGTCGTTTCCCTCTCCTCTACCTAGAGCAAGTCTATGTCATTCTGACGTATCTTCCTCTCTGTTTCGGCGAGCAGTAAACACGGCTGTCCCGCTCCGAAGGACAGCGCGCTCGTTGAGCTCTATTTGTGCAGGTATGACATGACATAACATAACATAATATAACATAACATACACAGCGTAACATATGTCTAACTTAAATAACATGTTGCGTGACGTGACATAATACTCGTATAAAACATAACATAACATAACATATAACATACAATAGAACATGTACATCACTACATAGTCACTAGGCTACGTAAAGACTGAAGTTAAAGACACATTGAGTATATAGTACGCCGATCACAGGTAATGCAACGGATAAGGATATAAACAAACAGGTCGTCGCTGCGTGTTCGTGGAGTACAGTCAACTGCCGACATTCTGAAGCTATACTAGTAAACACATGCTTGAGCCGTGATGTTCATTTTCGTCGTGATCTTTGTAGTGAATAATAACGTGCATTCGTAACTTACGAAGCTTGAAAATATGCGGATGTCACTTGAAATGATTTTATATTGCAAGAAATTCTTTCAATGGCACATGACTTATTGGTGCATTGTGTAGTACAAGATAGGCCTATTTCTACGGTCTTACAATTTTTCGTGTTTCATTAGGATATTGCATGTCGCTCATTGAAACCCAATAATTCGCCATTCGTTTCTATCTTCATAATTACATCCTTAAGTTGCCTATTTTCTACTCCATTATTTGCTGTAGCCACGTTTCTCTCATTCCTCCTCTACTTCTTATCCCTTCAATTGGTTTCCGGTCATGCATTATTTAGGCCACACGTTTCTTTTCTTGTGCCCATACCACATAAGCGATCTTTCTTCAATTCTATCGATAACCGTCTCCACAGCATTCATTTCATTTCTAATGAATTCATTCAACTTGTCTAATCTAGCTTTCCTCATACTACACCTGAGACAATCCATTTTAACTGTAACATTTTTTTTTCTTTCATTTTCCTGGTAATTATCTAAACCGTACTCCCACAAATTAGAACATTTTCAAAAATGGCTTTATATATATCATTCTTTTAGTATTTTCGGTTAAACTACGGTATATCTCAAACACTCCGAAACTGGTGACCGGTACCAACTGCTATAGCATGTTATAAGCATGATACTCGCAAGTCGCTTAAAGCCAAAATATGATCTCATTTCTTGCAGTTTTCAGGAGTGAGCATTTAAAGTTTCAAGGACCGTATAAACTGGTCGTAATCATGATTAATAATAACGGATTACAGAGAAAGTAACGTCTTCTTTTGCCACAAATAAAAATAGATCAGGTTAGACAACATATCACAAAATCTATTTTCGCCAAAAACTGAAATATATTTTGCCTTGGAGCCACAGAGTAATAATACGAGTAATAATAATAATAATAATAATAATAATAATAATAATAATAATAATAATAATAGTTATAATAATAATAATAGTAATAATAATAATAGTTATAATAATAATAATAATAATAATAGTAATAATAATAGTTATAATAATAATAATAATAATAGTAATAATAATAGTTATAATAATAATAACAATAATAATAATAGTAATAATAATAGTAATAATAATAAGTTATAATAATAATAGTAATGATAATAATAGTAATAATAATAAGTTATAATAATAATAGTAATAATAATAATAGTAATAATAATAATAGTAATAATAATAATAGTAATAATAATAATAATAGTAATAATAATAATAGTTATAATAATAATAATAGTAATAATAATAGTTATAATAATAATAATAGTAATAATAATAGTTATAATAATAATAATAATAATAATAATAGTAATAGTAATAATAATAAGTTATAATAATAATAGTAATAATAATAATAGTAATAATAATAATAATAATAATAATAATAGTAATAATAATAGTAATAATAAGTTATAATAATAATAGTAATAATAATAATAGTAATAATAATAATAGTAATAATAATAGTTATAATAATAATAATAATAATAATAGTAATAATAATAGTTATAATAATAATAATAATAATAGTAATAATAATAGTTATAATAATAGTTATAATAATAATAACAATAATAATAATAGTAATAATAATAGTAATAATAATAGTTATAATAATAATAACAATAATAATAGTAATAATAATAAGTTATAATAATAATAGTAATAATAATAATAGTAATAATATTAAGTTATAATAATAATAATAATAATAATAGTAATAATAATAAGTTATAATAATAATAGTAATAATAATAATAGTAATAATATTAAGTTATAATAATAATAATAATAATAATAATAATAATAATAATAATAATAAACACATTCAATAAACTGCTTCTCACTCTAAAGGAACCTGACCACCGATCATTATTTATAAAATGAATGGGTTTCTTTCCTCTTCGTTTACTATAAAAACTCCTCAATATTATCCATTCCCTCCCTCCGAACATCCTCATATTCATCTTCTTTCACTGTGGCGTTCCTCGACTTTGGAATTCCCTATCGAGTAATGTCAGGGACTGTCAGACATCAAACCAATTTAAGAATAGGCTAACGAGATATTCTTCTAACAATTCTTGTCAACAATAATAGCTGTTTCAAGTTTCTCAATGTTTAATGGTTATATATCACAGATAAATATCTAAATTATCTCATTATTATTATTATTATTATTATTACTATTATTATTATTATTATTATTATTATTATTATTATTATTATTATAACTATTTCTTACCAATGTTTATTATTGTCACACTAACATTAGTTATCCAGTTTTCATTATTTACTTTCATGTTGTTTTATGATCTAGATATTAATGTAATAACTATGTAAGCAAATGTATTTAATTAGAATTAGAGTCTGGCTGGGCGGAAGAGAAGGCCTACTGGCCTTAGCTCTGCCAGATTAAATAAATAAACTATTATTATTAAAATATAATCCCAACGGCTATCTTTATCAACAAGTGAGTTTGTCGTTAATATTTGTGTTGAATTTAGTAGGGTGTTCTGTAGTGAAGATATTTATGGTAATTCCTTATGGAAGTACCTGGAATTCCACAGATAATTAACTCGCCTCGCCTTACGTCGAATCATGTGGCCTGATAGATGTGTAGATGCATGTGCAAAGTGAACAGAGTAATTTTGTTTACTGGAATTTGTTTGCCAGTGGCGGGTGTCTGTGGCAACCTAATATATTCCAAAACATACGATTCATTATTCATGAATTCCACATCAAAGAGAATTACCACTAACATTATGTGTATTGATCCGTTAAGCACAATCAAATTATACAGATGAGCCCTTTAGCGTTCGGCTAATGTAGTTTTGTTTCGAATTAAACGACTAGAAAAAGACAGGTGTTTGATGATATAGACTAGGATTATGAACACAAATGCATGGATAGCTTTGTTGTGCACTCCAATGGAATAAAAGCTGACAAAGGCAAAGGAACCGTTATTAATTATTGAAGATGAGAAAGAAGAATTTTAAACATCATTTTATAAAACAAAATTGTGTTCGCAGAATCCCTGCGATTGCTTGAGTACTGGCACGTCTTTATTTTATTTTTTCGCATTTTATCGCTATCATCTATCCTTTGGCATACGGTTTGTATTGCTTAATATTTTATTGTATTTCTTTTTCATTATTAATGGCAATTGTGAGCTTTCCTTCTGTAAATAAATTATAAATTATTGACATAATACGCCAGCGATGTCAGACAGGGACTAAACGGAGCGGAGCGCTCCACTAGACTGGTTGCGTGCTCCGGTGTTTCCACAGACATAAGCAAGTTCAAGCTCCGATCTAGCTCCACAATCGGTATTGGAGCTTACAACTCTGACACTAACTACGCCTATAATTCTGATGACGTGAATATGTTAGGGGAAAATCCACAAGGTATTACGAAAAACACGGGAGTTTTACAATTCCTCTAAATTCACTTCAACCAGTCCTCCACTGCCCCAACAGCAAAAGGGATTTGTAATCTTCGTGTATGGTTGTTTACGCCAGTGGTTGCCAAACACCAAGAAATTGTGACGTAATAGAAATGAAACCCGGACACCACTATCGCAGGGAGAGAGGTGGAGTGGGTATCTCCTCAGGTAATGCAGTGAATAACAGTGCAGAGAAGGACTGTGACCAAAAAACAAAAGCAATATAATATTCTTCTACTTATTAACTAAACATACTTTTTTCACGTTAATTTTTTATCCTCCTATTAATTATTTTTGTATTATTAATAAATTAAAATAAATTTATTTTCTCATTTATTATGGAAAGAGCGTGTACTTTACATCAGCAGATATTTGAAATTAGAAAAACGTAGCAGACTGGTCACGAAGTTGTCAATTACACTACATACTTAAAAAAAAAAAAGGTTGAAGTATTTTACTCCGATTAAGACATAGAAACCGATATTTTTCATTGATTACTTATTAGTGAAATATTCAAATTAAACTCATACGTAGAAAAAAAAAAAACGTCGAAGTATTTTACCCCGATTAAGACATAGAAGCCGTTACTTTTTATTGTTCGTTTATTATTCAAGTTACAGGTAAGGGCGTGGTAGTCTTCATAACAAGAAAAATAATGACAACGTACATTGTTCTTTTATACTTCATTTAAAATTTTACAGCAAATTAAGTATCTCATATTTTTGCCATCTGCACAAAATAAATACTTTTCCTTCCATGCTCCTTAAAATTAAGTTTTTACTTACTATCTTTTTTCGAAAAGACATCGAAAAATACTATCCTACACACTTGTAACATTACATGCGTACGTCCGCTGCTGATAAATGTCTTTACTTATATCGAAGTGATGGCTGTAAACAGAGGGTGGGGGTATGATGCCATGGTTACGCTTGAGTGGAGGCAGGGGCATGTGTCGCGACACAGCTTTTGGCGATCTTTGGTTTACGATAATGCTATGGATAAATATACAGGGACATCATTTTATTTTTACTTCAATTTTTATTGTACCTGAGTTTTTCAACGTGCTTCACTCCCACCCCTTCTACTAATGAAGTTCAACCGTCCTCCGCACAGATCCAAGACCGTATATACAGCCATAGTAGCCTTACCGTCACAGTACGTTCCAAAAATATGTTCGCGTTTTTCAATGACGAAAGAGCTTTCAATATTGCATCATTTTCGCAGGTACTGTCGTCCATTTGCCTACGTCGCATTCCGGTTTTCCCCACCAGCTTCTATTCGCCTCTCTGTAAAGGATAGTGGCTGGGCTGTCTTAGCTCTTTTCTGAGAACATTAATTTCTGTTAGGAATTGGACATCTACGTAATATTATACCCATACAACTGTTTAAAATAACTTGAATAAAAGGGCCTCGTTAAGTAATTAACTGTCACGTGATTTCCCTCCTTTCTACGATCCTGCGGCATAACCACTTGGACGGACAGTAGATAGCATGTCTGAGTAATTTTATATTTTCGGATCGAGCAGAAGTGAAGATTGAATTTACAGTACGTAAGGTACTCTTTTATAGAGTAGGTACAGAATTATTTCAACATGAGTTACTAGTACTGTACGAAGGACGAAACTGGTAATTGGAATTACACATATTAGAACTGAAGCCTGTATCGAAATGAACCGCCACCATTTTGAAAAATGTGTTTAAATATCCATATTATGATTATTTTTCAATTTAACTTCATTCTCTATAGTGTACGCTAATGTGCTATAGACAGTATACTATACACTGCATAATGAATACGTCCGTATGGACAGCTCAGTTCGTGAGTAAAAACACTCATTGTTAATACTATACTGTATTTTGATTAAACAAATATCTAATGAAAATTATCAAACTCAAAAGGGTGATATTTCCTAGTTTACGTAATTGGATGAACTACTTTTCTTCTCTCCTATACCTAGTAAAGTGATTTGTTTGTATATTACGCCATCGAACTCCAGTCGTGGAAGGGGGTAGCAACCGTTGATCCAAAGGTATAGCCACGTTAATATCAGAAATGTTAGTAAAAATAAAATGATGTCCCTGTATAATTATCCATGCTAATGCTATCATAGGGGCAGGGTTACCACTACACTCCTCATAATATCTAGCTGGTTCTTGTTTATTCCACTACTGTGGAACGACTTAAAGATCAGACTGTACTATGCAACTTAAAGGTCTAAATATGTGCTTTTAAATCTAAAGTCTTCAAAATATGCATTATGCATGCATTTACTTCCAAAAAGGCCAAAAAATGCAAACATGCACGGAAAAAGTATGGTTATTTGTAATCTGTAAGTCATAAAATGAATATTTGCAAACTTTGGGAAGTGTAAAGCAGCTTATATAAAAACAAGCATTTGCATGGAAATCCAGGCTCTAATAATATTTGAAGAAAAAGCAGGAAGACCGCTTCATGTCCAATGTTTGTGTTGTTCAGACAATCCCTGTACTATCGTGGACATAAAACATTCTTCCCCTGCCAGTGAACTTTCAAAGCGGCTTTTCGTAGAACTCGGATCGTTTATCCGTTCTGTGCTTTAGGCACATGATAGTGTTCATGTTAAGCCAGTAGATGGCAGCATCAGCTCCTTTTGCACATAAAGTGGACATGAAGCCTTTTTCCCGCTTGGCCTAAATTTGTTTTCAATTTACTATGACAAAGAGAAATCCTATTCGTATAATAAAATTAAATAAGTGAAAAAAATTATCACACCACTAATTAAACATACTTATATTAATTACAATGAAATACAGTAGTGAAGAGGGACAACTTTAAAAAAAATGTCGTTAAAAGAGAGTTAGAAATGCAATATGAGCTTCATTACATTTTAAATCTTAAACATTTACACAGCAGGATTTAAAAGTCCGGGGACATAGACAAAATCCGTTATTAGTGCATATAAAGAAAAAGGAGAAAGTTATCATAAATATGTAGTTTTGAATCTAACGTGCTTGAATTTCCAACGGAAAATGCTCGGTTTCCACATACTTCAAAGGGGGCATTCACGTTATAACAATCACCGTAGTGTGGCTTACAAAATGATAATAATTAGCAGTATTGCCAATACATGTTCAAGGAAAACCGCCAGGAAAAACTGAAATTCCTCTGAATCCTTGGGCTATTAATGTAAAGAAATGTTCCTATGCACTGTGAGAAGTTAAATAATCGCAAATCTCTGCATGTAAACTATTTCTCAGTTAAAATTCGCTGGTACTAGCGGAAAAGCTACTAATTTGGCAACATTGGAATTGGCGGATGTGTAGTACTAGTGTACAGCCTTAACGGCGTATTTTGCGTTGAAAATTCAAGCATATTAGATTGAAAACAACATATGTCCAACAACTTTCCTCTCTGTTTATTTTTCGCTATCTGTACTAGTAACGGAGTTCGTCTATGTCGCCGGACTTTTGAACCACCCTGTATAATTTGTATATGAAAGTAATAATTAATGAAGGAAAACGCCATTTAAACAATTTCTCTCATTTAGAGAAATTTCATTCGTTTCACGGTTTTGTCATACAGACTATAGTACCTATAGTCCCGTCGCTCTAATTTCCGGCAGCCAATCACGTTGCAGGTCGGCTACATTTAAACGTGTGTGTCTTGTGATTCGCTTATGAAGATGTTATTCATTTCTTAAGGCTCGATAAATAATATAATCGCCGCCTTTTTGGCTCTTTCGTTGGCGCTCGCAGAAAGCACACAAGGACGTTATTTGCCGCTCAATTATTTGCTCAATTACAGTGCGTTTGATTTATTATCATAGGAGTTACGACATGATAATATTTAACGGTGTGGCAAATAGATTCCTCGTATGGTAGCTCGGCAACTAAAGAACAAAAATGGCGAACGATACTACCTACCTAGACTTTATACAGCCTTCACTTCCTAAGACGTAAGCAAAGTGGAGGAGTCACGTCGGGAATAACAGCGTCGCGACTATAGTTACGTAATTTACAAACCAGTAAATTATGCTTCCTTTTATGTGGAAATTAACCAGAAACTTGGATTTTCTTTGAACGTTAAATAACGATAAAAAAATTTGGCATTATATGATATGCTGAAACATACTTATTCGCTTACCTTGTCTTTTCCTTTAGCCATACCGAGAGTATGAAAGTAAATGGAACATTTATGAATTTCTAAAATTTCCCACTATCTGCATATTGCTCAAGATGTACACTGGCGTTCAAAGACATCTGACCTACAATTTTCTGATCGTGTAAACCAGGATTTCTCAACCTGGTGCTCCCGAGCACCATGATGCTCTTTTAATGACATTTGGTGCTCTCGTCATGCGAGTAAAGAAGTGCTCTCGAGCACGAACTCTTCTGAGGTCCTCCTTCAAATTCAAACTTTTGTATGAACAAAATCTTAATAATAGGCTATAATAGTTTCGTCTTTACCCAGTACGGGCCGGAGCAAATAGTGTTTCTTTCCATCTTTCCAGGTCTTCTGGTATTTCATGGTGTATATTCCCTTTCAATTCAGTGTGGACTTCAACACAGAAATCAAGATTATTCAAGATAATAATATGCCTGCACGTCAGGAACAACTTGAATTGATAGATATCCAGTCCTTGTCAGCTCCGAAATATTTGTTGTAAAAGGAGATCTTTGGTGAACGGAAGATACAAGAAGACTCAAAATACTGCGGAGTCTTTTTTTCAAATGTCTGGCTATGTTCGAGACAACCTACCTATGCGAAAAAAACTTTTTCAATTATGAAATACCTCAAGAACAAAGTACGATCACAATTAACTGATTCACAACTGCAGGACTGCTCAAGTACAACTCTACAAGCGATTTCTCCTTGTACATCACTAAAATTCTGACTAATATTCCAAGTTCAAGGATATCATATCCTGATGAGTGTTTAAAAAATGTATTTATTTATTTCCTTACTTACTTATTTACTTATTTTTTACGTATTTATTTATTTATTTACTTATTTATTTATTTACTTTTTAATTAGTTATTTATTTATATATTTATTTATTTATTTATTTATTTATTTATGTCGTTTTAGGCGTAATAGATCAACTATTGATCAGATTGAAGTTACGTGTGTGCGGGTACTTAAGAATGGAACGATAATATTTCCTCTTTTCAGGTATTTTTCGTTGCATCCATAGCAATAGCAATAGTTCGCCATCATTGTGGTTATAATCAGTAAATAATAACTTATCATCTTACCACAGTCTGGTATATACAGTCACGAAGCTCAATACGTAGTAAATATGCATCCATAGATAGTTGCTGAACACTAGGATCGCTACTATCGCCCCATTACAGACAATGCGAAATAGTACTGGCACATTCTATTCTTTCTAGCACCCTCACAACTCAAGCTTCGTGACTGTATATAGTAGACAGTGATTTTACCTTGAATACATTTCATTAATGAATCACAAGCAAGACTTCACGTATAAAAACACTACAGAATCGTTTGCGGTATACCAAAGTCACGTGACTTACGTTTCCAATGTTGATAACCTGCGCAGTAGATCAAGAGCGCTCTGTTTATACTTCCTCTATGGTCACCACCAAAGATGTAACAAACTGACAAACTTTGAAATACTGTCGTTTCGCTAGTTCTCAATAGAGGACACTTCTATTGAGACGAGTAAAAAAAAATGTTGGGGAAAATGTCGATATAGTAGTAGTAGTAGTAGTAGTAGTAGTAGTAGTAGTAGTAGTAGTAGTAGTAGTAGTAGTAGTAGTAGTAGTAGTAGTAGTAGTAGTAGGTTTATTTTGCCTGGCAGAGTTAAGGCCATGAGGCCTTCTCTTCCACTCAACCAGGTTTCAATAATATACATGAAATACAAAATTAGATTACAAAACAACACAAAAGAAAATACCTTAGAAATTACATAAAATATAGTAGGAAATTACAATAGTCAAGATCAGTTACATAATATAAAATTACAAATAGTCAAGATCGGTTACTTCTATATATATAATTTGAACTGGTAATGGAAATTACGGGAAAACGGCTGAACGGATTTTAATGAGTGATCCCTCATTTTCATGCCTGGCATCCAAAGTTTTTCGGAAAAGTAGTAGTTTTCAGTGAAATGTCAATTTTCCTACATAATTTTCCTATTTTCCAAAATCCATCTGTTGTCAGTTCTGAGAATTATTTTATTCAATCACGGCCGACTTGATTGAATTTCAGAACAAAACACACATTAATTACTTGAGATATATTATGCAGTTAATATACTAATAGGAAAATACATGTGGGTTACAAGACATAAAATGTTGATTAGCAAAGTCGTACTAAATGGCACACAAACACAAATAATTAAGTAATATATCAAGATAATAAAAAAAAAAGAAAAGAAAAAAAATGAAGAAGAAGAAGAGAGAGGAGAAAAAAATAACAACTTGGTCATTTAAGACTATTTAGAAACTTCCCCAAGAGTCTAGTTCTGTTCATTAAAAACATTTCCAAGTAGAGTGTACTTAAAATATTTTAGACTCCGACTGCTCCTGATTTCCTGTGACAAGGAATTCCAGGAACGGGCTTATATAGATTAAGTATAATTTTTTTATCGTAATTGACAGTATCAGCAGTTTCTCGCTAAACCTTGTGTTTTCTACAATCTTTAGAGTGGGACGAAATTTGAAGTCTATAATGTAGGTACAGTATATTTATGTACAGGGACATCATTTTATTTTTACTAATATTTTTAATACTAACTTGCCTATACCTCTGGATCAACGCCGTTTGCTACCCCTTTCCACGATTGGAGTTCGATGATACTGGCGTAAAATACAAACAAATCACTTACTAGGTATAGGAGGGAAGAAAAGTAG
The DNA here is from genome assembly GCF_040183065.1 of Periplaneta americana. Lineage (NCBI taxonomy): Eukaryota > Metazoa > Arthropoda > Insecta > Blattodea > Blattidae > Periplaneta > Periplaneta americana. Next base: position 163,433,700 of record NC_091129.1, on the reverse strand, counting down.
TTCATCCATTTACTAAACTAGGAAATATTGCGCTTTTGAGTTTGATCATTTTCATTAGGTTTTTGTTTAATCAAAATACAGTATAGTATTAACAGTGATTGTTTTTACTCATGAAGTGAGCTGTCCATGCGGACTTATTCATTATGCAGTGTATATTATACTGTCTACAGCACATTAGCGTACAATATAGAGAATGAGGTTAAATTTATAAATAATCATAATTTAAATACATTTTTTAAAATGGTGGACATTTATTTCGATACAGTCTTCAGTTCTTTTGTGCATATTATCGCACTATAGACTATTGTACCTAATTTCAAGTACCAGTTTCGTCCTTCGTACTAGTAACCTATGTTGAAATAATTCTGTACCTACTTTATAAAAGAGTACCTTACGTACTGTAAATTCAATCTTCACTTCTGTCCGATCCGTAAAGATAAAATTACTCAGACATACTATCTACTGTCCGTCCAAGGAGTTTTGTCGTAGAGTCGTAGAAAGGGGGGAAATCACGTGACAGTTAATTACATAACGAGGCTCTTTCATTTAAGTTATTTTAGACAATTGTATAGTATTACGTAGACGTCCAATTCCTAACAGAAATTAAAGTTTTCAGAAAAGAACTAAGACAGCCAGCCACTAGCTGGTGAATAAAAGCTGGTGAGGGAAACCGGGATGCGACGTAGGCAAATGGACGACAGTACCTGTCCGAATATTTCAATATCGAAAGCTCTTTCGTCACTGGAAAGCGCGAACATATTTTTGGAACGTACTGTTTACTGTGACCGTAAGGCTACTATGACTGTATATGCGGTCTTGGATCTGTATGGAGGACGATTGAATTTCATTATTAAAAGGGGTGGGAGTGAAGTACATTCAAAAACTCAGGTACAATAAAAATTGAGTGGAGACAGTAAGAGACAGGCACTCACACGCACAAATTATCGATCAGTAAGAGACAGGCAGATATCTTTGAACGCCGGTGTACATAAGACCAAAGCTCCCTCTAAACTTCAATGCTGCATGCACATCCGCTGGACGATACAGCGCTTGATAAGCCTAGACACCGGAGGGTCTCTTGTATTTGTGAGGTCAGCATAGATAATCGGATTCCACCTCATCACCCGCGAGAAGCAACGCTCCCCAATAGACCCTCAGTCACTGCGAAAAACTTCTGCTTCATCCTCTTCTTCTAATCTCAGTTAGGTACCCCGAAACCTCTAGGTACTCGATATCTGTCGCCTGAAACACAATATAGCGGCAACGCATAGTAGGCCTACAATATATGGCCACACATACAGTAGAACCTCTATTATCCGTGGTAACAAAGGGGGTGGACTGAACGGTTAATCGAAAAAATCGGATAATCCGTACCATGAAAGATTTTGTAATTTCCTCCATTGTCTTGTATTTAACTCGCTATGTAGTGGATCAGAATTTCACTAATTTAAATCTGGTTATAAACGACGGGTTTTTAAAGGACAAGGAAGCCCTTTGTAATGACTGTCTCAGGAAAGACAGGTATAAAGGAGATCTCATGTTGTAGATTTACATACTTTTTTCACACTTTATCCTTGTTTTTTAATTAAATCGCGCAGTTGTAACTCCAATCTCGTATTCTGATGCGAGATGAGCCACAGTTTCTCTTTCTCAAACCATTCAATTATCTCCATTTTTTTTTCGATATTTAGCACAACACATTTTCTGTTAACGCCCGTGGAAGACATTTTATATATAAGTTATAGGCCTATTATAGAACGGCAATTCGAACAGTAGACAATGCTGTGTAACGATAAAGGCTTGTAATAAAATACTATAGCAAAAACATAATATGTAGATCCTACTAACATAATCTAGTATATACAGTCACGAAGATTGAGTTGTGAGGATACTAGGAACAATAGACTGTGTCGGTACTATTTCGTATTGTCTGTAATGAAGCGGTACTAGCGATAGTAGCGATCCTAGTGGTTAGCAACTATCTATGGATGCATATTCCCTACGTATTTAGCTTCGTGACTCTATATACTAGACTGTGCTACTAATATGATATACAGGGACATTTTATTTTTACTAACATTTTTAATATTAACCTGGCTATACCTTTTGCTACCCCTTCCCACGATTGGAGTTCGATGATACTGCGTAAAATAAAAACAAATCACTTTACTAGGTATAGGAGGGAAGAAAAGTAGTTAATCCATTTACGTAAACTAGGAAATATCGCAATTTCGAGTTTGACAATTTTCACTAAGTTTTTGTGTAATCAAATTACAGTACTGTATTAACAATAAGTGTTTTTACTCACGAACTGAGTTATCCATGCGAACGTATTCATTCTGCAGTGTATATTATACTGTCTACAGTACATTAGCGTACAATATAGAGAATTAAGTTAAATTGTAAAATAATCATAATATGGATATTTAAACACATTTTTGAAAATGGCAACCGTTCATTTCGATACAGGGTTCAGTCCTTTTGTGCATATTATCGCACTATAGATATTGTACCTAATTCCAATTACCAGTTTCGTCCTTCGTACGAGTAACTCATGTTGAAATAATTCTGTACCTACTCTACGTACTGTAAATTCAATCTTCACTTCTGTCCGATCCGAAAAAATAAAATTACTCAGACATGCTATCTACTGTCCGTCCAAGTAGTTATGTCGGAGGATCGTAGAAAGGGGGAAAACACGTTACAATTAATTATTTAACGAGGCCCTTTTATTTAAGTTATTTTAAACAGTTGCATAATATTACGTAGACGTCCAATTCCTAACAGAAATTAATGTTTTCAGAAAAGACAGCCCAGCCACTAGCCTTTTCAGCGGCGTGAGCAGAAAGCAGGTGGGGAAAATCGGGATGCGACGTAGGCAAACGGATGACAGCACCTGTGCGAAAATATGATTCAATATTGAAAGCTGTTTCGTCACTAGAAAACGCGAACATATTTCTGGAACATACTATACTCAGTACTGCTTGACTGCATGTACGCGGCCTTGGTTGTGTTGGAAGTTTACTAGTAGGAGGGGTGGGAGTGAAGTACATTCAAAAACTCAGGTAGAATAAAAATTGAAGTAAAAATAAAATGATGTCCCTGTACAAAACAGTACTTTATATAAGTTATTTATTTCTGAAGAAAAAAAAAGGGCGAGATATAGACAGTCGGATAATCCGCCATTCGGTTAATAGGGTGTCGGATAATCGGGGTTCTACTGTATTGACAAACCACGAGTAGCTCTATATACCAAAGAGGACACTCTTGGATGTGTACCATTATTTTTTTCACTCTTGTATATAGTCATCAATAGAGTGCTTATCGGAAGAAAAATAAAGAATGCGAATTTGAAATGAGGCATTAGAATAAGTAAACAGTTTTACATACTTAGGACTTAGCCTACTATAGTCCTAAGTAACCAGACTTCCTGCGGTGTCAGTCGGGTGAGGCGCTTGGCTGCCAATCCGGAGTAACGCTCGGGAATGGGTTCGATTCCCGCTTGGGCTGATTACTTGGTTGAATTTTCCCCTAGAGGTTTTCCTCAACCGTAAGGCGAATGTCAGGTAATCTATATGCAAATCCGCAGCCTCATCTCGCCAATATCATCTCGTTATCACCAATCTCATCGATGCTAAATAACCTCGTAGTTGATACAACATCGTTAAATAACCAAGTAAAAAAATTGCTGACAGGGAGTCAAAAGAAGGATAGCAATGGCAAAGAAAAGGAACTATTTTCTGTGAACCTCTGGAAAAATAACTGCAAACCTCTAAAAAAAGAACTAAGGAAGAGACTAAGTACTGAAGTGCTTTGTGTGGAGTATGGCATTGCATGGGGTAGAAATATGGGCACTACGACGAAGTCAAAAGAAACTATTGGAATTATGTGAAATGTGGATATGGAAAAGAATGGAGCGTGTGAAATGGACAGACAAAACAAGAAATGAAGCTGTGTTAGGAAGAGTGGGTGAAGAAAGAATAATACTGAAATTGATCAGGAAGAGAAAAGAGAATTTGCTGGGTCACTGGATAAGAAGAAACTGCCTACGGAAGGATGCACTGGAAGGAATGGCAAACGGGAGAAAAGTTCGAAGCAAAGAAAGATATCGGATGATAGACAACGATTAGATATATGGATTATATGAGAAGTCTAAGAGGAAGGTAGAAAAGAGGGGACATATTTGTCTCTTTCTCTGCTGTATCACCTGGGTTCCACCTACTATATAGACTATTTACCCGCAATTTGAGTCTTTTGGTAGCAGGAATACTTTTATAAAATTTACTGCACTGCAAATTTACTGCAAACTTTGAAAGTTATTTTTGTCGGAAATTACAAAAATATACGTCTAAAAATAGGTGACTAGTTCGAAGATCGCGAAGAAGAACTGACGCAATGAACGCAATTAGAAATAAATGAAGAAAAAGAAAACAAGAAAAAAAAAGAAAAGAAAATGGGAAATAAGAACATTAAAAAAAAAAGGTTTTTCCTCTACCTATTTTGAGCAATGTTGGATGTTATATGGTGTTCTTGCTCAGATCGAAGGTTAAAATTCACGAAAAAACATGAAAGAGGAATTACATTATTTGTAAATTAAATAACAATACGTCATTATCGATACACGATTGAACTAGTGTATAATGAGATACGTCATCTCCTAATAACCTATCAGGACGCCATTCCTATTACGAGGAAAATGCACGAGCTGTTATAATTTGCTTCGTGTGTGTACAGACTAGAAGCTGTGCATATTCATTCTGTGTACTTATCTGAGACTTGGAAAGAGGCAATGTGCCTGTATAACAAGAATATTGATTTCGTAACTAAACGCTCTCGAGTTTGATACTTACGTTGATCGACAGAGAAAGAAATCGAAGCAGAAGCCAAGAAAATTACTGTTTGGGGGTTATAATGTTACATGCGAACAATTCAGGCCTTATTCCTAGAATACGCTTGCAGATTTCTTCCTCGACTGCCTAAGTTCTACATTTAAAGAGCTATTACATGTTAAACACCTTAAACAAGCTTGTAGCAAATTATGTGATCGATATAAACTCTTGCTACATAAGACTTATTTATATAAGAACTTTCAATTATTGTTGTTGTTTAGTCAGCTGGCCGAAGAAAGTTGTTTTTTTTAGTTGGCTATTTAACATTGGTGTTAGTTTACCCCTAATAGCGTTAATTCAGAGGCTATATAAAGACTGTCAAGCTGCTGTTAAGACAGAAAAAGGTTATCAGCTGCCTTCTATATAACCAAAGGCTTGAGACAAGGCTGTAGCATATCCCCTACCTTGTTTAAAATATATATCCAGCAGATACTGAATAATTCATGTCGAGGAATGGGAATTCCAGTTGGAAATGAGACAGTGCACTCGTTGCTATTTGCAGACGATCAGGTGATAATTGCGCAATGTCGAGAAGATGCAAAATTTATGGTAAGGAAACTCCTTGAAGCATTTGAAGCAGGGGGACCGAAAGTTAATATGAGTAAAACCGAATACCTGGTGATAGGTGGAGATGGACGAAATATAAAGTTGCCCCAAGGAATAATTAAAATAGTGAAGGAGTTTAAATATTTGGGGTCGGTTTTGCAGGAGACTGAAAATTGTAAAGCGGATATAGATTATAGGATAATGCAGGGTAGAGGAGCAATAAAGATGTTGAATGGAGTGCTATGGAGCAGGACAATAACAATGCAAACAAAAAAGAGAATTCTTCAGGTTATAGTGGAAAGTATATTGACATATGGGCTGAAGGTTGGAGTCTATCGGAAGGCCAAAAAAGTAAGATACAGGCAGTTGAAATGGACGGCATAAGGAGAGGTGCTAGAATATCCAGGCTGGAAAAGAGAAGAAACGAGGATGTTAGAAGGATAATGAACATGGAAGAATCGGTGATTGCAAGAATTGAGAATAGACAACTTCAGTGGTATGGTCATGTAAGGAGGATGGATGAGGGGAGGTGGCCAAACGTGCTACCTCAGTGGTCTCCAGCTGGTAGAAGGAAACGAGGAAGGCCTAGAAATTCATGGAGGGCTAGAATATTGAGGATGATGAATGATAGGGGACTAAATGAGCAGGATTGGAATGACAGACGCAGATGGAAAATGGGAATAAAGGTTAACCATTGAAAAGTGGAGAGGCCCTCAAAAGTAAAGTAAGTATTTAACGACGCTGTATCAACTACTGTATTGGTGATAGCGAGGTGGTATTTGGCGAGATGAGGCCGAGGATTCGTCATAGATTACCTGGCATTCACCGTACGATTGGGAAAAACCTTGGAAAAAACTCAACCGGGTAATCAGCCTAAACGGCGATCGAATCCGCGCCCGAGAGTAATTTCAGACTGGCAGACAAACGCTTTAATCGACTGAGCCACGCCAGTGGCCATCTGTACCTCACAAGTGACGCCAACAAGGCATCTTCAACATCTTTTCCTAAATCTAAAGTCTACACGGACTAGGTCTACAAAACTGAAGAACCAAACCTAATACTGTACTCCAACCACGAGAAAGTCTCCAGGGAATGAAACGAAAGGGGTGATGCTGTGAATGAATGTTGATGTCATAAGATGTCATAAGGCCACACACGTGGGTACTCGTATCTCTACTGGCTATCTCTCAAAGCACAAACCATAACACATTTTTATACTACCCTAGTTACAAAATTAGATCACTGTTAATCTCTTGGATAGCTATTCATAGACATTTCGCTAGCCTGGGCTATGAGCGTGCTAAACAGGATTCATATCATATCATATTGAAGTGTGCTGTGTAATTGAAACGTGTTCCTGTCAGTGAAGCTTTATAGTTTATAGTGGCAGTGCTAAGTATTTGAACAGTGAAATGTTTTTGAAGTGTTAGTGAAATCAGGATAGAATCAGTGAAATGTGTCGTAGTTCCATTGCAGTGAGTGAGTTGACAGCGAAATGAGTGTAATGTTGAAAGGCACTTGTGCAGATATGAACATATACTCGTGGGTTTTAGTTCGATCTTAGTTTTAAGATACAAATTAGAATATTTCAAATGTTATTTTAAGTGATCGTTTCATTTAATTTAGTATATTCCCTGTTGTTGTTGTTGTTGTTGTTATTATTATTATTATTATTAGTATTAATTATTAGTATTATTATTAATTGTATTTTTAATTAATTAATAAGTTTATTGTCATTATTGAGTGTAATTAGTTACCACTGCCACCGGATATATACCCATTACAGTGTGAATAAATACATACACATACATATCGCTGACACGGGTGTATGAATACGAAAAATGTTAGTTCCTGATCATCCACCGAAAGCCCGCGCTAAGAATGTCTATGAATACGGCCCTTGGTCTTTTAATCCTTCCGTACAGGAAATAACATATGGACGAGAGCGCATGATTTTTAAACTGACGTTATAACTCTAACATCACCTACCTACTTCGCTTCAATAGATGGCGCAATAGTAAGCACATTCCTTTCACGGTTTATCTCCTGGTTGGAGAACAGTAAACGAAGAGGGACACGAAACAGCCAATAATTATCCCTCTCTCTTCCTTGGCGCTCCTTCACAACGTTCATTTGCATCCACGAAACAACACACCTGCATAGCAACGTACTCAAGGCCAAACTGAATAACAACGCCACCAGAACCACCCTCCCTCGACCGCACGTACACTTGCTGTTGACTGAAACGTAGTATTGTATCAATACTTTTTGTTTATGTATTTCTGCCCTTTGGGATTCTTCTATTCTAAAACAAAATTCTTTCAAGATTCCCTCATTCCTATTTCAAGATTCAATCACATGAGGAGTAATACGTTATACCCGTTTCACTTTTTCACTAAATATCACGTGCATGCGCAATTAATACACAATTTTTGTAACTTCCGTTAAGTGTATCAATACTTTCTACACTCACTGTACACTCGCAATTAAACAGCTACATAATTAAAGAAACCAATTCAGAAAACGAGAGAAATATGAATAGCAATAATAAAATTATCTCGTAGGATTGTGCAAATGTATGCATTCACAGCCGCATAACTTAATATGAAACGCTGTGTTTTGCTGTCGGCACCAATTAAATATTTACTGACAATCCGTTGTTTCGTTTTATATATAATTTTCATCCTCGATTTTCCTCATATTTTGAATTAGCTTTCATCATCCATTATGTCGGTCTAGGTGGCGCAGTCGTAGAGTGCTGGCATTCTGTGCCCGAGGTTGCTTGTTCGATTCCGGCTCAGGTCGATGGCACTTATGTGTGTTTAAATGTTACACGTCAGTAAATTTACTAACATGTAAAAGAACTGCCAGACAAAATTCTGACACATCAGCGACGCTGATATAACCTCGGCAGTTGCGAGCGTCGTTGAATAAAACGTAATTTACAATTCTTCGTTTATTACTCAGCGTGGAAATATATAAAGCTTAAATTTAATATAATCAAATGCCAGAGTCAGTACTATTGGGTTCGGTTCCTGTCGAGAATGAAAGTTTTACACATTTAAACGGTCCCAGCCGGCAGTGAGAAGAATATTTAGTTCATAATTGTGAATGTCTAAAGTCGTTACGTAATACTGATGCTTGTCATTACGTCAAACGAGAAAAGCAAAGCGTATAAAAGAGTACTAGAATAATATTCTGTCATATTAATGAGTACTCCACAATCACTGATAAACATTTATTTTTTTGTCGTTGACTACCAGTAATTTAAATACTCAACCCGCAATAGTGACGGCCTAGACCAGCCGTGGCGAAAATGTGATCGTGCGCCGAGCCACTGTGTAACCTGCAACGTGCATAGCACCTATGGAGGGAGGCGGACACCCGAAGGGGAAGTGAAGCAACTGTCTGACTTATTAACGGATTTCATTTTCCTTAGTCAAGCACTCAAATATAATTTTATACCGTACAAGGCTACAAACTGATGTTTAGTACGTGTAACGAAGAAATAAATGAATAAAAAAACATAGGACACATTATCACAACCTAAAATTAACTGTCTTCAGAATGTCTCTGCGACAGAGTTTCAAAATCAGGAATTATGTCAGTTACTGCCAGTCATGAAGGTATTTGTCTGTCAGTCGTAATCTAAATTTGGTTTTTACTATTTTCATTGTTGAAAATAATTTTTTACAAACGTAAGTTAAAGCGAACATGACTTCAACAGAGCAAGCGAATGAACGAAGCTTGGGATTTTTTTTTTTTTTGGCAAAGATTTGAAAAGTTTAAAAATTTTCAAGTCCTTACATATAAGTTTCATTTAACATCACGTTGTAAATCTGTGAGTTTAAATTGAAGATCTAACCCTATTATTCGTACATCTGCTGAAAAAGGATCGACGTACACATTTTAATGTTTCATGAGTAACATGTAGTATAATGCCGTTTTATGTTAAACAACCGTTTTCCTCGTAATATTTGTGAACAAATCATACATTTAATATTCTCATCATATTGACAGCAAAAAAATGCGTCCTCCCATCCTACTTTGAAACTTTCGTTTTTGTAGAGGTACATGGTTTCGAGAGAGACATTGCGACGATACGCCACTCGCAGGTCAGAGGCAAATACAAATGGAACGGAGTTTGACTCCAGTGAGAGGGTGGGGGGTTGGAGAAGGTAGGAAGCAAGAGAAATGCATAGCTATCATTGCGAGCCACAATGTGCTCGTGAGTCACATTTTCGCCACGGCTGGCCTAGACTTTCAGTACAGGCGAAGTGAGTTTCAATGCAAGGCCTTACATGGTACGTACGCACTAGTGAAATCTTGTATTCGCAGCCGATGAATATAACCATACAGTTCATCGTATCGTATTACATACACACAAACATTTCATCGCCAGATTTGGCATCGTCTTACGTAGACGTTATTAAAAAACGGACAGCTTGGAGTTGGAAATTGACCCAGAAAGCTAAACTAACAAACGAAGTCAAATAGCCCATCAAGGTTATATTGATTATTAAACGCGCAATGTAAGAACACTTTGAAGAGACGAGAGTTTATCGAGAGGAGGAATAATTTCTCAGTGCTACAACCGATAGCAACAGGTAGATTTCGACTGCTAGCACTTCTATTCCCAAACAAAGCAGATCAATATGTTTCATAGTTGTACTAGGAAAATCGCAGGTAATTGAATTGGGACATCAGCGCTTGCTGTACAATTAACGATAAAACCATACCGAGACTGTCAATAAATGGGTCGTTTATTAAGTATAGTGACACTGTAAAATATCTTGAATTATTGTTGGACAGAAATCTGAATTGAAATAGTAAAGTAACTCACATCTGTAAGAAAGTATTTTCATTGCTTAGTCTCTAAATCATTTCCGAAATTGTCTGCCTCTTTCCATTAAAAAACATTATTCAATTGCTAGTGATGTCACTATTTGGTTACTGCGATTCTTTCTTGACAAATACAGGGACATCATTTTATTTTTACTAACATTTTTAATACTAACTTGCCTATACCTCTGGATCAACGCCGTTTGCTACCCTCTTCCACGACTGGAGTTCGATGATACTGGCGTAATATACAAACAAATCACTTCACTAGGTATAGGAGGGAAGAAAAGTACTTCATCCATTTACGTAAACTAGGAAATATCGCGCTTTTGAGTTTCATCATTTTCATTAGGTTTTGTCTAATCAAAATACAGTACAGTATTAACAATAAGTGTTTTTACTCAAGAACTGAGCTGTCCATGTGGTCGTGTTCATTATGCAGTGTATATTATACTGTCTACAGCACATTAGCGTACAATATAGAGAATGAAGTTAAATGAAAAATAATCATAATATGGATATTTAAACACTTTTTTTTTAAATGGTGGCCGTTCATTTCGATACAGGCTTCAGTTCTAATGTGCATATTATCGCTCTATAGACTATTGTACCTAATCCCAATTACCAATTTCGTTCTTCGTACTAGTAACTCATGTTGAAATAATTCTGTACCTACTCTATAAAAGAGTACCTTATGTACTGTAAATTCAATCTTCACTTCTGCCCAATCCGAAAAGATAAAATTACTCACATGCTATCTACTGTCCGTCCAAGTGGTTATGTCGTAGGGTCGTAGAAAATCACGTGACAGTTAATTTCTTAACGAAGCCCTTTTATTTAAGCTATTTTAAACAGTTGTATAATATTACGTAGACGTCCAATTCCTAACAGAAATTAATGTTCTCAGAAAAGAGCTAAGACAGCCCAGCCACTAGCTGGCGAATAAAAGCTGGTGAGGGAAACCGGGATACGACGTAGGCAAATGGACGACAGTACCTGTACGAAAATGATTCAATATTGAAAGCTTTTTCGTCACTGGAAAACGCGAACATATTTTTGGAACGTACTGTTTACTATGACCGTAACGCTATTATGACTGTATATGCGGTCCTGTGGAGGACGGTTGAACTTCATTAGTAGAAGGGGTGGGAGCGAAGTACATTAAAAAACTCGGGTACAATAAAAATTGAAGTAAAAATAAAATGATGTCCCTATATAATTGTCAATTTAACTGAAAGACTACAAGTGTTCATATTGTGTGTGTCCGCTTCATCTGCAATAATCGTAGATTTGACGCTATAATGCCATCTTTTGAAGCTCTCTCATGGATCCTTCTAAACGAGCGAACAACAGCAAATTCTTTATTTGTTCTATTTCGAATGTTACTCACTTTTACTCCAAAATATTTGAGACCTCGCTTTGAATATCTTACAACGTTACGAAATCAACATATTTCCTTAAATAATACATACTGGTAAATTATTTTTTGTTGTAACGATGGTAATTTAAGATGTTGACCGAACTCTAATAATGTAAAACTATAAATATGGTTATGATGTAACTATAGGAAGCTTGTCTTAAAATAATGCGAAATAACTATGCATAATCAGTGGAATTAAAATTTTATTTACAGATTTCTTTTTATAATATAAAAAGTTAAGCAATTATCTGAAGATCTATATTAAAAAATTGTTAGGTTGCAAAAAATAATTAATGTAACGTATTTATTAACCTTTAAAAATTGCAAAATTATGTTGTTACAAACAAGAGCCCCATATAAATATACATTATCGTCCATTAGTGTGTAAACATTTGTGTTTACATTGAATTATATTTGTACTTATTAAATATGTTACAAATGTAAAATAAAATAATTAACCTACAGGCTAATTTATAATTAAGATGAATTTAACTGTATACTGAAATACTTGAAATTTAATTTCAACAACGCGATATTTGTATGAGTTTCTGGCTGATTTCTTATTATACAATTTTGTTAACTCTTATGGTGCCATAAAAGGACTTGTAAGAAACATGGACATCGCAACGAAGTGAAGGAAAGCAACTAGAATCATTTGAAATGTGGATATGGAGAAGAATGGAAAGTGTGAAGTGGACAGACAGAATAAGAAATGAAGCTGTGTTGGAAAGTGTGGGTGAAGAAAGAATGATGCTGAAACTGATCAGAAAGAGAAAAAGGAATTGGTTGGGACACTGACTAATAAGAAACTGCCTACTGGAGGTTGCACTGAAGGAATGGTGAATGGGAGAAAAGCTCGGTGCAGAAGAAGATATCAGATAATAGACGATATTAAGATACTGTATATGGATCATACGCGCAACTAAGATAAAGGCACAAAAAAGGAAAGATTGAAGAATGCTGGGTTTGCAGTGAAAGGCCTGCCCTTGAGTAGGAAACTACGAATGAAAAATAAAAACTATAAAAGCAAAAGACATTACGTAAAATATAAATAAGTTGAATTTTTCTAATATTATTCGCTAGACGATTATTTAGCATGGATTAGTGCGCGCATAAAATTCATATTCAAACAGAAAATATTTCCTTACAAATTTTCCATGTACAAGATAATATATAGGCTTACTTTTATTTATGTTCCAAGTTTTTGGTTTGTAGGCCTATTTGTTATGAAAGAGACATTTTGCTTCGTGGTGAGGCCTAGGCTAGTAAATAAAAAAAAAGTATTTTAGTGGATGTATAAAAATTAAAAAAAAAATGTACAATCCGCTTGTCGTCTACGAATACTAACATTTTGCAATGTAATTCACTTATATATATATATTAGTTTGTCAGTAAATGTGTAGATATTTTTCATTACCGGTACATTATACCAACAGTAGAGAATAAGATGAATCCATTTTGATGGTGGCGATCCTAATTCAATCATATTCATTGTAGCCTAACTGAATATTTATATTCGTATGCATGTATATTTCAGTAGGCCTTACTATTTTTCTAATGAATTTAGACTATAATCATGAAAATTACATTTCTATGATACTTTACAGGTTTAGTACATTTAAAATGAACAACTCTAACAAAATGGCGCAGATGGAAAAGGACATGTTAGAAACATTCATATTTAAATTTGTTAAGGTGCATTTTATTGCGAAATATTTAGCTTCATCAGGTTCGATTTTTACCAGTGTAACGTTAAAATTATAAGATAAAATCCTACGAACTCGTACTTTTTTGTAGTTGTAAATATGGAGTGCCCTAAAACTTCAATTAAAGTTACCAACAGTTATTATTTACAGAAAATTTACGCTACAAATTTTTACCCCGATTATTCGCAGTAATACAGATTATAGCCTACATGCAACTTTTCTGAAATAAGGCGTTATGAAAGTTTTAATGAAATATCTTTTCTTAAAATTTGACTACAAGGCAACATATTAAATATTGAATAATACACACTTTGATAACAGCGGTACGGTTTTAATTTTAATCCTATTAAATACGTGAGATTGGAATATTTTATAATACCTTTTTATCCATTTTGTAATTTATTTGAAACATAATAATAGAAGTACGAATAACACAAAAGACATACGTATTAATGTACATTTGTAAACAGAAAGCATGAATATAATATGTATATATGATATTTTATTCTTAAAAGAATCCCAATACTAAACGCTGTTTTGTATATTTTCTTATATTCCAAAACAAACTTAAGACAATTGCGTCAGATGCAAGAGAGTTTTCAATTTAATTATGTAATTTTATTGCAATTAAACGTCTTTTAACGATATTTAAATTCATGTACCGGTAATTAGCTGTTTGAATTTAGATTGATTATTTATATGACACTTTGTAACTTCATCCTGACTCTTACCTTGTAGATGAATCAATACGATAGACATACCTAACCCTATCTGCTGATGTTTACAAGGGATTCGTTATGAACACGTGTTCAAAGTTGTATGTAAATACAGTCTCCAATAAAATTGGAATTTGTAATATCATAATAGTAGACAGGTTTAAAAGTGCAGTGACTTACCAGGATAGGCTATTTCTTCTCGAAATTTATTCTTGCAGGTTTCTAGTATCTTCTTCCAGATTCTTCAGATGTTACATTGTGAACTTTTTCACATTTTGTAGCGTTTATTTAAAATTCTACACTGATTGTTCACAAAAATATTCAATTCTGTTAATATTTTGTATATGTGAATTGTTGACTTATAATAAAATAGTATGCATTTCTTCTTACATTTAAGCATCGATCAGGTAGAGAAGGGTGCACGTTATTGTTGAGGAGCAACGGTCTTTCTTATATTTTAAATTTAATTATGATTTTAAAGACTCGTACACCGTATATTAGTATTGCAAGGACTGATGAATATATTACAGAATGCGTAAGCTTACATTGTTAATTCAAAATGTTTATTTAAGAAGTTAATGCAATATTTTGAAAAGGAGTTCAATGAAAGAAAACAGTATATGAAGATTAGTTCGCAACAATTTTGAACTAATTTCTAGGCTTAAATTTGGTCACAAATCACGAACATTATTTAAAACTGAATTAAATGTACTTCTTATACACATAAACAACTTTTTGACCTGTGTTTACACACGACTTATTTTGCATGGTATAGAGGCGACGTGCGTCAGCACACCCTAGCGGCAAGCAGCCGCAACACACGCAGACTTGACTGGCCCGCAACCGGCCAAACACTGAGCGCGCTCTTCGTCGGTGCGCGAGTCCAAGTTCAGTGCTGGGTAGGGATAGGCGTGCGCCGTGGTGCAGTCCAGACGTCGCGGAACTATCGCAATGTTCCAACATAGCCCTAAAATTGAATACCCCCCGGAATAAGGGTCTAAGTACAAAGGGAAACAATGCACCATATACCTTTATTCCGGGAGGTTTTCAATTCAATCACTGATCACATAGAATCCCTTTACTTGTTTTATTATGTCGTTAAATTAACACGACTTTCAATAAATCGATCATTATTCATGAAGGTACAAATAGCAATACAATGGAACCCCGATAATATGACCCTGTTTATTAAGCTATCTTATATTAGCCTATATCATACTCCAATCATACTGATTTAAACTATCACTGACTACATTGTTACTCCTTTCTTTTAGACTTATCATCCTGATTGTGCTGTATTTTCAAAATTGTCTCATAATAATCTCTTTCTATTATCTAATATCATTTGAAATATATTAACATTCTATGTATTTTAGCTTAATTCTGCTACACAGTTTATTTCAGTGTTTAATTAATAGTTCATAGTATTTTGTTGTTTAATTCGTAAATAACTCTTGTATACATGTAACTCTCATCTAAATCAAATTGTTGAATTCTTTGTAAGTTCATGCATATGTATATACACTTTTTGCTGGTTGAGTGTAAGAGAAGGCCTTACGGCCTTAACTCTGCCAGCTAAAATAAATCATTATTATTATTATTATTATTATTATTATTATCATAAGCAATATCAGTCTTCGTATTCCTGCTAAGGGTTTAAGATTTCATAAATATATATATATATATATATATATATATATATATATATATATATAATTTGAACTGGTAATGGAAATTACGGGAAAACGGCTGAACGGATTTTAATAAATGGCCCCTCATATTGAAGCTTGGAATCCAAAGTTTTTCGGAAAAGTAATAGTTTTCAGTGAAATGTCAATTTTCCTACATAATTTTCCTATTTTCCAAAATCCACTGTTGTCAGTTTTGAGAACTAATTTTATCGAATCACGGCCGACTTGATTGAATTTCAGAACAAAGCACACACTACAATAAACAATAGGCTATTACACGAAGGCCATGACCTGCAGGATTGCCGATATATTTAGTGCTCAATTCAATTTGTTATTAAAAACAGATTCTGCAGTGTATAATTTTCTGAGTACAGCTGTGTATTGGATATTCAAATCTACGAAACTTGAGGTGGTTTGATGACATTATTATCATTATAAATTAAATATTATTATAGTTCATATCATGATGCATCTATTTTTCATTAATTGTACATAATATTGATGACATGAAAGTGAAACGTTTTGAGGTTATGTAAGTAAATGTAGAGAATATCTTAATTTAGATCTTCATTTCTATAATTTACTGAGTGGCTGCTATATATAACTACAAAACTTACGTAAGATAATAATATTGTTATTAAAAATCAAATATTTTTATACTTATTAGCCCAGTGGGGTTGGGTCTTTTTCATATACTTAATGGCGGTGTATTGTAGATATTGATATGTGTCATTGTCTTCAGTATTGGCTCGACAGAGCGCAAAAATTACAGTTCCTAAGGAAAGATCAAAAGGTATTACTTACTGATAAAATAAGAGGCCTAGAAAATTTTATAGTCTCCAGATCATTTCAGCAAGATCTCTTAGTAGGATAAAATGATTTTACGCTCTACATTTCAAGTTCTACATGCAGCAGCTATACGAAAATGCTATTGTTCGAAAGCTTAGCAAACCTAACATTTTTTTAACTTTTGCCTACAATCCACAATGACCTGAAATAGCTACTGCTATCGTCCTGACATTGATACTTGCGTTTTCGCGTTGAAACTCAAAAACTGAAGTTGGATAGGTTCAAGAGAAAGTATTTGGGCTAAAAAAAATCCATTCAGAGGGAGTATGTTTCATTATTATGGAAGCAAATAACTATCAAAAAGACAAGTATTCTTCATTGAAAATAAATCTGAAAAATTTTTATTTGAACGTCTAACGAACTTAGTTTGCAGCAGCATTTGCTGCACAAGCCACTAGTTGTTTTATAACAGGAATCCTAAATCTCTCTCTCCGGTCTGCAGATGCATTAAATATGCTAATTTGCATGGATTCAACTTGGATCCATTTAATGTGTAGTATATCTTTGAGTTTTTATGTCAGTATTATTAATTATGCCATTTGTTAAGATATGTATCATACTATTCTTGTCAATTACATATCTTTATAATATTACTCATATTATTCCAGGCTTCATTTTTTTAATTAACTCACTGATCTAATTTTAATAATTATTTGTCCATTTATTTGTTGCATTTGGTCAATTGATAATGTAGACTATTCCATTATTTCAATTATCTCATTGTACTAATTTTATAATTATTTATGCTATTCTACTCTGTTGCATTTGATCAATTATTGATGTAGACTATTACCACAGTCCACTATATACAGTCGCGAAGCTTGAGCAAATCTCGTGATAAAGCGCTCCAAGCGGTTAGCAACTAGAAACAATAGACTGTCCACGGTCGACTTTGGGCTGAATCGTATTTCCATCGAGTGCTAGCTCGTTGCGTATTTCACATTGATGCTTGTGAAATATTCGTTATTGGTTGTAATGAAAATGCTAATGGCTAAAATACAATAATTGCAATAATAATATTTTACTAGAGACGTAGAAAAATTAAGTTTGTTTTAATGAAATTTATTGATCACGTTTTATTTTCAATTCTGGTAGGATTATTATTGCTTAGGCCTACTTTTTTTTTCAAAGGATATGTTTTTAATTATAGCTGTTAATTTTGTTGTTATTTTTATTTGTTACTTTATTAGAGACGTAGAAAAAGTCTGTTACAATAAAATTCATTGATCACGTTTTATTTCCAATTCTGGTGTGATTATTATTGCTTAACCTCAACTACGTAAGCCTACACTACAAGTACCGGCACACGTACATAAGTTAATCCATTAATTCATATTTCCATTATTATTGTTGTAAAGGGAAATGCAAATTAATATTTATTGGTTTCATAGTTAATTATCGTATAATCTTGAATGAGTGAAGCGATTATAGTAAATTTCAGTTCGTTTTGCACAAACAAAAATAATATTAACCTATTTCTTGCAGGTATCTTCGAGTTTATGGTGGAATTTAATATACTCCATTAAAATAATAAATTAACTTTATGCATTTAATATTTCAATAATGGAAGGAAGGTGTTAATTTTTCCAAAAGAACACAACGAAAGTGTAACATATTTTGTCGGCTGCTAGGAGAGAGATCTGCGATGACGAGGCGATAGTAGCGATCCTAGTGGTGGGCAACTATCCATGTTTGCATTTTTACTACATATTGAGCTTCGCGACTGTATATAGTAGACTGTGCTATTATATTGTTTGTCTTTCATCTCGTTACCATTTTCTATCATTCATTCTCATCATCATTTGTTGTTTTGTTCTGTTTTGTATCGTGCTAAACTGTAATTGGCCTTGTGCTGTTGTTTTGCACGTTAATATTCTAAATAAATAAATAAATAAATAAATAAATAAATAAATAAATAAATAAATAAATAAATAAATAAATAAATAAATAAATAAATAAATAAATAAATAAAATAAATTATTATATATATGCTATTTTCTACTGGTCCCTTGACTTTGGCTACATGAAAATATATGAAATTTAATACCTGATACGCTTGTCATCCCATTTAAGAAACCCTCTTTCATCGTCTGATGATTCTTAAAATATATTTTAAACAGTATTGAGGAAATGCTCCTGGAATTCTCAATTTATCGTTGTACCTGCAGTCCTGCACGTATGGGGCTGTATGTCTGGTACTGCACGTTGTTATTCCAAGCTAGAAGGTGGAGCATCCTTTTAGATTTTCTGTGTTTATCTAAAGCTGGTTGTAGTTACACTAACTAGAAATTAGTGGATTATTATTAGACTTTGAATTGCAGGTCCCAGTCGGATACAGGTCAACTGATAGCGGAGGATTGAGAGGAGGTGAGGTAGCAGGCTAGGTTTATTTACTTTTTCCATCTATCGGATCTATCATTTGCGCCATCTGTCTAGATCTACTTGGAGGTTTCGTACGCAAAGTACTAGCACTAAAGTTGGGAGAATTGAGAGAACTGGAAGTCATAGCGGTGTCGAAAACGAAATTCAAATGGATTTTTTTAATGTACGTTTTTAACTTTATTCCACGAAAAAAAAAACCTTACAAGAAGATATATAATATATATATTATATATATCTTTTGAAGAGCTAAAATGCGTCACAATTGCAGGCAATATATATATATATATATATATACAGCCTTAACCCAGATTTTCCCACCGTCCTTTTTTAAGGACAGTTGCAATGCCTTCGGATATTATGTCATTGTTGGTGTTAGGGACTTTTATAAGTTGTGCGATAATGTTGGTAGTATTTGTTAGCTTTAGAAAATATACGTTCCTTGTTTCAGTTTATTTCAACATCATTTAACCGATTTTTGAGAGTAACTAATGTGATACTCTATTTTTATCACAAAAAAATTTTGGGCTTATGTGGGTTAAATTATGGATTAAAAATTTATTATATGATTTCGAAACATCTATATTTAAAAAAGTGTAACATTTACATTAAAATTTAAAAAATAGATACATGTATGATACGCTATTTAAATTACTATCATATTTTGGATTGATATATTTTAATTACCTTACAATTCGATTAGCCTATATTTCATTTTATTCTAAGTTTATTCTTTTATTATCAAGTTACCCAGAAAACTTTCAATCTTACTTTTTTCTAATATCAAATTCTTACTATATACAATACTCGAGTCATTGTCATTTTAAGTACGAAATGGAAATATAATCATTGGAAATTTATCTTTCGAAGAGGTGGAGAAGTTCAAATATCTGGGAGCAACAGTAACAAATATAAATGACACTCGGGAGGAAATTAAACGCAGAATAAATATGGGAAATGCCTGTTATTATTCGATTGAGAAGCTTTTGTCATCCAGTCTGCTGTCAAAAAATCTGAAAGTTAGAATTTATAAAACAATTATATTACCGGTTGTTCTGTATGGTTATGAAACTTGGACTCTCACTTTGAGAGAGGAACAGAGGTTAAGGGTGTTTGAGAATAAGGTGCTTAGGAAAATATTTGGGGCTAAGAGGGATGAAGTAACAGGAGAATGGAGAAAGTTACACAACACAGAACTGCACGCATTGTATTCTTCACCTGACATAATTAGGAACATTAAATCCAGACATTTGAGATGGGCAGGACATGTAGCACGTATGGGCGAATCCAGAAATGCATATAGAGTGTTAGTTGGAAGACCGGAGGGAAAAAGACCTTTAGGGAGGCCGAGACGTAGATGGGAAGATAATATTAAAATGGATTTGGGGGAGGTGGGATATGATGGTAGAGACTGGATTAATCTTGCTCAGGATAGGGACCAATGGCGGGCTTATGTGAGGGCGGCAATGAACCTCCGGGTTCCTTAAAAGCCAGTAAGTAAGTAAGTAAGTAAGTAAGTAAGTAAGTAAGTAAGTAAGTAAGTAAGTAAGTAAGTAAGTAAGTAAGTAAGTAAGTAAGTAAGTATTAACTTCATTTATTGAAAACAATAGTCTATATTAAGCTACTGTAAACTTAATTTTCACCACTAACAGGAGTTTTACTCAAGATTTATATTTAAGGACATAATCATTGTTATCTAAAACTTGTTTCTCTAATATCAATATTATTATTATCTTATTTTTTGTGAGAAAATGTAGATCTTTCGTTATTACAATACATTGCTGTAGGGATTTTATTAGATTTTATTACGCCTACAGTTCACGTAATATTTATCTTCGCTGGTTTAGAATTTTACTTCAGTTGCATATCTGTAATCATTGGTTGGTAAATCCAGACAAAAGGACGGAAAATCGGGGCGTAATTATCCCATTCCTATGGGCCGTTTTTCCATTGGAAATTTTTACATGGGTGAAAATGACTAGTAAATTTTGCTTGATACCCTCTCACTCCAGTACAAAGTTATCGTAAGCGAAGTAAATCCAGGACATAGGACTCATATCTCGACATACCTACAAAATGAAGTCACACTAAGGATTTCCATCACTCTGACCTGGGTTCGAATATGCGAACCTCGAAACTAATGGCGCTTATTACAGTCCTCGATCACTGAAGAGCGGAGAATTAAATGTTGAACCTTTCATATACACTTCAACAAAAACAAGTAAAATCATGGAAGATATACACAGCCAAGAAAAAAACAACATTCAATCTGTACTTGAAAGAAACGTAGCAGGATGATGAAAGGCGATGAAAAGGAAATGATTATAATGTTGGCAGATGAGCCTTTCAATTTTAATATAAATATAACGTGTAGCCTTAAAGCTGATTAGGGAAAGAATAATATAAAGACCACTTTGCTGGTCAGAAAGTCATTAACATACAAAATGTATGCATTTAATTTCCTCTCACATTGTATAACTTTCGAGGAGATGAATGGGTAATGCAAGAACTGGAGTGTGTAACTCTGTTCACTTATGTAAGCCAATCTAGCAATTTCTTTCAGCTTAATTTTAGCGCACCGTTGGTGGAATGAATAGATGAAGAATTTTCATGCCATGAAACCCTGTTCAAGTCTCGGAAAGTGGCGAGAAATGTGGTATTACGATAAATTTTCCCAGAGAACTACAGCTATTTTCAGATTTTTAATTATTCTCAACCCTTAACCCGAAATACAGGCCTGCAGGTCGATATGGTATTTTTTTTCTTGAATATTTGCAACACTGTTTAATATTATGTCTTATCCTTTGAATTATATTTTCTTTAGTTCTTCTTTAGGTGTGCTGTGGTGTTCAGAACATTGTTGTTGCTGTTTCTTATTAGAGTAGGTATCTGATTGTATTTTCTGATACATTTTCCGGTCTTACAGATCGGTATATCGTATTATTTAGTAGTTCTTCAACTTCAATATTGTTGTAAGTTTTATGTTTAATTTCTTTCAATATTGTTATAAGTAAGTTCTGTGTTTAATTTCTTTCAATATTGTTGTAAGTATGTTTTGTGTTTAATTTCTTTCAATATTGTTGTAAGTATGTTTTGTGTAAGTAAGTTTTGTGTTTAATTTCTTTCAATATTGTTGTAAGTAAGTTTTGTGTTTAATTTCTTTCAATATGGTTGTAAGTATGTTTTGTGTAAGTAAGTTTTGTGTTTAATTTGTTTCAATATTGTTATAAGTATGTTTTGTGTAAGTAAGTTTTGTGTTTAATTTCTTTCAATATGGTTGTAAGTATGTTTTGTGTAAGTAAGTTTTGTGTTTAATTTGTTTCAATATTGTTATAAGTATGTTTTGTGTAAGTAAGTTTTGTGTTTAATTTCTTTCAATATGGTTGTAAGTATGTTTTGTGTAAGTAAGTTTTGTGTTTAATTTCTTTCAATATTGTTATAAGTATGTTTTGTGTAAGTAAGTTTTGTGTTTAATTTCTTTCAATATTGTTGCAAGTAAGTTTTGTGTTTAATTTCTTTCAATATTGTTGTAAGTATGTTTTGTGTAAGTAAGTTTTGTGTTTAATTTCTTTCAATATTGTTGTAAGTATGTTTTGTGTAAGTAAGTTTTGTGTTTAATTTCTTTCAATGTTGTTGTAAGTAAGTTTTGTGTTTAATTTCTTTCAATATTGTTGTAAGTAAGTTTTGTGTTTAATTTCTTTCAATATTGTTGTAAGTATGTTTTGTGTAAGTAAGTTTTGTGTTTAATTTCTTTCAATATTGTTGTAAGTATGTTTTGTGTAAGTAAGTTTTGTGTTTAATTTCTTTCAATGTTGTTGTAAGTAAGTTTTGTGTTTAATTTCTTTCAATATTGTTGTAAGTATGTTTTGTGTAAGTAAGTTTAGTGTTTAATTTCTTTCAATGTTGTTGTAAGTAAGTTTTGTGTTTAATTTCTTTCAATGTTGTTGTAAGTAAGTTCTGTGTTTAATTTCTTTCAATATTGTTGTAAGTAGGTTTTGTGTTTAATTTCTTTCAATGTTGTTGTAAGTTAGTTTTGTGTTTAATTTCTTTCAATATTGTTGTATGTTTTGTGTTTGTTTAATTTGTTTCCGGTTATTAGTTTTTATTATGTCCCACAGTTATTTCAAACACATCCCACCATATCCGGTATGCTCACAGATCCTAATTTTCGGAAAATAATGCAGCATTGACTAGAAGATGAAGATGAAAATGAAGTAGGTGGATGTTCACATTTCGAATATTTTCCTAAACCCTAATCAGACTGAAACACAGATTCAGAGTCTGACGACGAATTGTTAGAAAAAGACATATAGTACAAATTCCTAATGAAGTTGCGAGATGAGAATAGAGATGAAACAGTCTTAATACTTCTCCAACAAATAACGTATATCTTAGAGAAGACAAGTTTGTATGGTACAGCCAACTCCAACAAAAAACCAGAAAAGCGCCTTCACGTAATATTATTCTAGGTCTGCCTGGTATTACCACATCTGCTAAAGATTTCAGTAGTATAGTTACTCCTGTAGACATCTGTAACCTGCTTAAGGTTAAAAAAGGTAATTTTTTTCTTCCACCATGTTAATAATGGCAGTTGACTTAATAGATAATAAAAAAAATGTCAACATACATGCCCAACTTGGAGTCAGGCCACACAGGGAAAAAAACGCTGGAGGAGAGGGATTCTATCCGGTGCTGTGGACTGAACTTCGGCGTAGCTCAATGGTGAGAGCGCTTGGTACGTAGAACCAAGGCCTAGGGTTCGATCCCCGGCGCCGGAGCGAATTTTTTTCCTCTAACATTAATTGAACCTTTATGGTCACCGAATGAAGGGCAACTATCTTCCATGGGGTTCTCTCTCTTTCCCGAAGATCAAATCTATCGAATATTCAACAAGTAACCATAGCTTCATGGAGGTCGCGCCAACGCGTAGTGGCAACATAAGGGAAATGCAGAAAAGCGTGTTATTACAAGGAACGCCAAATGATTTAGGAGCGTGTACAAATAAAAATATATTGTGTGGCAAATTGGATGTGCACAGTTGGAAGCAATTAGAGCTCAAATGTGCGAGGTAGCGAGTCCTGTCGTTAAGAGGATCGCTCTGAAGTCTAAGAGATGTTTTCCAAAGTGGAGCAATGTGTCTGGTTAGTTATAAATAGAGGTGACGAGAGTGACCTCACAGTGATGTTAAGTACGTAAATTATGGAGGAGTCCTAGAGGGAAGTCTTCAAGAACCGCCATACTGTTCATTTATGAATCCATGCAGTTTCCATCTATTTGCTAATATGTGATAACTTCCGTGAGATAAAGATCTTCGCGTAAGCGACATACCCTTGCAAAAAAGGCACTCTACTTGCAAAATAGTATTGAAGATGTACAACATTTTCGTTGGGAGTGGAAAGGTTTGTGAAACTTGCGGGATGATAATATGATACTAAAGAAAATTTATTCTTAAATAAATTCTGTCTTAGAGGTATACGTGCAAATATTTTGAGAGGTAATCTGGTATAGTATACAGAACAGAGGTCTGCATCGGACGTTTTCGCTCGAGCGCCAAGTAGTTCATAGCACAATCCGATACAAAGCGCACATGCATGATGGGTAAAATTGTCGCGAGCGATAAATCCTCGAACGGTATAAGCCGAGCGTTAGACATTCGTTCTTATTACAGTGACGAACTGTGCTGTAACATCATAGATGTTTATCATTTCAAAACTTTGAAGTGTTTAACTAACCTCTTCATAGTACAACTACAAAACTTGCTTTAAAATGTAATATAAATATTGTAGGTAATTCCCCCCCCCCCCCACACACACACACACACACACAGGAGTGATTTTGTTTTTGCCACATCTGGTAGATGTTATTGGATGTAAATGTAATTATTATAAACGGAGAACACAATCACGATAATGCAAGAACAGTATCAAGTTTTTCTAATAATAATAATAATAATAATAATAATAATAATAATAATAATAATAATAATAATAATAATAATAATAATAATAATCTCTAATAAATTAGTGTATCAATCTTTGCGTCTGTAACAGTTGTGCAGCATGATTATTCGTTTTATTTTATTGTCTGTCACGTTATCTCTGTACTAACATTGTTATTAATCTACTGCTACATCAATAATATTTTGTAAAACGTTTCTACATTGTCGCAGTATATAGGCGGAACACTATGTATGGACCGATCATATTATATATGTGGTAAATCAAATATTGAATAAATTATTAATTAGCAATAACAACTGAATATCGAAGTTTTTTTATACTATTCTGTTTATAACTTCATGTAACTGTTTTGGTACGTTCCATTGACTGTTCCATTAAACGTTTGTCATAAACGCAGAAAATAAAGTCTTATTTTTACCATGTGAGCAAAACATACGTGTATCTTATCTGTCGCCTTCCATACAAGATAAGACATGTCGGTGAGATGACCTTGTGCTATGGTTCTATTTATTACGAGCGTATCACGACCGATCGTATCTCACTCGAGGGTACGACACTCGACCGAATTCAAGCGAGCGATTTAACTCCAATGTAGCACTCTGATACAGAACCACATCACGTAAAACGTTTCTCAATATTCGAAGTTATTTTTGGACATGGAAAAATATAATGTTTTAGATTCGTTAATACTTTCAGGCAGTTTCTTTTCCTACGAAATCCTGGCTAGTCACGCTGAGCTCCAGACTTACATGAAGGTCTTTGTAGTGTAACAGGTAAGCAAATAATTTAAGTTGTATCCAAACAGAAACACGCTTGTGATACCTGCTACATTAACACATGAAATTAAATTCATTATTCATTTTGTGCTGTAACACATTTGAATTTTTAACACATGTTTTATTCTCATGAGGATATTAGACTGTAATAAGTCAATGTATCTTACGAGACGTTTTTGTTTACTTTCTCCTCTCGCAATTCTTGCGGAGTGGATGATTGCAGTTACACTCATCCTAGTGCGGAACAATGACCTCATGGACCACTGCTACTTTTGCAGCGTTGCAACACGTTACATTTCGTATTTTCAAAACTATTGCTATTGGAGATATCAGAAATTTATTTAACAAAACTTGTTCACATTGACGTGATCTATTACTTCTGTGATAGTATGTAATAGTTTATTAGTATTTATTATTATTATTATTATTATTATTATTATTATTATTATTATTATTATTATTATTCCAACAAAAGATATGAGAGCCCACAAACTTTTCTATAATAGAAATTCGAAATTTCTTTCACCAGTCTCCAGAAGCATTAACAATGCCAACATGCATGGCAGCGAATTCGATCCTTTCAATGTATAGACTTAGTTTGCCCATGGAAACGATTTATCATTTATGTATTCTTTTAGGCTTTATACTTAATTATCATTGTCTCACAGTATTCTTAGTTATGTATTTTAATCGTCATTATTGTAATTAATTATAATTGTATGTATGTGTGATAATTATTTTTGTATTATGTTTTGTTATATTCTTTGCGCTGAACTGTAATTGGCCACTGGCTGTTGTACAGCACATTAAATATAAATAAATAAATAAATAAATAAATAAATAAATAAATAAATAAATAAATAAATAAATAAATAAATAAATAAATAAAATAAAATAAAAATTATTATTTATAATGCTGAAACTGATCAGGAAGAGAAAAAGGAATTGCTGAGTCACTGATTGGGAAGAAACTGCCTACTGAAGGATGCACTGGAAGGAATGGTGAACGGGAGAAGAGTTCGAGGTAGAAGAAGAATGATATCAAATAAAAGACAACATTAATATGGATCATATGCGGAGACTAAACGGAAGGCAGAAAATAGGAAAGACTGGAGTATGCTGGGTTTGCAGTGAAAGACTTGTCCTTGGACAGAACACTATGAATGAATTATTACTTACTTACTTACTTACTTACTGGCTTTTAAGGAACCCGGAGGTTCATTGCCGCCCTCACATAAGCCCGCCTTTGGTCCCTATCCTGAGCAAGATTAATCTAGTCTCTATCATCATACCCCACCTCCCTCAAATCCATTTTAATATGATCCTTCAATCTAAGTCTTCGTCTCCCCAAAGGTATTTTTCCCTCCGTCCTCCCAACTAACACTCTAATGCATTTCTGGATTCGCTCATACGTGCTACATGCCCTGCCCATCTCAAACGCCTGGATTTAATGTTCCTAATTATGTCAGGTGAAGAATACAATGCGTGCAGTTCTATGTTGTGTAACTTTCTCGATTCTCCTGTAACTTCATCCCTCTTAGCCCCAAATATTTTCCTAAGCACCTTATTCTCAAACACCCTTAACCTATTATTATTATTATTATTATTATTATTATTATTATTATTATTATTTATAATGCTGAAACTGATCAGGAAGAGAAAACGTAATTGGCTGGGCCACTGATTGGGAAGAAACTGCCTACTGAAGGATGCACTGGAAAGAATGGTGAACGGGAGAAGAGTTCGGGGTAGAAGAAGAATGATATCAAATAAAAGACAACATTAATATGGATCATATCCGGAGTGTAAACGGAAGGCAGAAAACAGGAAAGACTGGAGTATGCTGGGTTTGCAGTGAAAGACTTGTCCTTGAACAGAACACTATGAATGAATTATTATTATTATTATTATTATTATTATTATTATTATTATTATTATTATTATTATTATTATTATTATTATTTCAGAACACTACAAAATGTGTTGCACATGCAGGTTACTTGTGCATGTCTAAGTTACACCCCGCTGGCTGCACTCTTCATCCCTGCTAGACCGCAACCCCCTTCTAATATAATTACACTCGTCTCTCCCTTCCAGAGGGAAGAAATAGACCAGACTAGATTCTCCTCCACATCTCTTCTCGCTAATCGATACGCCCCAAAACAAGAATTTCTGTAGTTAAAATGACTTAGTATTGACTTTTCTCGGAAGAGTGAAAAGAGGTGGGGGCAACGTTGTGACAATAGCCAAGTAGGAGACGAGAACGATTAACTCTGCAGCGACAGAGAACTGAGTGAGTGCCATTGACAATGAAGTACTACAGCTTCGGATTGGAAGTAGAATGAGCTGTGACTCTGTGAGCCCCATGAATGACGAGGGAACAGTTACTTACAATGTAATGCAACGTTCGAAGTGAGGCACTCTTAGTACATCGCCGCTGAGAACCCTTGCTTCCACGCCGGAGACTTCTTCATACTGAATTCAGACGAAACCAAGACAGTGGGATTTGTGGTAGAAAACAGGATATTGTAACAAAGTTTTCTCGTGGTACTGGCGACTTTCGGTCATAAGAGCGGAAATTTCACCTCTTGTTATATTATTTCCATTATCCGTATGTAACAAAACAAAATAATGAAAAAAATATGTAAGAACGGGCACATTAACCTCTTCCCTTACTATGTATTTTACCAGTTTTGTGAAAAAAAAGTATCATATTTTTTTATTTTTGTATAGAGGTCATTTAATATTACAGAATCACTGTACATCACTAATTTTCTTACTTACGAACTTACTTACTTACTTACTGGCTTTTAAGGAACCCGGAGGTTCATTGCCGCCCTCATATAAGCCCGCCAGCGGTCCCTATCCTGTGCAAGATTAATCCAGTCTCTATTATCATACCCCACCTCCCTCAAATCCATTTTAATATTATCCTCCCATCTACGTCTCGGCCTCCCTAAAGGTCTTTTTCCCTCCGGTCTCCCAACTAACACTCTATATCTATTTCTGGATTCGCCCATACGTGCTATGTACATGCCCTGCCCATCTCAAACGTCTGGATTTAATGTTCCTAATTATGTCAGGTGAAGAATACAATGCGTGCAGTTCTGTGTTGTGTAACTTTCTCCATTCTCCTGTAACTTCATCCCGCTTAGCCCCAAATATTTTCCTAAGCACCTTATTCTCAAACACCCTTAACCTATGTTCCTCTCTCAGAGTGAGAGTCCAAGTTTCACAACCATACAGAAGAACCGGTAATATAACTGTTTTATAAATTCTAACTTTCAGATTTTTGGACAGCAGACTGGATGATAAGAACTTCTCAACCGAATAATAACAGGCATTTCCCATATTTATTCTGCGTTTAATTTCCTCCCGAGTGTCATTTATATTTGTTACCGTTGCTCCAAGATATTTGAATTTTTCCACCTCTTCGAAGGATAAATCTCCAATTTTTATATTTCCATTTCGTACAATATTCTGGTCACGAGACATAATCATATACTTTGTCTTGTCGGGACTTACTTCCAAACCGACAGCTTTACTTGTTTCAAGTAAAATTTCCGTGTTTTCCCTAATCGTTTGTGTATTTTCTCCTAACATATTCACGTCATCTGCATAGACAAGAACCTGATGTGACCCGTTGAATTCCAAACCCTGCCTGTTATCCTGAACTTTCCTATTGGCATATTCTAAAACGAAGTTAAAAATTAAAGGTGATAGTGCATATCCCTGCATTAGTGATTTTTTTTCACTAATTTTCTTACATAGCTAAAAAAATCACTATGAAATAGACATACATTCATACCTGAATTAATATCCCGAGTGATCTCGTGCATCTTGATTCCAGCTCTGGTAGTTGTCCCACTTTGATTTTCTCCTGAACTAATTACCAACTTATGTTTTTTTATGGATTAATTTATGAGGTGCAATATCAGTGCTGTTATCAAGGCGTTAAATGTTGCTTGTCGTGTGATAGACTCGAAAGCAGGGTATTACGCACAGAGGCACATTGTATTCCGGACAGTAGTATCTGCTCTTGTGTCGAATTTGATTGTATTTTGAGTCTCTCGCAATACTACACATGAAACACTGCCTGGTTGGTTGTTCTTCTTCAGAGTTCGTGGAATAACTTCTGGAGAATGTCTACCTGTAAGACGAAGTGGGTTGGGCGATTTTCCTGGCCATCCTACCTTGAGTGATAGGACATTCGGGGTGTATTTTTCGAAAATCTTACGAATTACCACCATTCGATAGTCCAAGGGTGTCTTCCTGCCTTCAGATATCGTAGACAAAACGTAGGAATTCCACAGGGCCAACCCGAGAAGATGAAAGAAGATATTTTTATAATATCGCTTTCCACTATTTCGCGGGGTAGGATAAGCTGCCAAGTGCTGGTCTACCTTGTCGACTCCTCCTCCCATTGAGTTGTTATAGTCGACCACCATTTTCGGCTTCAAATCATCCTTGATGACGACCATCTCAGCGTTGTGTATTGTGCTAAGAAGCACCACATCTTTTTTATCCTTCAACCTGAGGGTAATGTTCTTGTCCCTCTGGATGGAAACGTATATATTCGGGGTAATAATTCTTAGCAACGAAAATGGGACTCAAACGAGTTAATTCGGGTTAATAAATTTTGACAGAAGTTAGCAACCCGAGTTAACTCGGGTTAATAAGGGAAGTGGTTAAGAAAACGTTCTCTAACACAATTTAAAGACAAAAATTAAACAGTATATCATCTGTACTTTTTCTTATGAGTTGGTTACTATGTACATGACAATGACCTTTCACTTCCCTATTCAAAACAAGCCAGGTGAAGGGAGTTGTCCAGAGCAACAGAACCTAATGTGCACTCCCTACTGATCACAGCGTTGCACGATCTCATAATTCTATATATTTCAAAATGCACATTGTTCTGGAAAACTATTCAAAATACAGCACTTCACGTTTTCGTTCCTCATTACCAGGCTTCGAGACTTCGGACCCAATAGAGCAGTTCAGTGGGAAATCCGCATAACAGCGTTCTGAGTATAGTGGTAAAGCGTACAGTGGGTGGGGTACTGTAGAATGAATTTCAACAAATACGCAAAAGAAAACGCTCTGGATTTGAAGGTTCTGACGAATAATTTGGTTTTCATACAAACCCATTTTTCAAACTGTGTCTGAAACTATTACACGGTTAGAAAAGTCAGAGCAAGAGATGCCGGAAGCCCTCAAATTAATTTAGAAAATGACGCAGAGAATTAATGAGGCACCAAATACACCGGTTACTGAACGTGTAAAACAGAAGTGGAAATCAATTTTATGTAAAAATAACAGATATGGAACATTGTGTAACATAAACAGTAAATTAGTGGGCACAGAGTCACCCGAGAATAAAGGACCGTGTCTTAGAGACTGCAATGATGTTAGGTTTTTTCGTTTTGCTCCTATCACGTCATGCGACGTAGAGCGCAGCTTTCCACAGTACAAACTTTGGCAGATAACCGAAAAAGATTTACGTTTGAGACACTGAGAATGTATCTTGTAGTAGGTACATTGCAATTCGGTACTGTAACTGCACTTCCTAAAGACGACCAATAGGATAAATAAAAAAATTAAAATTGCTACATGCTTATTTCCACCATTAACACTGTGTGTAATTAAACACAAATGCTTATAAAAGACAGGAGAATAAATGCTTTTCACATTCTTTTGACATTGTCATTGTGTAATGTATATTTACTTTCAGAATGTCCATATTATGTGTGTGTTTCCCCATACTACCGTACTCTATTCTAAATAGCAACGTTGTTACCTCAACACATCTCTATCTACCTGCAGCGAGTCAACAACCTATAGTGCATGCACAGTAAACTTATTGTATCGGGTCCAAAGTCTCGAAGCCTGCTCATTACTAAAGGAATCACCAACCAGAATTAATGACATGACTTACGGTCCACTCTGTATATGACTGTATGGAGTGGAAACGTGTACATTAGACAGAAAAAAGTAAAAATATCCATGATAGATTATTGGCGGAGGCGTCTCAAAAATCAAGTTATAAATGCAAAAATTATAGAAATAATGGGTTTTAAAAAAATCTCAGAGATACCGAAAGAAGAAAGATTAAAATGAATAATTGATTAAATGGCGATCTTACTCGTCTTAATTATGTAAGCATGTGTAGGCTACAGCTGTTTCGGTGCTACTTGACACCATCCTCAGAGCCTACTAGATCTGGGCGCTATCTCAACTTCTCTGCCTGTTGTGTGGGTGCGTTCGTGTGATGAAGAGTTGTGTCAAATAGTGTGTGTGTTCTGAAATTGATCTGTGTGTTGAGAATTTGATCAGGGTGTGTTTTAGTGTGTCTGTATATTTCATATTGTTCTAGTATGTTGAGTTTTTGGTTTTTGAGTTGTATGTGTAGAATTTCCATGTCTGTATTTGTATTATTGTTTGTGTGGTTAGCATTAGTTATGTGTTCGGCATATGTAGATGTATTGTGTCCTCTGGTTATTGCTTTAATGTGTTCTTTGTTTCGAGTTTGGAATGATCTACTTGTATGTCCAATGTAGAAACTGTCGCAACTATTGCATGTGAGTTTGTATACGCCTGTATGGTTGTATTTATTTGTTTGTGTTGTTTGTGTGTTGAGATGTCTTTGTAGTGTGTTTTCTATTCTGTATGCTATGTTGTATTTCTGTTTTGTGAATGAGGATGCGATCTGGTTTGTGTTTTTGTTTTCCTATGATAGTGTGATGTATTTCTTGTGTTCTTGTGTTAAAATGGCTTGGACTCGTGAAGAGAATAACAAGTGAAGGAATACCAAAGATGATGACGGAGTGTGAAGCAGAGGGGAATGAAAGACGGTGAAAACCTAAAGAAACAATGGATGGATGAAGTCCGAAAAAAGTGTGGATTACAGAGGTTTGACAGAAGCAGATAGGAGAATAGGATTATTGGTTTATTTTACGACGCTTTTTCAACTGTGATGGTTATTTAGCTTCTGAGTGAAGTGAAGGTGATAATGCGGGCGAAATGAGTCCAGGGTCCAAAGAAGAAAGTACCCAGCATTTGATCTTAATGGATTGAGAAGAAACTCCGGAAAAAACCTGGACTAGATGACTTGTTCCAACCGGGATTCGAACTCGGACCCGCTCGTTTCACGGTCAGACAGGCTTACCGTTACACCACAGCGATGGACGGAGGATAGGGACGAATGGAGAAACAGAATTGGTGATGGATTGTAGGAAAAGTACTATGGCAATTCCTCATCAGAGTTCATAGTTAGGGCCGCCGAGAAGGGGGGGCAAAGGGGGCGAGTGCACATGGGCCCGTGAGCAATAAGGGCCCGTCAGATTAAGTGAGCCTGATTACTTTTTATTATTTACAGATACATACCGGTACTATAAAGTTTTGTAAGAACATTTGTTACATAAATTTGACATATTAACTCAACAATAGTAGAATTAATACAAATACCACTTCATATGTTAAATATATGACTTTTATATAATAGAATATCGATTTCCCGCATTAACGTTCACCGATACGACAATTGAGGGCCCCTACATTTGCCTGAACTACGTTCCTGTCGCTTGTACCGAACACGTTCAATTATTTATTGGCTTGTCCTTTTTAACTACCACTACAATATGCTAGTGGACACTCCCAAATCGAAGTCGCAGGATCACGTTTCCTTTTCAGTATCTACATTGTGTGTTTCGTGTCGAAACTTTCGTCTTTTCGTTGTCGTTTGTCTAGTAAATTCTATTCATTAGTGTTACTGGTTATAGTTTAACTGCACAATGGACAAGTACAGGCATAAGTCGGGAGCTGAGAAGCACAAGGAGAGACAGAAAAAATTGGAAGATATTATTATTGGTGCTAGACTGCGTGAAAAATATTATGAAGACATTACCAAAGAGATCAGTGATGAGCGAAATATTTAAAATCAATTCATGTCTCTAATTTAGGGCCAAGCCCACTGAAACCTAGGAAACTCCTAAATAGTCTGAGGGAATTAAAATTGGACAGTTTATTTCTAAATATTTGTATAGCCATTAGAATATTCTATACAATTCCTGTGACAGTTGCTGATGCTGAAAGAACTTTCAGAAAAATGAAGGAAATAAGAAATGTATTCAGATAAACAATGTGTCAAGAACGACTGAGTAACCTTGGCTCCTTAGTCTGGAGAGCGATCTTGCTAGATCTTTAAATTTTGATGATTTAATTGATAATTTTGCATCAATGAAGTCAAGGAGAGTTGTTTGTTGATATTGGACTGCAAGTTAGAAATTATAGGTGTTTAGGAATAATGTTTTATGAATATAATGTATTGTGCTAAAGTGGAGTTTTGTTAAAAGTTTTCAATGTAATAACAGTGTATATTTTTAAGTTCGTATCTGTGTATGGGGTTATATTTTATTTATTTTGCAAATAATTGTTATGGTTAGAATAACTGGTAACTTGTAATTGTTACTTTTTTCAACGGGGGTCCGGGTACAATATTGCATTTACTTCTTACTTACAAATGGCTTTTAAGGAACCCGAAGGTTCATTGCCGCCCTCACATAAGCCCGCCATCGGTCCCTATCCTGTGCAAGATTAATCCAGTTCCTATCATCATATCCTACCTCCCTCAAATCCATTTTAATATTATCCTCCCATCTACGTCTCGGTCTCCCCAAAGGTCTTTTTCCCTCCGGTCTCCCGACTAACAATCTATATGCATTTCTGGATTCGCCCATACGTGCTACATGCCCTGCCCATCGCAAACGTCTGGATTTAATGTTCCTAATTATGTCAGGTGAAGAATACAATGCGTGCAGTTCTGCGTTGTGTAACTTTCTCCATTCTCCTGTAACTTCATCCCTCTTAGCCCCAAATATTTTCCTAGGCGCCTTATTCTCAAACACCCTTAACCTATGTTCCTCTCTCAGAGTGAGAGTCCAAGTTTCACAACCATACAGAACAACCGGTAATATAACTGTTTTATAAATCTAACTTTCAGATTTTTTGACAGCAGACTAGATAATAAAAGCTTCTCAACCGAATAATAACACGCATTTCCCATATTTATTCTGCGTTTAATTTCCTCCTGAGTGTCATTTATATTTCTTACTGTTGCTCCAAGATATTTGAATTTTTCCAGCCCTTCGAAGGATAAATCTCCAATTTTTATATTTCCATTTCGTACAATATTCCCGTCACGAAACATAATCATATACTTTGTCTTTTCGGGATTTACTTCCAAACCGATCGCTTTACTTGCTTCCAGTAAAATTCCCGTGTTTTCCCTAATCGTTTGTGTATTTTCTCCTAACATATTCACGTCATCCGCATAGACAAGAAGCTGATGTAACCCGTTCAATTCCAAACCCTGCCTGTTATCCTGAACTCTCCTAATGGCATATTCTAGAGCGAAGTTAAAAAGTAAAGGTGATATTGCATCTCCCTGCTTTAGCCCGCAGTGAATTGGAAAAGCATCAGATAGAAACTGACCTATACGGACTCTGCTGTATGTTTCACTGAGACACATTTGAATTAATCGAACTAGTTTCTTGGGAATACCAAATTCAATAAGAATATCATATAATACTTCCCTCTTAACCGAGTCATATGCCTTTTTGACAATATTGCATAGGGGCCCATAAATTATGTCGGCGGCCCTGTTCATAGTAGACACTACATGATATTAATAGGCAATAATTGCAGTGAAGTTAACCTCATGTCAACTTAGTGTGGCACCTGCGACTTACTGCAGATTCATTTATGAGGCGCCGCTTTGTAATACACAGGAAGCTCATGTCAGACGGATGTGGAGTCACATTCAATGAGTCAATGTGGATAGCTGTCACTGCCGGCAGTGATCAAAAGCCGGGACACTACTAGAAAGAGACCGGGACAACGATCTACACCTGATTAGTGCTTTGTGTCCGTGCAGCTCAATAAAGCACTTAGTTCGCGTAACTAATGGCACTTCAAGGCACAACTGTCGTCCATATCGACGTCAGCTGAGTGGGGAATCTTGCCAGCTAGTAATGAATTTAACAACTGCTTTCAACTGGACTAATGACAAAATGAACTCTAACTGATTCATAATGACAAGGACAACTGTATCATCTAGCCTCAGTATAACGAACAACAATGAACATTTTCATTTTATCAAAAGAAATACTTTTGTGCGAGATCGTGCGTATTTGCTTGCTTTCCGCACAAAACCAATACGCGGTAAGTGTGAAATACCACATTCAGTATTCCCAACGTAACACACACAACAATTTCTCTATTCTTACCGCTTAAACGCCATATTCATTTTACTGCTTTAGGCTTTTAACATATTATTTTTAAAGACGTTCAATATAGTAATAATTATAAATTGGAAACTTACCACTGCAATTTCACCTAAATTTCACTGTTAATTATTGTTTTTAAATATTTGCAAAAATTAAGTAAACTCTAAATCATTACATAACCTTACCGTTTGTTTTAAGTTCGCATTTATAGACTGGGGGAAAAAAAAGACAGACGTATATCACGGCCTGCTGGAGTGTAGTAAACACAGAAAACATTTTATAGGAACAATGTTGAAGATAGATATATTTGTTTTCCAAAGTTGCCGTCATTGAACGGAAACCAAGATGGAGGTTTCATTGCAACTAATTAGAAATTCCTCTTTCAGGTATGTAATAAACGATCTTCGCACAAAATAATGTACGATACACGAGCGGTATGTTTGTTTTCATGTTCTCGTAAATTAAAAAAGCTCAACTACGTTTCGCTTTTTCACTCTTTTCCTCGAACATGAAAACGTCAACATACCGCTCTTGTAACGCTTATTACTATTTTATGTTCAGAAAAAGAAAACAATATTTGAGTAGCTTAATATCAAAGACGGACATCTGACCTCCAGATGAAATTTAGATAATGTGGATTCTTATACATTTTTATGCTCTTTTCAGTTATGGTGAAACTACAGTATATACAAACCTTAACACTACATTTATAAAAATAAATTGTTTTAAAATACTATAAGGAACACTGTGAAACAAAAAAGTGCCTCTAGATCAAAACTATGCAGATGACAGATGTCCGTCTTTGATATTAAGCTACTCATTTGTACTCTGAAAATATTCGTTCTACGTCACAAGACGTTACTGGAGCAAATCTGAAATATGATACAGTATTTCTCATTATCATCAGGTGAACAACAAGTTCATGAATTTAATAATGTATCTCGTATAATATTAAACCTATAATTGCTTTCAAGAGAATGTTTCATTTCTATTGTAATGACAGCTAGGAAGTTCGTATCGTAATTCTGATGTTGAATGAACTTGGACTGTAACGCAAGGGAATGCATAGTAGCACAGCTGCACGAGACGTCAACAAACCAGCAAAACAATCAAGTATTGACGGCTGGTAAATAAACTTGTCTTTCAACCAACATTTAACGAAGAATAATCCGGAAAAAATAAACGTGTTACACACTCCTGTTTGCATAATTATTTAATAAGAGATGAGTTTGCTTCTTTTTTGGAATCATACATAATATTACCATTACATAAATAATACAATAATAACAGAATAGCTCACTTTGTTCAAAACCTAAACTATTAATATAAATTAACAATATTCTTTAAACTATTCACGTCTGTACACAGCTCCAAAAATGATACTATGCGTTGTTTATGTGAACTGCGTGTCGTCTGTAGCGAGAAGGAGCAGGGCGAGGCGCGGATGACGTCTACACTCCTCGCTGTACTCATCTGAAATCTACTGCTTTGGTATGTACTTCCTTATTAATTTGTACATTATTATGCAACAGGATCCTAGTGTGGACAATGGACAAGATTTATCTTCCGTCCATGTGACTGGTGTTTGATCCTTGTCATGTGCTGTCCTGTGTTGTCTCAGCGGGTGCCCTGCGCCGTGCTGACCACTCCCTCTGGACCTCTGTAATGTTGGTCAAAATATAAGTACCCTCCCTACACCGCATTGGATTTTACTTCTGTACGAAAAGAGGAGGCAAAGTATGACGAAAAAATAAAGAAAACATATTATATTCATTTCAAAATTAGTTAACTTAAACATGTACATTTCTAAGCAAGTGTTTTTGCCATGGCAGATGATATATGACTTCGTAATAATATTAATGTGTCGGTTGGCGAATCAGTAATCCATCATGATTAGAGAGTATGGCTATTATCCAATGTCTCATATAGGCTAAGCTAAATTAAGTTTAAAAGCAGTTGTTCTTCGTAAAAGCAACAAACTCTCCTCAATTCCATTAATTATAGTGTAGCTTAGAATGAATATATGGTGCTATGTCCAAGGTCGTTAATATTTTGTCTTACAATCTACATGCAAGGTAACGTTAAAGTAATTGGTTACTTTTAGAACTAAAATATTCACAAAAAGTACTGTTTCTAGTGTGTATAACACAATCGCATCAGATACAACAATACCGTCTACAACATTGGAGAGAAGGTAAGGTATTAATGCATCTCAGATGCTTCTTTCATTACCAGATCCCGAAAAAGTCTTCCTATCATTATTTGTATAGGACTGAGGTTAACGAAGTACTTCGTAACAGAACTGGATTGCGGATAAAGGGATTGTTTGTTTTACGACATCTAAGAAGTGTGTTTTCCAACTTATTAGATCATCATCATCGTCATCCTTCACGAATTAGGCCTCTGTAGACCTGTTTCGGCCCCATCTAGCAGTCTTCTTAAAGGTCTTCCTGGTCGACGATGTCCTCTAGGTTTATATTGCATCATAAGTTTTGGGATTCTTGAATTTTCCATTCTTCTTACATGATCTAGCCAATTGAATTTGTATCTGCTGATTTTTTCTTCTACTGACTCTACTTCTAATTGTTCTAAAATTTCTTCATTCCTTTTTCGGTCTAAAAGAATATATCCTGCTGTCCTCCTGAAAAATTTCATTTCCGTTGCTTTGATTCTGTTCATGTTTTTTTTCTTTAATGTCCAAATCTCGCTTCCGTATAAAAGAGAGGGTAATGCTAGTGTATTATATATTTTTATTCTTGCAGATTTTTGTACTAATTTAGCTTTTAATGTATTGTTTATTATTCCTAGAATTTGTGTAAATTTGGTAATTTTCTTGTTCACATCTTTTTCATTTTGATAAGATATTTCACAACCCAGATAATTGAAATTTTGCACTTGTTCGAGGCATTGGTTATTGTGTATTATCTTACTTCTGACTGGGTCTTGTCCTAAAAATGCCATTACTTTTGATTTTTGTGCTGAAATTTCCATCCCAAAATCTTTTAATATTTTTTTTGTAATGTATACAATCCTCTTTGTAAATTATCCTCTGAATTGGAAATTATTGGAAATTCCAACTTATTAGATAGAAAGCATAAATGTTTAGGATTTTGAAGTTAGCGTGTTAAAAACTGAATTATGAGAGCAAACATTCGAAATTTATGCATTTATATTTTAGCGTTTGGTGGCTCAGTGGTCAGTCACGAAGGAGGCCCGGGTTCGAGTTCCGGTGAGGTCTGGCATTTATTTATTGAAAGGTACATAGTGATACTTGTGGCGGACAAGATCCCAGTTGGAGTTTTTTTTTTTAGTTTTCCCGTTTCTCTTTATTACGCATCTACATCATTCCGTCTATCAGTTGAGCGCGAAAGGATTAAAAATTAATCATTTGCGCGCGAACTGCTTCGACGTAAACAAATCAGTTGCGCGAGGGCATTCCCATTGTAGGCTCGTCAGTTGCGCGCAGGCATTATCCTTGTAGGCACATCAGTTGCGCGCGGGCATTATCCTTGTAGGCTCATCAGTTGCGATCGGGCATTATCCTTGTAGGCACATCAGTTGCGCGAGCATTATCCTTGTAGGCTCATCAGTTGCGCGCGGGCATTATCCTTGTAGGCACATCAGTTGCGCGCGGGCATTATCCTTGTAGGCACATCAGTTGCGCGAGGGCATTATCCTTGTAAGCACATCAGTTGCGCGCGGGCATTAACCTTGTAGGCACATCAGTTGCGCGCGGGCATTATCCTTGTAGGCACATCAGTTGCGCGCGGACATTATCCTTGTAGGCACATCAGTTGCGCGCTGGCATTATCCTTGTAGGCACATCAGTTGCGCGCGGGCATTATCCTTGTAGGCTCATCAGTTGCGCGCGGACATTATCCTTGTAGGCACATCAGTTGCGCGCGGGCATTATCCTTGTAAGCACATCAGTTGAGCGTGGAGACTTCCGTATTAATGAAGTAGTTATAGTTGGTGGTAACGTCGAACAATTTGAAAGTTTTCATTGATTATGTTGGTAATACTAATCAGATCGATACTGGAGCTGTAATATCGACAAATTTGAGAAGTTTTTGTTGAATGTGTTGGTGACACTACTCTCACTGGAACTTTTATATGCAATTTGTAGCAGTACTTTAAACGCTTCGACGATTGTCATTTGTCCTAGAAAATATGTGGGCTTCCGATACAAAATTACTTCTAAGGGTACGTACACGTTGGAGCTACGATAAACGATAAAAGAAGCAGCGATGCTATGTCAGAGAGAATTGAAGCATGCATTGTTATTGAGGTGTGCATATTGGGGTAACGATAAAAGCGGAGATACACGATAAAAGCGACGAAAAACCAAAGTTCCATTTTCCTCGCTCTTGTCGTTCATATGATCTCTGATTAAGATAATATTAATCTGTATAATTACCGGTGGTTATCAATATATCCGAATATTAATCGATTTATTATTATTTTAGCATATTACATTAATTATTGTAGATATTGACAAATTGATCAGTTGTGTATTTATTCTTCCTATGTTATGTGATCACAAGAACCAATCACAACACAACGAATTTATACTATCTTCGGGATGAGAAACGAGTTCAATTTTGTACGTATTTAAGTTATATTAACCTTGAACTTAGTAGCTGATATTTCCTATATATCTTCTCTCATTAAGTGGATGCATAGAATATCTTCTACTGATAAATCAAAATGTTCGCTTCCCGCGTCCTCGTTGCTCCGATATGAACACTTGATTCTTTGATAATACCAAAGCGTCGCTAGGGCATTTCTCTTATCGTTTATCGTTCCTCCAACGTGTACGTACCCTAACAGAGCCACGAATGCATGAGAAATGTTTCTTCAAGCATTTTCTCTTAATTTTAACTCTGCATATCCACATATTTAAAAATTCGATGACGCTATCATTCAGACAGAAACTAGTACGTTTATTAAAATGAATGGCAGAGATAATATTCCCAGGATGAATTGTACATTTAGGAAACGGAAACATTATATTTAAGAACTCCTTAATAAATACAAACATGGGAACATTAGTAGATTTTTTTTTTTTTTAAAGAGCGTTTCGTACTATTATAAGAGAATATGAATACAAAATTAATGAATTGACGAGTACCAACTTTACGGTAAGATTGAAACAAATATTTTTAACCATACCTATCGCTAAGTTCTAAGTCTCTATGAAATGGGAAGGAAAATGTTGCGAAAATATAACGACGGCGCGCAACTGACGAGTACTCACTAGTAACCACCGTGCGCAACTGATGCACAAAATTCAGGTAAAAAGTTTCCTTGCGCGCAACTGATAAACTCCCATTTCGGCATCATTCCGTAGTATTCCCCGGAAAACGAGTGGCGGGGACTAGCCTATGGATTAGTGAGCTGGCTTTCTCGAAACCTGGGTACGCAGCGAACCTTTCTGTAGTCAGCCGGTAAGGTTTCGGGAATGCGTCTAACTTTAAGTTTAGCGCAAGAGATCGTAACAGGTCGCAGTGCTGGGTCACAATGACCTCTTTCCGAAAATTCCATCCCAATTTCATTCCATCTTAATCTGAGAGCGCAGCGGTGAGAGAAGAGAAGAGAAGAGAAGAGAAGAGAAGAGAAGAGAAGAGAAGAGAAGAGAAGAGAAGAGAAGAGAAGAGAAGAGAAGAGAAGAGAAGCAGTGTTGCCAACTGGAAGGGAAAAGAATGTCTTTGACAGGTGACGGAAATTACCATTTACATCGTCCTTTGACTTTCTTAACTGCTGTCATTTGTATTGTTTAATTTTGGGGGGAGCGTAGATCAACAAAGCACATCAACTGCAGAACTAGAGGCAGATGAAGTAGATGAATTATTATTATCTTAATCAAGATTGTTAAGAAAGTTGCGTTAATATTTGCTTTTATTTGTAAATAAATAATTGAGTGGGTCTTACTTTTTTTTTTTTTTTAATTTTGACGGATTCTGACGGATTTCCAGGTGATAGACTGACGGGGATACAATTTATGTGTTGGCAACACTGAAGAGAAGAGAAGAGAAGAGAAGAGAAGAGAAGAGAAGAGAAGAGAAGAGAAGAGAAGAGAAGAGAAGCAGTGTTGCCAACTGGACGGGAAAAGAATGTCTTTGACGGGTGACGGATTTTCTGGAGGAAATTACCATTTACATCGTCCTTTAACTTTCTTAACTGCTGTCATTTGTATTGTTTAATTTTGGGGGGAGCGTAGATCAACAAAGCACATCAACTGCAGAACTAGATGATG
This sequence comes from Periplaneta americana, assembly GCF_040183065.1. Taxonomy (NCBI): domain Eukaryota; kingdom Metazoa; phylum Arthropoda; class Insecta; order Blattodea; family Blattidae; genus Periplaneta; species Periplaneta americana. Next base: position 163,391,384 of record NC_091129.1, on the reverse strand, counting down.
TGGATGAATTATTATTATCTTAATCAAGATTATACGATGAAAGAGTATTGGAACGGAGAAAAATTCTCTCCGGCGCCGGGATTTGAACCCGGGTTTTCAGCTCTACGTGCTGATGCTTTATCCACTAAGCCACACCGGATACAACCCCGACGTCGGACAGAATTGTCTCTGATTGAGTTCCAACTCTTGGGTTCCCTCTAGTGGCCGCCCTCTGCACTACGTCATAGATGTCTATGAACATAGGACCGAAGTCTACCATGTGCTGAGGTGCACTCGTTATGAGTGACTAGTTGGCCGGGATCCGACGGAATAAGCGCCGTCTAAATCACTTCGTGATTTACGCATATCATATATTATTTCAATGTACCGAAGTACATATGATATTTCCATGCAGATATTCTGCGTCATCATACGATGAAAGAGTAATGGAACGGAGAAAAATTCTCTCCGGCGCCGGGATTTGAACCCGGGTTTTCAGCTCTACGTGCTGATGCTTTATCCACTAAGCCACACCGGATACCACCCCGGCGTCGGACAGAATCGTCTCAGATTAAGTTCCAACTCTTGGTTTCCCTCTAGTGGCCGCCCTCTGCACTACGTCATAGATGTCTATGAACATAGGACCGAAGTCCACACATGTGCTGAGGTGCACTCGTTATGAGTGACTAGTTGGCCGGGATCCGACGGAATAAGCGCCGTCTAAATCAAGATTGTTAAGGAAGTTGCGTTAATATTTGCTTTTATTTATATATAAATTATAGAGTGAGTCTTACTTTTTTTTTAATTTTGACGGATTCTGACGGATTTCCAGGTAATAGACTGACGGGGATACAATTTATGTGTTGGCAACACTGAAGAGAAGAGAAGAGAAGAGAAGAGAAGAGAAGAGAAGAGAAGAGAAGAGAAGAGAAGAGAAGAGAAGAGAAGAGAAGAGAAGAGAAGAGAAGAGAAGAGAAGAGAAGAGTTACAATGCTTTGATATAGCCTATGCTGCTGTATATTTATAATCCCTAGGGTTGATTTCTTTTTTTTTTTGTCATTTCTCATTTGCCTGCATGATCTTCGATAACAAAAGCGTAGGAATGGAGATAACAAAGAAGTGTGTACATCCATGGTAAATCACCCCGAGCCTAGTGGAGTGCTGACTAACGAGGCACAGAGCTCTGTCAGGTTTCATCAATCTATACAAGAGCAGGAAGGCAGCTCCGATTGGACTATAATGGTGCGCAATGCAGTCAGTCTAAGCGAAGCAATCAGTCACATGCATCGCTGTGTTAAAGAAAACAAATGCCTGTAACGAAAGGCAGATGAACGTCTACCCGCCCAGATAAGTGCTCCGCGAACATAACGGTACATGATTACTCTTCCATCGTCGTACGCGTTACAGTTCATCTGTTTCTAGTAAAGTAGCTTCGATTCCTAGTTGATAATATTTTCATCTTTAATTTATATAATTGGTTATTTTGCGACGCTATATCAACTGCTTCGGTTATCTGGCGTCTAAGTGAGATGAAGATGATAATGCCAGCGAAATGAGTCCAGGGTCCAGCGCGAAAGTTACCCAGCATTTGCTCTTAATGGGTTGAGGGAAAACCCCGGAAAAAGTATCAACCAGGTAACTTGTTCCAACCAGGATTTGAACCCGCGTCCACTCGTTTATGGGTCAGGCATGCTAATTATTACTCCAGAGCGGTGGATTTAATTTCATCTTGAAATTGAAACGTTTAAATTGTGTAATTATAATGTCAAAATTAGGTACCTAATCAAGCAAATTCTTTAGTGCATAGAATGTCACGAATTTTGATTCGTGAAGTAACCACCTCTGTCTATTTCGCAACAGCCACAATTTATAGCCGGTTTTTGCTAAAATTATTCTAAATTAATCGCTAAACTCAAAATTACAAAATTATAAGCGTATCAAATAACAAAAATCTAAAATAGCAACCCTGAAAATGAAATAATTAGAGTATATTGTGTTAGTAAAATTGTTATTCAAATCTTTTGGGTGGACGCCCAATTTTTTTAACAATAGATTTAAATTAATGAAAAAATGGTTTGACATAAATTATCTATCTACGAAAATAAAACCATTATTATTCCATTCTCATTATCTGAAAAATGTAACAAACCTCCTACATCTATATTAAGTATTAAATTACATAATTCTGATTGTTGTCTTATACAGTGTAAATGTCCGATTATTAAAGAGTCCTCTGAAGTTAAGTATTTAGGCATAATTTTCGATAATCATTTAAAATGGAACCAACACATTAATTACCTTTGTAATAAATTACGTAAAATAGTATATTATTTTGTTTTATTGAGGAATTACTTGCCAATAAGTTTATTACGTAAAATATATTTAACTTTATTTCAATCGGTAATTATGTATGGAATTATAGGATGGGGTAGCTTATTTAAATCCAATTTTAATCCACTTTATTTATTACAGAAGAAAATAATTAAAATATGTCTTCATAAATCTATTGATTTTCCATCTCAAAATTTGTTTATAGACTTTAATGTACTTAACGCAAGACAAATTTATCATATTGTATTAATAAAATGCATACTTAAAAATCGAAATAATTTTGAATTGTATTCTCATAGTTATGAAACAAAAGGTATGAATTCTTTAAGATTGTTTGAACCAAAATGCAACACTATTACAGTATTTAATCATAGTAGTAATTTAGGCCCAAGAATATATAACAAATTTATATTTAAATATCCTAATCTTGTCAATTCTAATAGTTCTAGTATTAAATTTAAAAAGTTATGTATGGATTTTATAAAAAATGAAAAATTGTAAATTTAAATTCATATACTATAATTGAAAATTGTATTGTATAATTATTAATTATAATTGTATTGTATAATTATAATTGTACTGTATAATCATTAATTTCAATTCAGGAATCCGCCCCTGAGCACGAGTTCTACTCTTCCAGGGGCGAGCTAAAGTTTCTCTGTATATTTTATAATTTATGTTACAATTGTTAGCAAAATAATATATATATATATATATATATATATATATATATATATATATATATATACTTATAGAGAATTTCTCAACATTTATAATTAAGCATTCTTCTTGACTAACTTCACTCAAAGTCCTGAAATAAGAAACCAAAAATGAAGCATTGTACTGGCATGTATTTTTGATCGTGAAATACGGAAATGGAGTTCTACAACAATTTTAACGTCTGTAAAATTGGAAAAAAATTAGTAAATCTGGATGATGTCTTCATACACGACTAAAACGAGACTGGGAAGATGTGTAAACAGTAATATTATAGATGAATTAAATTATTATGGAACAAGTAAAACATATGGGGAAGCATGTGTAGTCTTCTGGACAGTCATATATTTGTATAGTATTCGTATACACGGTGTATCGTAAGTACTGTCATTAATTTAGGGGCTTGTTTTTTGAGATATTTCAATCAAAGAAGTTTAATGCGATTTTGTTCGTTTTTGCTTCCTTTTCGGGATACAAATTATTTTATATAATACATTTTATAGCGTGTTTAGGGAAAGCCATTGATTTAATCCCCATTATGTTCAGTCAACTCCTGGTCTTATTCCACAATGTCCTCTGTACCTGCCGCAGATATATTCACATAATCATAACAGCAATAAGTGTCACATGTTCTACATGCGATGCCTGTTCCTTAAACGGCGTTACATTCCTTTTTGTGATATTTTTATATTTTAATTCTGAAAGTCGGATGCATTTCAATATAAAGTAGGTTATAAAGTGGCTATATACCAAACACGTTAGGCTGATGACACCATAGATAATTACTTCTTGAAATCGACATATGATTGTACTTGATATAAACTGCTTGCGGAAATCTGGAATGAGTTTAGACACTTGTGTTATGTACACACTGAGCGAACACTTGCGCACTTTAAGGCACATCTTCTAATATCCGCCGGCTCCATTGGTTGCTTCTTTCTTCACCTCTATTGGTCGTTAACAGCTAATATAGTGCATGTGGAACTGCAGTAGGACGCAGCATCTGGCGATGCCAAAATATCTTGCTTACGTGACCTCGAAGTTAGACACACTCTTTGCTGACATTTGGCTCCGATTCATTCTTTGACAATTTTTCTTTCCAATTCCAATTTACACTCCGCAAAAAAATGCACATTCCTAAGCAATTTGGTTTTTCCATAGAAAATATACATAGTTAGGATCTTCCTCTCAGATTTGGATGGAGACATAACTCTTGTAGACTACCTTGATTTCTTGCTATCAACATGGTGTCATCAACTTAGAGAGCATGATGAAAGTTGTTCAGATTGTCAATTAATATAGATAAATACAATATAATATTCGTTACTCAGTCAAATGACAAATCAATGTAAAATAATGACATATTATATGGTCATTAAGTTTTAAACACATAAATTACATATTGCAAACGTTTTCGCCTATTCAGGCATCTTCAGGCACAATTATACAATATCTCAATATCAAACTGTATAGTCATTACATTGGTGGTAGATGAACTGTTTAAAATTAATGATATACAACGTCTCCATAATTAAAATGTAATGTTACAGGTCACAAAATTAAAATTATTAAAATTAAAAACAACGTAGTGTTATGATTTAAACTTCATAATAGTATGTGAAACTCTTGTTCAGTAGAGTCCAATGATTGACGTCACATTAGCTACAGGTCCGACAGCAGCAGGTCGTCCCACATCTTCGTAAGTACGTCTATACATTAACATTTTCAGTCATTTTCAAATCCTTCAAAATTTGATTTATTATTTCATTACAGATTACTACTTCAAACATAGGATGTTTCATAGTGACCTACACAGTTACCACGTTCAAACGACGTGAGTACTTTCATTATCCATTCCAATCGTACTTTTAAATTTGATAATTTGTCACTTCTATTTCATATTTATATATTTCAGATATAACCCATCAATCATTGGACTCTACTGAACAAGAGTTTCACAGAATATTATGACGTTTAAATCATAACACTACTTTGTTTCTAATTTTAATAATTTTAATTTTGTGACCTGTAACATTACATTTTAATTATGGAGATGTTGTACATCATCAATTTTAAACAGTTCATCTACCACCAATGTAATGACTATACAGTTTGATATTGAGATATTGTATAATTACGCCTGAAGATGTGTGAATAGACGAAAACGTTTGCAATATGTAATTTATGTGTTTAAAACTTAATGACCATATAATATGTCATTATTTTACATTGATTTGTCATTTGACTGAGTAACGAATATTATATTGTATTTATCTATATTAATTGACAATCTGAACAACTTTCATCATGCTCTCTAAGTTGATGACACCATGTTGATAGCAAGAAATCAAGGTAGTCTACAAGAGTTATGTCTCCATCCAAATCTGAGAGGAAGATCCTAACTATGTATATTTTCTATAGAAAAACCAAATTGCTTAGGAATGTGCATTTTTTTGCGGAGTGTAAATTGGAATTGGAAAGAAAAATTGTCAAAGAATGAATCGGAGCCAAATGTCAGCAAAGAGTGTGTCTAACTTCGAGGTCACGTAAGCAAGATATTTTGGCACCGCCAGATGCTGCGCTTGACTGCAGTTCCACATGCACTATATTAGCTGTTAACGACCAATAGAGGTGAAGAAAGAAGCAACCAATGGAGCCGGCGGATATTAGAAGATGTGCCTTAAAGTGCGCAAGTGTTCGCTCAGTGTGTACATAACACAAGTGTCTAAACTCATTCCAGATTTCCGCAAGCAGTTTATATCAAGTACAATCATATGTCGATTTCAAGAAGTAATTCCTGGAACTTGAAGACAGAAAAATTATTGCACTTGAACAACCCATTTTTATAAAAATTACGCTGATATGTAGTTTTTCCGGAAATTTTGCCCCGATTTTCTTTGGGCGAAGTTAAAGCTTCTGTTCCTCCTACAATCCTACCTCGTGTCAATGACTGGTAACTAAGCACGAAACTGTAATTGTAACAGCACGCAGGATGTTAAATAGCATCCTGTGAACCATGGTATTGACCATGGTACTTACTTACAAATGGCTTTTAAGGAACCCGAAGGTTCATTGCCGCCCTCATATAAGCCCGCCATCGGTCCCTATCCTGTGCAAGATTAATCCAGTCTCAATCATCATAGTCCACCTCCCTCAAATCCATTTTAATATTATCCTCCCATCTACGTCTCGGCCTCCCCAAAGGTCTTTTTCCCTCCGGTCTCCCAACTAACACTCTATATGCATTTCTTGATTCGCCCATACGTGCTACATGCCCTGCTCATCTCAAACTTCTGGATTTAATGTTCCTAATTATGTCAGGTGAAGAATACAATGCGTGCAGTTCTGCGTTGTGTAACTTTCTCCATTCTCCTGTAACTTCATCCCGCTTAGCCCCAAATATTTTCCTAAGCACCTTATTCTCAAACACTCTTAACCTATGTTCCTCTCTCAGAGTGAGAGTCCAAGTTTCACAACCATACAGAACAGCCGGTAATATAACTGTTTTATAAATTCTAACTTTCAGATTTTTGGACAGCAGACTGGATGATAAAAGCTTCTCAAGCGAATAATAACACGCATTTCCCATATTTATTCTGCGTTTAATTTCCTCCCGAGTGTCATTTATATTTGTTACTGTTGCTCCAAGATATTTGAATTTTTCCACCTCTTCGAAGGATAAATCTCCAATTTTTATATTTCCATTTCGTACAATATTCCCGTCACGATACATAATCATATACTTTGTCGTTTCGGGATTTACTTCCTAACCGATCGCTTTACTTGCTTCAAGTAAAATTTCCGTGTTTTCCCTAATCGTTTGTGGATTTTCTCCTAACATATTCACGTCATCCGCATAGACAAGAAGCTGATGTAACCCGTTCATTTCTAAACCCTGCCTGTTATCCTGAACTTTTCTAATGGCATATTCTAAAGCGAAGTTAAAAAATAAAGGTGATATTGCATCTCCCTGCTTTAGCCCGCAGTGAATTGGAAAAGCATCAGATAGAAACTGACCTATCCGGACTCTGCTGTATGTTTCACTGAGACACATTTTAATTAATCGAACTAGTTTCTTGGGAATACCAAATTCAATAAGAATATCATATAATACTTCCCTCTTAACCGAGTCATATGCCTTTTTGAAATCTATGAATAACTGATGTACTGTACCCTTATACTCCCATTTTTTATTGACCATGGTAATGATACTAAAACTGATTTTGGTGCTTACCTTGTGAATACGACTTGCTTTTCATCGACTCTTTATCAGCCCACAAAATGGACTCCATCTATTAGTCCCTCTTCAGGCTAGGGCACGAACTGCGACTGTCCTCGCACGCAGGCCGCTCGGGTGAGCCCATTCATTGAAAAATCCATAGTGACACTTTGGCGGACAAGATCGCAGTTGGGGTTTTTCTAGGGGTTCTCCTATCTTTCTATTATTTGTAACATTTCATTTCATACATTCAGTGTTCTGCCCAAGGCTAGGTCTTTCACTGCAAACCCAGCTTTACCTAATCTTTCCTATTTCATATCTCCCTCTTAGGGTACGTACACATTGGAGCAACGATAAACGATAAGAGAAATGACCTAGCGACGCTTTGGTAGTATCAAAGAATCAAGTGTTCATATCGGAGCAACGAGGACGCGGGAAGAGAACATTTTGATTTACCAGTAGAAGATATTCTATGCATTCACTTAATGAAAGAAGATATATAGGAAATATCAGCTGCTAGGTTCAAGGTTAATATAACTTAAATACGTACAAAATTGAATTTGATTCTCATCCCAAAGCTAGTATAAATTCATTGTCTTGTGAATGGTTCTTGAGATCACATAAATAGGCCTATCTCGAATAAATACAAAACTGATCAATTTGCCAATATCTACAGGGTGGCACACGAAATGTCATACCATTTAACTATCACATAAAAATGTTAATATTGTTGTTTCGATGTTTCTAACTGCGCTAGTGGATGCCGAAATTCATGGAAAATCCGATAGGTAGCATCACAGTTCGGATGTAACCATAGCTACGAGCACAAACATCAATTAGTGAAATGGCGGACAACGGGCGATTGACTGTTAAACACAAGGTGAAAGTTTTTCTGTGTTGTGAATAAACAAAACGTTCGATTCTGGGCGTGGGAACCTCCTCGCATACTGCATGAAAAAGAAATGTTTGGGGTAAAAGTTTCTGTAAGGACTACAATTTCGAGCCACGGAATCATCTGTCCAATTTTCTTCGATGAAACTGTCAACCAAGTTCGATATAAAACCATGTTGGAAAGTAGTTTTATCCCCCATCTCATGGCAAAAGGTCTCCCTGTGGAAACTCAGTGGTTCATGCAGGATGGAGCCCGTCCATACACTGCAAACACCGTTCTGAATTACCTGCTCGAGGTGTTGATCTTCGTGTGATGTCACATCGACATGGGTGCGGCAAAATGTGGCCGCCTCGTAGCCCGGACATCAATCCGTGCGATTTCTTTTTATGGGGATTCCTAAAAGAGAAAGTGTACCAAAGGAGACCAGAAAATGTGGTGCAGCTCAGAAGACTTGTGTCGAAAAGTGGTGACGAATGTAAGGGTTCATTTACAAGAGGTTGTGAGGCAAAACGGCGGTCATATGGAACATGTTCTGCATTAGAGGTAAAATTCCAAATGCTAATTATTAATCTATACTAATAATAAATCTGTAGCCGAAATTTTTCTGGTAATTTTCGATTTTCCAAAAATAATTGGTCCTAACATATATAATTAACCACCCTGAAACCGAAAATCGCTTTTTTGAAATTTTTGTCTCTATGTCTGTCTGTCTGTATGTTTGTTACCTTTTCACGCGATAATGGCTGAACCGATTTCGATGAAAATTGGAATATAAATTAAGTTCGTTGTAACTTAGATTTTAGGCTATATGGAATCCAAAATACATTATTTAAAAGGGGTTTATGGGGGCCTGAATTAAATAAATCGAAATATCTCGCTTATTATTGATTTCTGTGAAATATGTTACATAACAAAAGTTTCTTTAAAACTAATTTGCGATAAGTTTTATTCCTTGAACAATTTTGATAGGACTGATATTTAATGAGATAAATGAGTTTTTAAATTAAAATAACTGCCATCTAAGGCCGTGTAATGAATTAAAAAACAAATGACTTCGTCTATAAGAGGCCTTGGACAGCAACAATCGAAAGCTATGAAAGATAGCCTACAGAGAAGCTAAATTAACCGATTTGTATAATTAATTATTATTTCACCACTGGAAAGTGTAGTTTCTCTAGATGGACATTATGCTATAATGTTATTACAGTTACTTCTGATATAATATAATATAATATAATATAATATAATATAGGCTAATATAATATATAATATAATATAATATAATATAGGCTAATATAATATATAATATAATATAATATAATATAGGCTAATATAATATATAATATAATATAATATAATATAATATAATATAATATATAATGTAATGTAATATAATATATAATGTAATGTAATATAATATAATATAATATGTAATATTATATAATATAATTTAAGTTATTTGAAGGGTTCACAACCATAGTGGGCCAAGCGCCATTTACTGAATACGTAGAAAACAGGGGTTAAAATTAAGTTATTACCATAATTCAATGGAAACCTATAACAAGTAAAATAAAATATACACATTAAATCTAAATGATGTCAATCTTCATTAAACTATGGTTGCATGTCATAAAAATTAAGAAACATGTTAAAGGAATTGTCATTGCACCAATGAGTGGTCTCTGAACCAAAATGATCGCATTTTAATTTTTTGGATGCAATTTAAATTAAGTTACATATGTATTAAAAGATTTATACTTCTATCAAACACGAAAATTTATCTGGATCAAACGTCCTATTTTAATTATGTAATTACTTTATATTTATTTCTAACGGGTGCAGCGGAGCGCACGGGTACGGTTAGGTCTGTATAATTTTGTAAAGCTTTAATACAAATCAATACGTGTTATGTGTAAAATAAATGGTATGACATTTCGTGCGCCACTCTGTATGATAATTAATTTAATTTGCCGAAATATTAATAAATCGATTAATATTAGGACATATTAATAACCACCGGTCATTATACAGATTAATATTATCTTAATCAGAGATCATATAAACGACAAGTGCGAAGAAAATGGAATTTCCTTTTTCGTCGCTTTTATCGTGTATCTTCGCTTTTATCGTTACCCCAATATGCACACCTCAATGACACAATGCATGCTTCAATTCCCTCTGATATAGCATCGCTGCTTCTTTTATCGTTTATCGTCGCTCCAACGTGTACTACCCTTAGTCTTCGCATTTGATCCATATACCTGAATGTCGTCTATCATCTGATATCTTCTTCTGCCCCGAACATTTTTCCCGTTCACCATTCCTTCCAGTGCATCCTTCATTAGGCAGTTTCTTTCCCGCCAGTGATCCAACCATTTCCTTCCCTCTTCTCTTCCTGATCAGTTTCAGAATTATTCTTTCTTCACTCACTCTTTCTATCACAGCTTCATTTCTTATTTTGTCTGTCCATTTCACACGCTCCATTCTTCTTCATATCCACATTTAAATTGCTTCTAATTTTTTCCCTTTCGTCGTAATTTCTATGTTTCTGTCCCATGCATTGCGACACTTCACACAAAGCACTTCACTAGTCTTTTCCTTACCTGTTTTTTCCAAAGGTCTGCAGAAGATGCTTCTTTTCCTATTAAAAGCTTCCTTCGCCATTGTTGTCCTCCTTTTGACATCTAGGCAGTAGTTACTACTTATAGGACACCTCAATTTCCACTGGCGCATTTCGAATTCTCTCGTTTACTTTCTTTATTTTTGCAAATCAAGCTTTCAGGTATAACTCCCTGTAAAGTTGATTTGAATAATTTCGAGGGAAAAATTGTTCCGGGGCCGTGTATCGAACCCGGGACCTTTGGTTAAACGTACCAACGCTCTACCAACTGAGCTACCCGGGAACTCTACCAGACACCGATCCAATTTTTCCCTCTATATCCACAGACCTCAAAGTGAGCTGGCAACCGTCTAGCAACCAACACTAAGTGCACACTAAAGGCTCATTCACAATGAAAATTAAACATAACGTAAACATTAACATAAGCACATAAACATATGCCACAAACTTAAGTAGCCAAGGCCCATTCACAATGAAAATTAAACATAACGTAAACATAACACGTGTGTGGAAACAAACATACCGAATCAACAAAACTACAGAATCTATTACATAAAAATGGAGAATTGCACAATGACTGACGATGTAGCTATTCAATTTATGTTTCTAATAACTACAATGGCATCAGTGTATGGCTTTCAATACTTGAAATCAAAGAAACGGAGATGTAAAATAATCAACTTTTCGTCATATGATTCCATGTTGCGCGCCTAGCTATCATCACGGCCAATAGATCAAAATATTGCCTGTAGGCAAAGCCCATGAGATGTTAAACAAAAAGTGAAAAAACACTTTCCGCTTGTGTACTGTTTCCAAATCGCATAAACATAAGCATGAAAGTTTGGAGTTTGCAAACTTTCATGTTAACGTCTTATGATTAAGATTAAGTTTATGCTTATGTAATTCATTGTGAATGCTTTCATTAAATAACGTGGACACAAGGTTTTATGCTTGCGTTATGTTTATGTTTAATTTTCATTGTGAATGGGCCTTAACTCTGTGTGACTTAAATTGTTTTCTGTTAACGAAGAGTGACATATATTATGCAAATCAAGCTTTCAGGTATAACTCCCTGTGAAGTTGATTTGAATAATTTCGAGGAAAAAATTTAAGTCACACAGAGTTAGTGTGCACTCAATGTTGGTTGCTTGACGGTTGTCAGCCAACTTTGAGGTCTGTGGATATAGAAGGAAACATTGGACCGGTGTCTGGTAGAGTTCCAAGGTGGCTCAGTTGGTAGAGCGTTGGTACGCTTAACCAAAGTTCCCGGGTTCGATACCCGGCCCCGGAACAATTTTTCCCTCGAAATTATTCTTTATTTTTCTTCCGATAAGTATGTTCTTCGTCTTATTTGGTGTCGTGGTCTTTTATGAACGGGTTCTGAGAAAAGTAGCATTTTCATTTGAATTTTGGAATGCCTATTTCAGGAAAACTTGAGACGCTGGAGAGGTAAGCTGGCGGATTTTGAAGAGCAAATAGCAACAAATGTGTTTGGTGCGTGACAATGAAGGCTTGGTCATAATTTTATCTGTGGCGAAGATGTTTGGCAGTAGGACATGGCAACCGACGTTCAGCGAAGGTAGCAAGACTTGAGCGGAAAGCATGAAATGCACAGCCATTAATGTCCCTCTGTGATGCGATAAATTACTGAATCTTTTATGTAGTTACATACATAATTCTGTGATTCAACCGCTACTATTAAGCAGTAGCGGCCGGTGATCGAAATCCTCGGTGAGGCCAGATGCAACTAGTTTATGTTTATTTATGATATTAATTATTACGGTATTGTTATTATATTATTAGTATAATTATTACTATATTATTATTATTATTATTATTATTATTATTATTCGTCTATTATTATTAGCCTACTTTTAATGAAAAATAATAATTTCACTCACCAAATAAGCTGTTATGCTCTGAGTTTCAGTGATTGTTTCAGTGTGATGAAGCATCCCATATTATGTGTTGAAATTCCCCTTTCTTTCTTTTCTTTTTATTTTTTTTTTTTTCATTTGACAGCAACAAACAAGGCCAACAGAGAAGTTTATTTTGCACCACATTACCACTTTACCATTTATGTTGCCCATATCAGGATGCAATAGAAACTCACGTTTTAAGATTATCTGTCAGAAAAATTGTCGGTAGACTCTCTCTTTATTTAAAACTTCCTTTCTTTCAATATTATTTCTTCTCGAAAAAGGACACCCTAACAATGAATTAACCACACCAGCATTATTTCTCGCATTTGTTTCTGTTTATATTTTCACGAAATACATAACAACATTGGCCCAGATTCACTACTGTGCTACGAAGTACAATAGTACAACACCCTCGCTTAAGTCATAAACTGAGACATAAGGGGAGAGAATAGTGTGGGTCTCTGCCTGCCAAAGGGCTGGAATGTTTGTTATTTATGGCCTATTTAGGAAGACAAGTCACCCCACTCTACCCTTGAGGCCGGCCCATGGATGGGAGGAGTGAAACCTGACCAGGCCAGACGAATTGTGCCTCAGCTGTGACGTTTTAAGCGCAAGCTCAAAGCCCGCGAAAATACAGAAAATTCAGAAGCCAGACCCGGCACGAGCGATTCTGGCCTCAGGAACAAATTTTACTGCTAAACAGGTCTATATACATCACAGACTAGACCCGGCACGAGCGATCCTGGCCTCAGGAGCAAATTTTACTGCAAAACAGGTCTATATACTACATCACAAAGTTTTCAAATGCTTCTACAGCGATATAATATACGGTTCATTCAAATAACTAATAATTATATAAAAACACAAAATTTGATTTGAGTTAAGCCAAGTGACTGAGGCCCGGCCTCCCTTGCCTCAGTCAATCAGCAGCCACTGCTATTAAGTGAACACGTGTTGTAATGTCACCATTTGCTCGATTTTGTTTTCCATGAACATCCCAGAAGCTGTTCACAAAGACCACAATTAGATAGGACTTTTATGTTTAACTACCCTCCCTGATTCGTCTCTTATGTCCCAAAAATGGAAGCAGACTTTACGGTCTTAACTCTGATAGCGAAAATAAAACGTGGTAAACCATTCTTAAGACATCTCGATATACCATTTAAAATACTGTGTATCAAGCAGAGGTGCTTACTGGGCAGGGTATACTGCATCTCTAAGAATTATATAAACAATTCCCTTGACACGTGGTGAAAATATCCCACCTGTATGATCCAACTCTGTGTTCGTACTGGATCGGATGATGAATTATGCTTTCAGGGCACTTCCTTGTTAATGCTCAGAGAACATACGCACCCGTATACAATTTTTCAGCTGCCTGATTATTTTAAGCCATTAATATAAGAAGGCACGTGGTTTATAAAGCGCAGCCTTGAAGCCCCAAGGTCACGAGCTCAAATCACGTCCATACGAACATTATTCGCACGTGACAAAGTGCAGCCAGGTGTTGCGTTTAACTGACGTCATTACAGTTACATTATACTTACTCCTTAGCTTCACGGTCCTCTGAGAACCTTAGCTTCCTTCATAATAGTTGCCCATGCCTCTCTATCTTCTTCCGTTTTTCTCCATCTTTTAACCTTCATTTCTCTTAGATCGTTTTCAACAGCATCTACCCATATTGTTCTAGCCCTACCTCTTCTTCTAACACCCTCAATTTTCCCACTTAGGGCCTTCTTTAGCAATCTATCCTCCTTCATACGGTACATTATGATTGTGTCAATTTAAAGTTTTACGATGGAAAGGCGTTATGAGCAACAGAACTTAATGGAATATTATGGTTTTCTAGCTTCAAAATTCATATCTGAGCCCATTCATGAGGTCTGCGAATAATAGTGTCCGGAAAATGTCACTGTATGTACCGTTGATCTTACAATGAGCTGTATGTCGCCTGGTATGACCACAGTCTAGTATATACAGTCACGAAGCTCAATATGTAGTAGACATGCAAACATAGACAGTTGCTAACCACAAGGATCGCTACTATCGCCTCATTACAGACAATGCGAAATAGTACCGGCACAGTCTATTGTTCCTAGCACCCTCACAACTCAAGCTTCGTGACTGTATATATTAGGCTGTGGTATGACTATTCTTACATCTGTTCCTTAGGTAATAAAATTTGTTCAGTCATTCACTCACTCATTCATTAATATTTTCAATCTTAATGTTTTCCTCAAACCACTCATTCATTCTTCTATCAGTCGTTATTTTTAAAGCACCCAGTCGTTATTTATATTAATATGACTTACTTTCTTATGTTCTTATAATTTCATTCATCCACCCATCCATCCATCCAGCCAGTCAGCCAACCAGCCAGCCAGTCAGTCAGTCAGTCAGTCAGTCAGTCAGTCAGTCAGTCAGTCAGTCAGTCAGCCAGTCAGTCAGTCATTAATTTATTGAAACACTGATCCATTTTCCTAACACTTATGCAGCCACTTGTATAACAATCATTTTTAAGCCTATGGATCTGTGAAATTTCTAATTTCTACATTTTTAATCTGAAACTTTTACTACATATTTCTTACAACATGGACATGCAATACACAAATTTTCGCTTTGATATTCCAATTGGTTTACTTATAATTAATTTTGTTGTTGTTTTAATACTGAATTGTAATTGTGCCATAATTTTTACTTACTTACTTACAAATGGCTTTTAAGGAACCCGGAGGTTCATTGCCGCCCTCACATAAGCCCGCCATTGGTCCCTATCCTGAGCAAGATTAATCCAGTCTCTACCATCATATCCCACCTCCTTCAAATCCATTTTAATATTATCCTCCCATCTACGTCTCGGCCTCCCCAAAGGTATTTTTCCCTCCGGCCTTCCAACTAACACTCTATATGCATTTCTGGATTCGCCCATACGTGCTACATGTCCTGCCCAACTCAAACGTCTGGATTTTATGTTCCTAATTATGTCAGGTGAAGTATACAATGCGTGCAGCTCTGCGTTGTGTAACTTTCTCCATTCTCCTGTAACTTCATCCCTCTTAGCCCCAAATATTTTCCTAAGAACCTTAGGATAGGAACCCACAATACATGGTGTGCCATAATTTTACTTTAAAATGTATATATATATATATATATATATATATATATATATATATATATATATATATATATACATATAAATATATAAAATATAGCACATGCTTTTTCCAATTAATTTTTGAGAAAAAGAATATTTATCCTTTTAGTTATTAATTTTTCAATTTTTTAAAACTTATCACCAAGCTGCGGATTTTTAAGCACTAAAAACAGTTGAATTAGGCAGGCAAAATAGGCATTCAAAATTTTAAAATAGGCATTTAAAAAGGCACTAACAAATTTCTAATTCTCAATGGCTAACAGGAATGTCATTATGACAGTGAAAAATTTAATATTCGTTCAAATGTTGCAATGAGAACTGATGTCTATTGTCTGTAAGAATGTTCTTAAATTGGGAGAAACTCTCTTCCACTTCATATGAAGTGATTGGGCAATACTTCAGGGATCCAATCTCAGCTGGGGACCAAACCAGTGGGAACGCAGTAACGTCAATGTATTTCCAATCAGTGCTTCTGATGACTCTTGCTTTGGCATATCTCCACGGTATACTTCACGTATTACAGCAGAAAACTCAACTCCATATTCAATTCACAAACTCACAAAACGGATACACAGTTTTAAACAACTACAATAGTCAACTACCACAATGATTCATGCGGCTTTCGAAATAAATTTTTTCTTATTGGTTGATTTTAAATTATTCTATTTCTCCGCGCTCTGGTGGCACTAAAACGTAACACACAGAATTATCAATAGTTCTATATCACTTGCTTTTGCTAGATAAAAAAGAAACAAATTACAGATTTAAAAATATCGATAGAATAGTCAGTAAATTCAAGTATAATATATAGCATAATACGGATATTTAGGCACTTTTTAGGCATTTATAAGCAAATATGCATTTACTAGTGAAATATGCAATTATAGGTACTATAGAATTCGCATACAATTCTCACAATGTCTTAAAATGGATATGTAACGTAAAATATTCCGCCTTCAGGTTAAGGATTAAAATATGCATATAGGCATAAATCCGCAGCTTACTTATCAGTTATCACATACTCAACAAATGATGATTTGAATACTTTCAATAGCAGAAGAAAACACATGTGTCAGTTTACTTCATATGCTTTTGTGGGCTTCTGTGTAAAATTTCACTGAGATTGGAGGAAAACTGCATTCATTACAGCAATTTGAATGTTACAAAATGTTGAACATCGGAAAATCGAGAAAAACGAGTATCAAAGTACAGCGTGTATGTGATATAATTATACTATCGATATCCTTCCTTCCTATACAGGTCTACCACACACATTTGTCTCCTACATAACAGCGCGAAATATGAACTGGATGAAAAGTAAAATTAGTTAGAATGAAGAACAAATTCTTCAGAAAGACAGCTGAGTGTCAGTTTAAAGGGCTGCAGCTCCACGCACGCGCTGGTCCCTTTAAATTCGTCCTGAGAAGCTTTAAATTGTCATAAGGCCGAAATAAGCACAGATTTAGAAAGCTGAAACATTATTTTATTTTTCAGAGTTAAAAACAACATTTCCGTATTTTATGTTTTTCTTTTTGTTATTTTCACCGATTCATATCCTTAAATGAAAAATTTTTCATGTTAGAACATTGAAGGGAGCTGATTTAAAATAATATTGCTACCTATTTGTCATTCTATCACCTTCATTTACACATTTTACATCTTGTATTTACATCTGTATTTATCTATTGTTTTTAGTTTTTATTTGTATATTTTTTCTACTTATATCCGTATTTAAAATTTCATTTTCCATTTTCTATTTTGCATCTGTATCTGTATTTATCTTTCATTTTTAATGCATAACTATAATTCTGGACTGTATACTGTAATCGGTATTTTGCCGTGTTCTAAACAGACAGACAAATAAATGAGACAATATATGAATGAATGAATACATATATATATAAAAATAAACAAATACTGTACATACAAAATAAAA